>NC_069077.1:92323110-92971580 GCF_025698485.1 Gossypium arboreum
TTTTAATTTCTTTTTTTTCACTTCTTTTTTCTTTCTCTCAATTTCATTCTATATTCACTCATTTTCTCTTATTAGCATTTCTTGTCTCGCTTTTCGTTTAATTTCATTTTGTCTCGTTCTATCATTACAAGAAGAAGATAACATATAAGAATCATAACGACAAACTTTTCATTGGAAAGAAGTAGCAGAATCTTCATATAGTCACAACCAAATCTTCATGAATAACCCTCCGTGGTCGAATACCTTGATGCATACGAAGCTAGTTCACCTCTTCGTGATTCATCCTTCGTGGATGAGTACTTTGGTGCATACGAAGAATTACTTATGCTTTCTCGTTTGCTACCTCGAAAAGCTTAAAACTTGCGATTTTCTTTATTCCAAATTTAATCCCATGAAGAGTAGGAATCAAGTCGTGTCTCTCTTGTAATTGAATCTTTTAGCTCTTTTTGCATAAAGGACTTCTTCGAGAATCTTCCTTCTACACGATCAAATCTTTTAAGCATGGGTTCTAGTTTTTGTTTGAGCATCCGGTCAATCTCATGAATAAATGTATGATATGTTGGATCGGACAAAACACCATCATCATCAACAGTCCTTTCGATACTTCTTGACATGGATTTTTTAACACATAATAAATCTCACACTTCTCTCACAAAGAAATTTCACTCACTTTGGCTTTTTCTTACACTCTATTAATCTCACCTCACTCTTGTCTTTTTCCTCTCAATTCACCTTTCTAAGTTCTCAATGGACTACTTAGACTTAGCAACAGTCAGTGTGGAGTCAGTTTGCAAAAGTGATGATCGGGTTTGGGTAGGAAGAGATGTTAAGACAAGGGTAGGCTAGAAAACAAAAATGAAGGAGTTCTCCAGTGTAGTTGAAAGGTATTGTAGAAGAAAAGTCCTAGCTACATCATCAGTCTACCTTAAGTGTCTTATAAGTCTTGGGTCAATACTTACTGTGACAGCCCAAAATTGACCCTAGACGGGATGTGGTTTCGGGACCACAAAACCGAGGCATAAAAATAATTTAAAATTTATTGTGATGCCTATGATATGTGTTAAATTGTGTGTGACATTTTTGATGATTTGATTTAGTGTTATAAAGGTGAATTTCACTAGAAAGGACTTGTGTGAGAAAATTTAGAAATGTGCTAGGCAAATGCAAAGTGGCCTAATAATGCATGTTGTGAAAATGAGGGATTTGCATGTCAAATTTCCCTAAAGATAGCCTAGTGGCCGGCCATGACAAGGTTATGGGCAAGGGAACATGTTTCCAACATGTTTTGCTAATGGTTGATGTTAGAATTGTTATTATATTGGTGTTGTAGGAAGAAAAACAAAAAAAAAAAGTGTGTGTGTGGTTACCCCTCCCCATGGCCGTGTATTGAACAAGGGAAACATAAAAAAAAGAAGAAAATTTTTGCTCAAAAAAAATCTCCATTGCCGTGACTTGAATGAGGAAGAAGAAGGGATTTCTTTTGTGCATGATTCGGCTTGGTTGATGCTTAGGAAGAGGTAAGCACTTTGAAATCCTTGGAAATTTAGATATAAACGAGGTGATTAGTTCAAGTTCTATTCATCCCATGGATTAAATTTGGGTGTTTGGAGGCTTGGTATTTGGCCAAGTAGTTGAAGCTCTTGGTACATATACTTTTAAATGGAGGTTGGAATTTGGTTGTTCATGGGGGAGGGGGTGCCGAATGTGGCCAATGAAAGGCCTTGATGAACTATATATGTGGCTTGGGTTTATGATATTCGGTTAAGGGATATTGTGCTAGCAAGGTTGGTTTAATATATACATGTAAGTTACTTTGTATTTGATGTTTAGAAAAAAAAAATAGTGAAAGGCAAGTTAATGATGTTGGATAAATTTTTAGTAGAGTTGTGCTTAGGCATTCGGTCATTGATGAGCATTGTTGTAACCTAGTTGTAGTTGTAACTCCTAATCTTGAGATGGAATTTGTACACATACGTTAAGTAAATGGTTAGGGCCGAATGGGACTATGTGTTCGAAAGAATAAAACCGATACTATAATTGCTAGTATAAGTATTCGGCCATTCAATCAAGGGTATAGGTGATGTTAGACCAATTTTAGCACGTTCGGCTATATAAGTATACCCAATTATGATATTGCCTTTGATTGTATGAAATCAACTAAAATGGGTGGTTAGTAAGGATGGTTATCTAATATACGAATATGTATACGTGTATGTGCGATTGGATTATTGATAGAATAGTAAATGGCATAAGGCTATTGGCCGAATAGCCAAGAACATAAGGTAGCAAGATAAAAATTTTACCATGTCGTTCCGCATGTTATATTATCATTAGAATGTGGATACCAACATATGTACCCAAGCGATTGAATGAGTTGATTTATTTGTTTAAGCTCAAGATCCTAAAGGAGAGGCGTCCAACAAAGGGAAATCGAAGGTCAACGAGTAGCCGACTTGGAATTATTTGCCCAACACTAAGTAAGTCATTAAGCATGTATTTGGTATTGATTTAAATGATCATAATATATATGCAATTGTGTTTAATGAATTGATGTGTAAATGAAAATGTATGTGTATGGAATGATGCCATTGTTGAATGTATATAGGCAGCAAAATGCATAAGGTATTGGTCACGGCACTATGTGTGCGGGTATAAATGGACACGGTGACAAGATTGGCACTAAGTGTGCGGGTTTAAAATTGTACAGCACTAAGTGTGCGAGTTTGATTCTATAGCACTAAGTGTGCGAGCTGAAAATATATAGCACTAAGTGTGCGGATTCACTATATGCTCTTGTATTACAATTGGCACTGAGTGTGCGACATTATCGAGTTAATCCCGGACAGCAAATCGGGTAAGTACCTCGAGCTCATGACGAATAGAGAATACGTTCATGCTTGGGGTTGAATTTGGTAAGCCTTAAATCTATGTGATGATTGAAATTGTATGTGTGACAGCCCAAAATTGACAATGTGGTTTCGGGACCACAAAACCGAGGCATAAAAATAATTAAAAATTTATTTTGATGCCTATAATATGTGTGTGCTCATGTATGACATTTTATGATGATTGATTTAGTGTTATAAAGGTGAATTTCACTAGAAAGGACTTGTGTGAGAAAATTTAGAATTGAGATAGGCAAATGTGGAAGTGGCCTATTGATGCACACTAGAAATGTTGTCCTTGCATGTCAAATTCCCCAAATTTGACTATAGTGGCCGGCCAAGGTGGGCATGATGGGCAAGGAAAACATGTTTCCAACATGTTTGGCTAGTGAGTTATGTAGGAAGTATTATAAAAAAATAAGCATAAAAAAATGAAAAAAAAAAAAGAGAAAGATGAGCTTGGATGCCCCTTGTTGCCGTGAGTAGAGGAAAAGAGAGGGGAAATTTTTGTTCATCCATTTTCACTTCTTGGCCGAAAATACTAAGGAAAAAGGGGGAGGATTTTTGCTTCAAGCTTGGTTTAGAAGAGATCTAGAAGGAGATTTGGCTAAATTGCATCAAGATTAAGGTATGTATGAGGTTGTGTTGGGAGTTTCATGCATGTTTTGGTTGCTAACTTGATGTGCATGTTAGCCATGGCTTAAATCTTTGTTATGCCATGGAAATGGTATTTGGCCAAAGTTGTTATGGTGATAAAGCCATTGCATGCTAAGTGTGAAGCTTGATGATGATGCATGCAATGATGGATTGTCTACTCTTGAGTAAGATTTTGAGTTTTCTCTTTGGTTTTATCATGATTGAAGTTGAAAAGGAGCATGATTGTCATATTCGGCCATGATGCATTCTTGAGCATGATTCATGCTTCTTGCATGTTAGTTAAAATTTGTGTTTTGGATGGCTATGGACACCTTGAAAATTCGGCCATGCTCATATATGCATATATATGATTGCACATTATGTTTGGTTATGAACTAAGTGATGAATATATTGGTTTAAAGAAGAAAATGTGGAAGAATGCTTGTGAAATTGCAAGCACAATTCGGCCTAGCACACATATAAGTGCTTGATGCTATATTATAAGTTTTGGGCCACAATGTGCAAAGCATTAATTAGTAAATTGCATGCTGTTTTTGTGAGGTATTAAGTGCAAAATTGAACTCAACATGTACATGAATATTCGGCCTTGGATAGCCTATTGAAGGCCTTGGCATTTCCTTGATGCTCGAATAAATTGTATTGAATTGCTTGATGTAGTATAAAATGTGCATGACCATTGTGTATTCAAGCTAAAGGGTGGCCATATGACCATTTAAACTCCTTGTCATATTCGGCCAAAAGCTAGCACAATGAGGTTTTAATAAATTGAATTTGTTTGAATTAGCTCAAGAGCTTAGAGGGCCACAATTGGACAAGGGGAAGGAAAAAGTGATCGAATAGCCGAAAAAGCCGTTCGACAACATCCGAGGTAAGTCCTCAAGAAGTGACCCTACTTGAATCATGTGAAATAAAGTATGGATGTGTATTGATTATTGATTATGTATGCATGAGTATTTGAATTCTACCGGGCTAAGTCCCGAAGGCGAATATGCTTGTGACCATAATTGCGTTTGAGCCTTAGTAACGAAAATGAATTATGTATGTCCAATGATAATTGATGTATGTGTTCATGGGAAATTGAATGATATCCGGATAAATCCAAGACAATTATGCTGGAAATTTTATCCGGTTAAGACCAAGGCAATTGTGCTAGTGGCTACATCCTGCTAAGACCAAGGCATTCGTGCGAGACATTCTATCCGGGCTAAGACCAAGGCATTTGTGCACATGGTTATATCCGGTTATGTTCAAGAATCTTGGGCTGGAGGTGAGTGTTGGCTGCTGTAATAAATTCAATGAGTACACTCAAAAGCCCAAAGAATGAGGTACGTTTATATGTGCATTGGAAAGTCGACATGTTTGAGCAACATTCGCTCAATCGACTAATGAATTTCAGTTATTGAATTGATTGATACTTTGTGAAATTATATAATGATGAAGTGTGAAGTAAGAATGTGTATTGATGAAATGATGCATTTGGTTATGTGAATGTATTGCTGTAATTAGAGTTGATTATATTCCTTGAGACTTACTAAGCATAAAATGCTTACCCGTTGCTTTGGCTCTCGGTTTTTTTTGATTTCGCTCAAGCAATCGGATTTAGGATCGTTGAAGTCAAGTCATCCACACTATCAAGCCTCCATTTTGGTATAAATTTTGGTTGAACTTGAGATGGCATGTATAGGACTACCTCTTGTTTGTTAAATATGTTGTAATGTAAGTATGTACGGCCATGCGAAAATGGCTCGAAAGGGAAGCATGAACTTAGACTAATTGTGGTTTGTATGTATATATTTGGTGTCATGATGTGGCTATGGCTTGGAAATGGGAATGTTGGTCATATGATCAGCCATTGGCATGGTTAAAATGATCATATATGAACCTATGTATGGCAAGACTAGTTGATTCATGGAGACTACCAAATAGGTAAGACCTACCTTAAAAACAGATGCTGCCAGCTGCAGTGGCGTGAATGTGAAAAATCACCAAAATTCATAGGAATGGAATTAAATAGTGAATAAGCTATGTAAATGAACCTTGATGAGTCAATTTTCATATGGAAGAAACGAAATGGTCATAGGAGTTATAGGTTAAGAGATATTAAAGCTATTGTGAGACAGGGCCAGAATGGTTTCTGGGTTCCCTGTCGCAACTTTAAAAATTCACTATAAATTATCCAAAAATAATTAGGAGACATACCTTATATGTACAGATTCCACTTTGAGTCTAGTTTCATTAGAAACAAACTACACCAGAATTAAAGCCCTGTACAGAGAGATATTCAAGTTATACCGTGCGAAGGTCAGAGCAGTCGATCCCTGTAACATGGGTAACTTTAACTAATAAACTGTACCAATTGGCCCGACCAAAAATCCTAGAAATAAATCCATGGATGGATATATGAGTCTAAATTCAGGGAAAATTTACGAAACCAGTTTCCGAGTTTTGAAACTCGAGATATGATTTTTAAGGCGACAGTGACGCAGTTTTCCAGCCTGACTGGAAATGTCAAATTGGTGGGTAAAACATGTGAACTTGGCTTGTTAACCCCTCGGGTCCGACACCGGCGATGGTCTCGGGTTTGGGGTGTTACAATTTTATTGGTATCAGAGCCACGGTTTAGTCGATTCTAGGACTACCGTGATGTATTTGGGGGTCTAGCTATACATGCCATTAAATGATGAATCGATAGTGTGATGATTATGACAATTCGACTTTGTGTTTGTTTGTAGCAATGGATCCCGATCCCAACCGAGCGATAGCTGATGATGTGGAGAGTGTGGCGCCTGCTCCCGCGCAAGGGACAGCGCCGGCGGACTCTCAACCTATGGCCAGCAATCCTAATGACGAGGCTAGGCAAGCCTTTTATAGTGTGATGAACGAATGGTTTAATCAATACATTCGAACCAACACTACTGCTCCACAACCTCCATTCTGACAAATGCAACCCCGCACCTACAATACCTCCGGTGATGGCCAAATAAGGTCAAGTAAGCCCCAATCGATAGGATTCAAAACATGGGGCCACTGAATTTAAGGCTACGGATGATGATGATGCCGAAGCGAGCTGAATTTTGGTTAGATAACACTATCCGGTGCTTGATGAGCTATCCTGTACACCCGATGAGTGCTTAAAGTGTACCATCTCCTTGCTACGCGAGTCCGCCTACTATTGGTGGAGTACTCTGACTTCTGTGGTGCCTAGAGAGCAAGTGACTTGGGAATTCTTTCAAACCGAGTTCCGAAAAAAGTATATCAGTCAGAGATTCATCGACCAAAAGCGGAGGGAATTTCTTGATCTTAAGCAAGGTTCTATGTCCGTTACCGACTACGAACGAAAGTTTGTGAGGCTTAGCCGGTATGCGCGAGAATGCATTTCGTCCGAAGCTATTATGTGTAAACGCTTCGAGGATGGGCTGAATGATGATATAAGGATGTTTGTTGGCATTCTCGAGATACGAGAGTTCGTAGTACTTGTTGAGCGAGCTTGTAAAGTCAAGAGCTTAGAAAGGAGAAACAAAAAGCTGATGTGGGACCGGAGAATTCGAAGAGGTCCTCGGAAAGTCTCTTCAACAAGCATCGAAGAGATTTCGAGATGATACGAGCCGGTCTAGAGGCGTTTGGGCTTTTCTAGACGAGGACGCGATCGACCCCTGTGACCACACGAGTCACTTGATCGCCAGATGGTGGAAATGATCGCCGAGAGGGCGGAGTGTCCACATTGTGGCAAATGGCATTCGGGAGCTGTTGGTTTCGTGATCGCTCCTGCTATAAGTGTGGACCGCCGGCCACTTTATGAAGGATTGCCCGAGGATGCTTGAATGAATGTGAGTCGAGTGGAAACCCGGTGCTACCATCGCCGAGGTAGGCCACCTAGAAATATGGGCAATGTCGTTGGCGGTCGAGAGGATCTAGAGATGCTACCATCGATCCGAGGCTCGTGCTCTGCAAGGACTTATGCCATACGCGCACGTGAGGATCTTGCCTCTCGGATGTCATTACCGGTACTTTCACTCTTTTCAATACAAATGTGATTGCTTTGATTGACCCCGGTTCTACTCATTCATATATATGTGAAACCTTAGCATCCAAAGAAGACTTTGCCTATTGAGTCTCTCGAGTTTGTAATTCGGTGTCAAACCCTTGGGTCATTACGTGCTTGTTAACAAAGTGTGCAAGAAAAGTCCCCTAGTGTTCCGAGGTTCTTGTTTTCCGGTGGACTTAATGCTTTTGCCGTTCGATGAGTTCGATGTTATTCTTGGTTTGGATTGGTTGACCATGCACGATGCGGTTGTAAATTGCAAGAGCAAGACTATCGATTTGAGGTGCGCGAATAATGAAATAATTCGGGTTGAGTCCACGGACTTAAAGGGGTTGCCAGCGTAATATCGCGATGTTGGCCCGAAATATGTAAGAAAGGGTGCGGCGTACCTTGCGTCGTGCTTCGATGACAAGGAATCGAGAAGAAACCCGAATCTGTGCCGTGGTTTGTGAATACCGGATGTTTTCCCAAGAATTGCGGGTTTACCACTGTTCGGAAATAGAATTTGGCATTGAATTGGTACCGGTACCACTCCAATTTCGATAGCTCTCCGTCGTATGGCACCAACGGAATTAAAGGAGTTGAAAGCTCAGTTGCAAGAATTGGTGGATAGAGGTTTTGCTCGCCCGAGTTTTTCGCCTTGGGGTGCGCCGGTGTTGTTCGTGAAGAAGAAGGATGGAACCATGCGACTGTGCATCGACTATCGTCAGCTTAATAAAGCGACGATAAAGAACAAATATCCGTTGCCACGTATTGACGACTTGTTCGATCAACTGAAGGGAGCCTCGGTGTTCTCGAAAATAGATTTGAGATCGGGCTACTATCAATTGCGAATCCGAGATTCGGACGTGCCCAAGACTGCCTTCAGAACGAGATATGGTCACTATGAGTTCCTAGTGATGCCGTTTGGGCTCACTAATGCCCCTGCGGTATTTATGGATTTAATGAATCGGATCTTTAGACCATATTTGGATCGATTCAGTAGTCGTGTTCATTGATGACATCTTGGTCTATTCAAGAAATGAGACCGAACATGCCGAACACCGCGGTTAGTGCTGCAAATTTTACAGGACAAGCAATTATATGCTAAGTTCAAGAAGTGTGAGTTCGGTTAAGAGAGGTTAGCTTCTTGGGTCATGTGGTATCTCAGACGGGTATTCGAGTCGACCAATAAAATTTCAGCCATACTTAATTGGAAGCCTCAGAAATATTACCGAGGTTCGAGTTTTTGGGGCTTGTCGGTTATTACCGACGATTTGTAAAAGGCTTCTCAACGATAGCCACGCCGATGACGGTTACTCCAAAAGGACGTTAAGTTCGAATGGACGGAGAAATGCCAAAAAGTTTCGATCAATCGAAAACTTATTTGATGAAGCCCCAATTCTAGTGCAACCCGAGTCCCAAGCAAAGAGTTTGTCATCTATAGCGACGCCTCTCTACTTGGGTTAGGTTGCGTATTAATGCAAGAAGGTCGAGTTGTGGCCTATCGTCGAGGCAATTAAAGCCACATGAGAAAAATTATCCGACTCATGATCTCGAATTGGCGCCATCGTATTCGCCTTAAAGATTTGGCGACATTACTTATTTGGTGAAAGGTGCCATGTATACTCGGATCACAAAAGTCTCAAATATTTGATGACCCAAAGAGACTTAAATCTGCGACAAAGACGTTGGCTCGAGTACATGTTAAAGGATTATGAGTGATCATTGACTATCACTCGGGAAAGGCGAATGTAGTTGCGGATGCCTTGAGTCGTAAATCGTTATTCACTTTACGAGCGATGAATGTGCACTTGTCTATCCGATCCGACAAGATGTTAGTGGCTGAATTGAAAGCCAAACCATTATTGACACACCAAATTCGAGAAGCTCGAAAAGTCGACGACGAGTTGGTTGCAAAACGGGCTGCATGTGTTCGAACAAGGACTCGGAGTTTCAAATCGACGATGACGATTGTTTGAGGTTCAAAAGTCGTCTGTGTCCCAAAGAATTGAACTCATTTCGATAATTCAAATGAAGCCCATTGTAGCCGAATGGCAATCCACCCGGGAGTACGAAGATGTACAATGAATTGAAACGTCGGTTTTGGTGGCATGGTATGAAGCGAGACATCTCCGACTTTGTTTGAGATGTCTAATATGTCAACAAGTGAAAGCGGAACATCAGTGCCTTGAGGATTACTTGACCAATCACGATACCCGAGTGGAAATGGGATCGAGTCACAATGGACTTTGTATCCGGACCGCCATTGTCGACAAGTAAGAAGGATGCGGTTTGGGTCGTGGTAGATCGATTGACTAAGTCGGCCCACTTTGTCCCCGTCGCACGGATTTTTCAATGGACAAATTAGCGGAATTGTACGTTTCTCGATTGTGAGATTACACGGGTGCCTATTTCTATTGTGTCGGATAGAGATCCGAGATTTACCTCGCGATTTTGGAAAAAGTTGCAAGAAGCTTTGGGAACCAAGTTGCATTTCAGCACCGCCTTTCACCCCAAACCAATGGTCAATCCGGCGGATAATTCGGATACTTGAGGATATGTTAAGATGTTGCGTCCTCGAGTTTAGTGGTTCATGGGAGCGGTATTTGCCGTTGATTGAATTCGCTTACAACAACAACTTTCAATCAAGTATTAAGATGGCACCCTACGAGGCCTTATACGGTCGTAAATGCCGTGCGCCATTGTTTTGGACTGAGCTCGGTGAAAGCAAGATTTTCGGGGTAGATTTGATTAGGGATGCTGAACAGAAAGTGAAAGTAATCCGTGAAAGTCTGAAGATAGCCTCCGATCGTCAGAAGTCATACGCGGATCTGAAGCGTAAGGATGTCGAGTATCAGGTGGGTGATAAAGTGTTTCTCAAGGTATCGCCTTGGAAAAAGATACTCAGGTTTGGCCGTAAGGGCAAGTTGAGCCCGAGGTTCATTGGGCCATATGAGATATCAGAGCGAGTCGGTCCAGTGGCATATCGCTTGAGTTTGCCCCCTGAACTCAAAAAGGTTCACGATGTCTTTCACGTTTCGATGCTTCGACGCTATAGATCCGATCCATCGCACGTGATTAGTCCATCAGAAATTGAAATTCAAGCTAATATGAGTTATGAGGAAGAACCAATTCGTATCCTATCACGATAAGTGAAAGAGTTGCGAAACAAGCGGGTTCCGCTAGTGAAAGTGTTATGGCTCAAGAACGGGATAGAAGAAGCTACTTGGGAGACCGAGAACTCTATGAAAGAACGATATCCAAACCTATTTACCGGTAAGATTTTCGGGGACGAAAATTTCTTAAGTGGGGGAGAGTTGTGATAGCCCAAAATTGACCCTAGTCGGAATGTGGTTTCGGGACCACAAAACCGAGGCATAAAATAATTAAAATTTATTTTGATGCCTATAATATGTGTGTGCTCATGTATGACATTTTATGATGATTGATTTAGTGTTATAAAGGTGAATTTCACTAGAAAGGACTTGTGTGAGAAAATTTAGAATTGAGATAGGCAAATGTGGAAGTGGCCTATTGATGCACACTAGGAAATGTTGTCCTTGCATGTCAAATTCCCCAAATTTGACTATAGTGGCGGCCAAGGTGGGCATGATGGGCAAGGAAAACATGTTTCCAACATGTTTGGCTAGTGACTTATGTAGGAAGTATTATAATAAAATAAGCATAAAAAATGAAAAAAAAAAAAAAGAGAAAGATGAGCTTGGATGCCCTTGTTGCCGTGAGTAGAGGAAAAGAGAGGGAAATTTTGTTCATCCATTTTCACTTCTTGGCCGAAAATACTAAGGAAAAAGGGGGAGGATTTTTGCTTCAAGCTTGGTTTAGAAGAGATCTAGAAGGAGATTTGGCTAAATTGCATCAAGATTAAGGTATGTATGAGGTTGTGTTGGGAGTTTCATGCATGTTTTGGTTGCTAACTTGATGTGCATGTTAGCCATGGCTTAAATCTTTGTTATGCCATGGAAATGGTATTTGGCCAAAGTTGTTATGGTGATAAAGCCATTGCATGCTAAGTGTGAAGCTTGATGATGATGCATGCAATGATGGATTGTCTACTCTTGAGTAAGATTTTGAGTTTTCTCTTTGGTTTTATCATGATTGAAGTTGAAAAGGAGCATGATTGTCATATTCGGCCATGATGCATTCTTGAGCATGATTCATGCTTCTTGCATGTTAGTTAAAATTTGTGTTTTGGATGGCTATGGACACCTTGAAAATTCGCCATGCTCATATATGCATATATATGATTGCACATTATGTTTGGTTATGAACTAAGTGATGAATATATTGGTTTAAAGAAGAAAATGTGGAAGAATGCTTGTGAAATTGCAAGCACAATTCGCCTAGCACACATATAAGTGCTTGATGCTATATTATAAGTTTTAATACAATGTGCAAAGCATTAATTAGTAAATTGCATGCTGTTTTGTGAGGTATTAAGTGCAAAATTGAACTCAACATGTACATGAATATTCGGCCTTGGATAGCCTATTGAAGGCCTTAGCATTTCCTTGATGCTCGAATAAATTGTATTGAATTGCTTGATGTAGTATAAAATGTGCATGACCATTGTGTATTCAAGCTAAAGGGTGGCCATATGACCATTTAAACTCCTTGTCATATTCGGCCAAAAGCTAGCACAATGAGGTTTTAATAAATTGAATTTGTTTGAATTAGCTCAAGAGCTTAGAGGGCCACAATTGGACAAGGGGAAGGAAAAAGTGATCGAATAGCCGAAAAAGCCGTTCGACAACATCCGAGGTAAGTCCTCAAGAAGTGACCCTACTTGAATTATGTGAAATAAAGTATGGATGTGTATTGATTATTGATTATGTATGCATGAGTATTTGAATTCTACCCGGCTAAGTCCCGGCGAATATGCTTGTGACTGTAATTGCGTTTGAGCCTTAGTAACGAAAATGAATTATGTATGTCCAATGATAATTGATGTATGTGTTCATGGGAAATTGAATGATATCCGGATAAATCCGAAGACAATTATGCTGGAAATTTTATCCGGTTAAGACCAAGGCAATTGTGCTAGTGGCTACATCCGGGCTAAGACCAAGGCATTCGTGCGAGACATTCTATCCGGGCTAAGACCAAGGCATTTGTGCACATGGTTATATCCGGTTATGTTCAAGAATCTTGGGCTGGAGGTGAGTGTTGGCTGCTGTAATAAATTCAATGAGTACACTCAAAAAGCCCAAAGAATGAGGTACGTTTATATGTGCATTGGAAAGTCGACATGTTTGAGCAACATTCGCTCAATCGACTAATGAATTTCAGTTATTGAATTGATTGATACTTTGTGAAATTATATAATGATGAAGTGTGAAGTAAGAATGTGTATTGATGAAATGATGCATTTGGTTATGTGAATGTATTGCTGTAATTAGAGTTGATTATATTCCTTGAGACTTACTAAGCATAAAAATGCTTACCCCGTTGCTTTGGCTCTCAGTTTTTTTTTGATTTCGCTCGAAGCAATCGGATTTAGGATCGTTGAAGTCGAAGTCATCCACACTATCAAGCCTCCATTTTGGTATAAATTTTTGGTTGAACTTGAGATGGCATGTATAGGACTACCTCTTGTTTGTTAAATATGTTGTAATGTAAGTATGTACGGCCATGCGAAAATGGCTCGAAAGGGGAAGCATGAACTTAGACTAATTGTGGTTTGTATGTATATATTTGGTGTCATGATGTGGCTATGGCTTGGAAATGGGAATGTTGGTCATATGATCAGCCATTGGCATGGTTAAAATGATCATATATGAACCTATGTATGGCAAGACTAGTTGATTCATGGAGACTACCAAATAGGTAAGACCTACCTTAAAAACAGATGCTGCCAGCTGCAGTGGCGTGAATGTGAAAAATCACCAAAATTCATAGGAATGGAATTAAATAGTGAATAAGCTATGTAAATGAACCTTGATGAGTCAATTTTCATATGGAAGAAACGAAATGGTCATAGGAGTTATAGGTTAAGAGATATTAAAGCTATTGTGAGACAGGGCCAGAATGGTTTCTGGGTTCCCTGTCGCAACTTTAAAAATTCACTATAAATTATCCAAAAATAATTAGGAGACATACCTTATATGTACAGATTCCACTTTGAGTCTAGTTTCATTAGAAACAAACTACACCAGAATTAAAGCCCTGTACAGAGAGATATTCAAGTTATACCGTGCGAAGGTCAGAGCAGTCGATCCCTGTAACATGGGTAACTTTAACTAATAAACTGTACCAATTGGCCCGACCAAAAATCCTAGAAATAAATCCATGGATGGATATATGAGTCTAAATTCAGGGAAAATTTACGAAACCAGTTTCCGAGTTTTGAAACTCGAGATATGATTTTTAAGGCGACAGTGACGCAGTTTTCCAGCCTGACTGGAAATGTCAAATTGGTGGGTAAAACATGTGAACTTGGCTTGTTAACCCCTCGGGTCCGACACCGGCGATGGTCTCGGGTTTGGGGTGTTACAGTATGGTTGTGCTGGAAAATGAGTTAATGTGTAAAAATGTTTCGATTATCTTGTTGTGTAGAATATGAAATGTGGATGTATGACTTGGTACGAGATTGGACCGAAAGGTCCGAGGTATTATGATATAGATTCGATATGGACGAGTACCTAGCCTCATTTGTTGTACATGTAGTAGTAACTTTATCAGTGGATTAATGAATGCTTATGACTTACTGAGTTGTAAACTCACTCGGTGTTTTTTTCTTGTCACCCATTTTAGGTCTCTCGGACTCGTATTGTTTGCGTGATCGGGACCGTCGCTGAAGTCATCACAACGGCTGAAATCTTGTGGTATTGTTTTTGTTGTTGAAGAACATTTGGCATGTATAGGCTATTATATTTTGTCGAATTGTGGGTTGTAAACTTTAAGCCATGTGAAAATGGCCTATGTGGTCGTCGAGTGGGATGCTAGAACCTATAGCCACGACTCTTAGAAACTCTAATTTTGATAAGGGGGCCATAATTTGTGTCATGTATGATGGATGATTAAGGCCAAGGGAAAATTCATGAAATTGGCATAGTCTACTGCAGTAACTGTTGCGGACAGCAGCAGTGAGATGAGATTGAAAAATCACTAAAAATAGTAGAAGTAGAATTAAATAGTGAGTAAATTATGGAACTGAACCTTGATGAATCTATTTTTATATGGACGAAACGAAACGACCATATGAGCAGTATACTGAGAAATATTAAAGTTCTCGCGAGACAGGGCCAGAACGGGTTCTGGGTCCCCTGTTGCGACTTTGAAAATTTACCATAAATTATCCAGAAATAATTAGGAGTCATTCCTTATATGTACAGATTCCATTTTGAGTCTAGTTTCATTAGAAACAAACGGAACCAGTATTAAAGCCCTGTACAGAGAGATATTCAAGTTGTAACGCGCGAAGGTCAGAGCAGTCGATCCCTGTAACATGGGTGACTTTAACTAATAAACTGTACCAATTGGCTCGACCAAAAATTCTAGAAATAAACCCATGGATGGATATGTGAGTCTAAATTCAGGGAAAATTTACAAAACCAGTTTCCGAGTTTTGAAACTCGAGATATGATTTTTAAGGCGACGGTGATGCAGTTTTCCAGCCTGACTGGAAATGTCAAATTGGTTGGTACCTTGAGAGGATTTGGCCGTTAACCCCTCGTGTCCGAACATCGGCGACGGTCACGAGTTAGGGGTGTTACAATTTTATTGGTATCGAGCTATGGTTTAGTCGGTTCTAGGACTACCATAGGCGTGTGAGTCTAGCTATACATGCCAAATTGTTAGTGCTTAATAATGTGATGACTTGACGGTTGAAATTTTTGTTTTAATTAGCGATGGAACCCGGATAGAGAGACCCTTGGCGGATGACGTTGAAAGTGTAGCGGCTGCTCTGCGCAAGGGACACCGCTGTTGAGCCTCGGTCATCCGCGAGTAATCAAAATGAAGGCGAAACAAGCCTTCTTCACCATGATGAATGAGTGGGTCGCGCAATATGCCCGAACCAATCCGGGTGTCCAACCATTCCCGAATTTAAATAATCCACCCCAAGAGCCCGTGATGCCATCAGTTACTGATCCTGTGAGGATGAGTAAACCACCTGTGGACTTGATTAGGAAGCGTGGGGCCGAGGAGTTTAAGGCCATAGTTACCGACGATGCCGAAAGGGCCGAGTTCTAGCTTGATAACACCATTAGAGTGTTTGATGAACTGTCATGCACACCCGATGAATGTCTTAAGTGTGCTATATCTTTGTTGCGAGACTCAGCCTACTATTGGTGGAGGACCTTGATTTCCATAGTCCCAAAGGAACAAGTTACTTGGGATTTCTTTCAAACGAATTTCGAAGAAATATATTAGTCAACGGTTCATCGATCGAAGCGTAAGGAGTTCCTGGAACTCAAGCAAGGCCGTATGACCGTATCTGAATACGAACATGAGTTTGTAAGACTTAGTCGGTATGCTCGAGAGTGTGTGGCTGATGAGGTTGCTATGTGCAAAAGATTTGAAGAAGGATTGAATGAAGAGTTAAAGTTACTAGTGGGAATTTTGGAGATAAAGGAGTTCGTGACACTAGTCGAACGAGCCTGCAAGGCGGAAGAACTTGGGAAGAAGAAGAAGAAGGCTGAACTTGAAGCAAGAGATTACCGTAAAAGATCAACGAGTAAAGCTCCATTCTCGACTGTAAAGAGGTTCAGGGAGGACACTAGTAAGTCGAGGCATCGGGAATTTCCATTAGAGCCCGACCATTGACGGACTCGAGCTACATCGATAGCTAGTGTGGGCAATAATCGTCAAGAGAGACCTGAATGTCCCCAATGTGGAAGACGACATCTAGGTGAATGTTGGGGTAAGTCATTAACAAGGCTCACATTACGGATGTGGTTTGAAGGACCACTTCATTAGGGATTGCACGGAGCTAGATGAGAAGAATAAGATGCAAGGTGCGAGATCTAGTGGGGCGACACTAGAGGTAGACCCCGGGGTTTCAGGAGGTAGGGGTGGTAATCGAGAGGGAGCCACCGATCTGGCTGTTCGATCCGAGACCCGAGCTCTGCTAGAGCATATGCCATCCGCGCACGAGAGGAGGCATCCTCCCCGACGTTATCACTGGTACTTTTACTCTCTTTGATACTAGTGTGATTGCATTGATTGACCCGGCTCTACTCATTCATATGTATGTGAAACTTTAACATCCAAGAAGACTCTACCGTTGAGTCTCTCGAGTTCGTAATTCAGTGTCAAACCCTTTGGGTCAATACGTACTCGTTGATAAAGTGTGCAAGAGATGCCCCTAATAATTCGAGAATCTGCTTTTCCTACCGATCGATGCTTCTACCATTTGATGAATTCGATGTTATTCTTGGTATGGATTGGTGACCGTACATGATGCACGATGGTGGACGCAAAAGGAAAGCCATTGTTTTGAGGAGTGCAAATAATGAGGTAGTCCGCGTCGAGTCTCTTGATTTAAAAGGAGTGCCACGATAATATCTTCTATGACCGCTCGGAGATATGTGAAAAAGGTGTGAAACATACCTTGCGTATGTGTTTGGAAGTAAAGAGATGGAAAGGAAACTCGAATCGGTACCGATGGTTTGTGAGTATTCAGATGTTTTTCCGAGGAGTTACCGGATTGCCACCGGTTCGAGAAGTGGAATTGACATCGAAGTTGTACCGGTACTACGCCGATTTCAATAGCCCCGTGTCGTATGGCATTAACGGAATTAAAGGAATTGAAGGTTCAATTGCAAGAATTGACGGATAGAGGTTTCGCTCGACCGAGTTTTTCTCCATGGGGCGCTTTTGTATTGTTTGTGAAGAAGAAGGACGGAACCATGAGGTTGTGCATCGACTATCGTCAACTCAATAAAGTGACGATAAAGAATAAATATCCATTGCCACGAATTGACGATTTGTTTGATCAATTAAAGGGAGCCTCGGTGTTTTCAAAGATAGATTTGAGGTCGGGTACTATCGGTTGAGGGTCCGAGAATCGGACATACCCAAAACCGCTTTTAGAGCGAGGTACGGTCACTATGAATTCTTGGTGATGCCGTTTGGGCTCACTAATGCCCTCGGTGTTTATGGATTTAATGAATAGAATTTTCAGGCCATACTTGGATCGGTTCGTAGTTGTATTTATCGATGACATTTTGGTCTATTCGAGAGATGAAATCGAACATCTTGAACACCGAGGCTAGTGTTGCAAATCTTACGAGATAAGCGATTATACGCAAAGTTCAAGAAATGTGAATTTTGGTTGAAAGAGGTTAGCTTTTTGGGGCACGTGGTGTCTGATCGGTGTCGAGGTGGACCCGAACAAAATTTCGCCATAGTCGATTGGAAACCACCAAGGAATGTTACCGAAGTTAGGAGCTTTTTGGGGCTTGCGGTTATTACCGACAATTTGTAAAGGTTTCTCGACGATAGCCACGCCAATGACGGCTTACTCCAAAAGGATGTTAAGTTGAATGGACGGAGAAATGTCGAAAAGTTTCGATCAACTGAAAGCTTATTTGATGAAGCCCCAATTCTAGTGCAACCCGAATCGGGCAAAGAGTTTGTCATTTATAGTGACGCATCCCTACTTGGGTTGGGTTGCGTATTGATGCAAGAAGGGCGAGTTGTGGCCTATCGTCGAGACAATTAAAGCCACATGAGAAAAATTATCCAACCCATGATCTCGAATTGGTCGCCATCGTATTCGCCTTAAAGATATGGCGACATTACTTATTTGGTGAGAAGTGCCATGTGTATTCGGATCACAAAAGTCTCAAATATTTGATGACTCAAAGAGACTTAAATCTGCGACAAAGACGATGGCTCGAGTTGTTAAAGATTATGAACTCATCATTGATTATCACCCGGAAAGGCTAATGTGGTTGCGGATGCCTTAAGTCGAAATCACTTTGTTTTATTCTGACGATGAATGTACACTTGTCTATTCTACCCGACAATGTGTTAGTAGCGAATTAAAGGCCAAACCATTGTTGGCTCATCAAATTCGGGAAGCTCGAGAAAGTTGATGAGGAGTTGCTTGCAAAACGGGCCGAGTGTGTTACGAACAAGGAATCGAGTTTCAAATTGATGATGACGATTTTTTGAGGTTCAGAAGTCGTCTGTGTGTTCCAAAGAATTCGGAACTTATTTCGATAATTCTAAATGAAGCCCATTGTAGCCGAATGGCAATCCACCCGGGGAGTACGAAGATGTACAACGATTTGAGACGCCAATTTTGGTGGCCCGGTATGAAACGAGACATATCTGAATTTGTTTCAAGGTGTCTGATATGTCAACAAGTGAAAGCGGAACATCAAGTGCCATCGGGATTACTTCAGCCGATCATGATACCCGAATGGAAATGGGATCGAGTAACAATGGACTTTGTGTCTGGGTTACCATTGACTCAGAATAAGAAAGACTCGGTTTGGGTCGTTGTTGATAGACTGACCAAGTCGCTCATTTTATCCTGTCATACGGATTTTTCGCTCGATAAGTTGGCGAATTATCGTCTCCCAAATTGTTCGATTATGGGGTACCAATTTCTATCGTGTCGGATAGAGACCCAAGATTTACGCGGTTTTGGAAGAAATTGCAAGAGGCTTTGGGTACCAAACGCATTTTAGCAATCGCTTTTCACCCCAAACCAATGGTCAATCCGAGCGGATAATTCAAATACTCGAGGATATGTTGAGATGTTGCATCCTTGAGTTTAGTGGTGCATGGGAACGGTATTTACCTTTGGTTGAATTAAACACAACAATAGCTTTCAATCAAGTATCAAGATGGCGCCTTAAGAGGCTTTATACGGTCGTAAATGCCGTACCCCATTATTCGGATGAACTTAGTGAAGGAAAAATCTTGAGGTTGATTTGGTTAAGGATGCCGAGCAAAAGTTCGAGTAATTCGTGAAAGTTTGAAAGTCGCCGGATCGCCAAAAGTCGTATGCGGATTTGAAAAGAAAAGATATTGAATATCGGGTTGGAGACAAGGTATTTCTCAAAGTCTCACCACGGAAGAAAGTGCTTAGATTTGGCCGTAAGGGCAAATTGAGCCCGAGTTCATCGGGCCATATGAGATATCCGAACGAGTCGGTCCAATCGCGTATCGTTTGATTTTGCCCCGAGCTCGAAAAGATTCACAATGTTTTCATGTCTCGATGCTTCGACGATATAGGTCTGATCCATCGCACGTAATTGCTCCATCCGAGATTGAGATTCACCTAATTTGAGCTATGAAGAGGAACCGGTTCGCATTATGATGCGTGAAGTAAAAGAGTTGCGCAATAAGAAAATCCCGTTAGTGAAGGTGTTATGGCATAAACGCGAATTGAAGAAGCCACTTGGGAACTTGAGGACTCTATGAAAGAGCGATACCGAGCCTATTTATCGGTAAGATTTTCGGGGCGAAAATTTCTTAAGTGGGGAGAGTTGTGACACCAAAAATTGACCCTAGGCGGGATGTGGTTTCGGACCACAAAACCGAGGCATAAAAATAATTTAAAATTTATTGTGATGCCTATGATATGTGTTAAATTGTGTGTGACATTTTGATGATTTGATTTAGTGTTATAAAGGTGAATTTCACTAGAAAGGACTTGTGTGAGAAAATTTAGAAATGTGCTAGGCAAATGCAAAGTGGCCTAATAATGCATGTTGTGAAAATGAGGATTTGCATGTCAAATTTCCCTAAAGATAGCCTAGTGGCCGCCATGACAAGGTTATGGGCAAGGGAACATGTTTCCAACATGTTTTGCTAATGGTTGATGTTAGAATTGTTATTATATTGGTGTTGTAGGAAGAAAAACAAAAAAAAAAGTGTGTGTGTGTGGTTGCCCCTCCCCATGGCCGTGTATTGAACAAGGGAAACAAAAAAAAAAGAAGAAAATTTTTGCTCATTCTATTCCCCATTGCCGTGACTTGAAGGAGGAAGAAGAAGGGATTTCTTTTGTGCATGATTCGGCTTGGTTGATGCTTAGGAAGAGGTAAGCACTTTGAAATCCTTGGAAATTTAGATATAAACGAGGTGATTAGTTCAAGTTCTATTCATCCCATGGATTAAATTTGGGTGTTTGGAGGCTTGGTATTTGGCCAAGTAGTTGAAGCTCTTGGTACATATACTTTTAAATGGAGGTTGGAATTTGGTTGTTCATGGGGGAGGGGGTGCCGAATGTGGCCAATGAAAGGCCTTGATGAACTATATATGTGGCTTGGGTTTATGATATTCGGTTAAGGGATATTGTGCTAGCAAGGTTGGTTTAATATATACATGTAAGTTACTTTGTATTTGATGTTTAGAAAAAAAAATAGTGAAAGGCAAGTTAATGATGTTGGATAAATTTTTAGTAGAGTTGTGCTTAGGCATTCGGTCATTGATGAGCATTGTTGTAACCTAGTTGTAGTTGCAACTCCTAATCTGGAGATGGAATTTGTACACATACGTTAAGTAAATGGTTAGGGCCGAATGGGACTATGTGTTCGAAAGAATAAAATCGATACTATAATTGCTAGTATAAGTATTCGGCCATTCAATCAAGGGTATAGGTGATGTTAGACCAATTTTAGCACGTTCGGCTATATAAGTATACCCAATTATGATATTGCCTTTGATTGTATGAAATCAACTAAAATGGGTGGTTAGTAAGGATGGTTATCTAATATACGAATATGTATACGTGTATGTGTGATTGGATTATTGATAGAATAGTAAATTGCATAAGGCTATTGGCGAATAGCCAAGAACATAAGGTAGCAAGATAAAATTTTACCATGTCGTTCGCATGTTATATTATCATTAGAATGTGGATACCAACATATGTACCCAAGCGATTGAATGAGTTGATTTATTTGTTTAAGCTCAAGATCCTAAAGGAGAGGCGTCCAACAAAGGGAAATCGAAGGTCAACGAGTAGCCGACTTGGAATTATTTGCCCAACACTAAGTAAGTCATTAAGCATATATTTGGTATTGATTTAAATGATCATAATATATATGCAATTGTGTTTAATGAATTGATGTGTAAATGAAAATGTATGTGTATGGAATGATGCCATTGTTGAATGTATAAAGGCAGCAAAATGCATAACGTATTGGTCACGGCACTAAGTGTGCGGGTATAAATGGACACGGTGACAAGATTGGCACTAAGTGTGCGGGTTTAAAATTGTACAGCACTAAGTGTGCGAGTTTGATTCTATAGCACTAAGTGTGCGAGCTGAAAATATATAGCACTAAGTGTGCGGATTCACTATATGCTCTTGTATTACAATTGGCACTGAGTGTGCGACATTATCGAGTTAATCCCGGACAGCAAATCGGGTAAGTACCTCGAGCTCATGACGAATAGAGAATACGTTCATGCTTGGGGTTGAATTTGGTAAGCCTTAAATCTATGTGATGATTGAAATTGTATGGTTGTGCTGGAAAATGAGTTAATGTGTAAAATGTTTGATTATCTTGTTGTGTAGAATATGAAATGTGGATGTATGACTTGGTACGAGATTGGACCGAAAGGTCCGAGGTATTATGGTATAGATTCGATATGGACGAGTACCTAGCCTCATTTGTTGTACATGTAGTAGTAACTTTATCGATGGATTAATGAATGCTTATGACTTCTGAGTTGTAAACTCACTCGGTGTTTTTCTTGTCACCCATTTTAGGTCTCTCGGACTCGTATTGTTTGCGTGATCGGGACCGTCATGAAGTCATCACAACGGCTGAAATCTTGTGGTATTGTTTTTGTTGTTGAAGAACATTTGGCATGTATAGGCTATTATATTTTGTCGAATTGTGGGTTGTAAACTTTAAGCCATGTGAAAATGGCCTATGTGGTCGTCGAGTGGGATGCTAGAACCTATAGCCACGAGTCTTAGAAACTCTAATTTTGATAAGGGGCCATAATTTGTGTCATGTATGATGGATGATTAAGGCCAAGGAAAATTCATGAAATTGGCATAGTCTCTGCAGTAACTGTTGCGGACAGCAGCAGTGAGATGAGATTGAAAAATCACTAAAAATAGTATAAGTAGAATTAAATAGTGAGTAAATTATGGAACTGAACCTTGATGAATCTATTTTTATATGGATGAAACGAAACGACCATATGAGCAGTATACTGAGAAATATTAAAGTTCTCGCGAGACAGGGCCAGAACGGGTTCTGGGTCCCCTGTCGCGACTTTGAAAATTTACCATAAATTATCCAGAAAGAATTAGGAGTCATGCCTTATATGTACAGATTCCATTTTGAGTCTAGTTTCATTAGAAACAAACGGAACCAGTATTAAAGCCCTGTACAGAGAGATATTCAAGTTGTAACGCGCGAAGGTCAGAGCAGTCGATCCCTGTAACATGGGTGACTTTAACTAATAAAATGTACCAATTGGCCCGACCAAAAATTCTAGAAATAAACCCATGGATGGGTATGTGAGTCTAAATTCAGGTAAAATTTACAAAACCAGTTTCCGAGTTTTGAAACTCGAGATATGATTTTTAAGGAAACGGTGATGCAGTTTTCCAGCCTGACTGGAAATGTCAAATTGGTTGGTACCTTGAGAGGATTTGGCCGTTAACCCCTCGTGTCCGACACCGGCGACGGTCACGAGTTAGGGGTGTTACACTTACTCATAGTTTTGGTTCATTCTTGACCCTTAAACTCTATTTCCATTCCATCCACAACTATCAACTTAATCACTTTGTTTCCTTGTTAGCCAAATCTTTATCATCCTTTCACTTAACCATTTCAACTATCATCTTTGGTTTACTTTGTTTCAACACCTAGTCGAGCCTATGCTTAATCCATCTTAAAAATCTTTCAAACCCTTCCATTTAAGCCTACATTTAGCTAAATTCCTCAAACTTTAAATTGAATGAAACTTCTCCATTTAACGATCGGGCACAACAAATGACTTGAATCAAGTCACCGAGGCGAGATCATATCATCATCAACAACTACGTTTGCTTTTCCTGAATGATAATCAATGATCAACTCATAATTTTTTAACAGCTCGAGCCATCTGCGTTGTCTCATATTCAAATCTTTCTGTGACATTAGCTACTTCAAACTCTTGTGATCGGTGAATAGATGACATTTTTTGTCGAACAAATGATGTAGCCAAATTTTCAATGCAAACACAATAGTTGCTAACTCTAGGTCATGTGTCGGATAGTTCTTTTCATATGGCTTTAACTGTCAGGAAACATAAGCTATCACTTTGCCTTCTTGAATCAAAGCACAACCTAAACCATTTAAAGATGCATCGTTAAAAATCACAAATTCTTTACCCGATTCAGGTTGAACCAGAACTGGTCCCTTGGGCAACAGTGCTTTCAACTTATTGAAACCTTTTTGACATTTCTCAGACCATTCAAACTTTACATCTTTCTATAAAAGTCACATCATCGGTGTAGTTATCATTGAAAAACCCTTTACGAATCTTATGTAATAACCAGCTAATCCCAGGAAACTTCTAACTTCAGATACACTTCTTGGTGGTTTCCAATTAACAACTACAGAAATTTTACTTGGATCAACTTTGATGCCTTCAAGCAATACTATGTGTCCTAAAAACTTGACTTCTCAGAGTCAAACTCGCATTTGCTAAATTTAGCAAACACTTTTTTATCTTCTAAGGTTTGCAAAATAATTCTCAAGTGTTCAGCATGCTAGGACTTGTCTCGAGAATAGATCAGAATATCGTCAATAAATACCACAACAAATTTGTCTAAATACAATCTAAAGATTCTGTTCATCAAGTCTAAAAATACTGCAAGTCCATTAGTTAAACCAAACGACATCACAAGAAATTCATAGTGTCCGTATTTGGTTCTAAATGCAGTTTCCGGCACATTCGAATCTTTCACTCACAACTGATAATAGCCAGAATAAAGATCAATTTTTGAAAACACTGTTGCACCTTTCAACTGATCAAATAGATCATCAATTCAAGATATTAGATGTTTATTCTTGATTGTAACCTTGTTGAACTGACGTTAGTCAATGCACAATCTCATCGATCCATCCTTTTTCTTAATGAACAGAACCAGTGCACCCCGAGGTGAGAAGTTGGGTCGAGAAAAACCCCTATATGTCAATTCTTGCAACTGTGTTTTCAACTCTTTCAACTCAGTAGGAGCCATTCTATGCGGTACTATCGAGATCGGTGATGTCCCTGGTACTAATTCAATAGCAAACTCAACCTCTCTAATCAGCAGTAATCCAGGTAAATCTTCTAGAAATACATCAAGATACTCACAAACCACTGACACTATTTCAAGCTTCAATTCAGACACTTTAGAATCCAATACATATGCAAGGTAAGCATTGCAACCTTTTCTCACATATTTTTGTGCTGACATAGCTGAAATAACCATAGGCAACCCACTTACACTATCTGATTCAATACGAAGTGTCTCACTATTCTGACATTTCAATACAATAAGCTTTCGTGTACAGTTTACAACATCGCCATGTAGAGCTAACCAATCCATGCCCAAAATCACATCAAACTCGCCAAACGGCAATAGCATCAAATCAGCCAGAAAACTGTAACCCCGAGTCATCAACGGATAGTTCTTGCAAACTTTATCAACTAATACATGCTGACCTAGGAGGTTTGACACTTTAACCACAAATTCAATGGACTCAATAGATAAATTCTTACTAAACACTAAGTTCGTGGACACATATGAATGAGTTGATCCCAAATCAATCAAAGTAATAACATCGGTTTCAAATATTAAGGAAGTACCCATAATAACATTTGGCACAGAAGCTTTCTCTCGTGCGCCAATAGCATAAGCCCTACTGGATGCTTGAGCCTCGAATCTCATAGTAGAATCCTTTGGTACACCACGACTACCACTCACATTTCCAAGGTTACGAAGTGGTCTACCCCTAGTGGAAATGTTGTTGGGTCAAACATTCTGAACTTTTTATTTCTCAAATATTTCTGGGCAATAACGCATAAAATGCTTAAACGAACCATACTTGAAACACGCCCCATCTTTTACTCTGCACTCGCCAAAATGTCGATGTCCACATCATTGACAATTGGGTTTATTATCTCTAACACTACCTACACTAGCCATAGACGTAGCTTGCGTCTTAGAACCTGCATAATATTTGCCTTGGCCTCTATTAGGGTAACCCTCTGAAGCAATTGAGCTATTATGGTATTCTTTTGATCTCTTCGATTGTGACTGATACGACTTCTCGATAGACCTTTTTCTTGAATCTCAGGCTTCAAAATCGGCTTTTCTTTTCTCTTTGTTAAGCTCATCGACTTTATGTGCTCTGTCAACAAAAACAACAAATTCTTTCAACTCGAAGATCCCAATTAGAAGCTTTATATCCTCGTTTAATCCATCTTCAAACCATTTATACATTGCAGTCTCGGTCGGAATACACTCCCGAGCATATTTACTCAATCTAAAAAATTCTCGTTCATACTCTGACACTATCATATGGCCTTGCTTAAGCTCGAGAAATTCTTTACGCTTTGATCAAAGAATCTTTGACTTACATATTTCTTTCTAAACTCACTTTGAAAGAATTCCCAATCGATATAGTCCCTTGGAATAACTGAAATCAAGGCATTCCACCACTGATATGTTGAATCTTTCAGTAGATATACTATACACTTTACATATTCAGCTTGTAACACCTTGATTTTGGGCCTAGTCAGAACAGTGGTTTCGGGACCACAAATCCGACGATGAAAATTTTTATTTTTTATTATATTTTTATGGTCTACAATTTCACAAAATAATTTCGTGGAAATTTCGTTCGAAAATTTTGACATTCGGGCAGTTAATTTATCAAAAGGACTAAATCGTAAAAAGTGCAAAAGTTGAGTTCTACATACTAGAGGTGTCCAATTGTTATGAAATTTTAAATTGAGGGTTCTTAAATGGTAATTAGACCATTGGATAATTTCTGGACAAAAATAGACATGAAATGGGTGTAATAAAATATTTTTAAGTTAGGGGTATTTTGGTAAACTAATGATTAAAAGAATTAAAAAGGAAAATAAGCCAAATTAGCTATCATCTTCCTCATTCAACCGTTTCTACCAGCAGCAGCCATGGTTAAGGTTTGTTCAAACTCCCAAGCTCGATTAGCAAGGAAAATTGAAATTCGAGCTAAAATCGACAAAAAACCAAGTTGTGGACAAAATGGTAAAAACGACCATTTTCGTATACGAGGTAAGCTCGTGTGTTAATAATAATGTAATACCATACTTGAATTGTAATTTTCTATTGTTATGGAATAAATTGTATGATTTAATATGTTTAGAAGAAGTTGATGGATGGTGTATATGATATGGAAAATGTGATGCTTGTTGTGTCATGTGAAATTGAATGGAAAATTATTGTTACATGAATTGAATGTTAAATTACTATTACATGGGTTGTATGAATTGCTACACGGTTGTACCTGATGAGATTTTGACAAGTTTGTATGTAAATAATTTATTGATTCTTTTTACTTTATTATATTTTGTTATCATATGAAATGTGGCTGCCTATAGAATGATTATTTATTGTAAATTGCAAATTGAAAAAAGACTATGAATAAATTTGTAACATGTTGGAAAGTGAGGAATTTCCCAGTTGAGCTTTCAGAATAGAAACGATATGAATGATCTATTGTGAGGTCACGTGTGTAGTACTAAGTGCAGGCTATTACGTGTCTTTGATAATGGTCAAATGTGTAGTACTATGTGCAGCTACTATGCGTGCAGATAACCGATCACGTGTGTAGTACTAAGTGCAAAGCGACTACGTGTATCGATGGTTAGGTCACGTGTGTAGTACTAAGTGCAGCTACTACGTGTGCCGAATAATTGGTCGCATGTGTAGTACTAAGTGCGAGCTACTATGCGTGCAGATAACCTTGTCTACAAGTGTGAAAATATGTGCAGGCAACTGAGTATCAGTTATTATTCTGAAGAGTTCAATGGGAAAATCGATTAAGTAAAAATACATGTGAACATGATTATATGATGAATAAGTGCAAGTATATGTTTATGAAAATTATAAGCAATGTGCTCGATATTTGAGTGAACTTGATAAGACAAAATGGATTAAGTGAAATTATGTAAGAGTGAATTTTAGTAGTAAAATAGTGTTGACGATGAGCGATTATGTGACTTTGAAAATTCACCAAAAATTGTGCAAGTCAAATTAAATTTAAAAAAGTTATGGAATTAAATATTAATAAGTCTATTTTTATATAAAAGAAACAGGGAGCAAAAGAGTTCTATATTATGTGATATTCTAATTTTTGTGAGAAAGGTCGAAATGAATTCGAGATCCCTGCTCGACTTAAAAAATTGTTAAAAATTTTAAAAAAAATTATGAGTTATAATTTATATGAATAGAATCATAAATGAGTCTAATTTCAGAAGGAATAGACGGGAACATCATCCGAGTCCCGAAATATGAGATAAATAATTTTCAGTGAAGAGAGGTCATAACTGTTGAACAGCAAAATAGGGGAAATTTTAATGAATAAACTGTACTGATTAGCTAAACCAAAAATTCTGAAAATTTTATGGGAGAAAGGTATATGAGTCTAGTTTCAAGTAAAATTAACAAAACTAAATTTGAAGTTTTTTAGCTCCATATATGAATGATTTAGTAACTGTAACTTGATAAAATAGCTTAACCTGAACATGTGTAATTGCACAATTATAGTGTTTTATCTTGAAAAGCATGTTAGTAATATGAACTTACTAAGCGTAAAGCTAACCATCCTCTCCATTTCTTTAGTATTGGCAGGTTGGCTCGGGGTTGGAGATCTTCAGAGGCAAAATCACACTATCAAACTATCATTTTTGGGAGAATTAATTCAAATATTAGAAATATCAAGTGATTGGAATGTATAGGAAGTTGGTTTGTGATATGTATTATTATTATTATGACTTTGACCATACATATTAGTCTGCATTGAGTTATCGTATATGATCATAAGATGTGGTCTGTAACATCCTGATTTTCGGGTTTTTCGCGATTCTTGATATTTTAAGTAAGTTTCTAAAATTTGGTATGTGATGATGGAATTCATAATTTGAGTATGTAAATGGGCTTATGGAAGGCCCATGTGTTGGCCAAAACCCGGTAGAATTTTCAAAATTTGGACTTAAGAGTTAGGGGTTCTGGCTAGCTGACTTTATGTAAAGTTGTGTGAGAAATGTATCACAAAAAGAGCTGTAGCAAAGTGGCAAGGGTGACGCCACTAAGCTCCTAAAAAGGTGGCGTGTGGAGCTTAAGGGAAGGCATGGGATCGATTCCCTGTGTTGGCAAATAAGGTTATTTATTTTTATGAGTAGGAAGGGTAAGTGATGGAACCTAGGTGGATTCTGTTGGAGGAGTTTGAATTAGTCAAGTGCATGGATTAAGGAGGGATAAAGGGAGAGATTTTAGGGATTCGATATGGAGATAGAGTTGGCCGAATAAGGGAGATTGGAGAAGGGATTTTCGGCAGAGGGGTTTTGTTAGGGATTTTCGGTACTTAGGTACTTGTGTGCTGTTTTTTCCTTTAGGTGAGTCTTTTCTCTCTTTTTTTTCCTTTTCCACCTGAATCTACTATCTCACCATTCGCCTTTTCTTCCTTCCCCTTCTTTCAAACCAGCCTACTATTTCCCTCCATTCATCCATTGTTTCTTTCTTTTATCTCTACTTCTGAGAAATATCGCAGTCGTGTCGGTGAAGTTAGAGGGGTGTCGAATCTTTGTTGACCAGCAACTCTCTTTTCCTTTTCATTGTTGGTGTTCAATCCCCTTATCTTTTAGGCATAACGAATTCAAGAGGAGAAAGACAGTGGTAAGTGCTCGAACTCTAAATGATTCCTAGAGTAACTATTGGCCAAAAGCCGAAACCCCTCTAGTTTAGGGAGGTGGCCGAATATGGGTATAGACTTTATGGGGTCTTCTTTTGATATTTTTATGGTTTCTATAGTGGGGGAACAGCAATGCGTAGTGTCGATTTGGATTAGCTTGGATCACCAGAGTGGCTAGATCTCGTCATAAATCTCGGCAAAGGTAAGGTGCCTAAGGCCATTATGGATGGTGGCCGAATGTGTAAGTGTTAATATTAGATGGTTCTTGGTTTGGTTCAATTATTGTGAGCTGATTTATTAACGGTTAATTATAGGAGAAATCGTGTAGGAGATCTCATCGAGGAATATCGCAAAATAGGTGTGTAACGAACCCTTTTTCATAGCTTAAAGCGATAAATGCCGAAAAGCTGAAATGCCAAAATTCTGGCATTTCGAGGACTTGTGAGCAACCGAACGCTCATTAGTTAGTTAGATTCGTTGAGATGATGATTGGGAACATTGGAAACGGTAAGAGCGTGATTTTTGGCGTTCATGGTAAGTTAGGCCTCGAGAGGCCGAAGTGGGGCCCAATGGGCTTTCGGGCCCATTTGTAAAAAATTGGTAGGAAAGGAAAACCTACTAAATTGCGCATCGAGACTGATAAAACCGTTATGGAATATAGGCTAAATGGGCCTAGATGACAAAATCGGCTAAGGCCGACCCATTAGGGGTTTTAGGCCCAATAACTCGATTTCGCTAAAAATGGGCAAGAATCACTGTTTTCACCCATGAATTGTTAGTAATCGTTAATGAACATGGAAACCCTAATATTTGGTAAAATTACAGGATTACCCTTATAACATGAAAATGACCATTTTGCCCTAGGTAAAAATGACCATTATACCCCTAGGGTTTATATATGAATTTAATACATGGGATTTTGATAAACATGGTATGTATGATATGCACATGACATGTATGATATGCACATGATGTATTCATAAATGCATTGGGTTGGGTTTTTATATGGATGGAAGAAGTGCAAAAGGGCTTATGCCCCAGTTATCAAAAGGGCTTATGCCCTAGTTATCAAAAGGGCTTATGCCCCAGTTATTAAAAAGGATTTTGCCCCAGTTATTGAAAGAGGCTAGGCCTCCAGTTATATGATAAAGTAGCTATGCTGCCAGTGGAGAGTTATGGTTGGGTGGGTTGAGTTATTCCCCACATGGTGTGTTGGTTGGTACGGGTGGAGAGTAGCAGATGGTGGGTCGAGTAGTCTCCCCAAATGGGTTTGCATTCATTTGTTTTTTCATTGACGATACATGTGATATTGAAATGGGCCTATGGGCCATACCGTTTACAGTGAAAGGCTTCAGCCCAGTTATATGATTTATGAAAAGGCTACGGCCCAGTATATACATATTGAGATTGGACTTGGGCTAAGGCCCAGCAGGTTGATATTGTTTTGGGCTCTGAAAGGGGCTTGTTGCACACTGAGTTTCCAAACTCACCCCCTTTCCTTAACATTGCAGGTGAGCCTTGATGTGGGGACTTGGAGCCGGAGGGGATTCAGAGTGGCCACGGTGATCGCCTTTGGGCTTTTAAATAAGCATTGGTTTTCTTTAAATATCCTTTAATTATTATTTATTCTTGGGTTGTAATAAGGCCATTTTAACTTTTTTTTTACTTCTTTTCGGGATTATTTTATTTTTAACTTTAAAACTGGTTGATAATTATACAAATGCGCTAGACTTAGGACGTGTTTTCAAAATGATACTTGATTTCAAAATATCACAACACCACGATTATTCGATTTATCAAAGACGTCCACTTAAACAAATTTAAACTCGATATAACAAAGTGTGGCAATGGTCATGGGCATGTCTAGGATTGGATCCAATCGAAGAGCTTGGTACTTAAGTAGCCTTCATGGCTCACCTCCTCTGTCTCGGATACCTACCTGGTGCCCAGCTTCCATTCACTTTGTTAACTCAACAAGATATATGGTTTTTAAAACACTAAAATGGAACATGGGTTTTCAACTCCAATGTGGCACGTTAGATTCGGCCATAACGTCTGGGCCGAGTTTAGGGTGTTACATGGTCCTTATCCATCATGGTTTATAAGTATAATTAATCATGCCATGTCCTATGTTTTAATGTGATGATATAGTTAGCTTTGTTTGTTATGCATGATTGATAATACATCAGGTAAGTTAAATGCAGGCCAATGGATCATGAATTAAATGGAAATGAGTAATGTTGCCTTGAATATGGATGTTTAATGGACAAATTGGTAACTACATTATGATGGTATAAAATGAGAATAAGATTTAGCATGTCTAGTTCTAGTTAATGTAAGAATGTATATTATATACAGGATGGTAAGCAAATATGTTTAAATTGACTAACATGTTATTGCATGATTATGGATGTGTAAGTGCTCATTTATGACACGTTATATGTCTTTAAATATGAGCCTATGCATGTGTTCGAAAAGTTTTGAATTAAATGAAAGTTTATGGCTCAGTTTTCGTCTATGTGTATGGTTAAGTCTGGTAATGCCTCGTACCCTGTTCCGACCTTGGATACGGGTAAGGGATGTTACACAACTGGTGTACAAGATAACTCATTGAAAACTCAGATAGTATTCTCTAACCAAAACTCAACTCTTTCAGGATCATTATCAACTGCAGCACAAAATTCTTCAACCTCATATTTGTGAATTTTATCAACTGGTAATTTATTAGCTCATACTATTTCCAAGCCTAAGGGAACAACGAGAACCGGTTAGGGAATAGGTGGGGGTGGAGGTCGTTGACCACCAGGTTCATTCATGCAAACTCAATAAACCACTCACTCATCATTTGAAAGAAAGCTTCCTTAGCTTCCCATCCCTGGCCCTCAGATATAGACTCAAACCACTTGACGCTGCTCCGTGAACGGAGGGTTGCGCGTTACTTTCAAATTCATCGAAGTTGACTCGGTTGGATGTCATTGCTAGAAAACATATTTTAAAACGATTAGAAAATATCACACTATCACAGGTTATATAATGACATGTACAACTAGACTCGTATGTGCCAAGTTTAGTCTAAGAATCGACTAAATCGTAGCTTTGATACTAATAAATGAAACACCCCTAACCCATATTTGTCGCCAAAACAAGGTTACAAGGCATTACCGAAGATTACAGAACAAACTAACAGAAATTTCAACATTTCAAAACACATCAATAATCATATAAAAAACCAAGCAAAATCAGTCATAGTGTCCCATATACAAGCCTTCGAGGACCAAAATACGCATTAGAAACAAGTCGGAACTAAATCTAAAACTTAGAGAATTTTTCGAAAAACATTGAAAATTCCAAAGCTGTAAGGGTCACATAGCCAAGAGACACTCCTGTGTCTTAGGCTGTGTGGCCATTCAAAATGGGGACACACAGCCGTGTCCTAGCCCATGTACATGCCCGTGTAACTCTTTGACTTGGTCACATGGCCAAGCCACACGCCTGTGTGCTAGGCTGTGTAACTTTTGAAGTAACCTCACACGCCCGTATGCCAAGCCCTGTGCTAGGCCGTGTAACAGCCTGATTTGTAACACTTTGAAAGCTATAGGGGACACACAACCATGTCACCTGCCGTGTGTCACACATGCTGGTGTCTCTACTTATGTGGACGAAATAGCCCATTTTACAAGCCATTTTTATCACCCAAACTAGTATGTACCTATAACCAAAATGCATATATGCACAAGCCTTAATAAGGCACCAAACTCAAGCATAAATAAGTCACGTACTTATGATATAAAATCATACAACCAATATGCCCTTAGGCTCCTCAAATGACAATATATAAACATGTTTAACGATGTATTCAAATTTGCCAAAATGACTAACTAACTTTCAAGTAAACTTGTATCAATTCAAACTATTGAATTAACTTACCAAAGCCTATCAAATGGTACAAAATATGACATTCATTCACCAACATCAATAGACATATATAAATACCTTTCATAACAAGATACCAAACTATAGCAAGATATAAGGCTTATACAAAATGCATATTCATCTATCACAATGCAAACTTATTATTTACATGCCATAAACTAAGCTCATATCAACATCAAAATGCAAAATCACAAGCCAAACCAATTGGCTATTCCACAACGAAAACACATGGCCAAAATTAGCCAAAATACCTATCCATGCCATTACAACCAAAAATAAACATCTGTAAGTATCGAAAGAGTCGATAGATAGTGTGATAGATGTCCGACGACTTTTCCAACCTGAACAAGATTCCAACAACTACAAAACACAGAAAATTAACACAAAGTAAGCATGTCATGCTTAGTAAGTTCATAACACACACTAGTCTAACCTTGCCAATACAATATACAACCACAAAGCATGTAAACCTGATCCAACTTGAGAATAACTAAATCAAAAACTTATATATGTACATTTATACCGTTAACTTTCTCAAGATTCACATTACTTACCATTCATCAAAATAATGTAATTTACATTGAAAAATGTAACACCCCAAACCCGGCCCAGACGTTATAGCCGAATCTGACGTGCCACATTGGAGTTGAAAACCCACGTTCCGTTTTAGTGTTTTAAAACCATACATTTTATTGAGTTAACAAAGTGTATGGAAGCTGGGCACCGTGTAGGTATCCGAGACAGAGGAGGTGAGCCATGAAGGCGCTAAGTACCAAGCTCTTTAATTGGATCCAATCCTAGACATGCCCACAACCATAGCCACACTTTGTTATATCGAGTTTCAATTTGTTTAAGTGGGCGTCTTTGATAAATCGATTAATCGTGGTGTTGAGATATTTTGAAAACAAGTATCATTTTGAAAACACGTCCTAAGTCTAGCCCATTTGAATAATTATTAACCAATTTTTAAAGTTATTAAAATTAAAATAATTAGAAAAGAAATAAAAGGAAAGTTAAAATTGGCCTTATTACAACCCAAAATAAATAATAATTAAAGGAAATTAAATGAAAACCAACACTTATTTAAAAGCCCAAAGATGATCACCGTGCCACTTTGAATCCTCTCTCGCCCAAGTCCCCACATCAAGGCTCACCGCAAGGTTAAGGAAAGGGGTGAGTTTGGAAACTCGATGTGCAACAAGCCCTTCGAGCCCAAAACAATAACGACTGTTGGGTCTAAGCCTAAATCAATCTCAATCATGCACTTTGGGTCGTAGCCCTTTTCATATTTCATATTTCATAATCTTGGGCCGAAGCCTTTTCATATTTCATATTACTGGGCCGAAGCCTTTACTGTAAACGGTATGGCCCTTAAGCCCATTTCAATGAAAGAATGCAACCCATTTGGGGAGACTACTCAACCCACCATCCGCTACTCTCCACCCGTACCAACCAACACACCATGTGGGGATTAACTCGACCCACCCCGCCAAACTCTCCACTGGCAGCATAGCTGCTTTATCATATAACTGGAGGCCTAGCCTCTTTTAATAACTGGGGCAAAAGCCCTTTCAATAACTGGGGCATCAGCCCTTTTATAACTGGGGCATAGCTGCTCCTTCAATAAATAAACCAAAAATATTAAAAGAAGACCCCATAGAGTCTATGCCCATATTCGGCCATCTCCCTAAACTTGGAGTTTCGGCTTTTGACCAAAGCTACACTAGGAATTGTTTAGAGTTTGAACACTTACCACAGTCTTTCTCCTCTTGGATCCGGATGTCTACAAGGTAAAGGAACCGAACGCCAACTATTGAAAAGGAAGAAAAAGGTTGCTGGTCACAAAGAATCGGCACCCCCTATCTTCACTGATTTCGGCTTTTTTTGTGGCACTTCGGCAAAATAGAGATAAGGGAAAGAAACAATGGTGAATGGAGGGAAATAGTGGGCTGATTTGAAAGAAGAAAAAGGAAGAAAAATGAATAGGAGGGAGGTAGATTAATTTGGAAAAGAAAAGAGAGAAAAGGCTACACACCAAAGAAGAAATCGGCACAACTAAGACCCTAATGCCGAAATTACTAACCTAATGCCCCTTTGCCGAAAATCCCCTCTCCAATCTCCCTTATTCGGCCAACTCTATCTCCCTATCACATCCCTAAAATCTCTCCCCTTATCCTTCCTTAATTTATGCATTTGACTTGATCCAACTCTCCTCTTACGAAATCCACTTAAGTTCCAACACTTACCCTTCCCGCACACAAAAATAAATACTCTTATTTGCCAACACAGGAATCGAACCTGTGTCTTCCTCTATGCCCACACGCCACCTTTTTAGGAGCTTAGTGGCGTCACCCTTGCCACTCTACCAAAGCTCTTTTTGTGATACACTTTACCCACAACTTAATATAAGGGCACCTAGCCAGAACCCCTAACTCCTAAGTCCAAAATTTAAAAAATTCTACCGGGTTTTGGCCAACTCATGGGCCTTCCATAAGCCCATTTACATACCCAAATTATGAATTCCATCATCACATACCAAATTTTAGAAATTTACTTAAAATATCAGGAATCGCGAAAAACCCGAAAATCAGGATGTTACAAAAAATCTTACCAAAGTTCACACAAGGTTATAATACGATGGTTAACCCATCCATTTTCGTAATTCGATAACCGAAGTTATCTTTTTTCATAGTTCGACAGTCGAGGCTATCCCTTTTCATAATTTGATGGTCATCACCATCCCTTTTCATTGTTCAATGGTCGTCACCATTGCTTTTCATAATTTGATAGTCGAAGCTATCCCGTTTCGTAAATCAATAGCCGAAGCCAACCCTTTTCATTGTTTGATGGTCGTCACCATCCCTTTTCATAATCGATAGCCGAAGCTATCCCTTTTCATATTCGTTAGCCTGAAGCTATCCATTTTCATTTTTCGATGAGCGATGTTACACTATTGGATTTTTCCGTCAACACTCAATTTAATATTATACAGTAATAACATTCAATTCATAAAATAAAAACAAAACTTAAACATACAAACTTACCTCGACGATAAACATAGAAAATGAAGTCGACTAATCCGAAACTCTTTCTTTGCCTCATCTAAAGTCGTATGTGGTTTATCTTGATCTAAATGAATAAATTCAACTCAATTCAATAATCATTCTATTCAATTTAAATCAAATTCACATTTTACCAAAATTACAATTTTGCCCTTACACTTTTGATTTCTTTACAACTTAGTCCTTAGGCTCATAAAATGAAATTCATACAATTTCATCCCTACCCAATCCTAGCCGAAAATCATACAAGCTTATAGCAGCCCATAACTTTCATTATTTCTCAAATACAACATGAATATTTCACATTTTACAATTAAATCCCTAATTTACAAATTCATCAAAAATTACTTAACAAAAGTTGTTTATCTAACAACAAAGATTCATTTTCTTCCATTAAACATCACAGAGAACTAAAACGCATTCATGGTAAAACCCTAGACATTCAACAGTTTTGCAAATTAGTCTCTAGGCTAGTTAGATTAAGCTACAATGACTCTAAAAACAAAGAAATAATTAAAAATAGGACAAACAATACTCACATGCAAATAAAATTGAGAAGGCCGAATGTTCAACCTTCCATAGTATTTTTCTTCTTTGATTTTTGGTGGTGGAGATGGAAGAAAGATGATATATTTCTTTTGTTTATCTTATTTTAATTACTTATTTACTAATTTACTTAATTAACTTTAATATATAACCTTCAAAATCACCTAATAAATGTCCATATTTGTCCACTCAACATGTCAATGGTTTAGTTACAACTTAAACCCTCCAATCATTTAATTTCATATCTATTAAATCCCTTTAGCTTATAGAACTCAATTTTACACCTTTTGCAATTTAGTCCTTTTTATCGAATTAATCATGCAAACGGTAAAATTTCTTAACGAAATTTTTATACTATATTACTAACATGCTGTAGACATTAAAATAATAATGAAATATATATTTTGACGTTGGATTTGTGGTCCCAAAATTACTATTTTGATTTCACTTAAAATGGGTTGTTACACCTATTTCAAATGTCCACATGGCCTGAGACACGAGTGTGTCTCTTAGCCGTGTGAGCCCTGCAGTTTTGAAAATTTTTATTGTTTTCTGAAAAATTCTTTAAGTTTTCGATTTAGTCCCGACTTGTTTCTAATGTGTTTTTTAGGCCTGAACGGCTCGTATAAGGGACGATATGCATAATATGAATTGGTTTTACTATGTTTAGTGATATGAATTAAAATGTTTAAGAAAAATATTTATTTTGAAATGAGAACTCTAGTAATGCTCTGTAACCCTATTCCGATGACAGATATGGGTTTGGGGTGTTACATTTATTGGTATCAGAGCTACGATTTAGTCGATTCTCAAACTAAACGTAGTGTATATAAGTCTAGCTATACATGCCATTATATAACCTGTGGTAGTATAATATCTCCTGACCGTTTTAAAACATGTTTTCTTATAGCAATGACATCCAACCAAGCTAACTCCGATAAAGTTGAGAGTAATGCTCAACCACCACTCGCAGAGTAGCGTCAAGTGGTACAAGGCTTATATGTGAGGGTTGGGGAAGAGAGGCTACGGAAGCCTTCTTCCAAATGATAAACGAATGGTTTACCTAGTTCGTACGAACAAACCCAACTACTCAACAACCTCTACCCCCTCCTATTCCCCAACCTATTACTCCTCAAGGTTTGGAAACTTTACGAGTTAATAACTCGCTTGTTGATAAGATTCATAAGTACGAGGCTGAAGAATTCAGAGCTACTACTGAATATGATCCTGAGAGAGCAGAATTCTGGTTAGAGAATACAATCAGGGTTTTCAACGAACTATCTTGTTCACCAGCCGAATATGTTAAGTGTGCGATATCTTTGTTGAAAGACTCAACTTACCAGTGGTCTAACACGTTGATTTCAGTTATGCTGAGAAAGTGTATAACTTGGGAATTCTTCCAAACTAAGCTCCAAAAGAAATATATTAGTCAGAGATTTCTAGATCAGAAACGTAAAGAATTTCTTGAGCTCAAACAGGGTCGTATGCCTATGTCAGAATATGAACGAGAGTTTTTCAGGCTGAGTAAATATGCCGGGAATGCATTCCAATCGAAATTGCCATGTGTAAAAGATCTGATGAAGGGTTAAATGAAGATATAAAGCTTCTAGTAGAAATTCTTGAGCTGAAAGAATTTGTTGTCTTAGTTGATCGCTCACATAAAGTCGATGAGCTTAGTAAAGAGAAAAGAAATGCTAATTTTGACGCTAGAGACTCGAGAAAGAGATCGACTGGGAAGTCATATCAGTCATCGTTGAAGAGACCAAAAGAACATCATAACCATTCCATAACTTCAGTGGGGTATTCCAGTAGAGACAGAGGTAACTGGCATTCGAGTCCAAAGCCTCAAGCTACATCAATAATGAGTGTGAGTAGTGCCAGAGATAACAGGCCCGAATGTAAGTACTGTAAAAGACCACATATCGGTGAATGTAGATTGAAGAAATGATCATGTTTCAGGTATGGTTCCTTTGATCATTATCTTAGAGATTGCCCAAAGAATTTTGAGAAAGAGAAAGTTCAGACTATGAGGCCGAGCAAAATATTTGCGAGAGGTAGACCACCCCCATAATCTTGGAAATATGAGTAATAGTCGTGGTGGAACAAAAGATTCTGCTTTGAGATCTGAAGCATGAGCACCAGCTAGAGCTTATGCTATTTGGGCATGAAAAGAAGCTTCTGCGCCAATGTTATTAAAGGTACTTTCTCTATTTTTGATACTGATGTTACTACTTTGATTGATCTGAGATCAACCCATTCGTATGTATGCACAAATTTAGTATCTAGTAAGAAATTACTTGTTAAGTCCACTAAATTAATGGTTAAACTATCGAACCTTGTAAGTTAATATGTATTATTTAATAAAGTTTACAAGAACTGTCATTTGATGACTCAGGGTCATAGTCTTTCAGCTAATTTGATGTTATTATCGTTTGATGAGTTTGATGTGATTTTGGGCATGGATTGGCTGACTTTGCACGATGCTATTGTGAATTGTAGACGAAAACTTATTGTATTGAAATGTCAGAACAGTAGACACTCAAGATTGAATCAGATAGATTAAGTAGGTTGCCTATTGTTATTTCAACTTGTCAAAATAGAAATATGTGAGAAAAGGTTGTGATGCATATCTTGTATATGTATTGGATTCAAAAGTATCTGAGTCAAAGCTTGAATCAGTGACAGTGGTTTGTGAGTATCCTGATGTGTTTCCAGAAGAGTTACCTAGATTACCACCAATCAGACAGGTTGAGTTTGCTATTGAATTAGTACTAGGGACATCACCGATATCGATAGCACTGTACAGAATGGCTCATACTGAGTTGAAAGAGTTGAAAGCACAGTTGCAAAAATTAATAGATAGGGGTTTTGCTCGACCTAGTTTCTCACCTTGGGGTGCAGCTATTTTGTTCGTTAAGAAAAAAGACCAATCAATGAGATTGTGTATTAACTATCGTTAGATCAAAAAAGTTACAATCAAGAATAAGTATCCATTACTGTGAATTGGCGATCAGTTTGATCAGTTGAAAGGTGAAACAGTATTCTTGAAGATTGATCTTCGTTCTAGCTACTATCAGCTACAAGTTAAAGATTTGGATGTGCCTAAATCTACGTTCAGAACTAGGTTTGGACATTATGAATTTCTTGTGATGTCGTTTGGCTTAACTAATGCACCTCTAGTTTTTATTGATGATATTCTGATTTATTCACGAGATCAGTCAAAGTATGTCGCGCATTTGAGAATTGTGTTCCAAACCCTATGTGATATACAACTATTTACCAAATTTAGTAAATATGAGTTTTGACTCCGAGTTGATCCAAGTAAAATTTCAGCAGTTGTTGACTGGAAACCTCCAAGAAATGTGTCTAAAGTTAGAAGTTTTCTAGGAATAGCCGGTTATTATAGAAGATTCATCAAGGGATTCTCAATGATAGCTACACCAATGATAAGACTATTACTATAACACCCCTCACCCGTATTAAACACCGGAAGGGTTACAAAGCATTACTAGACTTATAAAACAATTAAACATTCATTTCACATACATTTTCAAGTTTTATGCAATCATTATTCAAACTCAATCACATTGTCCCTAATACAAGCCTACGAGGCCTTAAACATATATTCGGGGTAGTTTGGGACTAAATTGGTAACTCAAGAAATTTTTACAGAACTTGGAATTTTTTTTTCAAAATACAGGGGACACACGCCCGTGTGGACATTCGAAATGGAATCACATGGCTGTGTCCCAGCCCATGTCTGACCCTGTCTAACTTTCTAACTTGGGTCACATGGCCAATACTCGTGTGACTAGCCTGTGTGCCCTAGAAATGGCCACACACCCGTGTGCCAGGTAGTGTGATAGGCTGTGCCAAACCTATAGGGTATACTAACTTATGCCATACGACCAAGTCACATGCCCGTGTGCTAAGCCGTGTGGAGCATATTGACTTGATTTTTAATTTAACACTAGGGGAAACACGACCGTGTAACCTGACCGTGTGTCACACACGGCTGAGACACAAGTCCGTGTCTCTGCCCGTTTGGACAAAAAATAAGCTATTTACCAAGTCATTTTGCCACCCAAATTTGCATACACCTACATCAAACCAAATGGCACCAAAACATAGCTTATATAGGCATTCATCTAATTCAACCAAGCATAAATCATACCATTTCAATACCAGCAACAACAAGTCTCACATGTACCACAAAATGCTATTCCAATTTATACCAAATTCACATTTCCAATTCAACTAAATGGACACTTTCAAACATGTAATAATTTACCTAAACCCACAAGCATACTAATTCTCAATTCATCAACCATTTGACATCTACAATACCTATTATCAACAAGCATCACATATCCATCATTTAACACATAACCAAAGCCATATGCACATATGTATACACAACCAAACCAACCAAATTGAGCCAACTCTAATGGCTATATACAAAACCATTTACAAGCCAATTCAAATGACCAAATTCATTACCAACCCATATACCAAAATGACCAAACTCTTATACATGCCATACACTTAAAACACTTAAGTTCAAAAGTACCCAAGAGATAGTAGGATAGTGTGGCGAAGTCTCCAGCGATCCCCGTATCCGAGTTAGATTTGATTTCACTATAAAACACAGAAAAAAGTTAAACAAAGTAAGCTATAAAGCTTAGTAAGCCCGTATAAAGATAATAAGCAAAACTCACCATTTAATTATCATTCAAAAATATGCATATAACATACTATAAAATATTTAATCACAATATTAACATGTATTCAAATCACCAATTTAACTATGAACTCATTTCTTCCATATGCTCGATGCATATATAGTTTTTGTACATACCTGTATTAATACATATATATTTCTCACTATTTCATATCTTCGATATACCCATTGAACCATTTGGTATAATACAAGATACTCGGGAATCTCGCACCCTAAGTGCCAATATATATAGTCGAAGTTATCTCAATATCATATCTCAATAATGCTCACTCTCAAGCTATCAATGGGTCTGTTCACACAAGCTGATGGTCATGACGTAACTACATGGTGCTGCTCACACAGGCTCACTAGTATCCATAACATATGCTGAATAACTCAACCACCGGTAGGACGTATGGACCAGCACCCAAAACAATAATAACCCCTAATGACATGTCATTCGTATCCTAATTTATTCCTAAGGTTCAACTGGGATTTCCAATGTCGAATCTTCATCGAATAGGTTCGCAATGTCGTATCCACAATTTATCAATATTAAATCATTTAAAACACAAATATAACAATACTTATTACATACGAACTTACCTCGGATACAAAAACGGCAAATTAAGTCAATTAATTTGAAACTTTGTTCTTTCCCCGATCTAAATTTGTATTTCACCTTTCTTGATCTAAATGTAATCAAAATTAACTTATTTAATAATCTCTCTATTCAATTTAGTCCAAAATAAACATTTAGGAAAATTTACATTTTTACCCCTAATATTTCAACATTTTTACAATTTAATCCATGTTTCATAAAATCAAAAATTCACTCAATTCAACCAAAACCATGCTAGCCAAATTTCAATTAGGTCCCTAGCAGTCAATAATTTCCATTTACTTCACAATTTAACCACAAAATTTACACATTTCACAATTCAATCCCTAATTGGACATTTTACTAAAAATCACTTAACAAATATTGTTTATCTAACAACAAGCATGCATTTTCTATAATTAAACATCTAAACACTCCAACATTTATTAACGGCAAAACCCTAAACCTTTAACAGTTTTGCAAATTAATCCTTAGGCTAGCTAGATTAAGCTGCAACGATCTCAAAAGCATAGAAATCATGAAAAACGGGACAAAAATCGTACCTTAATGAGCTATGAAACCTTGGCCAAATATCAAGCGCAAAAATGGCTTTTCTTCTTGTTAAGATTCAGCTAAGAAGATAATAGCTTTAAAATTTTGGTTTTTGTTTTATTTATTTTACTTTAATAACCAATTTACCTTTTTAACCTTAATTATAAACTATTAAAAACACTTAATACATGTCCACAAAAGTCCACTCATTTTAAAAATGGAATATTTATCACATAAGGACCTCCACTATTTAATTTCATAGCCATTTAATACCTTTAACTAATAGAACACAAGTTTTACACTTTACACTATTTAGTCTTTTTTTATCAAATTAAACATTCAAACGATAAAATTTCTTAACAAAATTTTCACACAATTATACTATCATGCTGTAGACATTAAAATAATAATAAAATAATTATTTAGACTTCAGATTTGTGGCCTCGAAACCACTGTTCTGATTTGACTAAAAACAGGCTGTTACAATTGTAGAAAGGTGTGAAATTTAAATGGTCCAAGAAATGTCAGCAAAGTTTCAATCAGTTGAAAGCACTATTGATCGAGGCACCAATATTAGTTTAGCGTGAATTGGGTAAAGAATTTGTGATTTTTAGCGATGCATCTTTGAATGGTTTAGGTTGTGTTTTGATGTAGGAAGACAAAGTGATAGCTTATGCTTCTAGACTATTAAAGTCATACGAGACGAATTATTTGACACATGACTTAGAGTTGGCAGCTATTGTGTTTGCATTGAAAATTTGGCAACACCATTTGTATGGCGAAAAATTTTGCATCTTTATTAATCATAAGAGTTTGAAGTATCTAATGTCACAGAAAGATTTAAATCTAAGATAGCGCAAGTGGCTTGAACTATTAAAAAATTATGATTTGATCATTGATTATCATCTAGGCAAAGCGAATGTAGTTGTTGATGCTCTGAGTAGAAAGTCTTTATTTTCTTTGCGAGAGATGAATATGTGATTGACATTATCTGATGTTGGTTCAACCTTAGCCAATTTGAAAACTAGACCGATGTTTTAACAGGAGATCTGTGAGGCTCAGAAGTGTGATGACGAGTTGCTAGCTAAATGAACATTGAGTGAGTCAACTTCTCATTCAAAATTTCAGGTTGGATCCGATGATTGCTTATTATTCAGAGACAGAATTTGTGTATTGAAGAATCCAGAGATAATTTGAAAGATTTTACAAGAAGCTCACAGTGGTAGCTTGTCTGTTCATCTGAGAAATAATAAGATGTACAGTGATTTGAAACGGATGTACCGGTGATTGGGAACGAAACGGGAGATTTTTTATTTCGTATCGAGATGCTTAGTTTGTCAGGAAGTTAAAGCTAAACATCATGCATCTTCTGGTTAATTATAGCCAGTGATGATACCAGAATGGAAATGGAAGTGAGTTGTAATAGGCTTCGTATCGGGTTTACCCCTATTTTCGAGAAAGAAAGATGCAATTTGGGTTGTCGTTGATCACCTGACGAAGTCAACACATTTTATTCTAGTACATACAAATTACTCCCTTGAGAGATTAGTTGAGTTATACATTTTTAAGATCATTAGATTGCACAGAGTGCCAGTTTCTATTATTTCGAATAGAGATCCGCACTTTACATCACGATTCTAGAAAATGTTACAAGAAGCTTTGGGTACACGGTTGCATTTTAGCACTGTATTCCATCCCTAGACCGATGGTCAGTCCAAGCGAGTAATTCAGATCCTTGAGGATATGCTTCATTATTGTGTGTTAGAATTTGAATGCAATTTAGAGAAATATTTAATGTTGGTTGAGTTCGCATATAATAACAATTATCAGTCAACCATAAATATGGCACTATATGAAGCTTTGTATGGTTGTAAATGTCGAAAACCATTATATTGGACGGAGCTCAGTGAGAAAAAGATTCACAGGGTTGATTTAATTCGAGAGACTAAAGAAAAAGTAAAATGTGATTCGGGATAGTTTGAAAGCAGCTTCAAATCGACAGAAATGATATGCGGGTATTAAACATATAGAAATTGAATTTCAAGTTGGCGATAGAGTATTCTGAAAGTAACGCCCTGGAAGAAAGTTCTTTGTTTTGGTCGCAAAAGGAAGCTAAGTCTGCAGTTTACCTGGTCATATGAGATTATTGAAAGAATTAGACCAGTAGCGTATCGATTAGCTTTGCCATCAAAGTTAAAAAAGATTCGTAATGTATTTCATGTATCTATGTTACGACAGTACCGATCTGACCCTTCACATGTTATCTCTCCAACTGATCAGGATTTAGCCTGATATGTCGTATAGTGAAGAACCGATCAGAATTTTGGCACGAGAGGTTAAAGAATTGAGAAATAAGAGCATGGATTTAGTAAAGGTTCTTTGGCAATGACATGGGATAGAGAAATCCACCTGGGAACTCGAGGAAGCTATGAGAAAACAATATCCGAACCTTCTTTCTAGTAAGATTTCGGGGGACGAAAAATTCTTTAGGGGAGAGAGTTGTAACAGCCCATTTTTAGTGAAAATCAAAATAGTGGTTTTGGGAGTTGTAACAACCCATTTTTAGTGAAAATAAAAATAGTGGTTTTGGGACCACAAAGCTGACATCAAAATATTTATTTTATTATTACTTTAATGTCTACAACATGTTAGAGGTACCTTATAAAAATTTCAGTAAGAAATTTTACCGTTTACATGCTTAATTGAATAAAAAGGACTAAATTGCATAAAGTGCAAAAGTAGTGTTCTAGTAGCTAAAGGTATTAAATGCTATAAAACCTTAAAATATGAGCCCTTATATGGTAATTAGACCATTAAAGAAGTTAGTGGATGTACATGGCTTGGTATTAGTGAAATTTTTAATGTTTTAAAAGGTTATAAAAGTAATTTGGTAAATAGTGACAAGTTAAATAAAATAAAGAAAAATTATCATCTTTTTGTTTCATCCTCAATCAAAAATACGGGTTAGGAAGCCATTGGAGAATCTTCAACATTCAGCTGATTCATTTCTAAGTTTATGGTATGTATTCTAGTCTCATTTTTAATGATTTCTATGTTTTCGGGATCGTTGTAGCTCAATCTAGCTAGCCTGGGAACAAATTTGTGATACTGTTAAAAGACTAAAGTTTTACCATGAATGAAAGTGTATGAGTGTTGATGTTTTATGGAAGAAATTGTTTAGTTGTTGATAGATAAACAACTTTTATTAAATGATTTTTGATGAAATTGTCAAATAAGGATTAAATTGAAATTAGAGAATATTCATGGTAAATTTGTGAAATAAATGAAATGTAGGGCTTGCTAAGGGCCTATATGAAATTTTTCTATAATGGGTTAAAGTTGAATTGCATGAATTTTCATTTTATGAGCCAGGGACTAAATTTAAATGAAATCAAAAGTATATGGGCAAAATTATAATTTTGCTAAAATATGATTTGGGTTAAATTGAATAGAATAATTATTGAATTGAGCTGAATTTATCTGTTTAGATAAAGACAAATCTTGTAAGGCTTTAGAACGGGGCAATGATAAAGTTTCAGAATAGTTGCCTCTGTATCTACGTTTAATCATCGAGGTAAGTTCGTGTAATTAATTTGTACTTATATGTTTTTAATTAAATTATACATGTATTTTGAATTGCCATATATATATACTGATCACGTATCCAACAATGTTTGTCGACTACCGAGCCCTGTTTGAACCTTAGGAATTCGTAGGATACAAATGAAATGTCATTAGGGTATACATTATTCGATTGTTGGTCCTAAACGTCCTACCGGTGGCTGAGGTCCAGCATGTGTTGCAGATACTTCACAGCTCATGTGAGGAACATCGTGTAGCTACGTTCTGACTCACAGTTAGTGTGAGCATACATGTACATGAATTGACAAATTACAATTATATGAGTTAGCGCACTATGTGTGAGCTATCCTGGGTATCCAACGGTATTCTAAATGGTTCAACGAGCATTATTTGGAAAGGAAATGGTAAGAGTTTGATATGAACCAAAACAAGAACACATGAGAAATTCATTGAATTGGTGATACATGATATATAGAAATTTGATATGGATGATATATGCACATGATATATGTTTAAAGCTTGAGCTCATCCATGACTATTGCTTATGTTTCATGCTTATATGGCTAACATGTTTGGAGTAAATGCTTAGGCTTTGGTCAAGATGTGGTTGGGTTATGCCATGTTAACTTATTTAATATGTGATAAAATGGTAAGTTGTGTTTTATATTATACGAACTTACTAAGCATTTATGCTTACTCTGTGTAATTTTCTGTGTTTTATAGTGAATCAGAAGCTCGGTCAAGTTGGAAGCTTGTCAGAGTTATATCACACTATCCATCAGCTATATCAGTACTTTTGGATGTTTCTAAGTTTGGTTATAATGGCATGTATAGGTATTTTGGTTGTCGAAGTAGCCATTTTTTTGTCTTGCGATTATGGATTTTTGGGTGATGATATAGAATTAGTTTTGGTATGTAAATATTTGGCCTTAAAGTGGTTGATTGCTTGGCTTATGATGCTTGAATGATATAAGATGGAATGATAGCTAAAGTGCATGTTATATATGTCTTCTGATATGTTTGAATGTGGTGATTTGGTACATTTGTTATAAATGACATATATGGCTATTGGTGCTAGCTGTTGAATGGCACATTTGGTATTGTATGGTGTGTATGTGATAGGTAAATCATGTAACACCCCTTACCTGTATCCAAGGCCGAAACAGGATACGAGGCATTACCAGACATAATTGTAAACACACATGCAAATCCGAGCCATAAAATTTTATTCTTTTTAAAAACATTCATACATATGCATGATGTCCCTTAAACGGGCCTATGAGGCACTAAACATAAGTTGAAAGTAATTAGGGACTAAACTGAGAACTTTAGAAAGTTTTGAGAAAACTTAGGAAAACTTTTCATGAAACAGGGTCACAAGCCTGTGTGGGCACAGGGACACGCCCGTTTCCTCAGGCTGTGTAACTCTCTGACTATGACGTCAGCAAACAAAATTTAACCACATCGCCAAGCCACACACCCGTGTGCTAGGCCGTGTCATTCACACGGCTGGGACACACGGCCGTGTCTCTACACGTGTGGCCAACACTTAGGCTATTATCCAAGCCTTTTTTATGGCTGCCCTTAATCTCTTTCATACTTAAACATATCATAAACACATGTTACAACATCAATTCAATGGTCAATCATTCTTTAATAAAACCCAATTAAAGCATTTTCATGTTGTCATACATGTGTTTTTTTTTCAATTTCTCATGTTACACCAAGTTAGACATTTCAATTCACATTCAATAGCCTTGTCATATTGATGACCACTTTTACCAATTAACCATAACATTTTACCCAACACTCAATCTCTACTTATTCAACAAAGGTTCATGTTCAATTATTATCAATTTATTACCATGTCACGCATTTATTCCATAGCCATGACCACTTCGAATGGTCCTAAGGCATTCATTATGCACATATGCCACACACTTCCCATTCATAGTAATCAAGCAAAATCACATAACCACATCACAAGACATTAACACATAGCATGGATAAATAGGCTTACAAGCCATAACCATTATAAGCCACATCTCATGGCTATATACAATGAATCAATATAAGCCAATACATTTGGCTAATCATAATAACTTCTATCATAAAAACTAAGTCCCTATACATGCCACTCACTTGAAGGTGTTTAGTACACATATGTCAATACTCCATAGGTGATGGATTGATAGTGTGATGCTGCCTTCGACGATCTCCAACCCCGAGTTAACCTGACATCACTAAAGAAATGAAAAGGAGGGAGTAAGCTTTACGCTTAGTAAGTCCATATGAAAATAATAAGCAATATGCCAACATGCTTCTCAAGGTAATACAACCATAATTACACTTTTACTTATATTCTGGTCATGCTGTTTTCTCGAGTCATAGATACTAAATTATTTATATCAAGAGCTACGGAGCTCTAAACCAAGATCCGTTAATTTTCCCTGAAACTAGACTCACGTATCTTCTTACCATAAAATTTTCAAATCTAGCCAATTAGTACAGTTTATTCTTTAAAGTTTCCCCTGTTCTATTGTTGGATAGCTTCGACCTTTCTTTACTAAAAATCAATTATCTTTTAGTACAGGATTTGAATGATGTTCCTGTCTATTTCTCTTGAAATTAGACTTATTAAGAATTTAGTCATATAAATTCTAACCCATAATCATTTTTGTAAAATTTTTAGCAATTTTCAAAAGTTGAAACAGAGGAGCCCGAAATCACTCTGACTCTGTCTCACAAAAGTTCAAATATCTCATAATATGAAACTCTTTTGCTGACACCGTTTCCTCTATGTGCAACTAGATAATAAGATTTAATTTCATATTTCATTCAATCTCTAATTGGTGGATTTTCAAATTCAGACTACTGTTGTTGTCCAAAACTATTTTAGTGTAATATAATGATCACTATCATAAGATCATTTTCAGCTAACCATGAACTCACCATTTCATGGATTCCATACTCGATTACACAATAGAGCTTAATATAAACATTGTTAATTCTCATGGCATACTTAATCATACAAGTTAGTCACATAACAATACATGATAATAATGATCTCAGATGATCTCATCATGACAAGCATTCCAATTCCATTTCTCATATTAGTCCCATTGAATTTTCCTCAGATTCTCGATGGATATTCCATAGTACACTTATAGCGGACCAACTCATTTATCGTCAACTCATATTAGCGAACCTCAATCCTTACAGCGGGATTACCAGTCCAGGCTAAATCCCCCATAGTATAAACTCATAGAGCAATGTCGGGATTACCAGTCCAGGCTAAATTCTGATCCTAGTTCAGATTACCTGTCGGGGCTAAATCCATTTAAACACATATTCTTTGGGAGGCTAGATCACATAAGGAACACCCATCCAGGCTAGATCCTTTTTACTATCAATTCCTTTTTAGGAAAATCCATCGGACATCCTTTTCATTCAACTGGGACTTTTATTCCTCTTTTCATCATTTCATTCATATAACATGAATTATTATACCATGAAATCTAAATTTCATCACATCAAAGAGCATACATTTTCAAGAATTAAGTATACATTCAAGTTACACGAACTTACTTGTTGAATCCTCGTTGGGCACAACCGTGTAGCAATTCATACAACTCATGTAACAATAATTTAACATTACAATTCAAGTATAATATTGCATTATTATTATCACACGAACTTACCTCAAAAGCAATTAAGGCCAACTATTCCAATTTAGTCCATAATCTCGAACTTTCCCGATTCAAGCCCGAATCTCGGTTTTCTTGATCTAACATTACAAATATAGCTCATTTATTATTCACATTATTCAAATTGACTCAATAATCATACTTTTACAAATTTACATTTTTATCCCTAAACTTTCACTCGTTTACACTTTGGCCCCTAGGCTCGTAAAATAATTTTTATTCAATTTCCTTGCATTTTAAGCCTAGCCGAATCATTTCCATAACTATAGCAGCCCCAAATTTTCACTAAATCACACTTTTATGACAAATTTTATAACTTTTATAAAACGGTCCTTTTAAGCATTTTCACCGAAAATCACTTAGCAAAAGTCATTTATTTAACACCCAACATTCATTTTCTACCATTAGACATCAAAACACATGCATACTCATGGGTAAATTTTTAAACATGAACCCTAGCTCAAAATAATGGTAGAAATAGGTAAATCGAGTTACCGGGACTTCAAAAATGTAAAAAAAACATTAAAAATAGGGCTTGGGATCACTTACAAATGAGCTTAGAAGCTTGAACCAACCCCTAGCCATGGCTTCCATGCAAATTTCTACTGAATGGGGAAGAAGATGGACAATTTTGGCTTATTTTCCCTTTTTATTATTTTAATTACCAAAAGACCAAAATGCACCTAACTTAAAAATATTCTATTTCACCCATTTCATATCAATTTTGTCCAACAAATTAACCAATGGTCTAATTACCATTTAAGGACCTCGAATTTAAAATCTCATAAAAATTGGACATCTCTAACATGTAAAACTCAACTTTTACACTTTTTACAATTTAGTCCTTTTGACCAAATTTAGTGCCTAAAGTCAAAATTTTAGAATGAAATTTTCATGAAATCATCCCGTGAAATTGTAGACCATAAAAATATAATAAAAATAAACTTTATTACATTAGATTTGTGGTCCCGAAATCACTATTCTGACTAGGCCCTAATTCGGGATGTTACAAATCAAATGGTACGTTTTAACATAAAGTTAGTTAGAAGTTAGTAAACATTTTGACCAATTTGAGTTTATTGTTATACATGTTTTAGTTGTTGAGATTGAGGTTCCCTTTGGGCATATTGGTTGTATGCAAATGTACCATATTTGAATAGCTTGATTATGCATGGTCTTAGTGCATTTTGATGGCTTGTTTATTTGTGCAAAAGTGATTGTAGGTATATGCATGAATTGGTGAGAAAAATGGCTTGGAAATGGCCTATTTTTTGTCCACACAGGCGTGTGTCTCAGACGTGTGTGACACATGGCCTGGCGACACGACCGTGTGTCCTTTGTAGCTTTCAAAGGGTTGCAAGTCAGGCTGCTACAAGGCCTGGCACACAGGCGTGTGAGGCCATTTCGGAGGGTACACAGCCTGGCACATGGGCGTGTGGCCCAGCCGTGTGACCCAAGTTAGTGACTTACACAGGCACGAACACTAGCTGGGACACGGCTTTGTGTCCCTACTTTGAATGTCCACAGGCCTAAGACACGTGTGTGTCTCTTGGCTATGTAACCCCTGCAGCTTTGAAAATTTTCATTGTTTTCTGAAAAATTCTTTATGCTTTTTATTTAGTCCAGACTTGTTTCTAATGTGTTTTTAGGGCCTCGAAGGCTCGTATAAGGGACAATATGCATAATATAGATTGGTTTTGCTAAGTTTAGTGATATGAATTAAAATGTTTAAAATTTTTGTTTGTTTTGAAATGAGAACTCCGGTAATACTGCATAAACCTATTTCAGTGATGGATACGAGTTAGGGGTGTTACAAACAACATATGTTCACCTCAATAATCAATCAAACAATTAACATTTATATATAAGCAATTAAATCTATCCCAAATCATAAAAGTACAAATCAATATCTTGCGTCACTCATCAAAGTCTCTCGCTTTTCCTTTCCCTCTTAACAACATGAGGTAGTTTATAGCTATGGTCGATAATTCAATAATTAATAAAATATCAAAATTCATTCAATTCACATCCAAATACAAAACCACACATATTTTTCATCTTATTCAATTTAGTCCCTAAACTCAGGACAACCGTATCTTTTGATTCCTAGCTTCAGATTAAAATCTAATTTCATATTCTTTCATTGGGGACCCTATATTTTTATTTTATATCAAAATTTCATGAATTTTTTTAATTTATTCAATCTACTCCCCCATGTAACAAAGAAGCTAAATTAACTTTACAATCTAGTCCTTTTCCTAATCTAAGCTTAAAATCTATCAATTTCAAGCCTAATTTGTAATGCCCTCACCCAACCTGATCTACTGGATCCTAATCTCATTTGTTACATCCTTCTTACATATGTAACTAAAAATTTCCTCTTTCTTTTATTCATGTAAACGTTTATCTATTTATATGTAACAAAATTTTTAATTGGCATACATTTTATGGTTACACTTACATTGCGCCTATGTACAATTGACTATTTATGGCTACTAAAGATTTTCCTTGTAAAAAAATACAATGTACGGTTATCGTTTTGACTCAATAAGATTTTAGACTTTCCTACTTAATCTCTTAGTCTACTGGACATACTTTGGGATACTACTTAATGAACTTATGAGTAGACTTTGGCACATCACTTGTTTCCCTCTGTATGCATAACAACTCAAAGCGTCACTTCCTTGAAGTGGGCTTGGCATCTCCTCTCAACACTTATTCCTTTATATACGTGAAAATAGAAACAACTTTAGTAAATTCATAAGAACTTTGTGAGCAAAACCTTATAATACCCCCTTTTTCATTCATTCTACATTGCACATGGTATATTGCACATCCTTAGGTATTTCTTGACCATTCTTCCTTCTTTGGTGGGTACAATACTGATGCTACCATCTTTATTTCCTCAAAACCATCTTTCCTTCTCTTGTGCATACTCTTTCCCTTACATAATACTTAACCTCTTCGTTTACCTTATTACCAAACTTAATAACTTATTTCCTACTCACTAGTCTTATCATTATCTTTGGGCGAGGTAGGCAACACCCAATACTTATCTCAGAATTTGCACATATCTCCTTACTTTATAACACTTTCTATTCTTACTCTTAACTCATATCTTTGCCTCGCCACATACCCTGGCGCACATTAGCCTTTCTATTTATTCTTGTAACTATATAGGGATTCATTGTTAATTCGGTATCCACCCAAAAGCACTGTCTTTAGATAGTCATCATCAGAATCATTCTTTAGATTCTGCCATGAAGGCGTTCCTTTTTAGGAAAGTTTGCCATCAGGCATTCCTTTAAAAGAGATAGTGTCACCTCCAGACATACCAACATCTAGAGTGTGAATACAGTAGATAAAGATATAGATTCGAGACAGTGTCCGCTAGTATACGGGTCAGGCTGTAATTCAGTTTGTTTACAACAAAACACTTGGTAAGTATTCTGAGGATCGTACCCAAGGGATTTTAGTTTTAGGAAAATTGTTATCAACCCAATTACAAGAAATAATTACCAATCTACTCGAGTCACGGATTAGTAGTGTTAATGTAACAGCCCGATTTTGGGGCTAGTCGAAACAGTGGTTTCGGGACAACGAATCTGACGTAGGAAAATCTTTTTATTACATTTTTATGGTCTACAGTTTTACGGAATGATTTCATAAAAATTTTGTCCGAAAATTTTGACGTTTGAGCACTCAATTGAACCAAAAGGACTAAATTGTAAAAATTGCAAAAGTTGAGTTCTATATGCTAGAGGTGTCCAATTGCTACGAAATTTTAAATTAGAGGTCCTTAGTTGGTAATTAGACCATTGGATAAGTTAGTGGACAAAAATGGGCATGAATAGATGAAATTTCAAAGTTATGCATTAAGGACATTTTAGTCACTTGGTAAATAAATGAATAAAAAGGGAAAATAAAGCCAAAATTTTTGTCTATCTTCTTCTCCATGTGCCAAAAATCAGAAGGTCACCATAGCTAGGTTTTTTCAACTTCCAAGCTTGATTATAAGTACATTCTAGCCTCGTTTTTAATGCTCTTTACATTTTTAAAGTCGTTATCATTCGATATATCTATTTCTACCATTAATTTGAGCTATGATTGAGTTCTAAGGTTTGACCCACGTTAGATATTTGTGTGTTTTGATGTCTAATGTTAGATGTACAGGTTTAATGTTAGATAAAAAACTTTTAATTGGTGACTTTTGATGAAAATGTCAAAAGGACCTATTTGTAAAAAGATTTCAAAATGTGTGTAAAAGTGTGATTTAATGAAAAATGTGTGCTGTTATGTAACACCCCTTACTCGTATCCGTCGCTAGAATAGGGTTACGAGGTATTACCAAACTATCACATCATAACATATACATATCTCATAAATTTAAACATTCAAACACATACATCATTCATATACAATCATATTGTCCCTTATAAGGCTCTATGAGATCTTAAAACATGCTTGGAAGAGGTTTGGGACTAAACTGATAACATTTGAAAGCTTTGGGAAACTTAAAAAGTTTTCTTGAATACAGAAGTCACACACCCGCGTGAACAAGCTGTGTGCCTCACATGGCCATCAGACACGCCCATGTGTCTATGCCATGTGAAAATAGGGCATACATACTGACTTGCATCACAAGGACGAGGACACGTCCGTGTGCCAGGCCATGTGAAAACTAGTGGGTATACTAACTTGGCCACACGGCCGACCACATGCCCGTGTGTCTAAGCCGTGTGCAATGTTGACTTGAAATTTTAATTATTTCCAGGGGACACACGGTCGTGCATCAAGGCCATATATCACACATGGTCGAACCACACACCCGTGTTCTCAACCGTGTGAATGTAAATAGGCCATTTACAAGGCCAATTCCGCCACCAATAATGGTCTACCCTACAAACTCACAATGTGGCACCAATTCATAGAAAAAAAGGTAGCCCAAAACATCAACAAATTATGCCCAATTCATAGCCTAAAAACATCAACAGATTTAATACACATTTACTACTCCAAAACATACCAATTCCATATACCAAAACCGTCCATTTCACCTAGTTCCAATACAAGCATTTTATCATCACTTTAACTACCATTTCCAACATTACAAACATATCAGTTCACCATTTCTATCCATTACCAAAATATTCCATTTCTCAAACAATATACCATTTATAGTCAACCAAAATCATAATCACTAAACCATAACCATTTCGATAATAATCTTCCAAAGAACAAACCAAATATATATATACACCATAAGCACATATATGAGCACATATCATAAGCCAAACTCACATTCAACATTACCAAAACACATGTCCACATAACTCAAGCCTATACATGCCATATAGCCCGACGAATCACGATTTCAACTTCTCTTTATATCTAATTCAAGAAATTTTGTTCTCACAGTAATACCTTCACAAACACTCAGTTCACTAATTGAAATTCAATGCTTTTACGTATCAAGTCCGCATATGTTTTTTGTCAATCTAAAACTGCTTTCAGATTGTCACGAATTACTTTCACCTTCTCTTCAGTCTCTCTAATCACATCAACCTTGTAATTCTTTTTATCACTGATCTCATATAAAACTTCGTACAGTGCCATCTTTATGCTCAACTGATAAATTATTATTATACGTAACTTAAACAATGGTAAGTATTTTTCAAATTCTAAAACACAATAGTGAAACATTACCTTGAGAATTTGAATCTCTCCCTCAAATTAGCAATCTGTTTAAGAATGAAATGCGATACTAAATTGAAACTATTTATCTAAAGCTTACTGTAGTTTTCTACCAAATCACAATATAAAATTCAGGTCACTACCAGAAATAATGGAGTCTGGCACATTGTGTGATCTGAAAATCTCTGACATGTATAACTCGACTTATCTATCAAGAGAGAAATTTGTACTTACTTAGATAGAATGTGCAGACTTCTTCAAATGATCAACCATAATTAAGATAACATCTATCTTTTATAAAATCCATCGAAATTTTATTTCATTACTACTCAGATATCAACACATGCTATAATAGTCCTGAAGACATTTGATGATCAATGGTAACCACTGTGGGCCATATGTAACAATCGTTACATAATTTCTGGATTTCTCAATACACGAACTCTATCTCAAAACAAGAAACAATCATCGGTTCTAATCTAAAATTTCTGAATCATGAGTCAATTTACGTTGAACCCCTTTTTAACTTGCAATTCACTGATACATTTATGAACTTCACAAATTTGCTGAATGCTTTTAACATAGCTTATACCTGTCCATCATCCGATAAAATCAATCATGTATTCATAGTTCGTAAAGCACACAAAGATTTCTTGTTCAAAATATCTGTGACTAAAATTGTTTGTCCAGGATGATAACCAATTACTGACTCAAAATCTTTCAACAATTCAAGCCATCTTTGCTGCCCCAAATTCAGATCTCTCTGAAACATCAAATATTTTAAATTCTTGTAATCATCCATTAGGTTACATTATTTACCAAACAATTAATGTTCCTAACTATTCAATGTAATTACAATGTCAAACATCTCTAATTCACGCATTGAATAACTCCTTTCATGTAACTTTAGTTGTATAGAAGCATAAGTAGTCACTGTACATTCTTGTACTAAAACACACTCCAAACCATTCAATGACACATGACTGAAAATCATAAATTCTTTACCCGATTCAGGCTGAACCAAAACTGATGCTTCATTTAACAGTGTTTTTAACTGTTTATAACTTTATTAACATATATTAAACCAAATCAAACTTCGCACAAACGAGAACTTCAACAATCGAAACAACTTTAATTTACAATAATATTTCTTAAATATAACCATTTTGATGAATATAATTCTGTATCATGTCTTCTAAAATATGAATTCTTCATTCAGACTATCCATCTATTTACTTGTGAACGCATAAAATTCATTTCAGAACCCAAGGATAAACTCAAACACATATAACTCAATTAACCTTTCAAACAAATAACCCAATCAAACTAAACAACTGAATTGATCTTGTCTGTCAAACAATAACTTTTCAAAGAAATTTTTTTTTTCTTGTTGTCAAGATAACTCAGGCATACAATTTATCGCAATTTCTTCAACAAACTAGTCAAAGATCTTTTTAAGAACTACATAACTCGAATATGACATAATATTCCGTCTTTACTCATTGGCACATATCAAGATTTACCTGGAAGTGATTATTATTATACAGATTTGAACTTGATCTTCTATTGTCTATGCTTTTGCCGATGTCAATTCCCTTTCAAGAAAACTAGAAAGGATTATAATAAAGCTATCTCAACTATTAATCATCGAAGCATTGTACTATACTGAAGCCACTTCCATCATATAAAAATCATAAGGCCATAATAAGACCAAAGTTTGAACCGTATAAATAGGTAAAATCATGGCTATTAATAATGCATTTTGAACACAAAAGAAAATCAAATATGGTTTCCTTAGCAACCAATACAGAAACACAACCTTTATAATCTGATAACGGTACCACAGTACTCCCGTGATAAAACTAGAAATTATAATCATAATAGATATAGTTATCTCTGTTAAAAGAATATCTTTTGCAAATAATCACATAGAATCATAATAAAACCGAGGTAGCAAAATCTCAAAGTATGGAACTATACAGAATTTCTAAAAATTACAACCCTTATTGAATGATAAAGATCTCAATGATATACCAGAGAAATTCCAGAAGAAAACATCACTCATAAACACTGAAATCAACTGTGACAGAAGAAATATAAACTTTATGTATATTCAACAAAACAATAACCAGTAGAAATAGAATACTAGCATCATACGGATTTTACCATCGACTTTTCTATCAACACAATGGAATAGAATATTAGGGAAAATAGAGCAATGCTGATCATAACCCAAACAGACTAACAATGCTTTCGTCTATCATTATTTTTAACTAGTGCTCTTATAAGACAAGAATCTCATCTGGAACTGAACTGCTACATATATCTCTGAGAATGAATGAACACAGAGAATACCCAGAAGAGTTCATTATAAGCTATTCGACTACACTTTTGTACTCAGATATCTTTACAACTCAAACATTATTCCACTGTCTAAATCTGTCATTATTGATTCCTCTTTATTCCATCACTAACAAAAATCAATTAAGAAGAACTTCTGGATAATACATTCTTTAGATATCATACCTGAATATTTTGTTTCATCAAAGTCAACTTCTTCTTTAATAATGACTTTGTACAATCTGAATGACTTTCAAAACAATTTGATATCTTTTCTAGTGCTGTCCTTACTTGCTGACTCATTCTCTTATCTGACTATCGTATTAATTCTTCAACCACAGAACTCTATAATTCCACACTTCTGAGCTTATTTAATCTAAATGTTATGGATTTCATTTTAATACCATACTAATGAGGGGGTAAGGATCGTAATGCCTTAACTTTAACTCTTACATATACATGCACATACTATAACATTTGTTAATGACACGATATTATGAACTTTTATTCATACCTTTATGAGTTTCAACTCATCATAAACACATTTTTACTCAAACGTTTGAGTACCACTGTCTGCACTATCGCAATTAGCTCGGTTGGAAAACACATCTGTCTAATTAAAACAATTCTCGTCAGAATCGAGAGATATCACACTATCACAGTTTAAATATGGCATGTATAGCTAGACTCACATATGCTACGTTAGTCCTAGAATCGACTAAATTGTAGCTCTGGTACCAATAAAATGTAACACCCCTAACCCATATCTATCATCAGAATAGGGTTACAAGGCATTACCAATCAAATCACAACATACAACATACATTTTTCAAACATAAAGCCATTATCACATAAACATCAATCAAACATAATCATATTGTCCCTTATACGACTCTACGAGACCTTAAAACATGCTTGAAAGAGGTTTGGGACTAAACTAATAACATTTGAAAACTTTGGGAAACATATAAAATTATCATGCATACAGGGATCGCATGCCCGTTTGAATAGGCCGTGTGAGGTACATGGCCACCAGACACGCTCGTGTCATAAGGCAGGTGGAAACAGGGCATACATACTGACTTGTATCACATGGCCGGAGACACACCAGTGTGCCTAAGTTGTGTAACTCATTGACTTGTTTAATTAAGTTACAGCAGACACAAGATCGAGTTACACGCCCGTGTTCTTAACCGTGTGGGGTGAAATTAGGAATGGTTTAAGCCACATTTCTCACCCTCCTCAAGCATACCTAAACCACATCATTTCATACCATTTCAATGCACTTATAGGCAACCAAAACATAACACATCAATATGTCGTAACCTACATTTTTCACTTATCTTCCATATGTAAGTTCTCACCATATTATCATCTAATTCATGCCATAAAATATACCAATTCATCATTATCAAAATGTACCAATTCATCATCCCTATATCATACCAAACATGCCAAAACACAAGGATATATATATATATATACATCATATATCATTTATAAAACTTATGAATTAAGCCAACTTAAATGGCCATTTCATCATCAACCATTTCACTAATCAAATCATAACCATAAACATACCACATCAATATGTCATAACCTACATTTTTCACTTATCTTCCATATGTAAGTTCTCACCATATTATCATCTAATTCATGCCATAAAATATACCAACACAAGGTATATATATATACAAATCATGCCATTTCATCATCAACCATTTCACTAATCAAATCATAACCATAATCATACCACATCAATATGTCATAACCTACATTTTTCACTTATCTTCCATATGTAAGTTATCACCATATTATCATCTAATTCATACCATAAAATATACCAATTCATCATTATCAAAATGTACCAATTCATCATCCCTATATCATACCAAACATGCCAAAACACAAGGATATATATATACATCATATATCATTTATAAAACTTATGAATTAAGCCAACTTAAATGGCCAAATACACACCAACATTTACATCATATACAAGTCAAACTCACATTCAATATTACTAAACACATTTCCACATAAATCAAGCGTATACATGTCATATAACCAAGTCACAAGTCTAAAAATACCGAAATAAAAAATCAGATAGTGTGATGCGATCTTTGCCGACTTCCAACCCGAGCAAACATCCGAATCACTATAAATCATAGTAAGCTATAAAGATTAGTAAGCTCTATGATATTAAACTTATGTTATTGAATAAGCACATATTAAGCATTTACATATACTATAATATAAATTCATTTCATTTCATCTTTATACCATAATTCCAATCACATAATTAACAAAGCTTCACAAGTTTATTTATTTCTTTGCTCGTATGGATCAATTACATTCTTATCCAATCATTCACATTTACATGTACATAAGCGAATATATATACCTTTATTCAATCCAATATCAATCACATTTTATTTAGTAAAGATGAATCATGTGAAACATCATCAAATAACGATATTTCACACACTACGTGCCATATGTATATTTAGTTAAAACATCTATAATTCACATCTCACACATCATTCAATTCATACCTTACTTTAGCTAAATAAACACATTTTTGGCATGAAACATACTTATACATAAATCTTTCTCATTTCATACACATGATACACTAAGAACACACCAAATTACCTTCATTCGATTCTCATATGGGTTTTATACGTACTTGTTATATTTAAGTTGATTGTACTTTCATTCTCATCTTGACTATGCCTATTGAACCATTTGAAATCACTAAGGATACTCGAGAATCACACATAAGTCGTACAATGCCATATCTCAGATATGGTCTTACATGTCATCTCATATCGATGCCAATAGCCCAACTATGGTCTTACCCGAAATTTCGTATGGATGCCATGTCCCAAAACATGGTCTTACCCGTAATATCATGCCGATACCATATCCCAGATATGGTCTTACACGTATTCTCATCTCGATAACCCTAATGTCATGACATTTGTATCCTATACTATTCCTAAAGTTCGTACGGGACTTTTGAATGTCATAACTTTGTCAATTTTGACTCATAATTATGACCATTCAGCATTCAAATCAATTCAATAATAAATAAGTATTTATAACACAATTTAAGTACGTTTATTAGCATACGAACTTACCTCGTTCGCTGTAACGACGAATTAGGTCGACTAATCTGATACTTTATTTTCTCCTATTCTAGATCCGAATCTCATTTTTCTCAATCTATATAATAACAAAATTTACTTATTTAATCATTAATTCATTCAATTTAACACAATTTACACATTTTGGTAAAATTACACTTTTTCCCCTATTATTTCACATTTTTACAATTTAGTCCTTATCACATAAAATCACAATTTCATGCAATTTCAACCTACCCACGCTTAGCTGAATTCTTCTTATTGCCTTGGCAGCCCATATTTTCCAAATAATCACACTTTTAACCACATAATTTCAATATTTTATAAGTTAATCCCTAATTTGCATTTTCATCAAAAATCACTTTATAAAATATGAAAATCTAACATCAAATATTCATATTTCACCATTAAACATCAAGGAACACATAAGCTCATCAATGGAAACTATCAAAATCTTTAACAGTTTTGAAATCGAAGACATGGACTAGCTAGTACTAGTTGCAACGATCTCAAAAACATAGAAATCGGTAAAAACAGTGCTAAAACCGTACCTAATCGAGCATTTGAAGTTTGACTGAACCAAAAGCTTCTCCCATGGCTGCATTCTTTCTAATTTTCAGTGGAGAAATGGTGAAAAGATGATGATTTTAATTTGTTTTTATTAAACATTAACTTTATTAAATAATTACCAAAATATCCTTTAAAACATTAGTAATTACACCAAATGCCACTCCACTATCATCCACTAACTCATAAATGGCCTGTTAAGGACCTTTACTTTAATGTTCTATAGCTATTTGAAACTTTTAGCTAATAGAACATAAGTTTTACGCTTTACGCTTTACGCGATTTAGTCCTTTTTACCGAATTAAGCATTCAAACAATAAAATTTCTTTACGAAAGTTTGACACAATAATTTTATCATGCTGTAAACTTTAATAAAATAATAAAATAAATATTTTGACTTCATATTTGTGGTTCTGAAACCATTGTTCCGATTTGACCAAAAAATGGGTTGTTACATTATTTATGCTTTAATTGCGTTAATATTGCATGAATTATGATTGACTCCCTGGATGTAATCGATAAGGTTCGACAAGAGAGAAATCTCAGTTGAACCTTAGAAATTGATAGGATACAAATGTCATGACATTTGGGTTATTTGAGATTACGTGTAAGACCATATCTGGGACATGGCATCGATATGAGACTTCATGTTAGCAGAACTGCAGGTTAGGCCAACCTGGGTGGATGAGATTAAGGAAAAACAGTCGAGGGATGAGTCCCTGGTTTCTCGATTCTGACAGGTTAAGAATGGGGATACTTTTGAGTTTGGACTGAACAGTAAGGCAGTTCTGTGTTACCGAGATAGATTTTGTATTCCGAAGGACTCTGACTTGAGGCAAGCAATTCTAAAAGAAGCTCATGGAGGTCTGTTTGCTATGCATCCTGGAGGGAGAAAAATGTATCGCGACTTAAAGGAGTTGTATTGGTGCCCTGGATTAAAGCGAGAGGTAACGGAAGTTGTGGGAAAATGTCTGACTTGTCAGCAAGTGAAAGCTGAACATCAATTACCTTCCGGACTTTTGCAGCCAGTGAAAGTACCACTTTGGAAGTGGGAGAGGGTAACCATGGATTTTGTGAGCGGGTTACCCTTGACACCGTTGAAGGACTCAATTTGGGTAATTGTGGATAGGTTGACCAAATCTGCTCATTTCATACCTGTCCGCACTGATTATTCACTTCAGAAGTTAGCCAAATTGTATGTGGCGAAAATAGTGCGACTTCATGGAGTGCCAGTATCGATTATTTCTGATCGATATCCTAGATTCACATCTCGGTTTTGGCAAAAGTTGCATGAGGTGTTGGGTACGTGGTTGAACTTTAGTATAGCCTTTCATCCTCAGACTGTTGGTCAGTCGGAAAGGGTTATTTAGATTTTGGAAGACATGTTGAGGGGATACGTTATCAACTTTCGTGGCAATTGGGAGGATTACTTACCGTTGGCAAAGTTTGCATACAACAACAGTTATCAGGCAAGTATTCGAATGGCTCCTTATGAGGCACTACATGGGCGAAGATGTCGTACACCTAGTTGTTGGACCGAGTTGGGTGAACGACAGGTTCTTGGACCTGAGTTGGTGGCAGATACTGAGGATAAGGTTAAGTTGATTAGAGACCGGTTGAAGGAAGCATCTGATAGACAGAAGTCATATGCAGATTTGAAGCGCAAGGAAATTAAGTACTCTGTGGGTGATATGGTCTTCTTGAAGGTTTCACCTTGGAAGAAAAAATTAAGGTTTGGGAGGAAAGGCAAGTTAAGTCCGCGGTTCATTAGGCCTTATCAGATTCTTAAGCGAGTGGGTCCAGTCGCTTATCAGTTGGAGCTACCTCTAGAGTTGGATAGGATTCATGATGCCTTTCACGTCTCCATGTTAAGGCGGTATCGTTCTGACTCATATTGTGCCGGTTGTAGAGATCGAGGTCCAAACAGACTTGACTTTTGAGGAAGAGCCTGTGCAGATTTTGGATCGAGATGTTAAGATTTTGAGGAGGAAATTAATTCCGCTAGTAAAGGTGCTGTGGCGTAATCATGGAAGAGAGGAAGCTACTTAGGAGCCAGAAGTGGCGATGCGTCAACAATATCCTCATCTGCTTGATTCAGGTAAAATTTCGAGGACGAAATTTCTTTAAGGAGGGTAGAGTTATAATGCCCCAATTTTCGGGTTTTCTGTGTTTCTCCGATTTTTAAAATTTGTGTGTGTTCTAGTTGGTTAATATATATATTTTAGTAGGTTAGTGGGCCTGTGAAAGGCCCAAACTTAAGTTAAATCCGTGGTAGTCTTCGGAATTTTAATTTTATGAACAGGTGATGCAATTGGCGTTTGGGCTTTTAAGAATAAAGGGGTAAAAGATGACACAAAAAGGAGTGTGGTGTAGTGGCAAGGTGGCGCCACTTAGGGGACAAGGAAGTGATGCCATAGAGGAAGTAATGGGTCCAAGGTTCAAGTCTTGGCTCTTGAAATATATTTTGGTTTTTCTTTTCAATAAATATAGAAGCAAGTAGGTGCGCTTTAAAGTATAATGTGTTGGATTTATGACACAAATGAGTTGATGGCCTAGTGGTGGTGGCGTGAGTTGGCATGTGAGAGGACGTTGGTTCGAATCCCTTGGCATGCAAGGGTTGATTATTTTGCTATGTTGGGACGGCAAGAGTTGGTGTTGGTTTTAAACTCTGGTGATGGAGGGATCCCACATCGGGAAGCTAACATAAGAGTAGATGGAGAGCTGGCTTTAAATAGAGCAAACCATGAGGAGAATAGGCATACCTTTCTTGGCTGATCCCTTTCACTTTATGACGTGCTCGTTTGGGTTGGGCGTCAGCTAAGAGTGTTTGGAGCGCAGATTAACTGTAGTATCCTAATAGGTGTGTATTTCTCATTACTCTAGCAGTAGGACGGCTATTTCGGGCCACAATGGGCTGAAATGGGCCATGTGGTCCCAATGGGTCCATAGGCCCAAGTGGATAAGTTGTAGAATTACTAAAATAACCCTATAAGGTAGGACTACCGATTTACCCCAGGAGGGTAAAATGACTATTTTGCCCCTTGTGCGTAAATGACTAACTTGTGTGATGATTGGGTTAGTTGACGTGGATTTATGTTAGTTATCATTAATTCGTTAGTCTAATGTATTAGTGATCGATTGTAGGATTATTGCGTGGGAGATATCGTCATCAATCGTCATCAACCAGGTGTGTAAATGACACCCTCCCTTAGACTGAATCGGTAAAAGCCGAAATACTGAAACGTTGGTATTTTGTGAACTCGCGAGCATACGAGCACTCGTGAGACAGTTGTTAATGAATATGGTGCATTTGGATGATTAGAGTGCAGAGTGTGCATTTTTGTGCACAACGGTATTTTTGGGCTTAATGGGCCAAAAACAGGCCAATAGGCCAGCGGGCCCACTTTGGTAAAAAGACGAGGTAAGTACTTCTGATTACTTGGTAAACGTTAGAATGAGCATGAAACCTTAGAAATAGGTAATAATTACTGAAATACCCTTATGCATGCAAAATTACGATTTTACCCCTAGGGTTATTTTTTTCTGAAAAGCATGATGTTCTGTTTCTGTATACGTATACCATGACATATTATTTACATTGCATGGGACATGGGTTTATATTGATGGAGGAAGCGTTCTAGCGACCTCATTTGCAATCTGGTGGCCTCGCCACATATATCTGATACGTGACTTCGTCGAATATCCGGCGACCTCGGCTGCAATCTGGTGGCTTCGCCACATATATATATTTGTTCTGGTGGCTTAGCCACAATATTTGTATCTGGTGACTTCGTCACAATATTTGGTAGCCTCACTGCAATTTCTGTGGTGTGTAGCGGTTGGGTGGGTCGAGTAGTCTCCCCACATGGTGTAAGGCTGGTACGGGGGTGTTATGGATGGCTCAGGGTTGGGATTTCTGCATTCATGATATATTTGTTTTCTATCTGCTATGAGCCTATGGGTTTCATTTTGATTTCTGTACTGGGCCAAGGCCCAGATAAGTCTGACTCTGAGGTTTGATCTATTTTGGGCTATGGTTGGGTTATGTTACACACTGAGTTTATCGAACTCACCCTTTATTTTCATCTCTACAGGAAATCCCCAACCATAGTGGGCTTGGAGCCGTGAGGGATTCGGAGTGGCCACATCATCTGCAAAGTTGGTTTTTCTAAGTTAGTTTATTTTTATTATTTTATATTTTGATTTAATTTTGGGTTTTAAGTTGTAATAAGGCCGCTATTTAATTTTTTTTTCCGCTATGGTTTTATTTTCTGATTATTTTTATACTATGTCGAAACTGCTAGTGTTAGACTGCGCTGGTTTTCAAAATTAATGAACGTTTTCCAAGACACAACAAGCACAACAAATTGATAGCCTAAAGATTGATAAACTGGCTTTTCATTCAACCGCTATTTTTACAAAGACCACCCCAATCACTTAAACCAACGAATGCATACTAAGTCGTAAGTCCATGGGACACGTCAGATCTGGCAATAACGTTTGGGCCAGGTTTGGGGTGTTACATATGGGGTTTTAACCCATGTTGAATATGTGCATATTTTTGTGTTTAATGGTAGAAAATGCATGTTTATGGTTAGAGAAGCAACTTTTACTAAGTGATTTTAAGTGAAAATGCCTAAAAGGACTAATTTGTAAAAGTTATAAAATATGTCATAAAAGTGTGATTTAATGAAAATTGTGGGCTGCCATTAGTATAAAAGAGGTTCAGCTAGGCTTGGCAATCAAAGAAATTGAACACATTTCATTTTATGAGCATAGGTGCAAAAATGTAATAGGGGCAAAAATGAAATTTTCTATAATAAGATTTTTGGGTCACATTGAATAATGTGACTAATAAGTGAGCTAAATTTGATATTATAGATAAAGAAAACAGAGATTCAGGCCTAGAATGAGGGAAAATGAGTATTTGACGGTTAGGTCATTTTCACCATTTTTGGTATCAAGGTAAGTTCATATGTAAATAATGCACTGTTGTGATTATTTATTTAATGTTTTGATATTGTATGAATTGTATACTTGGTTCTATGAATACATTCGACAAGTTCGACAAAGTTCTGACAAGAGAGAAAATCTCATTTGAAACTTAGGAATAGAATAGGATAAAAGTGAAATATCACTAGGACCCCACCTGATATATGTGGTTATGTGATCCGGGTGCTGGTCATGTACATCCTACCGGTGGCTGAGTAGTCCGACATGTGTTGCAGATACCTAACAGCTTGTATGAGCAGCCCGTGTAGCTAAGTCTTGACTGACAGCTTGTATTAGCAGGCCCTTGATTAGATCCAGAACGAGCTTTTATGTGATAAGAGATATGAGGTAGCTTTAGCTACATATGTGGCACTTATGTGCAAAGACTTTCCATGTATCCGATTAGTATTCCAAGTGTTCAATGGGTATGTCAAAGACTGGAAAGGGTATGATATGTTACGAGTTGGTACAGGTATGTACAGAAAACTCATAAGAATAAGCTCAGTATGTGATGAACTTTTGGTAAGATTGAAAATAAGTAAGTTATGCCTATGAAACTATGATGACGTATATGTAAATTATGTTATGTTAATTGTATGATATTCATGATTATGTTACTATTTATTTGCATGTGAACTTACTAAGCCATATAGCTTACTCCCCTTCCTTTCCTAATGCCTCATAGTGTCACCAAGCTAGCTCGAGTTGGAGATCGCTGGAGATGCTATCACACTATCAAGCTATCATGTTGGGTAAAAGTGAATACAAACCTCTTAAGTTTATGGCATGTATAGGGACTTAGTCATTTGGTGTATGAGTCATTATGATCTGGCTAAATATATTAGCTCGTGATGGTTAAAGGTTTGATGTAATGTGTAGCCATGTAAATTGGCTTATATTGGCCAATGAATGGCATGTAAATATTTTATAATGACTAGCTATTGGAATGGCTAGTTATGGATATGTTTTGGTGTTATATATGTCTAAATGAAAGTTAATACAAAGAAATCATGAAAGAGTAAAATTAGCATTAAAATAGTTTTGGACAGTAGCAGTAGTATAACTTTGAAAAATCACCAAAAATCTTGGAAATCAAATTACAGGTTGAATAAAATATGAAATTAAATCCTATTGAGTCTAGTTTTACATAAAAGAAATATTGTAAATAAAATAAATTTATTTTATGAGATATTTGAATTTTTGTGAGACAAGGTCAGAATGATTTTGGGTTCCCCTGTTCTAAAATTGGAAAATCATTAAAACTTGTATAAAAATACTTGGAGGTTCAAATTTATATTTTTAAATTCTTGATGAGTATGTTTCCAAGAGAAACAAATGAGAACATGTAACGCCCCCATGCCCGAGACCGTCGCCGGAGTCGAGTATGAGGTGTTACTAAGCTTAATTTAACATATTTAGAACTTTGGATTATTTATTTCTACATTCACAGCTTTTAAGCTACTTGCATCACAGTCACAAGAAAAATCATATCTCAAGTTAGGAAACTCAAAATCAAGATCCGTAAATTCTTCCTGAATCTAGACTCATATACCTATCTACTAATTGTTTTCTAGAATTTTTGGTTGGGCCAATTAGTACAGTTTATTAGTTAAATTTACCCCTGTTTCAGGACTTGACTGGTCTGACCTCTGTTTACTACGAACCATATTTCTCTCCGTAAAAAATTCATATGACTATTATGTTTATTTATCCTCAAACTAGACTCCATAAGGATTCTGAGAATATAAAATACACCACCTAATTATATCTTTACAATTTATGGTGAATTTCTAAAGTTGGAACAGGGGATTCAGAAACTGCTATGACTCTGTTTCACTAAAATTCAAATATCTTCTAACATATAATTCCTTTACTTGTTTCATTTGTTTCATGTGAAACTAGCCATAATAAGCTTCAATTTGATATGTATTCCATCACCAAATTAAATTTCTATGATTTTTAGTAAATTTTCAAACTCGCGTCAGTGTTGCTGCAGTATCCTGTTTATGGCAAATTTCATCCCTTTTATGAGTTTTTATGCACTAAGTATCTTATTAATTTTCCTTACATCAAACATAATCTAAACTAACCATTTTCATAATTTATCATTATCAAGCATTTCCTCAACCATTCCATCACCATACCATAAGATCATTTACACAAAAAAGGTATATTGCTATACATGCCATACTTAAATTTTCAAGCCATTACCAAAAGTCTTAGGATAGTGTGGTCGAGCCTTCGACCTATCCCGACTCTCGAGCTGGCTTGTCCAAAACTACAATGAGTAAGAAGGAGGAGTAAGCATAAATACTTTGTAAGTTCATATGCAAATAATAAGTAACATAACAAACAGTCATACCAATCAACATTAGCATGCATCACTAAAACACATATCACATTTTTAATCATTTTTCATCATCTTATTACCTTATCGTGGTTGTACCAATACTCAACCCGAGGGTTAAATACATACCTGTCCAAAATATCCATTTCATATCACTTACTAATACGTCTCTTTACATCTCGAATATTCCTCCATTTGAGTAGAACTTTACCCGTTGAACACATCGGAATATAATTAGGATACATGGATAACTTGCACATAAGTGCCATATATGCCCATAAGCGAACTCGGACTCAACTCAACGAGCTCGGGCGTTCGCATCCATAAGTGAACTCGGACTCAACTCAACGAGTTCGGATGCCTAGTTACATCTCACGAACTCGGACTCAACTCAACGAGTTCGGACATTCGCATCCATAAGTGAACTCGGACTCAACTCAACGAGTTCGGATGCTCAACCATCCTAGTGACATGTCACTTGTATCCTAATCTATTCCTAAGGTTCAAACGGGCTTTTTCTCTAACGCTTATCCTTGCTCTTCCGTAGAATGCCAAATCAATACTCGGTAACAATTATATTTAACAAGTAGCTCACATAATTTACATATTATTTGAAATTAACCACAAAGTATACATTTCATAATAAAATTCAGCATAACATATAATTAACATCAATAACTTAAAAATAACAATTATGCTACTTTATTTACACATGAACTTACCTTGGTACCAAAATACAAAGATTTTGCAATTTAGTCCACAATCTTTTCTTTTCCTCGATTGAGGTCGATTCCACGTCTTTCTTGATCTAAAATAACACATTTAGCTTATTTAATACTCACATTATCAAATTAATCCTTAACTCAAATTTTGGCAAATTACAATTTTACCCCTAAACTTTTGCATATTTACATTTTTGCCCCTAGGCTCGGGATTAAATTTTATTCCTTATTCTTATGTTTTACAACATGCTGATCACTTTTCTCTTCTATGGCAACATCAAATTCTCACTCTAACATGTACTTGTGACTATTAGGTATTTTTACCGATTAAGCCCTTTTTCTCGTTTTTGCTTAAAATCGAGTAGTACAAGTTGTCTAACATAATTTAAAACTTCATATTCTATCATAAAACATCAAAATACACAAATTTCACCTATGGGTATTTTTCCAAATATAAACCCTATTTAAGACCTCCTCATTAATATTCCAAAACAATTTCATACTAAAAATTTCTAGAATACAAATTTTGCAACTTATTCGATTTAGTCCCTACTTTCAATTTAAGTACTTTAGGCATAGAATTTCATCACGAAATTTTCACACAATCATGCAATCATATCATATTCATTAAAATAATTATAAAATAATTATTTCTATCTCGGATTTGTGGTCACAAAACCACTATTCTGATTAAGCCCTAATTCAGGATATTACAACTCTCCCCCCTTTTAAAGATTTTCGTCCTCGAAAATCTTACCGGTAAATAGGTGTGGGTATTGGTTTCTCATAGTTTCTTCAGGTTCCCATATAGTCTCTTCTACCCCATGCTTTTGCCACAACACTTTCACAAGTGCAACACTTTTATTTCTTAATTGTTTGACTTCTCGAGCTAAAATCTTAATCGGTTCTTCTTCATAAGTCATATCCGATCGTAGTTCAACTTCTGTCGGTGAAATTATATGTGAAGGATCCGAACGATACCGACGTAACATAGATACGTGAAACACATCATGAATCTTCTGTAATTCGTGGTAGCGCTAGCCGATATACTCTTGGTCCAACTTTTTCAATTATTTCATACGGTCCAATAAAATGCGACTTAACTTGCCCTTTCGTCCAAATCTAAGGACTTTCTTCCATGGAGACACTTTCAAAAATACCTTATCACCAACTTGAAACTCCATTTCTTTTGTTTCAAATCCGCATAAGATTTCATCTATCCAAGCGACTTTCAAACAATCTCTAATCACTTTCACCTTTTCTTCGGTTTCTTTTATTAAATCAACTCCATAAATCGATTTTCCTTGAGTTCACCCAATACAATGGCGTCCGACATTTACGACCATATAATGCTTCATAAGATGCCATCTTCAAACTTGTCGATAACTATTATTATAAGCAAATTCTACCAATGGTAAGTACCTTTCCCAATTATCTTGAAATTCCAATACGCAACATCCGAGCATGTCTTCAAGAATCAATTACTCTCTCGATTGTCCATCGGTTTGTGGATGAAAGGCGGTCTGAAATTTAACTTTGTACCCAATGCCTCTTGCAACTTTTATGAAAACCGTGAGGTAAACCTCGGATCTCTATCCGAAATGATTGACAAAGGTATCCCATGAAGTCTAACAATCTCTGGATATACAATTCAGCCAACTTATTAAGAGAATAATCAGACGTCTTCGGAATAAAATGAGCCGATTTAGTCGATCATCAACTATTGCCCAGATGGCATCTTTCTTTCCGAGTCAATGGCAATCTGAAACAAAATCCATAGTAATCCGATCCCATTTCCATTCAGAACCATAATAGGTGGAGTAATCCTCAAGGTACTTGGTGTTCACTTTCACTTGTTGACAAACTAAGCACTTTGATACAAACTTGGAAATATCTCTTTCATTCTACTCCACCAAGACATTTTCTTCAAGTCATTATACATCTTCGTCTTGCCGGATGAATCGAGAAATAACCACTATGTGCTTCCTCAGAGGATCTTTTGAATCAATTCCTCATTCTTGATACACAAATCCGATCTTTAAACATTAAGCACCCATCGTAACCAATTTTGAAATCGACTCAGTATCAACTTCACATTTGCTTTCTCTTGGCTTGCAAATCTTGATCATCTTTCCGAGCTTCAAAACCTCCTGTAAAACATCGGTCTTACTCTTAACTCGCTAGAATCGAACCGTCATCGACATTTTCAACCGAGTGTTCATAACTCTCAAAGCAAACAACAACTTTCTCGCTAAAGCATCGACAACCACATTCGCTTTTCGGATGATAATCAATAACAAGCTCGTAATCTTTCAATAACTCTAACCATCTTCATTGTCTCAAATTCAAGTCTTTTGTGACATCAAGTATTTAAGACTTTTGTGATCGGTATATACTCGGCACTTTTCACCATACAAATAATGTCGCCAAATCTTCAAAGCAAACACCACTGCAGCCAATTCCAAATCGTGAGTAGGATAATTCCTCTCATGAGGTTTTAAGCGCCTCGAAGCATAAGCCACCACTTTTCCTTCTTGCATGAGTACACACCCAAACCATTTAGAGAAGCATCACTATACACCACAAATTCTTTACGATTCGGGTTGTATCAACACCGGTGCTTGATTAATAACTTTTCAATTCTTGAAACCTCGTTGACATTCTTCCGTCCATTCAAATTTAACATCCTTTCGGAGTAGTCTAGTCATAGGAGCCGCAATTATAGAAAATCCATTTACAAACCGCCGATAATACCCACTAGCCCCAAGAAACTCCTAACTTCGGTTACATTTTTAGGTGGTTTCAATCAACAATGGCTGAAATTTTACTAGGATCAACCCGTATACCATCACCAAACAATATGACCCAAAATCCAACTTCCGGAGCCAAAATTCACTTTTACTAAACTTAGCATACAAATGCTTATCTCTCAAAGTTTGCAAAACTATCCTCAAATGTTCAAGATGCTCTGTCTCATCCTTTGAATAAATTAAAATATCATCTATAAACACCACAACAAATCTGTCCAGGTATGGCTGAAATATGCGATTCATTAAGTCCATAAACATAGCAGGAGCATTTGTCAACCCAAATGGCATAACTAAAAATTCATAATGACCATACCTTGTTCTAAAAGTAGTTTTAGGCACATCCGACTCCTTTACCCGCAGTTGGTAATACCCAGATCTCAAGTCAATCTTTGAAAACCATGTCGCTCCTTTTAGCTGATCAAACAAATCATCAATTTTTGGCAACGGATACTTGTTTTTAATTGTCACCTTGTTTAACTGGCGATAATCAACACACAATCTCATAGAACCATCCTTCTTTTTCACAAATAACACGGGAGCACCCCAAGGTGAAAAACTTGGTCTCACAAAGCCTTTATCAGTCAAATCTTGCAACTGCGACTTTAATTCTTTCAACTCTGTTGGTGCCATTCTATACGGAGCAATCGAGATCGGAGCTGTTCCCGGTATCAAATCAATACCAAATTCTACTTCCCTGACTGGAGGCAAACCCGGCAATTCTTCTGGAAATACGTTCGCAAATTCACACACAATCGGCACTGATTCAACTTTCTTTTCAACTTCTTTTGTATTAATTACATACGCCAAATAAGCTTCATAACCCTTTCTCAAATATCTCTGAGCCAACATCGAAGAAATCATACTAAATATTGCCTTTGATTTGTCTGGTTCAACCCGCAAGATTTCACCACTTTCACATTTTAATTCTATAACCTTTTCTTTGCAATTTACTATAGCATCATGCAATGTCAACCAATCCATACCCAAAATAACATCAAATTCATCAAACGGCAACAACATCAAGTTGGCCAGAAAGTAATGACCCCGAATCATTAAAGGGCATTTCTTGCTTACTTTATCAACTATCACGCATTTGCCTAACGGGTTCGACACTCTAATCATAAATTCGTGTTCTCAACAGTATATTCATACTAGACACCGGTTTCATGCATACATATGAATGAGTAGAACCGGATCAATCAAAGCAATAACATTAACATTATAGAGAGAATGTACCGTAATCACATCGGTGAGGAAGCATCTTCACGCTTTAATAGCATAAGTTCTAACGAGCTCTTCCTTCGATCTAACTGCGCATCTCGGCTATATTCTTATCGCTTGTTTCACTTCCACTTTTCTCGGATACCTTCCCTCGAATCGCACCACTAGCTTTTACATTCTGAAAATTTTCTTTCTCAGCTCTCTCTGGGCAGTCTATAATAAAATGATCCGGAGAACCACATCGAAAACATTCATTTGCTCTGCACGGACCAAAATGATTTCTACCACACCGCTGGCACTCGGGTTTAACAAATCTCGTATTTCCCACACTAGCCGCAGAAGTAGTCTGAGATTTAGGACCCACATTTCGATTCTTAAAATTTCCATATGATTGCCCAGCTAAAACTTGGGAACGAGGATTCATATTTCTTGACTTTCCGGTTTGCTGTGAGGGTGCATTACTCATTGGTCTTTTCTTCCAATTTCATGTTTCAGATTCTACCTTTTTCTTTTCCTTCAGTAATTCTTCAGCCTTGCAAGCTCGATCGACAAGTACCACTATTTCTTTTAGTTCAAGGATCCCAACAAATACCTTAATGTCTTCGTTAAGCCGCCTTCAAATCGTCGGCACATCTTGGTTTCAGAGGAACATATTCCACGCATACTTACTCAATCGTACAAACTCTCTTTCATATTCGAGACTGTCATATTACCTTGCTTCACTCAAGAAACTCTTTACATTTCGATCAATAAATCTTTCACTAATATATTTCTTCCAAACTCTTCTTGAAAGAATTCCCGTGTTACCCTCTCTTTCGGTACTACCAAATCAAAGTCTTCCACCAATTATAGGTGAATCTCTCAACAAAGATGTAGCACATTTCAAACATTCTTCGGTGTACAAGATAATTCATCAAATACCGGATAGAATTTTCAAGCCGAACTCGCTTTCTCGCATCATCATCAATATTTGCTCTAAATTCTTCACCCCTTGTTTACGAATTCATCAACGGGGTTCTGTGAAATTTTATCATATCCACTCCACGAGGCACCGGAGGCATAGGTTGAGGAATTGGGGAGGTGGGGAGGTCGACATTTGGGTTCGTGACGAACGAACTCGATGTACCATGCACTCATCATTTGGAGAAAGGCTTCCGATCCCTTTCTCCTCCTCCCCGACCAACAAGAGAGGGTGGGTTTTCGATCGTGCCGCCCTTCACCGAGAGCTAGCGCATTACTCTCTACTTCATCTCGCCACAACCGGATCGGGATCCATTTACTATATAAAAATCATTTAAAAGGTCAAGTCATCACACTATCACAATTCATACATAAGGCATGTATAGCAAAATCCGTACATACAACACGTAGTCCGAGAACCGACTAAACCTGCTCGATACCACTAAATGTAATGCCCCACGCTCGATACCGTCACGAGTCGAGTATGAGGTGTTACTAAGCTTAATTTAACATATTTAGAACTTTGGATTATTTATTTCTACATTCACAGCTTTTAAGCTACTTGCATCACAAATCACAAGAAAAATCATATCTCAAGTTACTTAAACCCAAATCAAGATCCGTAAATTTTTCCTGAATCTAGACTCATATACCTATCTACTAATTTTTTCTAGAATTTTGGTTGGGCCAATTAGTACAGTTTATTAGTTAAAGTTACCCTGTTTGAGGACTTGACCGGTCCGACCTCTGCTTACTACTTAACCATATTTCTCTCTGTACAAAATTCATATGACTATGAGGTTTATTTATCCTCAAACTAGACTCTGTTTATGGTGAATTTCTAAAGTTGGAACAGGGATTCAAACTGCTATGACTGCTTTCACTAAAATTCAAATATCTTCTAACATATAATTCCTTTACTTGTTTCATTTGTTTCATGTGAAACTAGACATAATAAGCTTCAATTTGATATGTATTCCATCACCAAATTAAATTTCTATGATTTTTAGTAAATTTTCAAACTCGCGTCGTTGTTGTCAGCAAAGATCCTGTTTATGGCAAATTTCATCCCTTTTATGAGTTTTTATGCACTAAGTATCTTATTAATTTTCCTTACATCAAACATAATCTAAATTAACCATTTTCATAATTTATCATTATCAAGCATTTCCTCAACCATTCCATCACCATACCATAAGATCATTTACACAAAAAAGGTATATTGCTATACATGTCATACTTAAATTTTCAAGCCATTACCAAAAGTCTTCCGGATAGTGTGACTGAGCCTTCGACCTATCCCGACTCCTAAGCTGGCTTGTCCAAAACTAAAATGAGTAAGAAGGAGGGAGTAAGCATAAATTCTTAGTAAGTTCATATGCAAATAATAAGTAACATAACAAACAGTCATACCAATCAACATTAGCATGCATCACTAAAACACATATCACATTTTTAATCATTTTTCATCATCTTATTACCTTATCGTGGTTGTACCAATACTCAACCCGAGGGTTCAATACATACTTGTCCAAAATATCCATTTCATATCACTTACTAATACGTCTCCTTACATCTCGAATATTCCTCCATTTGAGTAGAACTTTACCCGTTGAACACATCGGAATATAATTCGGATACATGGATAACTTGCACATAAGTGCCAATATGCCCATAAGCAAACTCGGACTCAACTCAATGAGCTCGAGCGTTCGCATCCATAAGTGAACTCGGACTCAACTCAATGAGTTCGGATGCCTAGTTACATCTCACGAACTCGGACTCAACTCAACGAGTTCGGACATTCGCATCCATAAGTGAACTCGGACTCGACTCAACGAGTTCGGATGCTCAACCATCCTAGTGACATGTCACTTGTATCCTAATCTATTCCTAAGGTTCAAACGGGCTTTTTTCTCGAACGCTTATCCTTGCTGTCTTCCGTAGAATGCCGAAATCAATACTCGGTAACAATTATATTTAACAAGTAGCTCACATAATTTACATATTATTTGAAATTAACCACAAAGTATACATTTCATAATAAAATTCAGCATAACATATAATTAACATCAATAACTTAAAAATAACAATTATGCTACTTTATTTACACATGAACTTACCTTGGTACCAAAATACAAAGATTTTGCAATTTAGTCCACAATCTTTTCTTTTCCTCGATTGAGGTCGATTCCACGTCTTTCTTGATCTAAAATAACACATTTAGCTTATTTAATACTCACATTATCAAATTAATCCTTAACTCAAATTTTGGCAAATTACAATTTTACCCTAAACTTTTGCATATTTACATTTTTGCCCCTAGGCTCGGATTAAATTTTATTCCTTATTCTTATGTTTTACAACATTCTGATCACTTTTCTCTTCTATGGCAACATCAAATTCTCACTCTAACATGTACTTGTGACTATTAGGTATTTTTACCGATTAAGCCCTTTTCTCGCTTTTTGCTTAAAATCGAGTAGTACAAGTTGTCTAACATAATTTAAAACTTCATATTCTATCATAAAACATCAAAATACACAAATTTCACCTATGGGTATTTTTCCAAATATAAACCCTAGGTTAAATTATTGCTAACATAAGCTTTATCGAGTTACCGGATCTCAAAACGTAAAAATCATTAAAAGCGGGCTTAGAATCACTTACTATGGAGCTTGGAAGCTTGAAACAAACCCTAGCTATGGAGAACCCTTGAAATTTCGGCCTAATGAAGAAGATGGACAAAAATTGGCTTTTAATTTTGTTTTTAATTCATTTTAATAACTAAATGACCAAAATACCCTTACTACTAAACTTTCCAAAAATTCCTTACATGTCCTAAATTTGTCCATGAACTTAAAATTGGTCAAATTGCTATTTAAGACATCCTCATTAATATTCCAAAACAATTTCATACTAAAAATTTCTAGAATGCAAATATTGCAACTTATTCGATTTAGTCCCTACTTTCAATTTAAGTACTTTAGGCATAGAATTTCATCACGAAATTTTCACACAATCATGCAATCATATTATTCATCAAAATAATTATAAAATAATTATTTCTATCTCGGATTTGTGGTCACAAAACCACTATTCCGATTAAGCCCTAATTCAGGATATTACAGAACATCATCATAATCCCGTACTAGGAGATAATTAGTTTTTAGTGAAGAAAGGTCAAAACTGTCAAACAGCAGAACAAGGATGAATTCGAAGAATTAACTGTACTTATTGGATAAACCATAAATTTTTAAAATTTTATGATAGGAAGATACTTGAGTCTAGTTTTGGAAAAATCAAGCGTATCTTAATTTAGAATTCTTTAGCTCAAGATATAAATAATTTAGTGACTATGACGCAAGTGGACAGTTTTGTTATGAACAGTAAATAATTGTTTTGATATGTTTAAGCCTTGATTAAGGTTGTGTTGGCAGCTTAATTGTACCATGTTAAGTGCCATTGATAGTGTGTATGTGAGTGTCCAAATGAGGGTGGCAAATAGCTTGGTAAATAGCCATTTTCTTGGCCACATAGGTAGGGACACGATCATGTGTCTCAGCCGTGTGAAGGACACGGTCCTGGGACACGGGCGTGTGACTTAGCTGTGTGACTCCAAATTGTGCATGACGTCTTAAACAAAGAGTTACATGGGCTGATGACACAAGCGTGTGTGACCACACAGCCTACCCACATGGGCGTGTCCTAAGCCACACGAGCCTATGACCCCCCTTTTGATGATAAATTTTTTGAGTTTTTTAAAGTTTCTGGTTTAGTTCCGAACCACTTCCAATGCATGTTTTGAGCCTCATGGGCTCATATAAAGGACAATATGCATGTGTATGAATAATTTCAAATTGGACAAAAATTTTATGGCCCAATTTTGTATGATTGGTTATGTTTAAGTCTGGTACCTTGTCCCGACGTCGGACACAGGTAAGGAGAGTTACATTTAGTGGTATCAGAGCTATGGTTTAGTCGATTCTTGGACTAATATAGCTTATGTGAGTCTAGCTATACATGCCATATTACTACCTATGATAGTGTGATATCTCCCGATCCTGACGAAATTGTTCTGTTGAGACAGGAATGCTTTCCAACCGAGCTACTTTTAATAAGGCCGAAAGTGATATTAAGATGTTTGAACATGTGTTTGTGATGAGACAAAACTCAGAAAGGTAAGAATAAAAGTTCATGATATGTATGTGATTAAGTATAAAATGAAATAAACATAAATTGAGAAATATGGAAAAGTGAAATGAAATGAAAGTTTATATTGTGATAAGCTCACTCATGTTTGTTCGATATCCATATGATGTTATGTGCCTCTTTTATTTGATTAAGTGAAAGTGATAAGTAATCTTACTCAAATCGGTGGAATATGTGTTTATGTGCACTTGTTTGAATAAGATAATCGAAAAGTTCGTGTAACATGAATATGTATGTTAATTTGCTTGAAGTGAATTATGTGATTATGATGACATTATGTGGATGATAAATACTAAGTCATATGTGTGTATTTATGAGAGTCAAATTAGAGGATGAGTTAAATTAAAGGCTTTACGACCTCACCCCCTTACTAATGTGGTATTTTGTAATAAGATTTCACGAGATTTATGTTGAATGAACTCACAAGTGCAAGACTAAAGAGTTCAGTAGTGGAATAACTAGAATGTGGTCAGAGTTGAGAATAGTTTGGCAAGTGAATATAGTTCTGGAAGAGATATCAGATTGTTCTAAAGATTATTCAAATTAAGCAATGTCATAATTAACGAAAAGTTAATCTCAGCTAATCAACTCATTCAAGTATGATATCTAAAGAATATGTTTGCTGAAATTTCTCCCGAATTGGTTTTCGTTAGTGAGTGGAATAATACTAGGTTCATGATAACAGAATTAGTCAAAGAAATGATGTCTAAATTGTAAAGATGTCTGAGTATAACAATTATGGTTGAATAGATTACAATGATCTCTTCTGAGTATTCTGTATATATATTCATTCATCCTCAGAGGTTTATGTGATTGTCCATTTCCTGATGGAATCCATATAGAGTGAGAATGTTAGCTAACGCTTATGTTAGATGAAAGCACTGATGGTCTGTTCATTTCATGATCGACATTTCTTTATCTCTTTGAAATTCTATCCTAATATGTTGGAATGAAGTCGATGGTAAAAATTTATGTAAGACTATTCTTATGTTTCTACTGATTATGGTTTTTTTTTTATATGCTGGAAATATATTATCTCTGTTATGATGGAAGTCCTGAGTCGGTAAGCAGTGTTTTTCTTCTGGCTTTCTTTGAGGAATTATCAAGATCTTTATTATCTTCTTGTGAGTTATGTTTTCAGATTTCCGGTATGGTATCGTATCTTGGATTTCTGTACCTCGGTTTTTCTATCATTCTTATTTCATGAATTATCAACCATGGCTTATCTTTAAAGTGCGTTCTTCAGCTTGTGATAACTATGTCTAATATGATTATGCTTTTGGTTCAATCATAGAAACGTGGCAATTCTGCTATCTGGATTTCTCTAATTTTCGTATAAAGAATTGACATCAGCAAAGGTATAAATGGTGAAATCACAAGCTTCAATTTGTATGATGGATTTCTTTTCTCAAGTAAGTTAATTCAAGTCAATGCATTCAATCAAGATGTCTTTGTTTCTTTGAGCTAATGCAATTGTAAAGGCCTTTGATTAGCATGATAAGAGAATTTTGAAAGATGGTGCATTTGAGTTGTTTTAATATCATGAAGAAATGAGCATTTTGTTATGTTATTATTTGATAGTCTAAATCGACTTGGCTGTTTTTATCAGAGTGAGCTGGTCAGTAGAAATGTGATTTAAGGTACATGTAGTTAAAGTATCCTCAATTATGGTAATAAATTTTGTGCATTCATGAGTATATCAGTGAACAGTCTGAATGAAGGATTGATCTTCTAGAGAGTATGATACCGAGATATACCTATTACAATTGTTCTAATCTAATGATGTTATTATGAGTTAAAGCTATTCTGAATGATATGGTTATCACATTTATGAAAATTTAGATGGTCTGCGCATGTTAGCAAAGTTGAAAATAGTTGAAGATATTATTAACCGAAGCTCTGGTTCTGAGTTCAGTTTGAATTTAGTAATGAATTTATGATTTTTTTAGTGATGCACTATTGAACGGACTGGAATATGTTTTATTACTAAAATGTAAAGTGATGGTTCATGTTTTCAGACGGTTAATGTCACATTAAAAAGAACTATTCAACCAGTGATTTAGAGACAGTCACTTTTATGTCCGTATTGAGAATTTGGTGATATCATTTGTTCGATGAAAGGTGTCTCATGTTCCTTGATTTCAAGAATTAAAGTATCGAATGGCATAGAAAGATCTGAGGTTAAGATAGTGTTAAAGACTTGAGCTATTGAAAGATCGTGAGTAGTTATTGATTAATCTCTAAGAAAACAAATATAGTTACATATGCTAAATGGAAAAATCTTTTTTTTTTTTATTTTGTGAGTGGGTTACATGATTGATCTTAATTGATGATGATTTGATTTTAGGTAGATTAAAAGCTAAAGCGATGTTTTCATGACAAGACTGAGTTCAGTATGAGTCAATTTTTTATTCTGAATTTCAGGTCTGACCTGATGACTGATGTTGTTATTCTAAGATAGAAATTGCGTGTAGATGAATTCAGAGCTTATGCAAGAAAAATTTGTATGAGGCTTAGTAGTATCTCATTGGTTCATTCTGGGAGTAATAAAAATGTGCAGTTATTTGAAATAGATGTTTTGATGATCGAGTATGTAACATGATATTTCTGAGTTTATGCTCAGATGTCGATTTGATAATGGATGAAAGTCAAATATCAAGAGCATTTTGATTTATTGCAGTCAGTGATAACCTTGATGTGATATGAGATAGAGTTACTATAGATTTTGTATCTAAATTATCTTTGTCTCCGAAAAGGAAGACGTTATCGGATTGTGATTGATCGTTCGTGTACAGATTTCTTGTTTAATAAACCAGCTGAGTAAGATGTTTCTAGGGTTATTTGATTATGCGGAGTATCAGTCTACATTATTTCGGATTGAGATCCGATGGCTATATCCCAATTATGGAAAAAGCTATAGGTAACTATGAATATGCAGTTGCATCCTGGCACGGTAATACATCTGTAAATCGGTGGTAAGTCTGAAAGAGTAATTCAAAACTTTGACGATATGCTCCGACACTGTGTGTTAAAGTTAAAAGGTGATTACAAAGTGATATTCAAGGTTGATTTGATTTGTGATTCTGAGAAATTGGTGGAAGTGATTCATTGTAACACCCCAATCCCGTATCCGTCGCCGGAATAGGTAAAGGGGCATTACCGGACCTGAAACTCATATCAGAACAGTAAAATTTTTTTTTTTGAACATTCATTTAGATAAGTACTAAAGACAGTCAGGGATACAATTTAAACTTCTATAAGTACACATTCAAAAGATGCCATTTTCGCATGGCTTATATACATTAACCAAAATATTCTTCGGCCTTTGGTCTATTCTATACATGCCATAAAATAATTCAAAACATAACAAGAATAAGCAAAGGATAGTGATAGTGTGACTAGTTGTCGACGATCCCCAAGCCCGTAGCTTCAAATGAGATCTATTAAACAGAGGAAACAAAGTAAACGGAGTAAGTATTACAATACTTAGTAAGTTTTAAGCAGTGTCAACAGATAACAATCAAATTATAACATAGTTGTTCGTATTTTTATTTCACTCTTCCTTCGGGCATACCATCCCTTTACCAAATATGCACATCTCATCATATACAATAGGCAGATAAACTTTCACATAAAAGTGAGCTCATGTGACATAGATATATTGTATAATTTCACATAACCTCTCACACTGATCCGATGTCACATAATCATAGGAATAGTCTCATAGATTGCTCACGTATGCATCACATAACTACCTTATGAATTAGTTCAAATCAAGCTCACATATAAACTTGGAGTACATACCTGTTTAACCTTTCGCATTGAATATATTTATAAGCAATTCTTATTACGAAGTCTTATAGCTTTAACCTCTACTCGGATTATCGGCGAGACCTTTAGCTCAGATGAAATCTCCACACGAAGTTATCGGGCTTACCGGGACAAAATCTCCACACGTAGTCATCGGGTCTTACCCGGACATAATCTCCACACGTAGTCATCGGGTCTTACCCGGACATAATCTCCACACGTAGTCATCGGGTCTTACCCGGACATAATCTCCACACGTAGTCATCAGGTCTTACCCGGACATAATCTCCACACGTAGTCATGGGTCTTACCCGGAATATATTTCCAAGTTTCATGTACATTTAATCGCATGTTACAACATTCACATCGACTGTCATATTTGTAATTCATTTGCCTCATCAAATATCTAATAATACACACCTTTCACATTTGGTCATTCGGCCACAATATACACACATCTCCTACATATTTCACACTAGCCATTTGGCTTTACCACATATACATATCTCATATATATTTCACACTAGCCATTCGGCTTTACCACATATACATATCTCATATATATATTTTACATTAACCATTCGGCTTTACCACATATACATATCTCATACATATTTCACATTAGCCATTCGGCTTTACCACATATACATATCTCATATATATATATTTCACATTAGCCATTCGGCTTTACCACATATACATATCTCATACATATTTCACATTAGCCATTCGGCTTTACCACATATACATATCTTATATATATATTTCACATTAGCCATTCGGCTTTACCACATATACATATCTCATACATAATTCACACTAGCCATTCGGCTTTACCACATATACATATCTCATACATATTTCACACTAGCCATTCGGCTTTACCACATATACATATCTCATATATATATTTCACATTAGCCATTCGGCTTTACCACGTATACATATCTCATACATATTTCACATTAGCCATTCGGCTTTACCACATATACATATCTCATACATAATTCACATTAGCCATTCGGCTTTACCACATATACATATTTCACACTAGCCATTCGGCTTTACCACATATACATATCTCATATATATATTTCACATTAGCCATTCGGCTTTACCACATATACATATCTCATACATATTTCACATTAGCCATTCGGCTTTACCACATATACATATATTTATCTTGTGCATCAATTTCAGCAATAGCTTATAAGCAACTCAAATAGTTTCATCAATGTTTACAACAAATTCACATATTCACTACAAGCTGTTTTCCTGAGCAATAGTCACTAAATTATTTATAACTGGAGCTACAAAACTCAAAATAAATTGCTGTTAATTTTCCCTGAATATAGACTCATATATATTCCATCCATAAAATTTTCATAATTTTAGGTTTGGCCAATCAATACCAGATTTTTCTTAAAGTTTCCCCTGTTTCACTGTTTGACTAATCTGACCACTCTTCACTACGAATCAAATTTCTCATTGTACAGAATTCAAAATATGTTCTATTTGATTTCATTTGAAACTAGACTCATTAAGGAGTCTAAGTGTATAAATTGTATCTTATAACCATTTTTGTACAAATTATAATGATTTTCTAAAAACAGAACAGGGGATTTCGGAGTCATTCTGACACTGTCTCACACAACTTTAAATATCTCTTTATAGGAAATTTCTTTGCTTACACGGTCTCTTTTATAAGAAACTATACTAATTAATCTTTGATTACATATTTTATTCAGCCGATAATTCCACACCAACAATTTATAGTGATTTTCTAAAATCACGTTACTGCTGCTGTCCTAAGCAAATTATTACAATTTGCTCTTAAATTTCCAAGTCCAAACACTTATGAACTTACCATTTGAGTTTAAGACATATCATGGCCACATCATATCTTATTAAATCAACTCATTATGTCCTATTATGATTGAATTTACTCAACGTTTAATCACTTAAAACTTACCTCGGAAGTGGTCAACGACTAGATATCCACGGCTATTCGTTTACTTTCTCTTTTCCCCTATCCAACTTTGATCCTCTTTGCTCTTAAGCTTAAGTAAAACAATAGATTTGCTTAAGTACTTAACTAATATTATTCACTTGACAAACACATTTGGCAATCACATATCATTTAATCTATATCTAAAACAATAGATTTCAATATGTATCATATTTAATAAAACATGCCATGACTCGATTTCATGCTTATTTAATTTATATCTAATTCACATTCACAAGCAAGGAGTCACTTAATTTATCATGCTTCCTTATACATGAATTTAATCATATTGCCGAATGTCCTTATGTGTACATGGTACATACATAAGGCATATATATATATATACCTATATATGACCATTATAATTTAAACATTTAATCTTAATCGGCAAGCTTTATTTCAACTATTTAAGGTGCAAACCAATTATGTTATTCATTAACATTTCGTCATATTAAATCTTTTATTAACCAATTTAACACATACCAAAATCCAATCATACATCTAACCTTTATCTCAATCTAAACCGAGTTACAAGATTATACATTACACTAAGCATATCATTAAACATACCTATTCAATTTAGCTAATTTCATAGCCGATTAATCACCTTACCCCACATTACTCAATGCCGATTATCAACCCAACATCACAAGCATAATTACCATGAAACTTACTTTAATACACATATATGCATGTTCACATTCATCACATTGGCCATTATAAGCAAAACAACCATTCAAAGCTCACTTCAATTATTTAACAAATAAAACTAATGTTTAATACTATCTCCCAATTTGGTATGAGTTACCGAATGAAATTAAACTCCTAATTCATGCACTAAAATCACATTCGGCACAAGCAAACTTCATTTCAATTATGCCACTCTTAAACTTATCCATAATACCCTAAGTTCATTTAGTAGCTAGGCAACAATTATACAAAAACAATAAGCATTTAACAACAATGTACTTAACCAATTCCTTAAGCATACATTCGACAATATATATATATATATATATATTAATGACTAAAACACTTAGGCCAATTCTAAAACATCCACAAATCTTCATGCTTACATGCCATAACCGTATGGTTCTTATCACACTTGGACCACAAAATGCATAAATTTCACAAATTCTAATTACTATCATAAGCTCAATTTCGGCTAACACTCAATTAAATACTTACAATTTAGCACTAATTTAGCATTTCAACATAGCCGATTGTCATTAAGCAATTAAGCCACAAACATTTAATTTTACCAAGCTCAACTCATCTATAATCAACCCTCAATACACTAAAGCATCAAAAACAACATCAAAGAAATACAAACATCCATGACCGAATGTCATCTTCATAACTTTACAAAAACATTTGCCATGAGCTAGCTTCTATACTTGATGACCACTCCAAATATACAAATATTTTCAATGAAAGAGCATTAACATACCTTAATATTAACCTAAGATGACCGAATGCTTCCCTCCCTTCTTCCTCTTTTCATTTCGGCCAAGAATAACCGATTTCTCCTTTTCTTTTTCCTCACCCTTTCATTCTTCTTTTTCTTTTATTATCCTTATTATTTCTTTTATTTATTTCATTTCTTTTACATAAAATAATAACCATTTAATTAAGATTTACTACATATTTTAATATATGTACCATCATGGCTACCACTATGTATAAAAAAGGAGTATTTGACATGCAAAACCATTATTTTCACTACATGCTTTAATAGATCCTTATAGATTAACCTATCACATTTCAAAAGTGTCACACATAAGTCCTATTAACTAAATTCACATGCAATCGACAAAATCGAAGCTTAAAACTTTCACACATTCATATTCACATATTTTAGACAATATATATCATATTCAAATACTTCGGTGACTCGGTTTAGCCGTCCCGAAACCGCTTCCCGACTAGGGTCAATTTAGGGCTGTCACAACTCTCCCCCACTTTAAGAAATTTTCGTCCCCGAAAATCTTACTAGCGACTACGTTAGGATAACATCCTCTTGTTTTAAAACAAATACATAACATCAACTCAGATATTCATAACCCACATTTTCATTCATATATATATATATATATATATATCTAAGCTGTAACATGGCCGAAAGTATACTTGTTCTTAAACATCCTAATGAATATCCTTTATAACATTATCATATCTAAATATTCAGCTTAACTTATTTCCAAGAGAAGATCAACTTCCATGTACCTGAACATTTAGTTCATTCAATACATCCAATCATATTTAAAGTTACCTGTATACAGTCAAATAGGCATAAAGCTTAACACAAGTGATGCCAGTGTACTAAACACGGTCTTACACACTATCACAAATCAATGCCGTCGTCCTAGACGAGATCTTACATGAAACGAAATCCGCACACACAGTGCCCACTAACCGATATCGCACACACAGTGCCCGGTTAAAGAATTCGCACACACAGTGCCTCAATTCATTCGCACACATGGTGCCTATATTCATTCGTTATTACACATTGAAATAACTTAACCAAGTCTATAAAACTTCATATAAGTATACTTTAAACGTGTCCTTTTGTTTAACTTTGAATTCATATAGTAATGAACACTTAAACTTTGCTCAAATCACCGGCATTAAGCCTGCTAGGCATGAAGGCCTGATTACACATCACCGGCACGAATGCCCTTCAGGACTTAGCCCAGATGTAACACCAGCACGAATGCTCTTCGGGACTTAGCCCGGATACATCACTAGCACGAATGCTGTTCGGGACTTAGCCCGGATACATCACTAGCACGAATGCTCTTCGGGACTTAGCCCGGATATATCACCAGCACGAATGCTCTCCGGGACTTAGCCCGGATACATCACTAGCACGAATGCTCTTCGGGACTTAGCCCGGATATATATAACTCTCAATTCTCATGTATATATATATATATAACAATGCACATTAGTATATCATTTACATTACTTGAATACAAACACAACATGCTTATTGACCATTCAACTTTCAGTTCCATAGCCACATACAAAGATCACATTTATAGTCATAACACTCTTTCAAAATTGCATCACTTATACCCTTATAATTCAATCCAAATCAAAATTCAAATACAAGTACATGATAATGCACTGATCAACTTAATAATTTAAGCATATCTCTGTAACACCCGTGCATCGAGACCGCTGCGGGGTCGGACACGAGGGTTAACAGACTTCATTCACTTATTTTCACAAATCCATTTTAAAATTTCCAGACTAGCTGGCTAACTGCGTCACTGTCACCTTAAAAATCATATCTTGAGTTCCAAAACTCGAAAATCAGTTTCAGAATTTTCCTGAAACTAGACTCATATATCCATCTAAAAATTTTTTTCTAGAATTTTTGGTCTGGCCAATTAGTACAGTTTATTAGTTAAAGTCTCCCCCGTTACAGGGTTCGACTACTCTGACCTTCACGCAATGCGACTTAGATAAATCCTTGTAAAGGGTTTCAATACTTATGCCGTTTGTTTCTAAAGAAACTAGACTCGAAAAGGAATCTGTACATATAGGGACTAACTTCTAATTATCTCTGGTTAATTTATAGTGAATTTCCAAAGTCGGATCAGGGGATCCAGAAATCGTTCTGGCCCTGTTCCATGAAAACTTAAATATCTCTTAAAATACGACTCATATGACCGTTTCGTTTCTTCCATATGAAAGTAGATTCATCAAGGTTCGATTTCATAATTTATTCACTATTTAATTCCATTCCTACTATTTTTAGTGATGTTTCAAATTCACACCGCTGCTGCTGTCAGCATCTGCCTTTAAGCTAGACTTTACCTATTACATAGTTTCCATGATTCACCCAACCCTTTAGCATATATAGCACAAAGTATGATCGTGATTAACCATTCCAATGGCCAATCATTGCCAAGCATATCCACACCTCTCAATAACCATATACATACAAAATGATTATAACATTATGCTCAAAATATATATAAGCCATTTTCGCATGGCTATCCAAATTCGTACAATACCGAAAGGTACATGACCAACATCAAAAAGGGTAGTCCTATACATGCCATTTCAGAGTTCAACCAAAAGTGTACCAAAGGGGCTTTGATAGTGTGGACGACTTTGACTTTGACAATCCCGAGTCCGATAGCTAACGAACCAAAATCTATAAAACAGAGATTCAAAGAACGGAGTAAGCATTTAATGCTTAGTAAGTTTTGAGCAATAAAATTAGGCACAACTGAAGTATAGCATTCATATAACTAAACGGATGATTTCATATACACATATTCTCAAAAAATCAGTCCTACTTCACATTTCCAACCCTTATATTCATACATAAGGGATCAACTTAACCAAAGGCCCGAAAACTCACTAATCGACTGAGCGGATAATATTTAAACTAAATCACTACTCCAATGCATATACGAAACGTACCTTATCGTTGGGATTTTACAAGCGTATTAATTGAAATTATTACAGCAAGATCGCTCATTCCCAAACCAAGTACCTTCGGGTTTAGCGGATATAGCTACTCGCTCAAATGCCTTGGGACTTAGCCCGGTTATAGTAACTCGCACAATTGCCTTCGGGACTTGGCCCTTTATAGTAACTTCGCACAAATGCCTTCGGACTTAGCCGGATATAGTAACTCGCATTAAATGCCTTCGGCTTAGCCCGTTATCAATCCGAATATCCATGCACATATCAATAAATCATGACACATCAATATTTCATTTTCGTAACTAGAATTCAAACACAAGTCACTTATCAAGCATTATCATTTTCAGCTCAAAAGCTACATACAAAGGGCATGATTTTGATTTGCTTATAACATAATCTAATCGAATCATAATCTAAGTTTCATACTCAAAAACTTACTTCGGATGTTGTCGAACGATTTCGGCGGCTATTCGATCACTTTTTCCTTTCCCTTGTCCAACTTTGGTCCTCTAAGCTCTTGAGCTAATTCAAGCAAAATTTAACTTATTAAAGTCTCATTATGCTAGCTTATGGTCGAATATGACAAGGAGTTGATAGGTCATATGGCCACCTTTAGCTCAAATACAAAGTGGTCATACGCATTTTTAATCACATTGAGCAATTTAATACAATTAATCTAACATTTCCTCATGTGCACCTTCATGACCGAATACACACATCATTAACCTAATATCAATTAACTAAGCACTTTAACAAATTCTCCTTGAGCCGATCATCTAAGTCAAGATAAAAGCATCATTATGCTTGCCCCTAACCGAATACATGCAACACCAATCTATCTCATGTCCCGAATATGCATGTCTATGTTGAGGCCAATTATACGCTTAATACTTCCTACAAATATGGTTACTTGTATTAACTACATACCATTTTGTTTCAAGTTCAAAACTCGGCTAATACACATATATACACTAGTAATCAAATACTCATAATTGCACTTCACCTTACTACCATTTCTCATGCAAATAACATGAACAACAACCATATTTCCTACTATGGCCGAATGCATCAAGACACCATACCATTTCAATTTTGGTCATGGGTTAAACAAAGAACCTAATGTCTAACTCAAAAAATGCTAAAAAGAAAATCCAAGAGGCATCAATCCACCATCACATGTATCATTACAAAGCTTCACATTTAGCATGCAAATGACATCAACACAAATCCACCTTAGCCGAAACTTAACTTATCTTCATGCATCATCACCACAACATCAAACACCAACCAAGAAGACAACACCCATGGCCGAATATCATCTCCATCACATAGCAAAGATCTAAACCATGGGCTAGATAGAACTCAAGCTAACAATTAAAAACATGCATGAATCTCATGGAACAACATCAAACATACCTCCTCCTAAACACCAACCAACCGAACATGAAGCAAGAAAATCCTTTCTTCTTCCTTTCTCCTTAGAATTTTCGGCCAAAGATGTTCAAGAATGAACACTTTTTTTTTTGTTTTCTTTCTTCAATTCACGGCAATGGGGGGGAAACATGGATGAGACAATTTTTTTTTCATCACTCCTCCCTTTGCATTACTTTAATACTAACCCCTTTTTTTTTACTCTTTCTAACATAACACACTAACACAACATGTTTACAACATGTTTCCACCCATAGCATGGCCGGCCACTAGCTCAAATTTTGGGTAATTTGACATGCAAACACATCATTTTTATAACATGCATTAATAGGCCACTTTACATTTGCCTAGCACATTTCTAAATTTTCTCACATAAGTCCTATTTACTAAAATTCACCTAGAATTAACAAAATTCAAATATGAAATTTTCACACATGCATATATACATAAAATAAGAATCAAACATGACAGCTAATTATTTTTATGACTCGGTTTTGTGGTCCCGAAACCACTTCCCGACTAGGGTCACATTAGGGCTGTCACAACTCTCCCCCACTTAAGAAATTTTCGTCCCCAAAAATCTTACCTAAAATGTGTTTGGGTATCATTCTTTCATAGAGTTCTCGGGTTCCCAAGTAGCTTCTTCTATCCCGTGTTTGAACCATAACACTTTTACTAAAGGAACCTTTTGTTTCGCAACTCTTTCACTTCACGAGCTAGGATATGAATTGATTCTTCTTCATAACTCATATCGGCTTGAATTTCAACCTCGGAGGGACTTATTATGTGAAGGATCGATCCAGAACGTCGAAGCATCAAACATGAAAACGCTAGGATCCTTTCGAGTTCGGGGATAAAAGCAACCTATATGCAACTGGACCAACTCGTTCAGAGATTTCATACGGTCCAATGAATCTCGGATTCAATTTGCCCTTACGGCCAAATCTGAGTATTTTTTTCCAAGGTGAAACTTTAAGAAACACTTTGTCTCCCACCTGATACTCAATGTCTTTTCGTTTCAAATCCGCGTACGACTTCTGACGATCTGTGGCTTCCTTCAGACTTTCACGGATTACTTTTACTTTCTGTTCAGCATCTTTAATCAAATCAACTCCGAAAATTTTACTTTCACCGAGCTCGGTCCAAAACAATGGTGTATGGCATTTACGACCGTACAAAGCCTCGTAAGGTGCCTTCTTAATACTTGACTGAAAACTATTGTTGTAAGCGAATTCAATCAAAGGTAAATACCGCTCCCATGAACCACTAAACTTGAGGATGCAACATCTCAACATATCCTCAAGTATCTGAATTATCCACTCGGGTTGACCATCGGTTTGGGGGTGAAAAGCGGTGCTAAAATGCAACTTGGTACCCAAAGCTTCTTGCAATTTCTTCCAAAATCGTGAGGTGAATCTCGGATCTCTATTCGACACAATAGAAATGGGCACCCCGTGTAATCTCACAATCTGAGAAACATACAATTCAGCTAGTTTATCCAATGAAAAATCCGTACGTACGGGAATAAAATGAGCCGACTTAGTCAGTCTATCCACAACAACCCAAATCGCATCTTTCTTACGTGCCGATACTGGCAACCCAGATACAAAATCCATCGTGACTCGATCCCATTTCCATTCAGGTATCATGATCGGCTGAAGTAAACCCGTCGGCACTTGATGTTCCGCCTTCACTTGCTGACATATTAAACACTTAGAAACAAAATCGGAAATGTCTCGTTTCATACCATGCCACCAAAACTGACGTCTCAGATCGTTGTACATTTTCGTACTCCCCGGGTGAATTGACATTCGGCTACAATGAGCTTTGTTCAGAATCATCGAAATGAGTTCGAATTTCTTGGAACACACAAACGACTTCAACCTCAAACAATCGTCATCATCAATTTGAAACTCGATTCCATATTCGAATACATTCATTTGCTTTTGCAACCAATTCATCATCGACTTTCGAACTTCACGAATTTGATGAATCAATAATGGTTTGGCCTTTAATTCACTACTAACACATTGTCGGGTAGAACAAACAAGTGTGCATTCATCGTCAGAAAAGCAAGCGGTGATTTCCGCTTAAGGCGTCCGCAACCACATTAGCCTTTCCGGGTGATAATCAATGACAAGCTCATAATCTTTCAACAACTCAAGCCAACGCCTTTGTCGCAGATTCAAGTCTCGTTGAGTCATCAAATATTTGAGACTTTTGTGATCCGAATATACATGGCACTTCTCACCAAATAAATAATGTCGCCATATTTTCAAGGCGAACACGATGGCAGCTAGTTCGAGATCATGGGTCGGATAATTTTTCTCGTGTGGCTTCAATTGTCTCGACGCATAGGCCACAACTCGACCTTCTTGCATCAATACGCAACCCAACCCAAGTAGGGATGCATCACTGTAAATGACGAACTCCTTGCCTGATTCGGGCTGGACTAGTACTGGAGCTTCCGTCAAATGGGTTTTCAATTGATCGAAACTTTTCTGACACCTTTCCGTCCATTCAAACTTAACATCTTTCTGAAGTAGTTTCGTCATTGGTGTGGCTATCATCGAAAACCTTTACAAACCGTCGGTAGTAACCGCAAGTCCCAAAAGTCTCGAACTTTAGTAATATTTCTGAGGCTTCCAGTTAAGTATGGCTGAAATTTTGCTCGGATCAACTCGAATGCCCGATGCAGATACCACGTGACCCAGGAAGCTAACCTCTCTTAACCAGAACTCACACTTACTGAACTTAGCATATAACTGCTTATCCCGTAAAATCTGCAACACTAATCTCAGGTGCTCAGCATGTTCGGTCACATCTCTTGAATAGACTAAGATATCGTCAATAAACACGACTACAAACCTGTCCAAATACTGTCTGAAGATCCGATTCATCAAATCCATAAATACCGCAGGGGTATTAGTGAGCCCAAACGGCATCACTAAGAACTCGTAGTGACCGTATCTCGTTCTGAAAGTAGTTTTGGGTATCCGAATCTCGAATTCGCAACTGATAATAACCCGATCTCAAATCTATCTTTGAAAACACTAAGGCTCCCTTTAGTTGATCAAAAAAATCGTCAATACGTGGTATCAGATATTTATTCTTTATTGTCACCTTATTCAGCTGACGATAATCGATGCACAACCTCATGGTTCCGTCCTTCTTTTTCACAGACAATACTGGTGCACCCCAAGGTGAGAAACTTGGTCGAGCGAAACCTCTATCCGTCAACTCTTGCAACTGAGCTTTCAACTCTTTTAACTCGGTTGGTGCCATACGATACAGAGCTATCAAAATCGGCGTAGTCCCAGGCACAAGCTCAATACCAAACTCTACCTCTCGAACAGGTGGTAAACCCGGTAATTCTTTGGTAAAAACATCCGGGTATTCACAAACCACCGGCACAGATTCAAGTTTCTTTTCTGGCTCTTTATTATCAAGTACGTATGCAAGATACGCTTCACACCCCTTTCTCACATATTTATGAGCTAACATCGAGGATATTATAGCTGGCGACCCATTCAAGTCAATAGACTCAACTCGAATCATCTCATTATTTGCACACCTCAAATCGATAGTTTTTCTTTTGCAATTTACAATTGCATCGTGAACGGTTAGCCAATCCATACCGAGGATAACATCAAATTCATCAAACGGTAAAAGCATCAAATTGGCCGGAAAGCAGGAACCTCTGATTTCTAAGGGACATTTCTTACACACTTTGTCGACAAGCACATAACGACCCAAGGGATTTGACACCCAAATTACAAACTCAGTAGACTCAACAGGTAGAGTCTTACTAGATGCTAAGGTTTCACATATATAGGAATGAGTAGAACCAGGGTCAATCAAAGCAATCACATTAGTATCAAAGAGAGTAAAAGTACAGGTAATAACATCTGGCGAGGAAGCATCCTCGCGTGCGCGTATAGCATAAGCTCTAGCAGGAGCACGAGCCTCAGATCTGGTTGTAGCATCTCTAGATCCTCTCTGACCGCCACTAGCATTGCCCGTATTCCTAGATGGTCTACCCCAAGCAAGAGTAGCACCGTGTTTCCCACTGATTTACGCTCTGCTCGCATAATCTCGGGCAATCTTTAATAAAGTGGTTGGCTGACCAAGACTTGTAACAGAGCGGTCATGGAATCTACAACTCCCGAATGCCATTTCCCACAATATCGACACTCCGCTCGTCTCGACGATCATTTCCAACACCGGCAACCAAGTGACTCGTGCACTCATAGGGGTCGATCACGGTCTCGTCTAGAAAACCAAGTGTCTCTAGATCGCCCAAATCATCTCTAAATTTCTTCGATGATCGCTGAAAGGGCCTCCCAAGACCTCTTACTGAAACTCCTTTTCTCCCATATCGCCTTTTCTTTTCTCCATATCGAGCTCCTCGGCTTTGCAAGCTCGCTCGACAAGTACCACAAATTCTCGATTTCCAAAATGCCAACATACGACTTTATATCATCATTTAGTCCATCCTCAAACGCTTACACATTACGACTTCGAGGAAATGCATTCTCGAGCGCATCGCTAAGCTTACAAACTTTCGCTCATAGTCGAACCGACATGGAACCTTGTTTAAGTTCAAGAAATTCCTTCCGCTTTTGGTCAATGAATCTCGATCGATATACTTCTTTCAAACTCGGTTTGGAAAAACTCCCAAGTTACTTGCTCTCGGGGCACAACAGAAATCAATGTATTCCACCAATAGTAGGCAGAATCACGTAGCAAGGAGATAGTCCACTTTAAGCATTCATCGGGTGTGCAAGATAGTTCATCAAGTACCCGAATAGTGTTATCCAACCAAAATTCAGCTTGCTCGGCGTCGTCGCTGTCCGTAGCTTTCAATTCAGTAGCCCCGTGTTTTCGGATTTTGTCAACTGGAGGCTTATTTGACCTTATTTGGTCAGTGACCGGAGGTATTGTAGGTGCGGGGGTGGTATTAGTCGGGAATGGAGGTTGTGGAACAGTCGTATTAGTTCGAATGTATTGGTTGAACCAATCATTCATCACACTATAAAAAGCTTGTCTAGCCTCATCATTCGGATTACTAGCAATAGGTTGAGAGTCCGCGGTCTTTGTCCCTTGTCGGAGCAGCGCTACACTCTCAAGATCATCACTACCACTCACGGGATCGGGATCCATTACTATAAATAAACACATTTTCAATTGTCGAAATCACCACACTATCAAATAATCACATAATGGCATGTATAGCTAGACCCAAACGTATTACGGTAGTCCTAGAATCGACTAAACTGTAGCTCTGATACCAATAAAATTGTAACACCCAGACTCGAGACCGCTTCCTGGGTCGGACACGAGGGTTAACAGACTTAATTCACTTATTTTCACAAATCCATTTTAAAATTTCCAGACTAGGCGGCTAATCACACACCTTTGTCACCTTAAAAATCATATCTTGAGTTCCAAAACTCGAAAATCAGTTTCATAAATTTTCCCTGAAACTAGACTCATATAACCATATACAAATGTTTTTCTAGAATTTTTGGTCATTCCAATTAGTACAGTTTATTAGTTAAAGTCTACCCCGTTACAGGGTTCGACTACTCTGACCTTCATGCATTGCGACTTAGATAAATCCTTGTACAGGGCTTCAATACTTATGCTGTTTGTTTTCAAAGAAACTATACTCGAAAAGCTGTACATATAGGGCATGACTTCTAATTATCTCTGGTTAATTTATAGTGAATTTCCAAAGTCGGATCAGGGGATCCAGAAATCGTTCTGGCCCTGTTCCATGAAAACTTAAATATCTCTTAAAATACGACTCATATGACCGTTTTGTTTCTTCCATATGAAATTAGATTCATCAAGGTTATATTTCATAATTTATTCACTATTTAATTCCATTCCTACTATTTTCAGTGATTTTCAAATTCACACCGCCGCTTCTCAAGATTCCGCTTTTAAGCTAGACTTTACCTATTACATAGTTTCCATGATTCACCCAACCCTTTAGCATATATAGCACAAAGTATGATCGTGATTAACCATTCCAATGGCCAATCATTGCCAAGCATATCCACACCTCTCAATAACCATATACATACAAAATGATTATAACATTATGCTCAAAATATATATAAGCCATTTTCGCATGGCTATCCAAATTCGTACAATACCGAAAGGTACATGACCAACATCAAAAAGGGTAGTCCTATACATGCCATTTCAGAGTTCAACCAAAAGTGTACCAAAGGGGCTTTGATAGTGTGGACGTGTAACACCCCGAACTCATGGCCGTTACCGGAAATCGAACACGAGGTGTTACCGGCTTACTTCATTTATTTCCCCCAATTTTTTTTTTGTTCCAGGCAAGCTAGCTACTGTATCTTGGTCTCTTTAAAAATCATATTTTGAGTTTTGAAACTCGAAATCCAATTCCGTAAATTTTCTCCAAAACTAGAATCATATATCTATATGGGGGAAATTTTGTAGAAATTTTTTGTTGGGCCAATTAGTACAGTTTATTTGTTAAAGTCTCCCCTGTTTCAAGGTTCGACTACACTGATCTCTGTACATTACTATTTAAATATATCCCTGTACAGGGTTTCAATGCCTATGCCGTTTGTCTCTAATGAAACTAGACTTGATAATGAATTTGTACATATAAGGCACGACCTCTAGTTATCTCGATAAAATTTATGGTGAATTTTCTAAATCAAAACAGGGGATCCAGAAATTGCTCTAGCCCTGTTTCACAAGAATTTAATTAACTCCTAACATACAGCTCATATGGTCATTTTGTTTCTTCCATATGAAAATAGACTCATCAAGCTTCGATTTCATAATTTATTCATTATTTAATTCCATTTCCACTATTTTTAGTGATTTTTCAATCTCACATTACTGCTGCTGTCAGCATCTGTTACTAAAACAAACTATGCCTATTTCATGATTTTTCCTTGATCTAACTAATAATTCATCATACATGTCACAATTTATGACCATGACTAGCCATGCCAAAGGCTAATCATCACCGAGCATCTCCCCACTACACTATTACCAAATCATGAATTTAACACCGAAAATAATCAGCCATGACATATGGCATAATAATTGAGTAGGCCTCAACCAATACTCAACCAAAACCGAATTACCAAGACTTGTGTCCAAACATCACAGAACCAATTCCAACCGAACATTTATGCCATTTTCGCGTGGCTAAAAGTTTACATGCCAAATTTCAACAAAACATAATAGCCTATACATGCCGAAATGTTCTCCTAGACCAACTAAGAAGAAAATACCAAAAGTTGCTAGCGGTGTGATGACTTCGATGACGGTCCCAATACGAAAAAAGTCGAGTCCAAGAAACCTAAAATAGGTGACAAGCAAACACCGAATGAGTATATAACTCAAGAAGTCATAAGCATTACACTACCATCCATTAATAAAATTTTCACAAGAGGAAACAACGAAATGAGGCTAAGTACTCCATCCATACCGAACTATGCCATAGTTTCTTAGACCTTACGATTCAATCTCATTCCAAGTCCTAAATTGACATTTCATACGCTATTCAATAGAATAATTGAGGCATTTCCATACATCATTTTATTTTCGTTACAATCATACAACTAAGCGAACTTTCACCTATTCCACGATGAACCTTATGTACGTGACTTCAATTATAATCATCACATAGGTTCAAAACTTACCACGCTCAACTCCAAATATAAACATAGCACCTATTAGCCATGAACTCAAGGTACTTACCCTTTCCGCTGTCCGAAATCGACTCGGTAAGGTCGCACCCTTATTATAAATAATTGATAGAATATATATATATATATATATAGTGGGTTCGCACACATAGTGCTTAATAATCAACCACGCACACTTAGTGCCATGTACTTTAAACTCGCACACTTAGTGCCATGCATTTCAAGCCCGCACACTTAGTGCCAATCTCACAACCGTGAACACTTATTGCCCGCACACTTAGTGCCGAAAACCAGCCACTCTATACACTTCACTTCCTTTTTACATTCGACAATTTCATCTCTACATACATATACATTTGTATACATTTCATCTCATTAAACACAATTGCATAGGTATTACGATCATTTAAATCAATACCAACTATATGCTTAATGACTTACCTTGTGTTGGGTAAAATAATTCCAAGTCGGCTACTCGATGACCTTCGATTTCCCCTTGTTGGACGCCTCTCCTTTAGGATCTTGAGCTTAAACAAATAAATTAACTCATTCAACCGCTTGGCTACATATATTGGTATTCACATTTTAATGATTTTATGACATACTGAACGGCATGGTAAAATTTTTATCTTGCTACCTTATGTTCTTAGCTATTCTACTAATAACCTTATGCAATTACCATACTTTCAATAATCCAATCACACATGCATATGTATACTTGGACATTCGCAATCACCTTTGCTAGTTTTTCCCATTTTTTGTCGGTTATATATACATAGTCCTAAGGTAATATCACGAATGGGCTTACATATATATGTATATATAGCCTAATATGCAAAGCTTAAACTCAACATCACATAAGCTCCTAAGTGATGGCGAATATGTATATCTATATATATATATATATATCAACTATACTATTACTTTTAATTCATCTAATCACAAAATTTCATCTCATGAACACTTGACCCATTTCTCACAAAAAATGAAACAACAACTAAAATGAACATCCCATTTTTACCCCATATGGCCGATTGCTTCATTTGTTACCCAACTAACAATTCAACAATTTCAACCTCATTACAACCTCTACCTATCCAATATAACATGAACACAATCCTCCACCCTAAATTAGATTCGCAATCACTTAACCCATTTTAACCTCAACTTTCAAGTTAAAAGCAATTAACCACTCACCATATCCTACATTACTATCCATTTTAATGACATTAACACATCTACTAAGAGTTTCAAGCTTCTTGGCTGAATTTCAACCTCAAAATCCTAAGTCTAATCTATAGGATGAGTAGAATTTGAACTAACCATCTCAAACATGCATAGATTTTCAAGAATCATTCAATACATACCTCATTCTAGCCATCTTCCAAGCCAAAATCAAATAACCAAATCTCCTTCCTTCTCCTCACTCACTAAGGCAATAGCCAAAGAAAAAAGATGAACACTCCTCGTCCCTCCTTATTTTATTCATCTTTTCCTTTTAATTCCTTTCTTTAATTTATTTTAATTTACTTACCAATATTAAATAATAAACAACATAAACTTGGAGGAATGGAACCATGCTTGGCGGCCACTTAACATGAATTGGGCACTTTGACATGCAAACCCAAACTTTCCTATTTTAATACTATTTGGTCCTTACTTATTTACCTATCATAATTTTCTAAGTCTCTCAACTAGATCCTTTCAAGCAAAATTCACATTCCTAAGATAAAATTAAAACATCAAATTTTTATACAAGTACTATCACACATATAAGATATGAAATTAAAATTTTAACTAAATTTTATGACTCAGTTTTGTGGTCCCGAAACCACATTCCGACTAGGGTCAAATTAGGGCTGTCACAACTCTCCCCCACATAAGGAATTTTCGTCCCCGAAAATCTTACCAGTGAAAAATTTAGGATATCGATCCTTCATAGAGTCCTCAAGTTCCCAAGTGGCTTCTTCGATTTCGTGTTTATGCCACAACACCTTCACTAATGGGATTTTCTTTTTTCGCAACTCTTTTACTTCACGCATCAAAATGCGAACCAGCTCTTCTTCATAACTTAAGTGTAACACCCCGTACCCGAGTCCGTTACCGGAGTCGAACACAAGGTGCACACAGACTTAACTTAATTATTTTCACAGTCCATAAAAAAAATTTCCAGGCAAGCTGGTTACTGCATCACTGTCGCCTTAAAAATCATATCTTGAGTTTCAAAGCTCGAAAATCAGTTTCGTAATTTTTCCCTGAAACTAGACTCATATGTCCGTCTACACATTTTTTTCTATAATTTTTGGTCGGGCCAATTAGTACAGTTTATTAGTTAAAGTCTCCCCTGTTACAGGGTGCGACTACACTGACCTTCATGCATTACGACCTGGATATCTCCCTGTACAGGGCTTCAATACTGATGTCGTTTGTTTCTGTAGAAACTAGACTCAAAGTGGAATCTATACATATATGGCATGACTCCTAATTATCTCTGGTTAATTTATAGTGAATTTCCAAAGTCGGAACAGGGATTCCAGAAACCGTTCTGACCCTGTTTCACGAAAACCTAAACATCTCTTAATATACAACTCATATGACCATTTCGTTTCTTCCATATGAAAGTAGATTCATCAAGGTTCATTTACATAATTTATTCACTATTTAATTCCATTCCTGATATTTTTGGTGATTTTTCACATCCACACCACTGCTGCTGTCAGCATCTGTTTTTAAGGTAACTTTACCTATTTCGTGGTTTCCATGGACCAACTAGTGTCACGGACTTAAGATTCTTGCCTCAGAATCCGTGCGGCCTTAGGCAGTTTCTTACTCCAAAAATGCCTAAGTCAGCCTAACTTCCACAAAAGAAGGATTCAACAGAATTCCTCCCAAAACACAACTCAAGCGAAAGCAACTCAAAGCCAACAAGATGAAAGAAGAATGAGATAAGAACAAGCTAGGGAAAATAAGAACACAAGAGAGAAAAGTTTGAGTGAATGCTCTCAAGGATTCTTCTTACTCAAAACTCAAGTGATTTACAATGAGGGAAGAGGTCTCTTATTTATAGTTGAGCCTCTCCAAATCCAACGGTACAAAATTAAGCACATCAATGGCTAAGATTAAAAGGCACCTACCACCAAATATAAAATCATATCTTCTAAGATTACATATCTTATCTAAGATATGTAATCTTATAAAATAATATCTTGTAAGATCATGTTTCCATATTTGTCTGACTTGTAGATGGGCCTTCAATCTCTTCAAGCAACGGGCGGTCCGATTGGGCCAAATGACCTCCTTCCTTCTTGATAGTTCACACAGATGTGTCATGGTTATGGGCTCCATGTGCAACCCATGACATTCTCCCCCACCAAATCTAGCGACGCCCTCATCGTGTCCTCCGCATGGTATCGATCTATCTTGTCTTGGAATTGCCACAGGGCTTCAGCAGGTTCCCAACTCGTCTCACTATCCGGGAATCCTTCCATCGGACTAAGTATTCAAGCATGGATCGGTAGTACTTACGTCGACCACACGATCCGCTTCAATGTTCTCGACCTCTCGATCATAGGCGACTTTTACACCCATTGGTGCTCGTTCAGACTTGCTTCGATTTGGGTCTTCTCCATCTTCATGGAATGGCTTAAGCATACTCACATGGAATACTGGATGGACTTTAAAATTTTCAGGCAACTCAAGCTTGTAGGCCACCTTCCCTACCTTCTTCACAATTCGAAATGGCCCCTCATACTGCCGAACGAGTCCTTTGTGTAACCCATCATGTCGCAAAATCAGGTGTAGTTTGGCAAGAACTGGGTCACCAACTTGAAATTGCACGTCCCTTCGATTTCGATCCGCCCATTTCTTGTTGCGCTTACTTGCCTTATGTAGACAAGCTCTAGCTAGATCGTTTTGCTCTTGCCAATCCCTCGCAAATCGATAAGCTGTTGGATTCGGTCCCGCATAACGAGTTGCAACTGCATTGGGTGTAAGCGGCTGTTGCCCCGTCACTATCTCAAACGGACTCTGGTTCGGTGCCCCACTTCGTTGTAAGTTATACGAAAACTGGGCCACATCCAACAACTTTGGCCAATCCTTTTGTGTTGCACTTACATAGTGCCGAAGATACGTCTCCAACAATGCATTCACTCGTTCGGTTTGCCCATCAGTTTGGGGATGCATGCTAGTGGAAAAGTTTAAGTCTGAGCCCATTAATTTGAACAACTCTGTCCAAAATCGACCCGTGAATCGCCCATCTCGATCACTGATGATAGACTGGGGTACCCCCCAATACTTCACCACATGCTTAAGGAATAAGCGAGCTGCCTCCTCAGCGGGACACTCCTTGGTTGCGGGGATGAAAGTTGCATACTTCGAAAACCTATCCACCACAACAAAAATACTCGCGAATCCATCGGATTTAGGCAAACCTGTGATAAAGTCCATGGACAAACTCTCCCATGGGCGCTCCGGAATGGGCAACGGTTGTAACAAACCAGCAGGGGCTTTCAACTCAACCTTATCTTGTTGGCATATTAAACAAGTTTTCACATAGGTCTCCACATCATCACCCATGTGAGGCCAATAAAATCGATCCTCCAATAGAGCCAAGGTGCGGTGTACTCCGGATGGCCAGCCCATTTTGAATCATGACATTCCTTCATGACTTCTCTTCATAAATTCCCATGTTGAGGCACATATAGATGTCGCCCATGAGTGTATAGCAATTCTCCCTCGAGCCAAAATCGCCTTGTCCTTCCATCTCTAGCAAGCTCCATCAGATTTTTGGCCGTGGGATCATGGGACAGTCCTTCTTGAATGCGCTCTAATAAGGGACTCTCGGGTTGGCTTATCGTTGCAAATTCCATTTTTCGGCTAAGTGCATCGGCCACAATGTTGGCACTCCCCGGCTTGTATTCCATGCTAAAATCAAACTCTGCTAGGAAAACCTGCCAATGAGCCTGCTTGGGGGACAACTTTTTTTGGGTTAAGAAATAGCTATTTGCAATATTATCGATGAATACCACAAACACGAACCCAAAGAATAGTGTCTCCATTTGCGTAAACAATGCACCACCGCCGTCATCTCTTTTCTTGGACCGTATCTCCGTTTCGTCTCGTTAAGCTTTCGACTCTCGAAAGCAATCTGATGCCCATCTTGCATCAACACCCTCCAATCGCATACTCGAAGCATTTGTGCGTACCTCATACGCTTTTGAAAAATTTGGCAATGCGAGTACAGTTCACTCGTCATCGCTTGCTTCACTTGGTTGAAGGCTTTCTTACACCGAGGGTCCCAATCCCACACTTTGCCCTTTTTCAACAGTCCGCCAAGGGTGCAAAGATCTTGAATAGCCTTCAATGAAGCGACGGTAGTAATTTGCTAATCCAAGGAAAGACCGCAACTCCGTCACCTTGGTTGGTGGCTCCCAATCGGCAATTGCTCGAACTTTATTTTCATCCATTCGAATCGTGCCACCTCCCACAATATGGCCTAGAAATGGCACTTCTCGTTGGCCAAAGGAGCATTTCTCCTTTTTGACATATAGCTCATTTTCTCGTAGAGTTTGGAACACCTCCCCCAAGTGTCCCACATGCTCTTCGAGCGTCTTACTATACACCACAATATCGTCAAGATAAACAACCACAAAACGATCCAAGAAAGGTTGTAATACCTTATTCATTAGGGTACAGAATGTGGCTGGAGCATTTGTCAACCCGAACGGCATCACCAAGAACTCAAAGGACCCATACCTAGTTACACAGGCTGTCTTGGGCTCATGCCCTTCGGCTATTCTCACTTGGTGGTACCCCGATCGCAAATCCAACTTAGTAAACTATCTCGCGCTACCAAGTTGATCGAACAAATCTGAAATAAGAGGAATGAGATACCTATTTTTTATAGTGATTTTGTTTAAGGCCCTGTAGTCGATGCACATTCTCAAAGATCCATCATGCTTCTTTTGAAATAACACAGGTGCACCGAATGGGGCTTTAGATGGTATAATGAACCCGGCATCTAAAAGCTCTATCAACTGCTTCTACAATTCCTCTAGTTCGGTGGAGCCATCCGATATGGTGCCCTTGTCAAGCGGTTCAAGATTGGGCAACACTCAATCTTGTGGTCTACCTCCTCTTTGGTGGCAATCTTTTGGGGAACTCCATGGGCATTACATCTTGAAATGACTTTAGCAACTGCTCCACTTCCTTTGAATTTCCCCTCAAATTTATCATCCATATTGTCTCTCAAGGTAGCTAGGTAGGAGACTTCATTTCGATTTTGACTCCTTTGGCAAATTGAATTGTTGACAAGGTTTTTCCCTCCATGCTTCCCTTCCTTTTCATTCTCACTATATATCGTTGGTTTGCATCGGAGATTGTCATGTAATTCTCGGAAGGGTGAATATCCGCATTAAGCCTGTCAAGTAAACTTAATCCAACTACAAAATCGTAATCATCAAGTGGGATTACCTTAATGGTCGCTTTGCCCGCCCACTCGCCAAGTTTGAGTTCTACCCTTTTTGCCACTCCTGTTATGGGAATGCTTTCTGAATTCACCGTTTTGATTCGTCCCGAATCTTCCTCAATTCTAAGGCCAAGTTCCTTTGCCATTTCTTTGGACATGAATAAATCGGATGCACCAAGATCAACAAGTGCATTCAATCTTCGCTACCACGATGATGTCCACAAACATCAACCCATTGCTTAACTTCTCTTCGACACCTCCTAATATCGAATTAAGGCTTTTGGTGTCATCTTCGGCTTCCTCGCGTGCCTCCATAGCATGAAAAGTGGCTCTCTTTGGACAGACACTTATTCTATGTGGGCCTTGGCAAAGAAAGCACTCCATTGGTCCTTTTCTATCCCAAGGTTTACATTGACTAGACTTTGGGCCTTCGTCATTCTTTTCCCCTTGATCCTTGTCTCCCCCACCATTGCCTTTGGGTCTCGACTTGGGTTTGAAAGAATCATTATTATCAAACTTTCTACCCCCAACATCATAGAAATTTTCTGCCTTGGCCATAGCTTCGGTCAATTCGGTGATATCTAGGCGACGCAACTCTTGCTTGGCCCACATTTTTAAACCATCCTCGAACCAATAGGATGCTTCTTTCTCATTCAAGTCCGAGATCTGAAGCATCAACTCGTCAATTCGAACATAATCTCGAGCGATTGCCTTGTTCCGTAGTTTAAGCGCAACTTAGCACGAGCCTCCTTTTCGGCATGTTGTGGATAAACCGCTTCTTCAACTCTCTTTGGAACTCCTCCCAAGTTCCAATGGTCGCTCCTCCACGCTTCTCATCCGTGGACCTCGTCTCCACCACAAGAGAGCAACATCGAAAAGTAAATTGAAGCGGTGTTTACCTTGGTGGCATCATCCTCAATGCAAATTGCTCAAAAATATTGCTCCAATTCCCACAGGAAGTTGTCCACTTCTCTTGCGGACCTAATCCCCTTGAACTTCTCGGGTTTTGGAACATCCACATGACGTTGCCGGTCCCGGCCAACATCCCACTTCCTGGCAGCCTTACAGATTCTCGAGCTCCCCTTAAGCTTAGCAATCTCTTCCTTCATGCGGTCGGCAGGGGCCTCAAGAGCTTCGTCCCTCCTGTCAATTTATCCAAGTGGATCTGAGGGAGTCCAACACAAACTCCTTGCTATCTTCCCTCAGTTCCTCCATACGGGTTAAGACCACTTCGAGTGTCTCCTTCGTGTCACCAACGGACTCCTCGAGATTAACCACTCGAATTTCCAAGCTCGACAACATATCCCTCGATCGACTAGCCTTTCTAGCCCTCCCACGGGTCTCCATTGGCTCATTCTGATCAACAACTTCTTTCGACATATCTCAAAAGTGCTTTCGAACTGGCTCTGGTACCAACTGTCACGGACTTAAGATTCTTGCCTCAGAATCCATGCGGCCTTAGGCAGTTTCTTACTCCAAAAACGCCTAAGTTAGCCTAACTTCCACAAAAGAAGGATTCAACAGAATTCCTCCCAAAACACAACTCAAGCGAAAGCAACTCAAAGCCAACAAGATGAAAGAAGAATGAGATAAGAACAAGCTAGGGAAAATAAGAACACAAGAGAGAAAAGTTTGAGTGAATGCTCTCAAGGATTCTTCTTACTCAAAACTCAAGTGATTTACAATGAGGGAAGAGGTCTCTTATTTATAGTTGAGCCTCTCCAAATCCAACGGTACAAAATTAAGCACATCAATGGCTACGATTAAAAGGCACCTACCACCAAATATAAAATCATATCTTCTAAGATTACATATCTTATCTAAGATATGTAATCTTATAAAATAATATCTTGTAAGATCATGTTTCCATATTTGTCTAACTTGTAGATGGGCCTTCAATCTCTTCAAGCAACGGGCCGGTCCGATTGGGCCAAATGACCTCCTTCCTTCTTGATAGTTCACACAGATGTGTCATGGTTGCGGGCTCCCATGCGCAACCTATGACACTAGAGTTTTGTCATACACAGGTCCACATATGATCATATTTAGCCATTCCAAGGGCTGATCATTGCCCAACACTTCCATTCCAATCCATAGTCACATCATGAAACCATATATATATACATAAACATAAATGGTCTAATGCCATACTCCACTTCTACGAGCCATTTTCGCATGGCCGTACACACATACATCACAAAAAGTACTTGAAAAACAACAAAGGGTAGTCCTATACATGCCATTTCAAAGCTCAACCAAAATTGTACCAAAAGGGGGCTTTGATAGTGTGGGAGACTTTGACTTCCAAAAATCCCGAGTCCGATAGCTGACGAGCCAAAATCTATAAAATAGAGAACAAAGAAACGGAGTAAGCAATTTATGCTTAGTAAGTTTTGAGCAAGGGATTCCAGCACAACAAAAGCATAGTATTCATATAGCTAAACGGATAATTTCATATGCACACATTCATACTTACTTCACATTACCAACCCTTATGTTCATACACAAAAGATCAACTTAGCCAAAAGCCGGTAGCTCGTTTATCAACTGAGCGAATACTTATTTGTAAGGGCTCAACTAATTCAAAGCACATACAAAACATACCTCATTGCTAGAATTTTGCAAGCGTATTAACTGAAATTTTTATAGCAAGATTGCTCATTCCCGAATCACGTACCTTCGGAATTTAACCGGATATAGCGACTCGCTCGAAAGCCTTCGGGACATCTCGCACAAATGCCTTCGGGACTTAACCCGGATTTAGGAACTCGCACAAATGCCTTCGGATCTTAGTCTGGATATGGTCACTTAGCACAAAGCCTTCGGGACTTAGCCCGGACATCATTCGAATATCCATGCACATTCAACACTAAATCATGACACATTCGTATTTCATTTTCATTAGCAAAACTCAAACACAAGACACTTATCACACTTGCAAATTTCGGCTCAATATCCACACACAAGGAGCATGATATCGATTTGCTTAAAACATGATCTAATCAAATCATAATTTAAGCTCTATTACTCAAGAACTTACCTCGGATGTTGTCGAACGATTTCGATGGCTATTCGACCACTTTTTCCTTCCCTTTATCGAATTTGGATCCCCTTTGCTCTTGAGCTTAATTAAATAAATAAATCGATAATCATTTGAGCATCGAAAAGAGGAACACAAGGCACTTAGCCCACACTTATACATTAGACATTAAAGTCACATACATGTGAAATCATGCATCAAACTCAACACATTAGTTAGTACTCTCCTTAGCCGAATTTTTCTAGGTCGAGAGAAAGCCTTCAACATGCTTACTTATGGCCGAACAACACATCAACCTATGTACTCATTCATGTGGCCGATTATTCATGTTGATGTTGAGGCCAATTACATGTTTAACACCACACATGAACGGCATACATTTTACTAACTAATGCATTACATATTGTAGTTCAATACACATCTATCATTTACTTCATAACCGAAACATCATCATAAGTAAATATATACCTTGAGATAGTATATATGTCATACCAATACATCATGTGCAAACATATATACATATAGGTGCAAGGGCCGAATCTCAAGTTGCTTATATCCAAATATAAACATATATCCAAAGCTCAAATCTTACCTACCATGCAATATGCATAAATCATACTTATGGATATACCATGGCCGAATACATCACAACACCATACCGTTTCAATTTTGGTCATAGTTAAACAAAGAACTTAATGTCTCACTCAAAAATGCTAAAAGAAAATCCAAGAGTCCTCAATCCACCATCACATGTATCATTATCAAGCTTCATATTTAGCATGCAATGGCATTAGCACAACATCCACCTTGGCCGAATATCATCCCCATGACATAGCAAAGATTTGAACCATGGGCTAATAAGAAAATCAAGCTAGGAACTAAAACCATGCATGAATCTCATGGCACAACCTCAAACATACCTTAATCTAGACACAAGTATGGCCAAACCTCCTCCTAATCCTCTTCCAAACCAAGCATGAAGCAAGAACCCCTTCCTTCTTCCTTAGAATTTTCGGCTCCAAGAAATGAAAAAAAAGATGAACAACAAATTTTTTTCTTCTCTTTTCTTCAACTCATGGCAAAGGGGGGGATCACACACCTTCTCTCTTTTTTTTTTCTTCCCATTTCTTTATTCCTAACCTTAGTTTATTGTTTCCTCCCATAATACACCAACAACACATGTCTATGACATGTTTTGCCCATCCTTCTTTGTCATGGCTGGCCACCACTTATAAAAAGAGGGATATTTGACATGCAAAACCATTGTTTTGCATGCATGATTCAATTAGTCATCACACATTTCCCCATCCTACTTTCAAAGTTTACTACTAGGTCCTTTTTAGTGAAATTCACATTTATAACCCTAAATCAAAACATCAAAAATGTCACACACGAATTAACACATATTATAGACATCAAAATGAATATTAAATTATTTTTATGCCTCGGTTTTGTGGTCCCGAAACCACATTCCGACTAGGGTCGTTTTAAGGCTGTCACAACTCTCCCCCACTTAAGAAATTTTCGTCCTCGAAAATCTTACCGGTAAATAGGTTCGGGTATCGCTCTTTCATAGAATTCTCGGGTTCCCAAGTAGCTTCTTCTATCCCGTGTTTGAGCCATAACACTTTCACTAGCGGAACCCTCTTGTTTCGCAACTCTTTCACTTCACGTGCTAGGATACGAGTTGGTTCTTCCTCATAACTCATATTGGCTTGAATTTCAACCTCTGATGGACTAATTACGTGCGACGGATCAGATCTATAACGTCGAAGCATCGAAACATGAAAGACGTCGTGAATCTTTTCGAGTTCAGGGGGCAAAATCAAACGATACGCAACTGGACCAACTCGTTCTGAGATTTCGTACGGCCCAATAAATCTCGGGCTCAACTTGCCCTTACGGCCAAATCTGAGTATCTTTTTCCAAGGCGAAACTTTAACAAACACTTTATCTCCCACCTGATACTCAATGTCTTTTCGTTTCAGATCCGCGTCGACTTCTCGACGATCGGAGGCTATCTTGATTTTCACGGATTACTTTTACTTTCTGCTCAAAGATCTTTAATCAAATCCACTCAAAAATTTTGCTTTCACCGAGCTCGGTCCAAAACAATGGTGTACGGCATTTACGCCCGTACAAAGCCTCGTAAGGTGCCATCTTAATACTTGATTGAAAACTATTGTTGTAAGCGAATTCAATCAAAGGTAAATACCGTTCCCATGAACCACTGAACTCGAGGATGCAACATCTCAACATATCCTTAAGTATATGAATTATCAGCTCGGATTGACCATCGGTTTGTGGATGAAAAGCGGTGCTAAAATACAGCTTGGTACCCAAAGCTTCTTACAATATCTTCCAAAATCGCGAGGTGAATCTCGGATCTCTATCCGACACAACAGAAATTGGTACCCCGTGTAATCTCACAATCTAAGAAACGTACAATTCAGCGAGTTTATCCAATGAAAAATCCGTATGCACGGGGATAGAGTGAGCCGACTTAGTCAGTCTATCAACAACAACCCAAACCGCATCCTTCTTACTTGCGGACAATGGCAGTCTGGACACAAAGCCCATTGTGACTCGATCCTATTTCCACTTGGGTATCTTGATCGGCTGAAGTAATCCTGAAGGCACTTGATGTTCTGCTTTCACTTGTTGATATATTAAACATCTCGAAACAAAGTCGGAGATATCTCGTTTCATACCATGCCACCAAAATCGACGTTTCAAATCGTTGTACATCTTTGTACTCCCCGGGTGAATTGACATTCGGCTACAATGGGCTTCGTTTAGAATCATCGAAATGAGTTCCGAATTCCTTGGAACACACAAACGACTTCTGAACCTCAAACAATCATCATATCAATTTGAAACTCCGATTCCTTGTTCAAACACACTCAGCCGCTTTGCAACCAATTCATCATCGACTTTACGAGCTTCACGAATTTGATGAATCAATAATGGTTTGGCTTTTAATTGACTACTAACACATTGTCGGGTAGAAACGGCACAAGTGTACATTCATCGTTCGGAAAGCGAGCAGTGATTTCCGCTTAAGCGTCCGCAACCACATTAGCCTTTCTGGGTGATAATCAATGACCAGCTCATAATCTTTCAACAACTCAAGCCAGCGCCTTTTCAGATTCCGGTCTCTTTGAGTCATCAAATATTTGAGACTTTTGTGATCCGAAAATACATGGCACTTCTCACCAAATAAGTAATGTCGCCATATTTTCAAGGCGAATACGATGGCAGCTAATTCGAGATCATGGGTCGGATAATTCTTCTCATGTGGCTTTAATTGTCTCGACGCATAGGCCACAACTCGACCCTCTTGCATCAATACGCAACCTAACCCAAGTAGGGAGGCATCACTATAGATGACAAACTCTTTGCACGATTCGGCCGCACTAAAATTGAGCTTCCGTCAAATAAGTTTTCAGTTGATCAAAACTTTTCGACATTTTCCGTCCATTCGAACTTAACATCTTTTTGAAGTAGCCGTCATGGGTGTGGCTATCATCGAGAATCCTTTTACAAAGCTGCCGGTAGTAACCGGCAAGTCCCAAAGACTCGAACCTCGTAATATTTCTCGGAGGCTTCCAGTTAAGTCTGGCTGAAATTTTGCTCAGGTCGACTCGAATACCCGATGCAGATACCACATGACCCAAGAAGCTAACCTCTCTTAACCAGAACTCACACTTGCTGAACTTAGCATATAACTGCTTATCCCGTAAAATTTGCAACACTAATCTCAGGTGTTCAGCATGTTCGGTCTCATCTCTTGAATAGACCAAGATGTCATCAATGAACACAACTACGAACCGGTCCAAATACTGTCTGAAGATCCATTCATCAAATCCATAAATACCGCAGGGGCATTAGTGTAACACCCCGTACCCAAGTCCGTTACCGGAATCGAACACAAGGTGCACACAGCCTTAACTATTTTCACAGTCCATTTAGAAATTTCCAGACAAGCTGGTTACTGCATCACTGTCGCCTTAAAAATCATATCTTGAGTTTCAAAGCTCGAAAATTAGTTTCGTAATTTTTCGCTGAAACTAAACTCATATTTCAATCTACAGATTTGTTTCTAGAATTTTTGGTTGAGCCAATTAGTACATTTTATTAGTTAAAGTCTCCCCTATCCCAAGGTTCGACTACACTGACCTTTGTGCTTTACGAATTGAATATCTCCTTGTACAGGGCTTTAATACTGATGCCGTTTCTTTATATAGAAACTAGACTCAGAGAGGAATCTATACATATATGGCATGACTCCTAATTATCTCTGGTTAATTTACAATGAATTTCCAAAGTCGGAACAGGGGATCCAGAAACCGTTCTGGCTTTGTTTCACGAGAACTTTAATATCTCTTAACATGTAACTCCTATGACCATTTCATTTCTTCCATATGAAAGTAGACTCATCAAGGTTCATTTACATAATTTATTCACTATTTAATACCATTCCTACTATTTTTAGTGATTTTTCACATCCACATCACTACTGTAGTCAGCATCTGTCTTTAAGGTAGGCTTTACCTATTTCATGATTTCCATGATTCAATTGCCCCTTTTTGCATACATAGCACAAAGTGTGATCATGATTAACCATTCCAATGGCTAATCGTTTCAAAACAATTCCATACCTCATAATGATCAACATACAAATGATTATAGTACTATACTAAAAAGCGATATAAGCCATTTTAGCATGGCTATCCAAGTTTACACAAAACCGAAAGGTACATGACCTTCAACAAAGGGTAGTCCTATACATGCCATTTCAAAGTTCAACCAAAATTATACCAAAATGGAGGCTTTGATAGTGTGGATGACTTGAATTCAATGATCCCGAATCCGATAGCTAACGAGCAAAATCTATAAAAGCAGAGAAATAGAAAGCAGAGTAAGCAATTTATGCTTAGTAAGTTTGAGCAAGAAATTCCAACACAACAAAAGCATAGCATTCATAAAGCTAACGGATAGTTTCATATGCACAAATTCTCAATATCATACTCATTTCACATTCCAACCCCTATGTTCATACATAAGGGATCACCTTAGTCAAATACCGGAAACTCATTACTCATTGGCGAATATTATTGAAGGAATCAACTAATTCAAGCTCATATGAACATACCTCATTGCTGGAATTTTTCAAGCGTATTAACGAAATTTTACAGCAAGATCGCTTATTCTCGAATCACGTACCTTGAATTTAACGGATATAATGACTCGCTCAAATGCCTTGGAATGGCTTGGTTATAGTGACTCACACAATTGCCTTGGTCTTAACCGGTTGGTAACTTGCACAAATGCCTTGGTCTTAGCCCGGATATAACAACTTCATACGAATGCCTTGGTCTTAGCCCGGATATAATTACTAGCACAATTGCCTTGGGACTTAGCCCGGATATCATTCAATGTTCATTTACACATATATCAATATTCACGACACATCCATAATTCATTTTCGTTACTAAGGCTCAAACACAAAAATATTTATCAAACCTTTACAATTTCGGCTCAATAGCCACACACACAAGGAGCATGATTTCAATATAATTCAAGTAGGGTCATTACTAGAAGACTTACCTAGGATGTCGTCGAGCGATTTCAATGGCTATTCGACCACTTTTCCTTCCCTTTGTCGGATCTAGTTCCCTTTGCTCTTGAGCTTAATTTAACAAATAAATCGATTTAATCATTTGAGCATCGAAGAGGAATTCAAGGTACTTAGTCAATATATATACTCATTAGGCATTAAAGTCGCATATGTACGAAATCATGAATCGAACTCAACACATTAGTTAATATTCCTCTTAGCGAATTTTCTAAGCCAAGAATAGGCATCAATATGCTTGCCTCTAACCGAATGCATGCACACCAATTTCCCTTCATGTGGCCGAATATGCATGTCCATGTTGAGGCCAATTATACACTTAATACCACACAAAAATAGCATACATTTTACTAACTAACGCATTACATATCGTAGCTCAATACACATCTCTCATTTACTTCATAACCAAACATCATCACAAGCAAATATACACTTGAAATAGTATATATGTCATACCAATACATCATGTGCAAACATATATTCATGTAGGTGCAAGGGCCGATTCTCAAGTGGCTTATATCCAAATATATACACATATCCAAAGCTTAAATCTTACTTACCATGCAACATGCATGAATCATACTTATGGATATACCATGGCCGAATACACCACAACACCATACCGTTTCAATTTGGTCATGGTTAAACAAAGAACATAGTATCTCATTCAAAGATGCTAAAAGAAAATCTAAGAGTCCTCAACCCCCCCATCACATGTATCATTATCAAGCTTGATATTTAGCATGCAATGGCATTAACACCACATCCACCTTGGCGAATGTTATTCCCATGACATAGCAAGGATTTGAACCATGGGCTAACAAGAACATCAAGCTAGCAACTAAAACATGCATGAATCTCATGGCACAACCTCAAACATACCTTAATCTTGATGTAAGTATAGCCAAACCTCTTCCTAATCCTCTTCCAAACCAAACATGAAGCAAAATTCCTTCCTTCCTCTAGTATTTTTGGTCAAGAGAGAAAAATGGATGAGCAAAATTTTTCTCTTTTCTTTTCTTCCATGCACGGCAATGGGGGTTCACTCACACACACATTTTTTTCTTTCTTTATTACCCATACTTATTTGTTTATTGTTTCTCCCTAATGCACCAACAAAACATGTTTCATGACATGTTTAGCCCATACTCCTTGTCATGGCCGGCCATCACTTGTAAAAGAGGGTATTTGACATGCAAGGCCATTGTTTTGCATGCATGCTTTAATTAGTCATCACACATTCCCCCATCATACTTTCAAAGTTTTCTACTAGGTCCTTTCTAGTGAAATTCACATTTATAACTCTAAATTAAAGCATCTAAAATGTCACACATGAGTTAACACATATTATAGGCAATAAAATAAATATTAAATTATTTTTATGCCTCGGTTTTGTGGTCCCGAAACCACATTCCTATTAGGGTCGTTTTAAGGCTGTCACAACTCTCCCCCACTTAAGAAATTTTCGTCCCCGAAAATCTTACCGATAAATAGATTTGGGTATCGCTCTTTCATAGAGTTCTCGGGTTCCCAAGTAGCTTCTTCCATCCCGTGTTTGAGCCATAACACTTTTACTAACGGAGCCCTTTTGTTTCGCAACTCTTTCACTTCACGAGCTAGGATGCGAATCCGTTCTTCTTCATAACTCATATCGGCTTGAATTTCAACCTTTGATGGACTAATTACGTGCGACGGATCAGATCTATAGTGTCGAAGCATTGAAGCGTGAAAGGCGTCGTGAATCTTTTCGAGTTCGGGGCAAAATCAAGCGATATGCAAGCCGGACCGACTCGTTCGGATATCTCATATGGCCCGATTAACCTCGGACTCAATTTGCCCTTGCGCCCAAATCGAGTATCTTTTCCAAGCGAAACTTTAAGAAACACTTTATCTCCCACGATACTCAATGTCTTTTCGTTTCAGATCCGCGTACAACCGGCGATCGGAGGCTATCTTGATTTCCACGGATTACTTTTACTTTCATTCAAGATCTTTAATCAAATCCACTCCGAAAATTTTGCTTTTGCCGAGCTCGGTCCAAAACAATGGTGTACGGCATTTACGCCTTACAAGGCCTCGTAAGGCGCCATCTTAATACTTGATTGAAAACTATTGTTGTGCGAATTCAATCAAAGGTAAATACTGTTCCCATGAACCACCGAACTCGAGAATGCAACATCTCAACATATCCTCAAGTATCTGAATTATCCGCTCGGATTGACCATCGGTTTGGGGGTGAAAGGCGGTCTTTGAAATGCAACTTGGTACCCAAAGCTTCTTGCAATTTCTTCCAAAATCGCGAGGTGAACTTGGATCTCTATCAAGTAAGTAAATTGGTACCCGTGTAATCTCGCAATCGAGAAACGTACAATTCAGCTAGTTTATCCAATGAAAAATCCGTGCATACGGGGATAAAGTGAGCCGACTTAGTCGGTCTATCAACAACAACCCGGATCGCATCCTTCTTACTTGCGACAATGGCGGTCCGGACACAAAGTCCATTGTGACTCGATCCCATTTCCACTCGGGTATCGTGATCGGTGAAGTAACCTCAAGGCACTTGATGTTCCGCTTTCACTTGTTGACATATTAAACATCTCGAAACAAAGTCGGAGATGTCTCGTTTCATACCATGCCACCAAAACCGCGTTTCAAATCGTTGTACATCTTCGTACTCCCGGGTGGATTGCCATCCGGCTACAATAAACTTCGTTCGAATTATCGAAATAAGTTCAATTCTTTGGAACACATAGGCGACTTCGAGCCTCAAACAATCGTCATCATCAATTTGAAACTCCGATTCCTTGTTGAACACACTCACCCGTTTTGCAACCAACTCATCGTCAACCTTAGCTTCACGAATTTGATGAGTCAACAATGGTTTGGCCTTTAATTGGCTATTAACACATTGTCGGGTAGAATAGACAAGTGTACATTAATAGCTCGTAAAAGCAAGCGGTGATTTTCGGCTTAAGGCGTCCCGCAACCACATTAGCCTTTCGGGTGATAATCAATGACAAGCTCATAATCTTTTAACAACTCAAGCCAACGTCTTTGTCGCAGATTTAAGTCTCTTTGAGTCATCAAATATTTGAGACTTTGTGATCCGAATACACATGGCACTTCTCACCAAATAAGTAATGTCGCCATATCTTTAAAAGCGAATCGATGGCGACCAATTCGAGATCATGGGTGGGATAATTTTTCTCATGTGGCTTTAATTGTCTCGGCGCATAGGCCACAACTCGACCCTCTTGCATCAATCGCAACCTAACCCAAGTAGGGAAGCGTCACTATAGATGACAAACTCTTTGCGATTCGGAACGTACTAATCTTGGAGCTTCAGTCAAATGAGTTTTCAATTGGTCGAAACTTTTCATCACTTTTCCGTCCATTCAAACTTGACATCTTTACGAAGCGGTTTAAGTCATGGGTGTGGCTATCATCGAGAATCGTTTTACAAACCGTCGGTAGTAATCGGCAAGTCCCAAAAGCTACGAACCTTAGTAATATTTCTGAGGCTTCTAGTTAAGTATGGCTAAAATTTTACTCGAATTAGACTCGAATACCGATCTGAGATACCACATGGCCCAAGAAGCTAACCTCGCTAACGAAACTCACACTTGCTGAACTTAGCATATAACCGCTTATCCGTAAAATTTGCAACACTAATCTCGGGTGCTCCGCATGTTGGGTCTCATCTCTTGAATAGACCAAGATGTCGTCAATGAACACAACTATGAACCGATCCAAATACGGTTTGAAGATCCGATTCATCAAATCCATAAATACCGCGAGGGCATTAGTGAGCCCAAAGCGGCATCACTAAGAACTCGTAGTGACCATATCTCGATTACAAGGCGGTTTGGGTATGTCCGAATCTCGGATTATGGCGATAATAGCCCGATCTCAAATCTATTTTGAGAACACCGAGGCTCCTTCAGGTTGATCGAACAAATCGTCGTCTGCGATAGCGATATTTGTTCTTTATTGTCACTTTATTAAGGCGGCGATAGTCGATGCACAACCTCATGGTTCCGTCTTTCTTTTCACAAACAACACCGGTGCACCCCAAGGTGAAAAACTCAGGCGAGCAAAACCTCTATCCACCAACTCTTGCAAGCGAGCTTTCAACTCCTTTAATTCGTTGGTGCCATACGATCGGAGCTATTGAAATCGGTGTGGTCCTGGTACAAGCTCAATGCCAAACTCTATCTCCGAAATTGGTAAACCCAGTAATTCTTGGGAAAAATATCTGGTATTCACAAACCACCGCGCAGATTCGGTTTTATTTCTAACTCCTTATCATCAAGTACATACGCAAGGTATGCTTCGCACCCTTTCTTACATATTTTTGGGCCAACATTGATGATATTACAGCTGGCAACCCCTTTAAGTCCGTAGACTCAACTCGGATCATCTCGTTATTTGCGCACCTCAAATCAATAGTCTTGCTTTTGCAATTCACAACCGCATCATGCACGGTCAACCAATCCAACCCAAGAATAACATCAAATTCATCATATGGCAAAAGCATCAAGTCCGCCGGAAAATAGGAACCTCGAATTACTAGGGGACATTTCTTACACACTTTGTCGACCAACACTTAACGACCCAAGGGATTTGACACCCAAATTACGAACTTAGTAGACTCAATAGGTAAAGTCTTACTGGATGCTAAGGTTTCGCATATATAAGAATGAGTAGAACCAGGGTCAATCAAAGCAATCACATTAGTATCAAAGAGAGTGAAAGTACCGGTAATAACATCTGGCGAGGAAACATCCTCGTGTGCGCGTATAGCATAAGCCCTAGCAGGAGCGCGAGCCTCGGATCTGGTCGTAACATCTCTAGATCCTCTCTGACCACCACTAGCATTGCCCGTGTTTCTAGATGGTCTACCTCGGCGGTGGTAGCACCGGTTTCCCATTCGATCTACATTCTGCTCGGACAACCTCGGGCAATCTTTAATGAAGTGGTCAATCTGATCCACACTTATACGAGGCGGTCACGAATCTACAACTTCGAATGCCATTTGCCACAATCGGCACTCCGTTCTCTCTCGTCGATCATTCCCACCATCGGCGATCGAAGTGACTCGTGTGGTCACAGGGGTCGATCGCGATCTCGTCTAGAAAAGGCGAAGTGTCTCTAGACCGCCTAAGCCATCTCTAAATTTCTTTGATGGTGTGGGAAGGATTCCCAAGACCTCTTCTGAAACTCCCTTGCTCCCACTTGACTTTTCTTTTCTCCATATTGAGCTCCTCGGCTTTGCCGCTCGCTCGACAAGAGCCACAAACTCTCGGATTTCCAAAATGCCAACATACGACTTTATCTCATCATTCACCCATCTTCAAAGCGTTTACATCACGACTTCGAAGAAATGCATTCTCGCTGTCTGGCTAAGCCTCACAAATTTTCGTTCATATTCGATGTGAGACATGGAACCTTGTTTAAGTTCGAGAAATTCCTTCCGTTTTGATCCATAAATCTCGGTGATATACTTTTTCGAAACTTCGGTTTGGAAAAACTCCCAGATACTTGCTCTCGGGGCTGTAAGTCGAGTACTCCACCAATAGTAGGCGAGAATCACGTAGCAAGGAGATAGTACACTTTAGGCATTCATCGTGTACAAGATAGCTCATCGAGTGCGGATCGTGTTGTCCAACAAAAATTCAGCTTGCTCGGCATCGTCGCTATCCGTAGCTTTAAATTCAGTAGCCCCATGTTTTCGGATTACGTCCACTGGGGCTTATTCGACCTTATTTGGTCGATTCTGGGAGGAATTGTAGGTGCGGGGTCGTATTAGTCGGGAATGGAGGTTGTGGAGCAGTAGTGTTAGTTCGAATGTATTGGTTGAACCAATCATTCATCACGCTATAAAAGGCTTGCCTAACCTCATCATTCGGATTGCTAGCAATAGGTTGAGAGTCCGCCGAGCTGTCCCTTGTCTTGGGGCAGCGCTACACTCTCAAGATCATCACCACCGCTTCGGTCGGGATCGGGATCCATTACTATAAATAAACACATATTCAAGCGTCGAAATCACCACACTATCAAATAATCACATAAAATGGCATGTATAGCTAGACCCAAAGCGCATTACGGTAGTCCTAGAATCGACTAAACCGTAGCTCGATACCAATAAAATTGTAACACCCGTGCAGAGTCCGTTCTGGGAATCGAACACAAGGTGCACACAGCTTAACTATTTTCACGGTCCATTTAGAATTTTCCGGACAAATTTGGTTCTTTGCATCACTTATCGCCTTAAAATCATATCTTGAGTTTCAAAGCTCGAAAATTAGTTTCAGAATTTTCCCTGAAACTACACTCATATGTCCATCTACAGATTGTTTTCTACAATTTTTGGTCGAGCCAATTAGTACAGTTTATTAGTTAAATTCTCCCCTATCCCAAGGTTCGACTACACTGACCTTTGTGCGTTACGAATTGAATATCTCCTTGTACAGGGCTTTAATACTGATACCGTTTGTTTCTATAGAAACTATACTCAGAGAGGAATCTATAAATATATGGCATGACTCCTAATTATCTCTGGTTAATTTAAAATGAATTTCCAAAGTCGGAATAGGGGATCCAGAAACAGTTCTGGCCCTGTTTCACGAGAACTTTAATATCTCTTAACATGTAACTCTTATGACCATTTCGTTTCTTCCATATGAAAGTACACTCATCAAGGTTCATTTACATAATTTATTCACTATTTAATACCATTCCTACTATTTTTAGTGATTTTTCACATCCACATCACTGCTGCAGTCAGCATCTGTCTTTAAGGTAGGCTTTACCTATTTCATGATTTCCATGATTCAATTGCCCTTTTTGCATACATAGCACAAAGTGTGATCATGATTAACCATTCAATGGCTAATCGTTTCAAAACAATTCCATACCTCATAATGATCAACATACAAGCGATTATAGTACTATGCTAAAAAAGCATTATATAAGCCATTTTCGCATGGCTATCCAAGTTTACACAAAACCGAAAGGTACATGACCTTCAACAAAAGGGTAGTCCTATACATGCCATTTCAAAGTTCAACCAAAATTATACCAAAATGGAGGCTTTGATAGTGTGGATGACTTCACTTCAATGATCCCGAATCCGATAGCTAACGAGCAAAATCTATAAAAGCAGAGAAATAGAAAAGCGGAGTAAGCAATTTATGCTTAGTAAGTTTGAGCAAGAAATTCCACACAACAAAAGCATAGCATTCATAAAGCTAACGGATAGTTTCATATGCACAAATTCTCAATATCATACTCATTTCACATTCCAACCCTATGTTCATACATAAGGGATCACCTTAGTCAAATCTGGAAACTCATTACTCGATTGGCGAATATTATTCAAGGAATCAACTAATTCAAGCTCATATGAACATACCTCATTGCTGGAATTTTTCAAGCGTATTAACTAAAATTTTACAGCAAGATCGCTTATTCTCGAATCACGTACCTTGAATTTAACGGATATAATGACTCGCTCAAATGCCTTGGGAATGACCCGATTATAGTGACTTCGCACAATTGCCTTGGTCTTAACCGGATTTGGTAACTTGCACAAATGCCTTGGTCTTAGCAGGATATAACAACTTCATACGAATGCCTTGGTCTTAGCCGAATAAAATTACTAGCACAATTGCCTTGGGACTTAGCAGGATATCATTCAATGTTCATTTACACATATATCAATATTCACGACACATCCATAATTCATTTTCATTACTAAGGCTCAAACACAAAAATATTTATCAAACCTTTACAATTTCGGCTCAATAGCCACACATACAAGGAGCATGATTTCAATATAATTCAAGTAGGGTCATTACTCAAGACTTACCTAGGATGTCGTCGAGCGATTTCAATGGCTATTCGACCACTTTTTCCTTCCCTTTGTCGGATCTAGTTCCCTTTGCTCTTGAGCTTAATTTAACAAATAAATCGATTTAATCATTTGAGCATCGAAGAGGAATTCAAGGTACTTAGTCAATATATATACTCATTAGGCATTAAAGTCGCATATATACGAAATCATGAATCGAACTCAACACATTAGTTAATATTCCTCTTAGCGAATTTTCTAAGCCAAGAATAGGCATCAATATGCTTGCCTCTAACCGAATGCATGCACACCAATTTCCCTTCATGTGGCGAATATGCATGTCCATGTTGAGGCCAATTATACATAATACCACACAAAACAGCATACATTTTACTAACTAACGCATTACATATCGTAGCTCAATACACACCTCTCATTTACTTCATAACCAAACATCATCACAAGCAAATATACACTTGAAATAGTATATATGTCATACCAATACATCATGTGCAAACATATATTCATGTAGGTGCAAGGGTCGATTCTCAAGTGGCTTATATCCAAATATATACACATATCCAAAGCTTAAATCTTACTTACCATGCAACATGCATGAATCATACTTATGGATATACCATGGCGAATACACCACAACACCATACCGTTTCAATTTGGTCATGGTTAAACAAAGAACTTAGTATCTCATTCAAAGATGCTAAAAGAAAATGTAAGAGTCCTCAACCCCCCCATCACATGTATCATTATCAAGCTTGATATTTAGCATGCAATGGCATTAACACCACATCCACCTTGGCGAATGTCATTCCCATGACATAGCAAGGATTTGAACCATGGGCTAACAAGAACATCAAGCGAGCAACTAAAAACATGCATGAATCTCATGGCACAACCTCAAACATACCTTAATCTTGATGCAAGTATAGCCAAACCTCTTCCTAATCCTCTTCCAAACCAAACATGAAGCAAAATTCCTTCCTTCCTCTAGTATTTTTGGTCAAGAGAGAAAAATGGATGAGCAAAATTTTTCTCTTTTCTTTTCTTCCATGCACGGCAATGGGGGGTTCACTCACACACACATTTTTTTTCTTTCTTTATTACCCATACTTATTTGTTTATTGTTTCTCCTAATGCACCAACAAAACATGTTTCATGACATGTTTAGCCCATACTCCCTTGTCATGGCGGCCATCACTTGTAAAAGAGGGGTATTTGACATGCAAGGCCATTGTTTTGCATGCATGCTTTAATTAGTCATCACACATTCCCCATCATACTTTCAAAGTTTTCTACTAGGTCCTTTCTAGTGAAATTCTCATTTATAACTCTAAATTAAAGCATCAAAAATGTCACACATGAGTTAACACATATTATAGGCAATAAAATAAATATTAAATTATTTTTATGCCTCGGTTTTGTGGTCCGAAACCACATTCCGACTAGGGTCGTTTTAAAGCTTGTCACAATTAGTGAGCCGAATGGCATCACTAAGAACTTCGTAGTGACCGTACCTCATTCTGAAAGCAGTTTTGGGTACATCCGAATCTCGAATCTGCAACTGATAATAACCCGATCTCAAATCTATCTTTGAAAACACTGAGTCTCCCTTTAGTTGATCAAACAAATCATCAATACTGCTGTAGCGGATATTTATTCTTTATCGTCACTTTATTCAGGTGACGATAGTCAATGCACAACCTCATGGTTCCGTCCTTCTTTTCACAAACAATCTTGGTGCACCCACAGATGACCTTAAAACGACCCTAGTCGGAATGTGGTTTCGGGACCACAAAACCGAGGCATAAAAATAATTTGATATTTATTTTGATGCCTATAATATGTTAACTCATGTGTGACATTTTGATGCTTTAATTTAGAGTTATAAATGTGAATTTCACTAGAAAGGACCTAGTAGTAAACCTTAAAAGTATGAGGGGAAATGTGTAATGACTAGTTGATCATGCATGCAAAAATGAGGGTTTGCATGTCAATTTCCCCATTTATTAGCTAATGGTAAGCCATGACAAGGGTGTATGGGCTAAACATGTCATGAAACATGTTTTGTTGGTGCATTAGGGAGAAACAATAAACAAATAAGTATGGGTGATAAAGAAAGAAAAAAAATGTGTGTGTGTGAGTGAAACCCCTTGCAGTGTATTGAGGAAAGAGAAGAAAAAAATTTGTTCATCCATTTATTTCTCCCTTGACCGAAAATACTAGAGGAAGGAAGGAATTTTGCTTCATGTTTGTTTTGGAAGAGGATTAGGAAGAGGTTGGCTATACTTGTATCAAGATTAAGGTATGTTTGAGGTTGTGCCATGAGATTCATGCATGTTTTTAGTTGCTAGCTTGATGTTCTTGTTAGCCCATGGTTCAAATCTTTGCTATGTCATGGGAATGAAATTCGGCCAAAATGAATATGGTGTTAATGCCATTGCATGCTAAATATCAAGCTTGATAATGATACATGTGATGGAGGATTGAGGATTCTTAGATTTTCTTTTAGAATTTTTGAATGAGATACTAAGTTCTTTGTTTAACCATGACCAAATTGAAACGGTATGGTGTTGTGGTATTCGGCCATGGTATATCCATAAGTATGATTCATGCATGTTGCATGGTAAGTAAGATTTAAGCTTTGGATATGTGTATATATTTAGATATAAGCCACTTGAGAATTCGGCCCTTGCACCTACATGAATATATGTTTGCACATGATGTATTGGTATGACATATATACTATTTCAAGTGTATATTTGCTTGTGATGATGTTTCGGTTATGAAGTAAATGAGAGAGGTGTATTGAGCTACGATATGTAATGCGTTAGTTAGTAAAATGTATGCTGTTTTTGTGTGATAGTAAGTGTACAATTGGCCTCAACATGGGCATGCATATTCGGCCACATGAAGGGAAATTGGTGTGCATGCATTCGGTTTGAGGCAAGCATATTGATGCCTATTCTTGGCTTAGAAAATTCGGCTAAGAGGAATATTAACTAATGTGTTGAGTTCGATTCATGATTTCGTACACATGCGACTTTGATGCCTAATGAGTATATATATTGACTAAGTACCTTGAATTCTCTTCGATGCTCAAATGATTAAATCGATTTATTTGTCAAATTAAGCTCAAGAGCAAAGGGAGCTAAATCCGATAAAGGGAAGGAAAAAGTAGTCGAGTAGCGTCGAAATCGCTTCGACAACATCCAAGGTAAGTCTTGAGTAATGACCCTACTTGAATTATATTGAAATCATGCTCCTTGTGTGTGTGGCTATTGAGCCTTAATTGTAAAGGTTTGATAAATATTTTGTGTTAGAGCCTTAGTAACGAAAATGAATTATGGATGTGTCTTGATTATTGATATATGTGTAAATGAACATTGGAATGATATCCGGCTAAGTCCCAAGGCAATTATGCTAGTAATTATATCCGGCTAAGACCAAAGCATTCGTATGAAGTTGTTATATCCGGGCTAAGACCCAAGGCATTTGTGCAAGTTACCAAATCGGGTTAAGACCGAAGGCAATCGTCGAATCACTATAACCGGCTAGGTCCCAAGACAATCGAGCGAGTCGCTATATCCGGTTAAATCCGAGGTACGTGATTCGAAGTGAGCAATCTTGCTGTAAAATTTCAGTTTATACACTTGTGAAAATTCCAGCAATGAGGTATGTTTGTATGTGCTTGAATTAGTTGAGTCCTTACAAGTAAGTATGCGCCGATTGATAAACGAGCTCTGGGCCTTTGGCTAAGTTGTTCTTTTGTGTATGAAAATAAGGGTCGGTAATGTGAAATAAGTATGATTATGGGAATGTGTATTAATAAAGTGATTCATTTAGCCATGTGAATGTAATACTTTAGTCAAAGCTGATTTCATTGCTTGAGACTTACTAAGCATTAAAATGCTTACCTGTTGCTTTGGCTCTCTGTTTTATAGGTTTCGCTCGTTAGCTATCGGATTCGGGATCAACGAAGTCGAAGTCATCCACACTATCAAAGCCCCATTTTGGTACAACTTTGGTTGAACTTTGAAATGGCATGTATAGGACTACCCTTTGTTGTAGGTCATGTACCTTTCGGTTTGTGTAAACTTGGATAGCCATGCGAAAATGGCTTATATCGTTTTAGCATAGTACTATAATCGTTTGTATGTTGATCATTATGAGGTATGGAATTGTTTTGAAATGATTAGCCATTGGAATGGTTAATCATGATCACACTTTGTGCTATGTATGCAAAAAGGGCCAATTGAATCATGGAAAGTATGAAATAGGTAAAGCCTACTATAAAGGCAGATGCTGACAGCAGCAGTGATGTGGATGTGAAAAATCACTAAAAATAGTAGGAATGGTATTAAATAGTTAATAAATTATATAAATGAACCTTGATGAATCTACTTTCATATGGAAGAAACAAAATGGTCATATGAGTTATATGTTAAGAGATATTAAAGTTCTTGTGAAACAGGGCCAGAACGGTTTCTGGATCCCCTGTTCCGACTTTTGAAAATCATTGTAAATTAACCAGAGATAATTAGGAGTCATGCCATATATTTGTAGATTCCTCTCTGAGTCTAGTTTCTATAGAAACAAACGGCATCAGTATTGAATCCCTGTACAGGGAGATATCAAATTCGTAACGCACGAAGGTCAGTGTAGTCAATCCCTGCAACAGGGGAGACTTTAACTAATAAACTGTACTAATTGGCTTGACCAAAAATTCTATAAAAAAATATGTAGATGGAAAAATGAGACTAGTTTCAGGGAAAAATTATGAAACAAATTTTTGAGCTTTGAAACTCAAGATATGATTTTTAAGGCGTCACTGACGCAGTAACCAGCTTGTCTGGAAATTTCTAAATGGACTGTGAAGATAGTTAAACTAAGTTTGTGTGCACCTTGTGTTCGATTCCGGTAACGGACTCGGGTACGGGGTGTTACAACCCCAAGGTGAGAAACTTGGTCGAGCGAAACCTCTATCCGTCAATTCTTGCAACTGAGCTTTCAACTCTTTTAACTCGGTTGGTGCCATACGATACGGAGCTATCGAAATCGGCGTAGTCCCAGGTACACGCTCAATACCAAACTCTATCTCCCGAACAGGTGGCAAACCCGGTAATTCTTCGGGAAAAACATCCGGGTATTCACAAACCACCGACACAGATTCGGGTTTTATTTCTAACTCCTTATCATCAAGTACATACGCAAGGTATGCTTCGCACCCTTTCTTACATATTTTGGGCCAACATTGATGATATTACGGTGGCAACCCCTTTAAGTCCGTAGACTCAACTCGGATCATCTCTTTATTTACGCACTCAAATCCATAGTCTTGCTTTTGCAATTCACAACCGCATCATGCACGGTCAACCAATCCAAACCAAGAATAACATCAAATTCATCAAGCGGCGAAGCATCAAGTCCGTAGGAAAGCAGGAACCTCAATTACTAGGGACATTTCTTACACACTTTGTCGACAAGCACGAACGACCCAAGGATTTGACACCAATTACGAACTTAGTAGACTCAATAGGTAAAGTCTTCTTGGGATGCTAGGGTTTCGCATATATAAGAATGAGTAGAACCGGGGTCAATCAAAGCAATTACATTAGTCTCAAAGAGAGTAAAAGTACCGGTAATAACATCGGCGAGGAAGCATCCTCACGTCGCGTATGGCATAAGCCCTAGCAGGAGCGCGAGCCTCGAGATCTGGTCGTAGCATCTCTAGATCCTCTCGACCACCACTAGCATTGCCGTATTTCTAAATGGTCTACCTCGGCGGTGGTAGCGCCTTGGGTTTCCCACTCGATCTACATTACATTCGGACAACCTTGGGCAATCTTTAATGAAGTGGTCAACCGATTCGCACTTGTAACGAGGCGGTCACGGAATCTACAACTTCGAATGCCATTTGCCACAATGTCGACACTCCGATTCGTCTCGGCGTTCATTCCCAACAGGCGGCAAAAGTGCCTCGTGTACCCATGAAGTCGATCACGATCTCGTCTAAAAAGGCCGAAGTGCCTCTAGACCGCCCACATCATCACAAAATTTCTTCGATGCTGTTGAAGAGACTTTCCCGAGGATCTTTTACGAAACTCTCTAGTTCCCACATCTACTTTTTGTTTTTCTTTTCTAAGCTCTTGACTTTACAAGCTCGCTCGACAAGTACTACGAACTCTCGTATTTCAAGAATGCCAACGAAAATTTTTATATCTTCATTCAGCCCATCCTCGAGCGTTTACATGATAGCCTCGGACGAAATACATTCCCGGCGTATCTACTAAGTCTAACAAATTTTCGCTCGTAATCGATGGCGACATAGAACCTTGCTTAAGCTCAAGAAATTCCTTCCGTTTTGATCAACAAATCTCGATGATATACTTTTCGAAACTCGGTTTGGAAAAACTCCCAAGTTACTTGCTCTCGGGGCTGTGAGTCGAGTACTCCACCAATAGTAGGCGAAATTGCGTAGCAAGGAGATAGTACACTTTAGGCATTCATCGGTGTACAAGATAGCTCATCGAGTGCGGGATAGTGTTGTCCAACCAAAATTCAGCTTGCTCGGCATCGTCGCTATCCGTAGCTTTAAATTCATAGCCCCATGTTTTCGGATTACATCAACTGGGGCTTATTTGACCTTATTTGGTCGAATCTGGAGGCATTGTAGGTGCGGGGTTGCGTTTGATGGGAATGGAGGTTGTGGAACAGTAGTATTAGTTGAATGTATTGGTTGAACCAATCATTCATCACGCTATAAAAGCTTGTCTAGCTTCATCATTTGGATTACTTGCATTAGGTTGAGAGTCCATGGCGTTGTCCCTTGTGCGGAGCAGCGCTACACTCTCAAGATCATCACTACCGCTTCGGTCGGGATCGGGATCCATCACTATAAATAAACACATTTGCAATTGTCAGAAATCACCACACTATCAAATAATCACATAAAATGGCATGTATAGCTAGACCCAAACGCATTACGGTAGTCCTAGAATCGACTAAACCGTAGCTCTGATACCAATAAAATTGTAACACCCGTACCCGAGTCCGTTACCGGAGTCGAACACAAGGTGCACACAGACTTAATTATTTTCAAAGTCCATAAAAAAATTTCCAGGCAAGCTGGTTACTGCATCACTGTCGCCTTAAAAATCATATCTTGAGTTTCAAAGCTCAAAAATCAGTTTCGTAATTTTTCCCTAAAACTAGACTCAATATGTCCGTCTACACATTTTTTTCTAGAAATTTTGGTCAGGCCAATTAGTACAGTTTATTAGTTAAAGTCTCCCCTGTTACAGGGTGCGACTACACTGACCTTCATGCATTACGACCTGGATATCTCCCTGTACAGGGCTTCAATACTGATACCGTTTGTTTCTATAGAAACGAGACTCAAAGAGAAATCTATACATATATGTCATGACTCCTAATTATCTCTGGTTAATTTATAGTGAATTTCCAAAGTCGGAACAGGGATTCCAGAAACTGTTCTGACCCTGTTTCACGAAAACCTACACATCTCTTAATATACAACGCAAATGACCGTTTCGTTTCTTCCATATGAAAGTAGATTCATCAAGGTTCATTTACATAATTTATTTACTATTTAATTCCATTCCTGCTATTTTTTTGTGATTTTTCACATCCACACCACTGCTGCTGTCAGCATCTGTTTTCAAGGTAACTTTACCTATTTCGTGGTTTCCATGGACCAACTAGAGTTTTGTCATACACAGGTCCACATATGATCATATTTAGCCATTCCAAGGGCTGATCATTGCCCAACACTTCCATTCCAGTCCATAGTCACATCATGAAACCATATATATATACATAAACACAAATGGTCTAATGCCATACTCCACTTCTACGAGCCATTTTCGCATGGCCGTACACACATACATCACAAAAAGTACTTGAAAAACAACAAAGGGTAGTCCTATACATGCCATTTCAAAGCTCAACCAAAATTGTACCAAAATGGGGCTTTGATAGTGTGGGAGACTTTGACTTCCAAAAATCCCGAGTCCAATAGCTGACGAGCCAAAATCTATAAAACAAAGAACAAAGAAACGGAGTAAGCAATTTATGCTTAGTAAGTTTTGAGCAAGGGATTCGAGCACAACAAAAGCATAGTATTCATATAGCTAAGCAGATAATTTCATATGCACATTCTCAATATCATACTTACTTCACATTACCAACCCTTATGTTCATACACAAAAGATCAACTTAGCCAAAGGCCGGTAGCTCGTTTATCAACTGAGCGAATACTTATTTGTAAGGGCTCAACTAATTCAAAGCACATACAAAACATACCTCATTGCTGGAATTTTGCAAGCGTATTAACTTAAATTTTTACAGCAAGATTGCTCATTCCCGAATCACGTACCTTCGGAATTTAACCGGATATAGCGACTCGCTCGAAAGCCTTCGGGACATAGCCCGGTTATAATAGCTCGCACAAATGCCTTCGGGACTTAACCCGGATTTAGGAACTCGCACAAATGCCTTCGGATCTTAGTCCGGATATGGTCACTTAGCACAAAGCCTTCGGGACTTAGCCCGGACATCATTCGAATATCCATGCACATTCAACACTAAATCATGACACATTCCTATTTCATTTTCATTAGCAAAACTCAAACACAAGACACTTATCACACTTGCAAATTTCGGCTCAATATCCACACACAAGGAGCATGATATCGATTTGCTTAAAACATGATCTAATCAAATCATAATTTAAGCTCTATTACTCAAGAACTTACCTCGGATGTTGTCGAACGATTTCGATGGCTATTCGACCACTTTTTCCTTCCCTTTATCGAATTTGGATCCCCTTTGCTCTTGAGCTTAATTAAATAAATAAATCGATTTAATCATTTGAGCATCGAAAAGAGGAACACAAGGCACTTAGCCCACACTTATACATTAGACATTAAAGTCACATACATGTGAAATCATGCATCAAACTCAACACATTAGTTAGTACTCTCCTTAGTCAATTTTTCTAGGTCGAGATAAAGCCTTCAACATGCTTACTTATGGCGAACAACACATCACCTATGTACTCATTCATGTGGCCGATTATGCATGTTGATGTTGAGGCCAATTACATGTTTAATATCACACATGAACGGCATACATTTTACTAACTAATGCATTACATATTGTAGTTCAATACACATCTACCATTTACTTCATAACCAAACATCATCATAAGTAAATATATACCTTGAGATAGTATATATGTCATACCAATACATCATGTGCAAACATATATACATATAGGTGCAAGGGCGAATCTCAAGTTGCTTATATCCAAATATAAACATATATCCAAAACTCAAATCTTACCTACCATGCAATATGCATAAATCATACTTATGGATATACCATGGCGAATACACCACAACACCATACCGTTTCAATTTTGGTCATGGTTAAACAAAGAACTTAATGTCTCACTCAAAAATGCTAAAAGAAAATCCAAGAGTCCTCAATCCACCATCACATGTATCATTATCAAGCTTCATATTTAGCATGCAATGGCATTAGCACAACATCCACCTTGGCCAAATATCATCCCCATGACATAGCAAAGATTTGAACCATGGGCTAATAAGAACATCAAGCTAGCAACTAAAAACATGCATGAATCTCATGGCACAACCTCAAACATACCTTAATCTAGACACAAGTATGGCCAAACCTCCTCCTAATCCTCTTCCAAACCAAGCATGAAGCAAGAACCCCTTCCTTCTTCCTTAGAATTTTGGCTCCAAGAAATGAAAAAAAGATGAACAACAAATTTTTTCTTCTCTTTCTTCAACTCACGGCAAGGGGATCACACCTTCTCTCTTTTTTTTCTTCCCATTTCTTTATTCCTAACCTTAGTTTATTGTTTCCTCCCATAATGCACCAACAAAACATGTCTATGACATGTTTTGCCCATCCTTCTTTGTCATGGCGTACCACTTATAAAAGAGGATATTTGACATGCAAAACCATTGTTTTGCATGCATGATTCAATTAGTCATCACACATTTCCCCATCCTACTTTCAAAGTTTACTACTAGGTCCTTTTTAGTGAAATTCAGATTTATAACCCTAAATCAAAACATCAAAAATGTCACACACGAATTAACACATATTATAGACATCAAAATGAATATTAAATTATTTTTATGCCTCGGTTTTGTGGTCCCGAAACCACATTTAGACTAGGGTCGTTTTAAGGCTGTCACATTAAGTTAGGCTGAATCTCGATCTTAGATGGAGTGATTACGTGCGACGGGTCGGACCTATATCGTCAAGCATCGAGACATGGAAAACGTTGTGAATCTTTTCAAGCTCGAGGGGTAAAATTAACGGTATCTGATGGCCCAACTCGTTCGGATACTTCATATGGACCGATGAACCTCGGACTCAATTTTCCCTTCTGACCAAATATAAGCACCTTCTTCCGGGTGAAACTTTGAGAAATACCTTGTCCCCAACCCGATATTCAATGTCTTTTCTCTTTAAATCCGCATACGACTTTTGACGATCCGGCGGCTTTCAAACTTTCATGAATTACTCGAACTTTCGCTCAAGCATCCTTAATCAAATCAACCCAAGATTTTACTTTCACTAAGTTCACCAAAATAATGGGGTACGGCATTTACGACCGTATAAAGCCTCGTAAGGTGCCATCTTAATGCTTGATTGAAAACTATTGTTGTGGCGAATTCAATCAAAGGCAAATATCTTTCCCATGAACCACAAAACTCTAAGACGCAACATCTCAACATATCCTCGAGTATCTCGAATTATTTGTTCAGATTGGCCATCGATCTGGGGATGAAATGCGGTGCTAAATGCATCTTAGTACCCAACGCTTCTTGTAACTTCTTCCAAAATCGCGATGTAAATCTTGGGTCTCTATCCGACACGATAGAAATAGGTACCCCATGCAATCGAACAATTTGGGAGATGTATAATTCGCCAATTTATCGGCGAAAAATCCGTGCAGACGAGGATAAAATGAGCGGACTTGGTCAATCTATCAATAATAACCTGCATCGAGTCTTTCTTACTCGAGTCAAAGGTAACCCAGATACAAAGTCCATTGTCACTCGATCCCATTTCCATTCGGGTATCATGATTGGCTGAAGTAATCCCGATGGCACTTGATGTTTCGCTTTTACTTGTTGACATATCAAACACCTTGAAATAAATTCAGAAATGTCTCGTTTCATACCCGGCCACCAAAATTGACGTTTCAGATCATTGTACATTTTAGTACTACCCGGGTGGACTGACATTCGACTACTGTGAGCCTCATTCAAAATTATCGAAATAAGTTCCGAATTTCTTGGAACACATAATCGACTCTTGAACGTCAAGCAATCATTGTTGTCAATCCGAAACTCCGATTCCTCATTCAAGGCACATTCAGCTCGTTTAGCGACCAATTCAGCGTCGACTTTCTGGGATTCAAGTATTTGATGAATCAATAATGGTTTGGCCTTTAATTCAACTACTAGCACCTCATCGGGCAAAACGGATAGGTGAGTATCCATCGCTCTCAAAGTAAACAGTGCTTTACGACTCAAAGCATCGGCCACCATGTTAGCCTTCCCCGGGTGATAATCAATGACAAGTTCATAGTTTTTCAACAACTCAAGCCAACGTCTTTGTCGCAGATTTAGATCTCTTTGAGTCATCAAATATTTAAGACTCTTGTGGTCCGAATAAATATGACACCTCTCTCCAAACAAGTAATGTCGCCATATTTTCAAGGCGAACACTATGGCTGCTAATTCAAGGTCATGGGTCAGATAGTTTCTCTCATGCGGCTTTAATTGTCTCGACGCGTAAGTCACAACTCGACCCTCTTGCATCAACACACAACCTAGCCCAAGCAAGGATGCATCATCAGAATAACAAACTCCTTGCGGACTCACATTGTACTACTAGCTTCGGGGCCTCGGTTAAGCAGGTTTTTAGTCGATTGAAACTTTCTGACGGTGTTACGACCATTCGAACTCAACATCTTTTGAAGTAGTTTTGTCAGCGGCACTATCATCGAAAAGCCCTTTACAAAACGTCGGTAGTATCCGGCAAGTCCCAAAAAGCTCCTAACTTCAGTAATATTCCTTGGAGGTTTCCAATCGAGTATGGCCAAAATTTTGTTCGGATCCACCCTGACACCCGATGCGGACACCACGTGCCCCAAAAAGCTAACCTCTCTCAACCAAAATTCACATTTACTGAATTTTGCGTATAACTGCTTGTCTCGTAAAATTTGTAATACTAATCTCAAATGCTCGGCATGTTCAGCTTCACCTTGTGAATAAACTAAAATATCATCAATAAACACAACCACAAACCGATCCAAGTATGGTCTGAATACTCGATTCATTAAATCCATAAATACCGCAGGGGCATTAGTGAGCCCAAACGGCATCACTAAGAATTCGTAGTGACCGTACCTCGTTCTAAAAGCAGTTTTGGGTATGTCCGAGTCTCGGACCCTCAACTGATAATAACCAGATCTCAAATCTATCTTTGAAAACACTGAGGCTCCCTTCAATTGATCAAACAAATCATCAATACGTGGCAACGGATATTTATTCTTTATTGTCACTTTATTCAACTGACGATAGTCGATGCACAATCTCATGGTTCCATCCTTCTTTTCACAAACAAAGACCTTGCGCCCCATGGTGAAAAACTCGATCGAGCGAAACCTCTATCCGTCAATTCTTGCAATTGAACTTTCAATTCCTTTAATTCCGTTAATTCCATACGATACGGGGCTATTGAGATTGGCGTGGTACCAGGTACAATTTCGATGCCGAATTCCACCTCTCGAACCGGTGGCAACCCGGTAACTCTTGGGAAAAACATCGAATACTCACGGACCACTTCGATGCTGATTCAAGTTTCCTTCCGTCTCTTTGCTATCAAATACATACGCAAGGTATGTTTCACACCCCTTTTTCACATATCTTTGAGTGGTCATTGAAGATATTATCACTGGCACCCCCTTTAAATCAGTAGACTCAACTTGGACTACTTCATTATTTGTACTCCTCAAATCAATGGTTTTCCTTTTACAGTTCACCTTTGCATCACGTCACGGTCAACCAATCCATACCGAATAACATCAAATTCGTCAAGCGGTAAAAGCATCAAATCGGTAGGAAAACAGATTCTCGGATTATTAGAGGCATCACTTACACACTTTATCAACAAGTACGTATTGACCCAAAGGGTTTGACACTCGAATTACGAACTCAGTAGACTCGACAGATAGAGTCTTACTGGATGCTAAGGTTTCACATACGTATGAATGAGTAGAGCCAGGGTCAATCAATGCAATCACACTAGTATCAAAGAGAGTGAAAGTACCGGTGACAACATCGGGGAGGATGCCTCCTCTCGTCTTGCGAATGGCATATGCTCTAGCAGAGTACGGGTCTCGGTTGAACAGTGAGTATCGAAGCCCTCTCGACTACCACCCCTACCTCCTGAAATTCTCGGTGGTCTACCTCTAGCTGTCATTCCACTAGGTCTTGCACCTTGCATCCTATTCTTCTCATCAAGCTCCGTGCAATCTCTAATGAAGTGGTCCTTCGAACCGCATCTGTAACAAGCCCTGTTAGTAGACTTACCCCAACATTCACCTATGTGTCGTCTTCCACATTGGGGGCATTCAGGTTTCTCTTGGCGATTATTGCCCACACTAGCTACCGAAGTAGCTCGGGAGTCCGTTGATGGTCGTGCTCTAATGGAAGTTCCCACAGTCGTCCTCGATTTATTAGTGTCCTCCCTGAACTTCTTTACAGCCGAGAACGGAGCTTTATCCATTGATCTTTTACGATAGTCTCTAGCTTTAAATTCAGCCTTCTTCTTCTCCTTTCCAAGTTCTTCCTCCTTGCAGGCTCGTTCAACTAGTGTTACGAATTCTTTTATCTCCAAAATACCCACTAGTAGCTTTAAATCTTCATTCAATCCTTCTTCAAATCTCTTGCACATAGCAACCTCATCAGCCACACACTCCCGGGCATACCGACTGAGTCTTACGAACTCATGTTCGTATTCAGATACTGTCATACGGCCTTGCTTGAGTTCCAAGAATTCCTTACGCTTTTGATCGATGAACCGTTGACTAATATATTTCTTTCAAAATTCCGCTTGGAAGAAATCCCAAGTAACTCGTTCGTTTGGGACTATGGAAATCAAGGTCCTCCACCAATAGTAGGCTGAGTCTCGCAACAAGGATATAGCACACTTTAGACATTCATCGGGTGTGCATGACAGTTCATCGGACACCGACGGTGTTATCAAGCGAACTTCGGCCTTTCGGCATCATCAGAACTATGGCCTTGAACTCCTCGGCTCGCGCTTCCTAATCAAGTCTACAGTGGTTTACTCAAATTTCACAGGATCGATGGCGATGGCATTACGGGCTCTTGGGGTGGATTATTCAAATTCGGAATGGTTGGACAGTAGGAATGGTTCGGGCATATTATGCGACCCACTCATTCATCATGGTGAAGAAGGCTTGTTTTGCCCCTCATCCTGATTATTTGCAGATGATCGAGGTTCAACAGGCGGTGTCCCTTGCGCAGGAGCAGCCGCTACACTTTCAACGTCATCCGCTAAGGGTCTCTCTACCCCGAGTTCCATTTGCTAATCAAAACAAAAACTTTAACCGTCAGAAGTCATCACATTATTAAGCACTAACATTGAGGCATGTATAGCTAGACTCATACGCGCTATGGTAGTCCTAGAACCGACTAAACCATAGCTCTGATACCAATAAAAATGTAACACCCCGAACTCATGGCCGTTCTCGAAATCGAACACGAGGTGTTACCGCTTACTTCATTTATTTCCCCTTTTTTTTTTTCCAGCCAAGTAGCTCTCTGTGTCGTGGTCGCTTTAAAATCATATTTTGAGTTCTGAAACTCGAAATCCAATTCCGTAAATTTTCTCCAAAACTAGACTCATATATCTATATGGGGGAAATTTTTTAGAAATTTTTTGTTTGGCCAATTAGTACAGTTTATTTGTTAAAGTCTCCCCTATTTCAAGGTTCGACTACACTGACCTCTGTACCTTACGATTTAAATATATCCCTGTACAGGGTTTCAATGCCTATGCCGTTTGTCTCTAATGAAACTAAACTCGATAATGAATTTGTACATATAAGGCACGACCTCTAGTTATCTCGATAAAATTTATGGTGAATTTTCTAAATCAAAACAGGGGATCCAGAAATCGCTCTGGCCCTATTTCACAAGAATTTAATTAACTCCTAACATACAGCTCATATGGTCGTTTTGTTTCTTCCATATGAAAATAGACTCATCAAGCTTCGATTTTATAATTTATTCATTATTTAATTCCATTTATACTATTTTTAGTGATTTTTCAATCTCACATCACTGCTGCTGTCAGCATCTGTTACTAAAACAAACTATGCCTATTTCATGATTTTTCCTTGATCTAACTAATAATTCATCATACATGTCACAATTTATGACCATGACTAGCCATGCCAAAGGCTAATCATCACCGAGCATCTCCCCACTACACTATTACCAAATCATGAATTTAACACCGAAAATAATCAGCCATGACATATGGCATAATAATCGTGTAGGCCTCAACCAATACTCAACCAAAACCGAATTACCAAGACTTGTGTCCAAACATCACAGAACCAATTCCAACCGAACATTTATGCCATTTTCGCGTGGCTAAAAGTTTACATACCAAATTTCAACAAAACATAATAGCCTATACATGCGAAATGTTCTCCTAGACCAACTAAGAAAATACCAAAAGTTGCTAGCGGTGTGATGACTTCGATGACGGTCCCGAATACGAAAAAAGTCGAGTCCAAGAAACCTAAAATAGGTGACAAGCAAACACCGAATGAGTATATAACTCGATGAAGTCATAAGCATTACACTACCATCTATTAATAAAATTTTCACAAGAGGAAACAACGAAATGAGGCTAAGTACTCCATCCATACCGAACTATGCCATAGTTTCTTAGACCTTCGATTCAATCTCATTCCAAGTCCTAAATTGACATTTCATACGCTATTCAATAGAATAATTGAGGCATTTCCATACATCATTTTATTTTCGTTACAATCATACAACTAAGCGAACTTTCACCTATTCCACGATGAACCTTATGTACGTGACTTCAATTATAATCATCACATAGGTTCAAAACTTACCACGCTCAACTCCAAATATAAACATAGCACCTATTAGCCATGAACTCAAGGTACTTACCCTTTCCATTGTCCTAAATCGACTCGGTAAGGTCGCACCCTTAATATAAATAATTGATAGAATATATATATATATAGTGGGTTCGCACACATAGTGCTTAATAATCAACCACGCACACTTAGTGCCATGTACTTTAAACTCGCACACTTAGTGCCATGCATTTCAAGCCCGCACACTTAGTGCCAATCTCACAACCGTGAACACTTATTGCCCGCACACTTAGTGCCGAAAACCAGCCACTCTATACGCTTCACTTCCTTTTTACATTCGACAATTTCATCTCTACATACATATACATTTGTATACATTTCATCTCATTAAACACAATTGCATAGGTATTACGATCATTTAAATCAATACCAACTATATGCTTAATGACTTACCTTGTGTTGGGTAAAATAATTCCAAGTCGGCTACTCGATGACCTTCGATTTCCCTTGTTGGGCGCCTCTCCTTTAGGATCTTGAGCTTAAACAAATAAATTAACTCATTCAACCGTTTTGCTACATATATTGGTATTCACATTTTAATGATTTTATGACATACGAACGGCATGGTAAAATTTTTATCTTGCTACCTTATGTTCTTAGCTATTCGCTAATAACCTTATGCAATTACAGTACTTTCAATAATCCAATCACACATGCATATGTATACTTGGACATTCGGCAATCACCTTTGCTAGTTTTTCCCATTTTTTCTCGAGTTATATATACATAGTCCTAAGGTAATATCACGAATGGGCTTACATATATATGTATATATAGCCGAATATGCAAAGCTTAAACTCAACATCACATAAGCTCCTAAGTGATGGCGAATATGTATATCTATATATATATATATATATATATATCAACTATACTATTACTTTTAATTCATCTAATCACAAAATTTCATCTCATGAACACTTGACCCATTTCTCACAAAAAAATGAAACAACTAAAATGAACATCCCATTTTTACCCCATATGGCTGATTGCTTCATTTGTTACCCAACTAACAATTCAACAATTTCAACCTCATTACAACCTCTACCTATCCAATATAACATGAACACAATCCTCCACCCCTAAATTAGATTCGGCAATCACTTAACCCATTTTAACCTCAACTTTCAAGTTAAAAGCAATTAACCACTCACCATATCCTACATTACTATCCATTTTAATGACATTAACACATCTACTAAGAGTTTCAAGCTTCTTGGCAATTTCAACCTCAAAATCCTAAGTCTAATCTATAGGATGAGTAGAATTTGAACTAACCATCTCAAACATGCATAGCTTTTCAAGAATCATTCAATACATACCTCATTCTAGCCATCTTCCAAGCCAAAATCAAATAACCAAATCTCCTTCCTTCTCCTCACTCACGGCAATAGCCAAAGAAAAAAAGATGAACACTCCTCGTCCCTCCTTATTTTATTCATCTTTTCCTTTTAATTCCTTTCTTTAATTTATTTTAATTTACTTACCAATATTAAATAATAAACAACATAAACTTGGAGGAATGGAACCATGCTTGGCGGCCACTTAACATGAATTGGGCACTTTGACATGCAAACCCAAACTTTCCTATTTTAATACTATTTGGTCCTTACTTATTCACCTATCATAATTTTCTAAGTCTCTCAACTAGATCCTTTCAAGCAAAATTCACATTCCTAAGATAAAATTAAAACATCAAATTTTTATACAAGTACTATCACACATATAAGATATGAAATTAAAATTTTAACTAAATTTTATGACTCAGTTTTGTGGTCCCGAAACCACATTCCGACTAGGGTCAAATTAGGGCTGTCACAGGACGACTTTGACTTCGACAATCCCGAGTCCGATAGCTGACGAACCAAAATCTATAAAACAGAGATTCAAAGAACGGAGTAAGCATTTAATGCTTAGTAAGTTTTGAGCAATAAAATTAGGCACAACTGAAGTATAGCATTCATATAACTAAACGGATGATTTCATATACACATATTCTCAAAAAATCAGTCCTACTTCACATTTCCAACCCTTATATTCATACATAAGGCATCAACTTAACCAAAGGCCCGAAAACTCACTAATCGACTGAGCGGATAATATTTAAACTAAATCACTACTCCAATGCATATACGAAACGTACCTTATCGTTGGGATTTTACGAGCGTATTAATTGAAATTATTACAAGAAGATCGCTCATTCCCAAACCAAGTACCTTGAGGTTTAGCGGATATAGCTACTCGCTCAAATGCCTTCGGGACTTAGCAGGTTATAGTAACTCGCACAATTGCCTCCGGACTTAGCCCGGTTATAGTAACTCGCACAATTGCTTTTGGGACTTGGCGGTTATAGTAACTTCGCACAAATGCCTTGGGACTTAGCCCGGATATAGTAACTCACACAAATGCCTTGGGCTTAGCCCGTTATCAATCCGAATATCCATGCACATATCAATAAATCATGACACATCAATATTTCATTTTCGTAACTAGAATTCAAACACAAGTCACTTATCAAGCATTATCATTTTCAGCTCAAAAGCTACATACAAAGGGCATGATTTTGATTTGCTTATAACATAATCTAATCGAATCATAATCTAAGTTTCATTACTCGAAAACTTACTTCGGATATTGTCGAACGATTTCGGCGGCTATTCGATCACTTGTTCCTTTCCCTTGTCCAACTTTGGTCCTCTAAGCTCTTGAGCTAATTCAAGCAAAATTTAACTTATTAAAGTCTCATTATGCTAGCTTATGGCCTAATATGACAAGGAGTTGATAGGTCATATGGCCACCTTTAGCTCAAATACAAAGTGGTCATACGCATTTTTAATCACATTGAGCAATTTAATACAATTAATCTAACATTTCCTCATGTGCACCTTCATGACCGAATACACACATCATTAACCTAATATCAATTAACTAAGCACTTTAACAAATTCTCCTTGAGCCGATCATCTAAGTCAAGATAAAAGCATCATTATGCTTGCCCCTAACCGAATACATGCAACACCAATCTATCTCATGTGGCCGAATATGCATGTCTATGTTGAGGCCAATTATATGCTTAATACTTCCTATAAATATGGTTACTTGTATTAACTATATACCATTTTGTTTCAAGTTCAAAACTCAGCTAATACACATATATACACTAGTAATCAAATACTCATATTTGCACTTCACCTTACTACCATTTCTCATGCAAATAACATGAACAACAACCATATTTCCTACTATGGCCGAATGCATCAAGACACCATACCATTTCAATTTTGGTCATGGGTTAAACAAAGAACCTAATGTCTAACTCAAAAAAAATGCTAAAAAGAAAATCCAAGAGGCATCAATCCACCATCACATGTATCATTACAAAGCTTCACATTTAGCATGCAAATGACATCAACACAAATCCACCTTAGCCGAAACTTAACTTATCTTCATGCATCATCACCACAACATCAAACACCAACCAAGAAGACAACACCCATGGCCGAATATCATCTCCATCACATAGCAAAGATCTAAACCATGGGCTAGATAGAACTCAAGCTAACAATTAAAAACATGCATGAATCTCATGGAACAACATCAAACATACCTCCTCCTAAACACCAACCAACCGAACATGAAGTAAGAAAATCCTTTCTTCTTCCTTTCTCCTTAGAATTTTCGGCCAAAGATGTTCAAGAATGAACACTTTTTTTTTGTTTTCTTTCTTCAATTCACAGCAATGGGGGGGGGGGGAACATGGATGAGACAATTTTTTTTTTCATCACTCCTCCCTTTGCATTACTTTAATACTAACCCATTTTTTTTACTCTTTCTAACATAACACACTAACACAACATGTTTCCACCCATAGCATGGCCGGCCACTAGCTCAAATTTTGGGTAATTTGACATGCAAACCCATCATTTTTATAACATGCATTAATAGGCCACTTTACATTTGCCTAGCACATTTCTAAATTTTCTCACATAAGTACTATTTACTAAAATTCACCTAGAATTAACAAAATTCAAATATGAAATTTTCACACATGCATATATACATAAAATAAGCATCAAACATGATAGCTAATTATTTTTATGACTCGGTTTTGTGGTCCCGAAACCACTTCCTGACTAGGGTCACATTAGGGCTGTCACATATCCAAGTAAAGTTATATCGCAAATTCTCATAGTCAGAAGCTTGCTACAGCTCGATCGGGATCAAGATTCATTACAATACAACAAACACATTTCAATAGTCAAAAATCATCACACTATCATTTTATCACTTTATGGCATGTATAAATAGACTCATGCGTGCTACGTTAGTCCTAGAATCGACTAAACCGTAGCTCTGATACCAATAAAATGTAACACCCTAATCCCGTATCCGTCGCCGAAATAGGTAAAGAGGCATTACCGGACTTTAAACTCATATCAGAACAGTAAATTTTTTTTTTTGAACATTCCTTTAGATAAGTACTAAAGACAGTCAGGGATACAATTTAAACTTCTATAATACACATTCAAAAGATGCCATTTTCGCATGGCTTATATACATTAACCAAAATATTCTTCGGCCACTGGTCTATTCTATACAAGCCATAAAATAATTCAAAACATAACAGTAACAAGCAGTGGATAGTGATAGTGTGACTAGTTGTTGACGATCCCCGAGCCTGTAGCTTCAAATGAGATCTATAAAACAGAGGAAACAAAGTAAATGGAGTAAGCATTACAATGCTTAGTAAGTTTTAAGCAAGTCAACAGATAACAATCAAATTATAACATAGTTGTTCGTATTTTATTTCACTCTTCCTTCGGCATACCATCCCTTTACCGAATATGCACATCTCATCATATACAATAGGCGGATAAACTTTCACATAAAAGTGAGCTCATGTGACATAGATATATTGTATAATTTCACATAACCTCTCACACCGATCCGATGTCACATAATCATAGGAATAGTCTCATAGATTGCTCACGTATGCATCACATAACTACCTTATGAATTAGTTCAAATCAAGCTCACATATAAACTTGGAGTACATACTGCTTAACCTTTCGCATTGAATATATTTATAAGCAATTCTTATTACGAAGTCTTATAGCTTTAACCTCTACTCGGATTATCGTGAGACCTTTAGCTCGATGAAATCTCCACACGGTTATCGAGTCTTACCCGACAAAATCTCCACACGTAGTCATCGGGTCTTACCGGACATAATCTCCACACGTAGTCATCGGGTCTTACCGGACATAATCTCCATACGTAGTCATCGGGTCTTACCCGAATATATTTCAAGTTTCATGTACATTTAATCGCATGTTACAACATTCACATCGATGTCATATTTGTAATTCATTTGCCTCATCAAATATCTAATAATGCACACCTTTCACATTTGGTCATTCGGCCACAATATACACACATCTCCTACATATTTCACACTAGCCATTCGGCTTTACCACATATACATATCTCATATATATTTCACACTAGCCATTCGGCTTTACCACATATACATATCTCATATATATATTTCACATTAACCATTCGGCTTTACCACATATACATATCTCATACATATTTCACATTAGCCATTCGGCTTTACCACATATACATATCTCATATATATATATATTTCACATTAGCCATTCGGCTTTACCACATATACATATCTCATATATATATTTCACATTAGCCATTCGACTTTACCACATATACATATCTCATACATATTTCACATTAGCCATTCGGCTTTACCACATATCCATATCTCATACATAATTCACATTAGCCATTCGGCTTTACCACATATACATATCTCATACATAATTCACACTAGCCATTCGGCTTTACCACATATAAATATCTCATACATAATTCACACTAGCCATTCGGCTTTACCACATATACATATCTCATATATATATTTCACAGTAGCCATTCGGCTTTACCACATATACATATCTCATACATATTTCACATTAGCCATTCGGTTTTACCACATATACATATCTCATACATATTTCACATTAGCCATTCGGCTTTACCACATATACATATTTCACACTAGCCATTCGGCTTTACCACATATACATATCTCATATATATATTTCACATTAGTCATTCGGCTTTACCACATATACATATCTCATACATATTTCACATTAGCCATTCGGCTTTACCACATATACATATATTTATCTTGTGCATCAATTTCAGCAATAGCTTATAAGCAACTCAAATAGTTTCATCAATGTTTACAACAAATTCACATATTCACTACAAGTTGTTGTCCTGAGCAATAGTTACTAAATTATTTATAACTGGAGCTAAAAAACTCAAAATCAATTGCCGTTAATTTTCCCTGAATATAGACTCATATATCTTCCATCCATAAAATTTTCAGAATTTTAGGTTTGGCCAATCAATACCATATTTTTCTTAAAGTTTACCCTGTTTCACTATTTGACTAATCTGACCACTCTTCACTACGAATCAAATTTCTCATTGTACAGAAGTTAAAATATGTTATATTTGATTTCATTTGAAACTAGACTCATTAAGGAGTCTAAGCATATAAATTTCATCTTATAACCATTTTTGTACAAATTATAATGATTTTCTAAAAACAGAACAGGGGATTTTGGAGTCATTCTGACACTGTCTCACACAACTTTAAATATTTCTTTATAGGAAATTTCTTTGCTTACACGGTCTCTTTTATAAGAAACTAGACTAATTAAGCTTTGATTACATATTTTATTCAGCCTATAATTCCACACCAACAATTTATAGTGATTTTCTAAAATCACGTTACTGCTGCTGTCCTAAGCAAATTATTACAATTTGCTCTTAAATTTCCAAGTCCAAACACTTATGAACTTACCATTTGAGTTTAAGACATATCATGGCCACATCATATCTTATTAAATCAACTCATTATGTCCAATTATGATTGAATTTACTCAACGTTTAATCACTTAAAACTTACCTCGGAAGTGGTCGACGACTAGATATCCACGACTATTCGTTTACTTTCTCTTTTCCCCTATTCGACTTTGATCCTCTTTGCTCTTAAGCTTAAGTAAAACAATAGATTTGCTTAAGTACTTAACTAATATTATTCACTTGACAATCACATTTGGCGATCACATATCATTTAATCTATATCTAAAACAATAGATTTCAATATGTATCATATTTAATAAAACATGCCATGACTCGATTTCATGCTTATTTAATTTATATCTAATTCACATTCACAAGCAAGGAGTCACTTAATTTATCATGCTTCCTTATACATGAATTTAATCATATTGTCGAATGTCCTTATGTGTACATGGTACATACATAAGGCATATATATATATATACCGATATATGACCATTACAATTTAAACATTTAATCTTAATCGACAAGCTTTATTTCAACTATTTAAGGTGCAAACCAATTATGTTATTCATTAACATTTCGTCATATTAAATCTTTGATTAACCAATTTAACACATACCAAAATCCAATCATACATCCAACCTTTATCTCAATACTAAACCGAGTTACAAGATTATACATTACACTAAGCATATCATTAAACATACCTATTCAATTTAGCTAATTTCATAGCCGATTAATCACCTTACCCCACATTACTCAATGCCGAATATCAACCCAACATCACAAGCATAATCACCATGAAACTTACTTTAATACACATATATGCATGTTCACATTCATCACATTGGCCATTATAAGCAAAACAACCATTCAAAGCTCACTTCAATTATTTAACAAATAAAACTAATTTTAATACTATCTCCCAATTTGGTATGAGTTACCGAATGAAATTAAACTCCTAATTCATGCACTAAAATCACATTCGCACAAGCAAACTTCATTTCAATTATGCCACTCTTAAACTTATCCATAATACCCTAAGTTCATTTAGTAGCTAGGCAACAATTATACAAAACAACAAGCATTTAACAACAATGTACTTAACCAATTCCTTAAGCATACATTCGGCAATATATATATATATATATATATATATTAATGACTAAAACACTTAGGCCAATTCTAAAATATCCACAAATCTTCATGCTTACATGCCATAACCGTATGGTTCTTATCACACTTGGACCACAAAATGCATAAATTTCACAAATTCTAATTACTATCATAAGCTCAATTTCGGCTAACACTCAATTAAATACTTACAATTTAGCACTAATCTAGCATTTCAACATAGCCGATTGTCATTAAGCAATTAAGCCACAAACATTTAGTTTTACCAAGCTCAACTCATCTATAATCAACCCTCAATACACTAAAGCATCAAAAACAACATCAAAGAAATACAAACATCCATGACCGAATGTCATCTTCATAACTTTACAAAAACATTTGCCATGAGCTAGCTTCTATACTTGATGACCACTCCAAATATACAAAGATATTCAATGAAAGAGCATTAACATACCTTAATATTAACCTAAGATGACCGAATGCTTCCCTCCCTTCTTCCTCTTTTCATTTCGGCCAAGAAGAACTGATTTCTCCTTTATACCCTTTCATTCTTCTTTTTCTTTTATTATCCTTATTATTTCTTTTATTTATTTCCTTTCATTTACATAAAATAATAACCATTTAATTAAGATTTACTACATATTTTAATATATGTACCATCATGGCCCGCCACTATGTATAAAAAAAAGGAGTATTTGACATGCAAAACCATTGTTTTCACTACATGCTTTAATAGATCCTTATAGATTAACCTATCACATTTCAAAAGTGTCACACATAAGTCCTATTAACTAAATTCACATGCAATCGACTAAATCGAAGCTTAAAACTTTCACACATTCATATTCACATATTTTAGACAATATATATCATATTCAAATACTTCGGTGACTCGGTTTAGCGGTCCCGAAACCGCTTCCCGACTAGGGTCAATTTAGGGCTGTCACATTCATGAGAGTTGAAAGCAATTTCTTCTTGTAAGACTTTCGGGGACAAAAATCCCTAAGGGGGGAGAGTTGTAAGAGCACGATTTTGAGTCTAGTCGGAACAGTGGTTTCAGGGCCACAAATCCGACAAGGAAAAATTTAATATTCTTATATTAATATGATCTACAATTTTACGGAATGATTTTACGAAATTTCATTTGAAAATTTTGACGTTTGGGCACTCAATTTAGTCAAAAGGACTAAATCGTAAAAAGTGCAAAACTTGAGTTCTAAAAGCTGGAGGTGTCTAATTATTATGAAATTTTAAACTGAGGTCCATAAAAGGTAATTAGACCATTGGATAATTTGTTGGACAAAAATGGACATGAAATAGATGAAATAGAATACTTTTAATTTATGAGGATTTTGGTCATTTAGTAATTAAAATGAATTAAAAATAAAATTAAAAGCCAATTTTCGTCCATTTTCAACCCCAAGGCCGAATTTCACAAGGGGAAACCATGGTTAGGGTTTTTCAAGCTTCCAAGCTCGATTGTAAGTCCGTTCTAGCCCCATTTTTAATGATTTTCATGTTTTTAAAATCCTCGTAACAAGATCTATCTATTTCTACCACTAATTTGAGATATTGTTAAAGTCTAGGTTTTGACCCATGATGAATATGTGTGTATTTTTGTGTTTAATGGTAGAAAATGCATGTTTATGGTTAGAGAAGCAACTTTTAGTAAGTGATTTTCAGTGAAAATGCCTAAAAGGACTAATTTGTAAAAGTTATAAAATATGTCATAAAAGTGTGATTTAATGAAAATTGTGGGCTTCCATAAGTATAAAAGAGGTTTGGCTAGGCTTGGCAATCAAAGAAATTGAACACATTTCATTTTACGAGCATAAGCGCAAAAATGTGACTAATAACTTTAGGGGCAAAAATGAAATTTTCTATAATATGATTTTTGGGTCACATTGAATAATGTGACTAATAAGTGAGCTAAATTTTATATTATAGATAAAGAAAAACGAGATTCGGGCCTAGAACGAGGGAAAACAAGTATTTGACAGTTAGGTCATTTTCACCATTTTTGGTATCGAGGTAAGTTCATATGTAAATAATGCACTGTTGTGATTATTTATTTAATGTTTTGATATTGTATGAATTGTATACTTGGTTCTATGAATACATTCGACAAGTTCGACAAAGTTCTGACAAGAGAGAAAATCTCGTTTGAAACTTAGGAATAGAATAAGATAAAAGTGAAATATCACTAGGACCCCACGTGATATATGTGTTTATGTGATCCGGGTGTTGGTCATGTACATCCTACCAGTGGCTGAGTAGTCCGGCATGTGTTGTGGATACCTAGCCCGTGTAGCTACGTCTTGATTAACAACTTATGTGAGCAGGCCTGTGATTAGCTCGAGAATGAGCATTTATGTGATTCGATATATGAGGTAGCTTTAGTTACAAATGTGGCGCTTATGTGCAAAGGCTTTCCGTGTATCTGATTAGTTTTCCAAATGTTCAACAGGTATGTCAAAGACTAGAAAGGGTATGATATGTTACGTGTTGGTACAGGTATGTACGGAAAACTCATAAGAATGAGCTCTGTATGTAATGAACTTTTGGTAAGATTGAAAATGAGCAAGTTATGCCTATGAAACTATGATGACATATATGTAAATTATGTTATGTTAATTGTATGATACTCATGATTATGGTGCTATTTATTTACATGTGAACTTACTAAGCCATATAGCTTACTTCCCTTCCTTTCCTAATGCCTCATAGTGTCACCAAGCTAGCTCAGGTTGGATATCGTCGAAGAAGCTACTACACTATCAAACTATCATGTTGGGTAAAAGTGAATACAAACCTCTTAAGTTTATGGCATGTATAGGGACTTAGTCATTTGGTGTATGAGTCATTATGATCTGGCTAAATATATTAGCTCGTGATGGTTAAAGGTTTGATGTAATGTGTAGCCATTTAAATTGGCTTATATTGGCCAATAATGGCATGTAAATATTTTATAATGACTAGCTATTGGAATGGCAAGTTATGGATATGTTTTGGTGTTATGTATGTCTAAATGAAAGTTAATACAAAGAAATCATGAAAGAGTAAAATTAGCATTAAAACAGTTTTGGACAGCAGCAGTAGTATAACTTTTAAAAATCACCAAAACTTGTGGAAATAAAATTAGAGGTTTAATAAAATATGAAATTAAAGCCTATTGAGTCTAGCTTTACATAGAAGAAACAGTGTAAGTAAAAGAATTTTATTTTATGAGATATTTGAATTTTTGTGAGACAAGGACAGAATGATTACAGGTTCCCCTGTTCCGAATTTGGAAAATCTTAAAAAATTGTATAAAAATACTTGAGGGTTAAAATTTATATTTTTAAATTAATAATGAGTCTATTTTCAATAGAAACAAACGAAAACATAATCCGAATCTTGTACTGAGAGATAATTAATTTTTAGTGAAGAAAGGTCAAAACTGTCAAACAGCAAAACAGGGATGAATTTGAAGAATTAATTGTACTTATTGGCTAAACCATAAATTTTGCAAATTTTATGGTAGGAAGATATTTGAGTCTAGTTTTGGAAAAATCAAGCGTATCTTAATTTAGAATTCTTTAGCTCAAGATATAAATAATTTAGCGACTATGACCAAGTGGACAGTTTTGTTATGAATAGTAAATAATTGTTTTGATATGTTTAAGCCTTGAATATGGTTGTGTTGGTAGCTTAATTGTGCCATGTTAAGTGCCATTGATAGTGTGTATGTGAGTGTGCAAATTAGGGTGGCAAATGGCTTGGTAAATAGCCATTTTCTTGGCCACAAGGGCAGAGACACGGCCGTGTGTCTTAGCCGTGTGAAGGATATCGCCCCGAGACACGGGCGTGTGACTTGGCCATGTAACCCCAAATTGTGCATGATGTCATAAATAGAGAGTTACATGGGATGAGGACACAGGCGTGTGTGACCACATGACCTTCCCACACGGGCGTGTCCCAAGCCACACGGGCATGTGACCCCTGTTTTGATGAAAAATTTTCTGAGTTTTCCAAAGTTTCTGGTTTAGTCCCAAACCAATTCCAGTGCATGTTTTGGGCCTCGTGGGCCTGTATTGTAACATCCCAAAATAGGGCCTAAATGGAACAGTGGTTGCAAAACCACGAATATGAGATAGAAAAGTTTATTCGAATTAATTTTTATAATTTACCAAGTGATTAGATACATGTGTTAGAGTATCGATGGAAAATTTTATAGATAGCATGCTTAATTTACCTACCAGGGCTTAATTGCAAAAGTTGATAAATATGAGTTTTAGATGCTAAAGGATTAAATTGAAGAATACAATTTAAGTAGAGGTCCTTATATGGTAATTAGACCATTAGGTTTTCATGGACAAAAATGGACATACATAGATAAAAATAACTAAAGTTTTAATGAAGGGTATTTTAGTCATTTGGTAATTAAAAGATTAAAAAAGGGAAAAAGATGGCAAACCATCTTCTTCATTAGGCTGAAATTTTAAGGGTTCTTCATAGCTAGGGTTTTGTCAAGCTTCCAAGCTTCATAGTAAGTCATTCCAAGCCTCGTTTTAATGTTCTTTACGTTTTTGAAGTCCCGGTAACTTGATTTAGCTTATTCTAGCAATAATTTAACCTAGGGTTCATATTTGGAAAAATAACCATAGGTGAAATGTGTTTATTTTGATGTTTTATGGTAGAATATGAAGCTTGAAATTATGTTAAACGACTTGAGCTAAGCGATTTTAAGCGAAAACGAGTAAAACGACATAATCGGTAAAAATACCTAATGGTCATAAGTACATGTTAGAGTGGGAATTTGATGTTTCCGTAGTAAAATAAAGATCAGCATGTCATAAAACATAAGAATTAGGGATAAAATTTCATTTCCGAGCCTTGGGGCAAAAGTATAAATATGAAAAAATTTAGGGACCAAATTATAATTTTTCCAAAGTTAGAATTAAGAACTGTTTTGATAAATGTGAATATTAAATAAGTTAAATTTTCTATTGTAGATCAAGAAGAATGAAATTCGGGGTTAGACCGAGGAAAGAAAAAGGTTGAGGACTAAATCAAAATATTTGATCGTATTTTGTATCGAGGTAAGTTTGTGGTAAATAAATGAAATGTTTTATTATTTATAATTAATGATGTTATTTTTCAGCATCTATATATTTATTTTGTAAATTTATTCCTTAATGATTCAAGCAAGAATTGACGGAGAAATTATACTTAAAAGTTCCATTTGAACCTTAGGAATGTGTAGGATACAAATGTCATGACATTAGGGTTTAAGGATACCAAGTAAGACCATGCCAAGGCATGGTATTGGTAAGTTTTACAAGGCAAGGAAATCATGTAAGACCATGTCAAGACATGACATTGATAAACTACGATAAGACAAAGATCCCATGTAAGACCATGCCAAGGCATGGCAATGGTGAGTTCCTAAGGAAGGATACCACGTAAAACCATGTCAAGACATGGCAATGGTAAGTTTAAGAAGGAAAGGTACTCGTGTATCCTTACTATTCCAAGTGGTTCAACGGAAAATTTAAAGAGTGCACCAAAGGGAAGGTAAGATAAGTCCATTTCGAAAGGTTCAGGTTGTCTTGATAATTCATTTAGAATGTTGTTATTTATTTACATGCAAATTACTAAGCCTTATGCTTACTCCCTTTATTTTCTCTCTTTTTTAATAATATCGCAAGACCAACTTGGAAAATCGTAAGGACGTCGGATATCGTCTCACACTATCAACAAGCTATCTCGGTATTTTGTGACTAGAAATACTTTAAGTTATGGCATTTATAGGGACTTGGCTATTTTGTGTGTATGTCCTTATGATATGATTAAAGAATGGCATGTGAATACTTGGTAATGATTAGCTTATGATATAGCTAAATAAGAACATGTTTTGGTATTATGTATGCCTAAATGAGGTTTGATGCAAAGAAATTATGGAGTAAGAGTTGGCCATGGAACAGTTAGGAAACAACAACAGTGATGTGGTTTTGAAAAATCACTAAAAATTTTAGAAATGGAATTAAATGGTTAATAAGATATAGAATTAAATCTTATTGAGTTTATTTTCATAGGAAAGAAACAAATAAAGAAAGGAAGTCTATATTCTGAGATATTTAAATTTTTGTAAGACTGGTTCAAAGTGACTTTGTGATCCCCTATTCCAACTTTGGAAAATCACTAGAAATTTTACAAAAGAATTATAAGTCATAGTTTATATTTCTAGATTCTTTAGTGAGTCTATTTTCATTATAAACAAATGGAAATGTTATCCAAATTCTGTACAATGAGATAACTGATTTTTAGTGAAGACAGGTCAGGTCTGCTAAACTGCGAAATAGGGGACCTTTAATGAATAAACTGTACTAATTGGCCAAACTAAAAATTATGGAAAAATTATGGTAAGAAAATATATGAGTCTAGTTTCAGAGAAAATTTACGAATTTAAATTTTTAGTTTCGTAACTCGAGTTATAATTAATTTAGTGACTGTTATGCAGATGGACGGTTTTATTATGAATAGTGAAATAAATTGTTTTGATTTGTGTAAGTAATTGGAAAATTTTTAATGTTCCCGGTTCGGTCCCGAACCATTCCAATTGCATGTTTTAGGGCTTCGAAGGCCCTTTTTAGGGATTTATTAGATGAATGCGAGCGAATTAATTTAAAAAAATTTATGCCCCGAACAAGTAAGATAAGTTTGGTAACGCCTCGTACACGACTCCGGCGATGGTCTCGAGTAACGGGTGTTACATTTATTGGTATCAGAGCAAGAGTTTAGTCGATTCTTGAAATATTCAGTATGAGTAAGAGTCTAGCTATACATGCCACACTTAATTTTTATAGTGTGACGACTCCTGACGATTTTAAAATGTTTTTCTTTTATAGTTATGGACCCCGAACGAGTTGGTACAGATGATGTAGAAAGTATCGCGCCCACTCCTGTAGATGGGACGATGCCACCAGATTGTAGTGAAAGGCCTGTTATAGTTAGTCAGGGAGGAAAGGCTCGAGAAGCCTTCTTCCAAGCTATGAATGAATGGTTTGCCGAGTTCATTCGTACGAATCTGGCCGTTAGACCTCCACACCCTCATGATCCTCAGACTACCCATGTAGCTTCCCCAGTTATAGATACAGTCAGAAGAGAGAAGCCACCAGTTGATAAAATTAGAAAAAAAAGGGCCAAAGAGTTTCAGGCTACTAAAGATGACAATGCAAAGAAAACTAAATTTTGGCTCAAGAATACTATCAGGGTCTTTGATGAGTTATCCTACACACCTGAAGAGTGCATGAAGTGTATTGTATCGCTTTTATGAGACTCGGCCTACCATTGGTGGAAGACACTTGTGTCAGTAGTACTGAAAGAGAAGGTTACTTGGGATTTCTTTCAGGAGAAGTTCCGTAAGAAATACATTAGTCAGAAGTTCATCGACCAGAAAAGAAAAGAATTCCTTGAACTAAAGTAGGATAAGAAGACAGTGACTGAATATGAATGTGAATTTATCAAATTCAGCAATTATGCTCGAGAACGTGTCTACTGAAGCTATTATGTGCAAGAGATTTGAAGATGGGATCAATGATGATATTTGACTGTCAGTCGATGTTTTAGAAATAAAAGACTTTGTTATTTTAGTTGAAAGAGCTTGTAAGGTAGAGGAGTTGTTGAAAGGAAAGGGTAAAGCTAAAATTGAGATGTAAGACACGGAGAAAAGACAGATGAGCAAGTCATTTCAGTCTACATCCAAGAGGCCTAGAGAGTTCTCTACGAGATCAAAATTTTCAGTAGGGTATTCTAGCCGAAACAGAGGTAGATGATTTATGGGTCAGAAAACTCAGACCACTTCAATTGCGAGTGTTGGCAGTATTTAGCCTGATAGACCTAAGTGTCCTCAATGTGGTCGACATCATCCTGGTCAATGTCAGGCAACTGAGACTAGTTGTTTCCAATGTGGTGCATCATATCATTTCATTCGGGAGTGTCCTGAGATGGTTAAAAGAGAAGTAATACTTAGTGTAAGATCAAGCAATGCCCCCGTTAGAGGCAAACCTCAGAGAAGTTTGAGAATAGGGGCAAGTAGAGGTGTATCTAAAGATTCAACAACGAGACCAAATGTTAGAGCACTTGCAAGGACCTATGCTATCCGAGCTCGTGAAGAGGCATCCTCCCCCGATGTAATTACGGGTACATTTTCTCTTCATGATGTTAATGTTATTGCTTTGATTGATCCGGGTTCGACCCATTCCTATGTTTGCATGAAATTGATGCCTAGTATGAACGTGTCCATAGAGTTTACGGGATTTGTGATTAAAGTATCGAATCCATTGGGTCAGTATGTATTAGTAGACAAAGTATGTAAAAATTGCCCTTTGATGATTAGAGGTTACTGTTTTCCGGCCGATCTCATGCTATTGTCTTTTGATGAGTTTGATGTAATTTTTGGTATGGATTGGTTGACTGCGCATGACGTGATAGTGAATTGTGAAAAAGAAATTCATTGAGTTGAAATGCGAAAATGGTGAAATTCTTCGGGTTAATTCAGATGAGTCAGATAATTCAATTGCCATGATTTCTGTTATTTCTGCTCAAAAATGCTTGAGAAAAGGATATGAAGCCTATCTTGCTTTTGTGTTGAATACTAAAGATCCAGAGTTGAAAATTGAATCAGTGTCTGTGGTATGTGAGTTTCCTGATGTGTTTCCGAAAAGACTACTAGGTTTGCCTACTATCAGAGAAGTTGAGTTTGGTATTGAATTGGTTCCGGGTACAACACCTATTTCTATTGCTCCTTATAGAATGGCTCCAATGGAATTGAGAGAATTGAAAGTTCAGTTATAGGAACTAACAGAGAAATGCTTTGTAAGACCTAGTTGTTCACCATGGGGTGCACCAGTGCTCTTTGTGAAAAAGAAAGATGGTTCGATGAGATTGTGCATAGATTATCGACAGCTTAACAAGATGACTACTAAGAACAAGTATCCACTGCCTAGAATTGATGATTTGTTTGATCAAGTGAAGGGAGCTACTATGTTCTCCAAGATAGATTTGAGATCCGGATATTATCAGTTGCGAGTTAAAGAGTCAGATGTTCTGAAGACTACTGTCCGGACTTGGTATGGCCATTATGAGTTCCTTGTGATGCCATTTGGCTTGACTAATGCTCCTTCCATTTTCATGGACTTAATGAATCGAATTTTCAAACCTTACTTGGATAAATTTCTAGTTGTGTTCATTGATGATATCTTGATTCATTCTCATGATAAGACTGAGCATTCAAAGCATTTGAGAATAGTTTTACAGACTTTGAGAGATAATCAGCTTTATGCCAAGTTTAGCAAAAGAGAGTTCTAGTTATGGGAAGTTGGTTTTCTTGGACATATAGTCTCAGGTGAAGGTATTAGAGTTGATCCAAGCAAGATTTCAGCCATTGTTGATTGGAAGCCTCCTAGGAATGTATCAGAGGCCAGAAGTTTTCTAGGTCTCACCGGTTATTATAGACGATCTGTAGAGGGATTTTCCATGATAGCTACTCCATTGACAAGATTGCTATAGAAAGATGTCAAGTTTGAATGGACTGAATAGTGTCAGCAGAGTTTTGATAAGTTAAAGGCATTGTTGACTGAAGCTCCTGTCTTAGTACAACCAGAATCGGGTAAAGAGTTTGTGATTTATAGTGATGCGTCCTTGAATGGACTAGGTTGTGTACTTATACAGGAAGGAAAGGTAATTGCTTATGCCTCTAGACAGCTAAAGCTACATGAGAAAAATTATCCAATACATGATTTAGAACTAGCTGCCATTGTATTTATGTTGAAAATCTAGAGACATCACTTGTATGGTGAGAAGTGTCGAATATTTACTGATCATAAAAGTTTGAAATACTTGATGACTCAGAAAGATTTGAACTTGAGGCAAAGAAGATGGCTAGATTTGATTAAAGTTTATGAATTAGTGATCGATTATCACCCGGGTAAGGCAAACGTAGTTGCTGATGCTTTGAGTAGAAAATCTTTATTTGCATTAAGAGCTTTGAACACTAGTTTAACCTTATCGGATGATAGTTCTATCTTAGCCGAATTAAGAGCTAAGCCAATGTTTCTTGAAGAAATTTGTGAAGTTCAGAGAGATGATAGTGAGTTGTAAGCCAAAAGAGCTCAGTGTGAGTCAGGTGTAGAGTCAGATTTTCAAATCAGTTCTAACGGCTGTTTAATGTTCAAAAATCGGATATGTGTACCAAAGAATGATGAGTTTATTCAAAATTTTTTAGATGAAGCACATAGTAGTTGCTTGTCTATTCATCCAGGCAGTACAAAGATGTATAATGATTTGAAGAAAATGTATTGTTGGGTAGGAATGAAGAGAGATATCTCGGAGTTTGTTTCTAGATGCTTGATCTGTCAGCAGGTAAAAGCCGAACATCAGGTACCTTCAGGTTTATTGCAACCTGTGTTAGTTCTTAAGTGGAAATGGGACTGAGTTGCCATGGATTTTGTGACAGGATTGCCGTTGACACCGAGAAAGAAAGATACAGTATGGGTTGTGATTGATAATCTAACGAAGTCAGCTCATTTTATGCCAGTTCGTATGGATTATTCACTTGACAAGTTGGCAGAGTTGTATATTTCAGAGATAGTCAGACTACATGGAGTACCATTTTCTATTATTTCAGATAGAGACCCGAGATTCACTTCTCGGTTTTGGAAGAAGTTACAAGAAGCTTTGGGCACAAAGTTGAGCTTTAGTACAGCTTTCCATTCTCAGACCGATGGCCAGTCAGAGAGAGTTATTTAGATACTTAAGGATATGCTCAGATGTTGTGTCTTAGAATTTCAAGGTAGTTGGGAGAAATATTTGTGCTTGGTAGAGTTTGCTTATAATAATAGTTGCCAATCGAGTTTGAAAATGACACCTTATAAAGCTTTGTATGGACGTAAATTTTGCACACCTTTTTATTGGACAGAGTTTAAAGAAAATCAGATTTACGGGGTTGAGTTAGTTAAAGAAACTGAAGAGAAAGTGAAAGTTATCAGAGATTGCTTGAAAGTAGCTTCAGATAGACAGAAGTCTTATACAGACTTGAAAAGAAAAGAGATTGAGTATCAAGTTGGTGACAAAGTGTTCTTGAAAGTATCCTCGTGGAAGAAAGTCTTTAGATTTGGCAAGAAAGGCAAACTAAGTCCACGTTTTATTGGACCATTTGAGGTGACTAAAAGAGTTGGACCATTAGCATATCGGTTAGCTTTGAGGCCAGAGTTAGAGAAAATTCATGATATGTTCCATGTGTCTATGTTACGTCGTTACCGTTTTGATCCTTCACATGTGATTTCACAGACAGAGGTTGAGATTCAGCAAGATATGACTTATGGTGAAAAACTGGTAAAGATTTTAGCTCGAAACATCAAGCAACTAAGGAACAAAAGTATTACACTTGTGAAAGTATTATGGAATAGGCATGGGGTAGACGAGGCTACATGGGAGCCTAAAGAGGTTATGCAAAAACAGTATCCAAATCTTTTCACAGGTAAGATTTTCATGGACGAAAATCCCTAAAGGGGGGAGAAATGTAACATCCCATAATAGAGCCTAAACGGAACAGTGGTTGCGAAACCATGAATCCGAGATAGAATAGTTTATTCCGATTAATTTTTATAATTTACCGAGTGATTAGATGCATGTGTTAGAGTATCAATGGAAAATTTTATAGATAGCATGCTTAATTTACCTACTAAGGCTTAATTGCAAAAGTTGATAAATATAAGTTTTAGATGCTAAAGGATTAAATTGACGAGTATAATTGAAGTAGAGGTCCTTAAATGGTAATTAGACCATTAGATTTTCATGGACAAAAATGGACATACATAGATAAAAATAACTAAAGTTTTAATAAAGAGTATTTTAGTCATTTGGTAATTAATAGATTAAAAAAGGGAAAAAGATGGAAAAATGTGCCCATCTTCTTCATTAGGCCTAAATTTCAAGGGTTCTTCATAGCTAGGGCTTTGTCAAGCTTCCAAGCTTCATAGTAAGTGATTCCAAGCCCCGTTTTTAATGTTCTTTACGTTTTTGAAGTCCCGATAACTTGATTTAGCTTATTCTAGCAATAATTTAACCTAGGGTTCATATTTGGAAAAATGCCCATAGGTGAAATGTGTTTATTTTGATGTTTTATGGTAGACTATGAAGCTTGAAATTATGTTAAACGACTTGAGCTAAGCAATTTTAAGCGAAAATGAGTAAAACGACATAATTGGTAAAAATACCTAATGGTCATAAGTACATGTTAGAGTGAGAATTTGATGTTGCCGTAGGTAAATAAATGATCAGCAATGTCATAAAACATAAGAATTAGGGATAAAGTTTCATTTCTGAGCCTTGGGGCAAAAGTGTAAATATGCAATAGTTTAGGGGCAAAATCATAATTTTGCCAAAGTTAAAGTTAAGGACTGTTTTGATAAATGTGAACATTAAATAAGTTACATTTGCTATTATAGATCAAGACGAACGAAATTCGGGGTTAGACCGAGGGAAGAAAAAGGTTGAGGACTAAATCAAAATATTTGATCGTATTTTGTATCGAAGTAAATTTGCGGTAAATAAATGAAATGTTTTATGTTATTTTTCAGCATCTATATATTTATTTTGTGAATTTATTCCTTGATGATTCAAGCAATAATTGATGGAGAAATGATACTTAAAAGTCTCGGTTGAACCTTAGGAATGTGTAGGATACAAATGTCATGACATTAAGGTTTAAGGATACCAAGTAAGACCATGCCAAGGCATGGCATTGGTAAGTTTTACAAGGCAATAAAACCATGTTAAGACATGGCATTGATAAACTACGGTAAGGCAAAGATCCCATGTAAGACCATGCCAAGGCATGGCAATGGTTAGTTCATAAGGCAAGGATACCACGTAAAACCATGTCAAGACAAGGCTATGGTAAGTTTAAAAAGGAAAGGTACCCGTGTATCCTTAGTATTCCAAGTGGTTCAATGGAAAATTTAAAGAGTGCACCAAAGGGAAGGTAAGATAAGTCCATGTTCGAAAGGTTCCAGTTATCTTGATAATTTATTTAGAATGTTGTTATTTATTTACATGAAAACTTACTAAGATTTATGCTTACTCCCTTTCTTTTCTCTCTTTTTTTATAGTATCGCAAGGCCAACTCGAAAAATCGTAAGGACGTCAGAGATTGCCTCACACTATCAACGAGCTATCTCTGTATTTTGTGACTAGAAATACTTTAAGTTATGGCATGTATAAGAACTTGGCTATTTTGTGTGTATGCCCTTATGATATGATTAAAGAATGGCATGTGAATACTTGGTAATGATTAGCTTATGATATAGCTAAATAAGAACATGTTTTGGTATTATGTATGCCTAAATGAGGTTTGATGCAAAGAAATTATGAAGGAGTAAGAGTTGGCCATGGAATAGTTAGGAAACAGCAGTAGTGACGTGGTTTTGAAAAATCATTAAAAATTTTAGAAATGGAATTAAATGTTCAATAAGATATAAAATTAAATCTTATTGAGTCTATTTTCATAGGAAAGAAATAGAGCAAGCAAAGGAAGTCTATATTCTGAGATATTTAAATTTTTGTAAGACTGGTTCAGAGTAACTTCGTGATCCCCTGTTCCAACTTTGGAAAATCACTAGAAATTGTAAAAAAATAATTATAAGTCATAGTTTATATTTATAGATTCCTTAGTGAGTCTATTTTTATTAAAAACAAATATAAATTTTATCTGAATTCTGAATAATGAGAGAATCGATTTTTAATGAAGAGAGGTCAGGTCCACTAAACTACAAAACAGGGGACCTTCAATGAATAAACTGTACTAATTGGCCAAGCCAAAAATTATGAAAACATTATGGTAAGAAGATATATGAGTCTAGTCTTAGAAAAAATTTACGGATTTAAATTTTGAGTTACGTAACTCAAGTTATAATTAATTTAGTGATTGTTATGCAGATGGACAGTTTTGTTATGAATAATGAAATAAATTGTTTTGATTTGTGTAAGTAATTGGAATATTTTTAATGTTCCCGGTTTGGTCTTGAACCGTTCCAATTGCACGTTTTAGGGCCTTGAAGGCCCTTTTTAGGGATTTATTGGATGAATGCGAGTGAATTAATTTAAAAAAAAATTATGCCCCGAACAAGTAAGATAAGTCTGGTAACGCCTCGTGCTCGACTCTGGCGACGGTCTCGGGTAAGGGGTATTACATGTATAAGGGACGATATGCATGTGTATGAATAATTTCAAATTGGACAAAAATTTTATGGCCCAATTTTGTATGGTTGGTAATGTTTATGTCCAGTAATGCCTCGTACCCTGTCCCGGCGTCGGACATGGGTAAGGGGTGTTACAAAGACCATATCTGGGATATGGCATTGGTATGGTACTATGAGTGTGAGATTTCCTGAGTATCCTTTAGTATTCCAAGTGGTTCAACAGGAATCGTAACAGAAATGTTAATGTTACAAAAGACCATGGTATGTTGCAAGATGGTACAGGTATTTACGTAAGACCTATGCTTAATGAGCTGGATATGTGATGAATCCCTCAGTAAGGTTATGATTGTGCAAGTTATGATACTAAGGTTATAATAATATCCATGCCAAGTTGGACTATGAGGTTAATTCACTTCATGTTAATTGCATGATAAATATGTGTTTATGATGCTTATTATTTGCATAGGAACTTACTAAGCTTTAAAGCTTACTCCCTTTCTTTTCCCTTATTTTATAGTGTTACCAAACCAACTCGGGGATCAAAGACTGTCAGAGATACATTCACACTATCAACTTAACATTTTGGGTACCAATGATTTTAATGTTTTGAGTTATGGCTTGTATAGGGACTTGGTTTTTTATTATGTGTCATAATTGATTTGGCCAAATGCGTTGGCTTATGTTGGTTGATAATTCATTTTGTAAATGGCCATCATTGAAATTGGCTAATATTGGTTTAAGTATATACATATGATGATGCCTTTCATGGATGTGGAAATTTGTATGGTTTAAGTTGAATAGCATGTGATGGTTGTATGTGATAGATGATAGTATGTGAATGATGTGTGGATGCCTTATTTGTGGCTGATTGGGTTGAATGTATATACTTGGATTGGTATTATATGTTTTTGTGTAGGTTGTGCATGGAAGGGTGGCAAAAAGGCTTGGTAAATAGCCTTATTATTGTCCACATGCGTAGACACATGGGCATGTGTCTAGGCCGTGTGTGACACATGGCTTGCCCCATGGGTGTGTGATCCAACCGTGTGTCCCCTACACCTTAATTGTTGTAAAACAGAATACTCAGTATGAGCTCACGAGCAGAGACACGGGCGTGTGTCTCAGCCATGTGGACTACATGGCCTCAAACACGGGCGTGTGCCCTGGCTATGTGAAGTCTGCACCTATTTTATGAAAAATTAGGAAAATTAAATCCACCACACGGCCTAAGCACACGGGCGTGTGCCTTGGCCGTGTGACTTCATTTTGCTCATGGATGACAAACAGGAGTTACATGGGGTCTGGACACAGGCATGTGAGACCACACAGCCTGCCCACACGGGAGTGTCCCAAGCCACACAGGCGTGTGACCCCTGTTTGATGAAAAATTTTCTAAGTGTTGTGAAACTTTTCTAAAGTTCTTGATTTAGTCCCGAACCACTGCCAAAGCATGTTTTGGTCCCCATAGGCTCGTTATAGGGACGATTTGAATGTATATGAAAAGTTTTCAATTTGAATACAAATTTATGTCTCGGTTTATATGTTTGGTTACGTTTAAGTCTAGTAACGCCTTGTACTCTATTCTAGCATCGAATACGGGTAAGAGATGTTACATTTAATCAAGAATAAAGATGATGATAATAATTAGAAACTAAATAAATTTAACTAAACCTAAATCTACTCCTAGGTTCCTGTATCGGCTTTTCCTATTCCTTGTTTTAACTATACGAGTTCCATTTAGCCTAGATTAATTGTTTTACCTAATTAATTATTGAAGTACAGTTCTAATCAATCAACTAGTTGATACCCTATCAGGATCTTCCAATTTTCCACTAGAATAACGAGTCAACAAGAACTACATATATTCCGACCTGTCTAGACCAGTTCTGGGTTAAGGTGTTCATAGATAGACCATACCAATTTTGGGTTAATTCTCACCTAAATGACTTCCTAAGGTTGTCAAGCTTAAGGTTTGTTTCACATTCTTCATTTCCTAAACAGCTTATTTGTGAAGAAATTCTATCATTCAAGCAATTAATGAAGTTAAAGCAATTGAAACATGCAAAATATGTAGAAAGCACAAATTGATTCTAATATTTACACAAACATTCATCTAAAAATGTTAAAGAAATAAATATAAAAAAGAGAATAAGGAAAAGAGATGCTCATGGATTTATCAATGAAAGTGTGGTTTCGAAAAAAATTTCCCCTCACGGAAGTCTCACATCAGAATAGGATCTTCCAATTACAAGAACATAAAATAACCTAAGTAAAAACTAAGAATGAAAGCAAAACCTAAGAATCAAAACCCTAAAATTGTATGTTTAAATTGATGACAATGCCTTTAAATAGGCTAAACTCGAAATATTAAAGTGCCTAAAATATCCTTGAAGTCCTTAGAGTTCGATTGGGACAAATACACAGAATTTCCCTCCAAAATGTAATTAAAACCTGCAGAAGTTTTTGAGCTACGCAGAGGGTTGGTTGCAACACAGCCCTATAGTGTTGTAACATCAGAGTCTGATGTCACAACATCGAAGGGCTGTGTCATAACATTGAGGGAAATTTTGCTCCAGAACTTGTTTTTAGCTTCTATTTCAAACGTCGAGACATCAGTATCTTGGTGTCATGACATAGGCATTAGTTTTGGCTCAAATAGGCATCTTTAGCTCCCAAATTGACCTACAATACCATGTAACCTTATTTAGATATATAAAATGTAATAAAAATTAATAGAATGCATAAATTACTACTTAAAGTATGACAACCTAAATATATACTAAAATGCTTTGATTTACTATTAAACAAGCTATAATTATATGTAAAAAGGGATGTAAATAATAGTATGACTTATGGCAGATTAGATAACCACAAAGGCATCCTTATAACAGAGATTGCCACAAAGCTTTCTTATGGAAACTTCCACAAAGGCATTTCTTTAGGTTGCGCCATAAGGGCATCTCCTTACATATTACCATTAAGGTATTTGTAATAGTCCAGTTTAGACCCTAGTCGAAATAGTGGTTTCGGGACCACAAATCCAAGTCAGAAGAATATTTTAAATATTATTTTCTCTGTTTCCAGTATGCGACTAAGCATGTGGAAAGTTTCGTATGAAAATTTTATCGTTTGTGTGTCTGATCTGATAAAAGGACCCAATCGCGTAAAATGTAAAAGTGGCTTGCTATTTCTTAAAAGTGTCTTTTTGATATGGCTTATTAATTATGAGGTCCTTATGTTGTTAATATGCCATTTATATTGAAAGTGGACTAAAATGGCCTTATATGTTAATGTTTTAAATGTTTATTAATCATGGACAAAATGGTAATTGTTGTATAATTAAGCATTTAATAAAAGAAAACATTAAAGTGGTATTATATTCATCCTTGTTCAGCCAAAAATGGAAGAAAATAATAGGGTTCTTGAGCTTTGAATGTTCAACCATGATAAAGCTTGATTAAAGGTTCGTTTTTGTTCTTTTTTGATAATTTCTATGTTTTTGTGATCGTTACTTAGTAATCTATCAAGCCCATGTCTCAATTTTTGATTTTTTTGATGATTTTGAAATATGACATTGATGCTTTTGTGAGCTTTGTAATGATAGTTGATGAAAAATGAAAGATATGTATTTGATAAGTATGTTTGAATTTTTGATGAATTTGAGTAATTTGGACTAAATTGTGAAAATGAGATTTTTGAGGGACTAAAACGTAAAATCAATTAAACATATGGGCTTATATGAATGCTATGAGAATTCGGCCTAACATGGGTATATGCAAATTTTGTGTATTTTGTGATTTTGTGAAATAGGGACTAAATTGTCAAAATGTAAAAATATGAGGGCTAATTTGTAAAATTCCCAAAATGTGTGTTTGTGGATTGATTTGAATGATTTGGTGAATAAAAAAGGTTAAATTAGAATTTATATAGATCAAGAACTTTATGGAATTAGATCGGGAAAAGTCGAAAGTCATCGAGTAGCCGATTCAGTCTAATCGAATCCGTACAAGGTAAGTCGATATACAAATAAATGTATTTTGAATTGAATTATTATTGATTATATGATTTTGAACAATGTTGAATGAATATATGTGTTGAGAATGAGATATCCGATAAAGTATAGACAAAGTTGTAACGTCCGAAAAGCCCCATACGAACCATAGGAATAGTCAGGATATATAACGCATGACATAGGATCCGATATGTGTTATCTTGTAAGACCACGTCCAAGACGTTGGTATCTACTTATGATTTACGCGTAAGACCACGTCTGGATGGTGGCATCGTATTTGATTTCGTGTAAGACCCTGTCTGGGACAGTGGCATTGATATTTAGTTACATGTAAGACCATGTCTGAGACATTGGCATTGTACGAGCTTTCTGAGTTATCCGCGTATCCTTATGATTCTGAACGGTTCAACCAGCATTCCAAGAAATGAATGACTATGTGAAGATGTATCCAATTCAGGTATGTTTGAAATGTACATTATGTTTGAGAATAAGGTAAGTACAAAGCATATGTCTATATGTGAACTTATAGAATAAGTATGAGGTATGTGAAAATGAAATATGTCAAGTATAAGTGAATAATGCATATATGAGCAAATGCTTATGAGCCTTTGAACTAAATAGGAAATATGAACTTATCATTATGATATGCGATGATTCATACAATTGAATTGGATTATAATTGTATTTTGTGATAAGTTTATTTGTATATGGCTTACTAAGCTTTTGAAACCTTACTTTATGTGTGTTTGCATTGTTTTATAGATATCGTAGCTATCGGGAGCTCAGAGATCATCGAGGATTGTCACCACACTATCAAACCTTAATTTGGTACCTTTTCAAAATGTATATATTAAAGTATGGCATGTATAGGCTAGAAGTACTTTGATTATGTTTTGAGATGTATATATTTTGTAAGAGTATGCCCAAAAATCAATCATGAGATGGTTGTAATAACATACTTGAATTATCATGTTTTAATATAAGGCGTTTCCATTATTATTTCAGTTTTTCTTTCTGTGTGTATAAATAAAATATTTTATAATAATGTCCTGAGAATAATATGATTGTTCTTAAAAGATCCTTTGTCAAGTATTATTGTTGGCTATGACAACAATAATGCATTGAGATAACATGTAGTTGATTGATGATAAAGAGTTGTCATTGATATGGAGTGTCAAAATCAATGCATGAATATGTGTGTTAGAGAACAACATATTGGACTGACCCGTTATGAGTATGTTTCTTGGATTATTATGTAATTGTCACAACATTACTCATAGTGATTAATATGTATATGATCCTCAGACTTGAGATCATTATTATCCTAACATCGTGAGTTGTATATTTTGATACAGTCAAATGTACACCGTAACTGGTTGTTCTATAAAGGCTGATGTTGGATATACCACAATCTATTTAGAGGGATATGGTTGATCAATATAGAATAGGTCCCTCCTACATAATGGGAGTAATATCTTAGTCCACTTGATTGAGTGAGACTCGAAATGCATGGCCATGCTCAAATAAGTTGATATGAGATGTCATATTTATTTGTATATCATAGTCTACTCAAGATATCAAGAAACATGAGATGGACTATGCAAGTGTGACTATTCCATGACTTGTGTTCATTCTAGAGATAAAGGACTTAAGGATTAATGCATGAAAGATAAATCACAAAAGGTTATGTCGAATCATGACTTCTTGTAACTTAGGCAGCAATGATGCATTGCTATATGCCACTCATTGTATGTAACATTAGAATCGTTTTAGTATTACTGCTAACGTTACAAGAGCCTACAAGGTCACACCATATGGTTGAGATGATCGGAATAAAACATAGTTGGTATTGTTTTTGGTTGTCACATGAATTAAATTAATTATAGAATTAATTTAATTGGGCAATCAAATATCGAACATATTATATGTATAAGAATGTTGTACACATAATGAGAACATAATTCTATTAATATATGAAGTTAGTTCGTATATAAATTTAAATAAATATAGTTTACTGAAATCTTTGTTATAATTCATGTAATTATAATTTCGGTTAAAACATCATTATATTTATTTATTTTTAAATATTCAATATAAATATACCAAATTTAAAAGGGGAATTATATATATATATAGATAACCCTAAAAAGAAAACCTAGTTTTTTTTAGTGGTCTAGCAACCGTCAAAACAAAGAAATCTTCAAAATCATTTTGGGGACTTCTTCTGTTCATTGTCAACTAGGTGGACTACGTAGAGGTCAACATCTGAATTCTAGTTGCCGAGACATCGCTGTCTACTCAAATTGAAGTTTCAGTAATTTCCAAACTATTTTCATTATTTCGGTTTTCCCGATTCGTTCCTCGCACATGGATCCATGGTTGGATTGCTGGAATTTTATTTTTCCACTGCGCCTTGGGGGGCACCGGCATTCCAGCATATTTAGCCATGTGATATGGCTTGGTTTAGTTGATATTATGTTTGATTTTGGTATATGATATGTGATGTGATTATGAATGACCAAATGAAATGGTTAATTTTGGTAAGTTTTTATATATATTTATTTGAAAAAGTGGTAAGTTTGGTTATGAGATTGTATGATGTAAATTTGAAGTGTTGAAACATATACTTCGGTATGATATTGGCTTAGATTCGGTATGATTTGGATGATGAATTGAGAATGGAATTTGTTGATAATGTATTGGTATAAATGGTGTATGTTTTGGTTATGAAATGGTTGGAATTTCATATGCAATTTGTGCTTATTTGATGATTGTAGGGAAGGCCCTTAATGGGTGACAAGTTGGCTTTGTAAATGGTCTATTTTTTCCCACACGGGCAGAGACATGGGCGTGTGTCTCAGCCGTGTTACTCGAGGGCCATTTCAAAATGAGCCTAGGCAAACCACAGGGTCGCACACAAGGGCGTGTGCTACGCCGTGTGGCCAAGTCAGTTTCGACTATGGGCTAGATACACGGGCATGTGACTAGCCGTGTGATCCAAATCAGTAGCCTCTCTAATTTTCACATGGCCTGGAACACGAGTGTGTCATGTGGCCGTGTGGACAAGTCAGTATGTATGCTCTGTTTTGAAACAGCCTAGACACACGGGCGTATCTAAAGCCGTGTGAGGCATACGACCTGTTCACACGGGCTTGTGACCTGTGAAACTTTGAAAACCTGTTTAAGTTTCAAAAAAAATTTATGAGCTCAGTTTAGTCCCAACCCCTTTCAATGCATGTTTAAGGTCTCGGTGACTTATATAAGGGACTCTATTGTGATGTATGACTATGATGCTATGATGATTGTGAAATGAATGTTAAATGTTCCAATCTGTCCAGTAACGCCTTTAACCCTCGTCCGGCGATGGATATTGGTTAGGGGTGTTACATTGGTTGGTATCAGAGCTACAACTTAGTCGATTCTAGGATTAACGTAGCGTATGTGAGTCTAGCTATACATGCCATATTTATGAACTACGATATTGTGATGAATCCTGACAATGAAAATGTGTTTTTATATAGAATATGTATCCCGAATAAGCCATAGCTGACGATGCCGAGAGTAATGCACCTGCTCTCGCGCAAGGGATAGCGCCATCCTATTCTAGACTGGCTACGAGTAGCCGTGATAGAGAGGCTAGACAAGCCATCTATCAAATGATGAATGATTGGTTCAGTCAATACATTAGAACTAATCTGGCTGTTCAACAACCCCTAACCCCGGCTAATCCTCCACAAGTCCCTGCTATGTTGCAAGTTAATCTGAATTAGTTGATTAAGCTTCCAGTTGATAAAATTAGAAAATATAGGGTAAGGCCATATGTCTGTTACAAAATACGAGTAAAATTTTGTAATGCTAAGTCAATATGCACGAGAACGTGTTTCGATTGAAGCTATAATGTGCAAGAGATTCGAGGATGGCTTGAACGAGGATATCCGTCTATTAGTTGGGATTCTTGAGATTAAAGGATTTGTAGTACTTGTTGAACGAGTATGTAAAACTGAAGAACTCGGGAAAGAGAAAAGAAAAGCTGATTCAGAAGCTAGAGAAGTGTGAAAGAGGTCATCGAGCAAGCCATTTTAGTCTATGTCAAAGAAATTTCGAGATAATTATAGCTATTTAAAGGCTAATCTGGGACATTCGAGTAGAGATCGTGCTAGATCGCATTCGAGCTTCAAAGCTTCAGCTATTTCCGTTGCTAGTGTTGGAAATGTCAAATCTGATCGCCCTTAGTGCAAACATTGTGGTAAAAGACATCCTGGCAATTGTAAATTGTATGATCAGGCTTGTTTCAAATGTGGATCATTAGACCATTTCATCTGTGATTTTCCCGAGTCTGTTGAGCAAAAAATTGTACAAAATCCGAGGCCAAGTGGCAATGCGTCTCGTGGTAGACCTCCCAGAAATACGGGAAATGTGAGTGGTAGTCATAGAAGGACAAAAGACACTACTATTAGATCCGAGGCTCGTGCACCTGCCAGAGCCTATGCCATTCGAGCTCGTGAAGAAGCTTCGTTTCCTGATGTTATAAATGGTCCATTTACTCTTTATGATACTTTTGTGATTGCTTTGATAGATCCTGGATCAACGCATTCTTATATATGCATGAATTTAGTGAACAGTTAGACTTTGCCTCTAGAGTCTACTGAATTTGTGATTAAAGTATCGAACCCCTAGGTAAAAGTGTTCTAATTGACAAAGTCTTCAAGAATTGTCTATTGATGTTTCGAGATAAATGTTTTCCGGCTGATCTGATGTTATTACCCTTTGATGAGCTTGATATAATTCTAGGTATGGATTGGTTAACTTTGCATGATGCTATTGTGAACTGAAAATGGAAAACTATTGATTTGAGATGCAAGAATGATGAAATAGTTCAAATTGAATCTAGTGATTTGAATGGATTACCTATTGTGATATCTTCGATAAAAGCTTTAAGTATTGTGAGAAAAGGTTGTGAAGCTTACTTTGCATGTGATTGATTCGAAAGTAACAAAAAGAAAATTGAATCAGTGCCTGTTGTTTGTGAATTCCCTAATGTGTTTCCTGAAGAACTTTCAGGATTACCTCCTATACAAAAAGTTGAATTTGGCATTGAGTTAGTACTGGGAACTACTCCGATTTTGATAGCTCTGTATAAAATGGCTCCGACTGAACTAAAAGAATTAAAGTCTCAATTGCAAGAGTTGACCGATAGAGGGTTTGCTAGACCGAGTTTCTCACATTAGGTTGCTCCTGTTTTGTTTGTGAAAAAGAAAGATAGTACGATGAGAATGTGCATAGATTATCATTAGTTGAATAAAGTGACTACCAAGAATAAGTATCCTCTGCCTCGAATTGATGATTTATTTGATCAATTAAAAGGAGCTATTGTGTTTTAAAAGATAGATTTGAGATCAGGCTATTATCAATTGTAAGTAAAAGACTCAGACATTTCGAAAACTGCATTCAAAACGAGGTATGGCCACTATGAATTCTTAGTTATGTGTTTTGGATTAACAAATGCACTTGCTATCATTATGGATTTGATGAACAGAATTTTCAGACCGTATTTAGATCAATTTGTTGTCGTATTCATTGATGACATATTGATTTATTCGTGTGATGAATCCGAGCATGCCGAGCATTTGAGAATAGTGCTACAGACCTTGTGAGATAAGCAACAATATGCGAAGTTTAGTAAATGTGAATTCTGGTTATGAGAAGTCAATTTTCTGAGCTATATTGTATCAGCATCAGGTATCCAAGTTGATCTGAGCAAAATTTTTGCTATTTTGGATTGGAAGCCTCTGAGAAATGTCTCTGAAGTCAGTAGTTTTCTGGGACTTGCTGGTTATTATAGAAGGTTCGTAAAAGGCTTTTCGATGATTGCACCTCCATTAACAAAACTGCTTTAGAAAGACGAGAAGTTTGAATGGTCTGAAAAGTGTCAGAAAAGATTTGTCAATTGAAAGCTTTATTGACTGAAGCTCCAGTGTTAGTACAACCCGAATCGGGTAAAGAATTTATAATATATAGTGATGCTTCGTTGAATGGTCTGAGATGTCTTTTGATGCAAGAAGACAAAGTCATTGCTTATGCTTCGAGACAGTTAAAGCTGCATGAAAAAGAACTATCCGGCGTACGACCTTGAGTTAGCTGCAATTGTGTTTGCTTTGAAAATATGGCGTCATTATCTGTTTGGTGAGAAATGTCACATATATTCTGATCATAAGAGTTTGAAATATCTGATGACTCAGAAAGATTTGAATCTATGACAGAGAAGATGGTTAGAACTGTTAAAAGACTACGAACTTGTGATTAATTATCATTCGGGAAAAGCAAATTTTCTGGGTGATGCTTTGAGTCGAAAATCACTGTTTGCTTTGCATGCAATGAATGCTCATTTGGTTGTGTCTGATGATGGTTTAGTTTTAGCTGAATTAAAAGAAAGACCGTTATTCATTCAACAAATTATAGAAGCTCAGAAGATTGATAATGAGATTTTAGCAAAACGAGCTCAGTGTGAATTGAATTCTGATTCTGAATTTCAAATTGATAATGACGATTGTTTGAGATTCTGAGATCAAATTTGTGTTCTGAGAAATATAGAATTGATTTAGATGATTTTGAATGAAGCTTACAATAGTCGTTTACCTGTTTATCCATGTAGTACGAAAATGTGTAATGATCTGAAACAGCTTTATTGGTGGCTCGGTATGAAGTGTGATATCTTTAAATTTGTTACAAAATTTTAAAGCTGAACATCAGGTGCCATCCGGTTTGTTACAACCGATTATGATGCCAAAATGGAAATGGGATAGAATGACAATGGATTTTGTTTCGGGTTTACCCCTATCTCCTAGAAAGAAAGATGCAATCTGGGTAGTGGTTGCTAGATTGACGAAATCAGCCCATTTTACTCTGGTACAATCTGATTACTCTTTTAATAAGTTAGTTGAGTTATACATTTCTAATATTGTGAGATTGCATGGTGTGCCATTATCTATTGTGTCAGACAGAGATCCGAGATTCACATCACGATTCTGGAAGAAATTGCAAGATGCTCTGGGTACGAAATTGTATTTCATATTTGCTTTCCACCTGCAAATAGATGGTCAATCCAAGAGGATTATTCAAATTGTCGAGGATATGTTGAGATGTTGCATTCTTAAGTTTGAAGGTACATGGGAACAGTATTTGCCTTTGATTAAATTTGCCTACAATAATAGTTTTCAATCGAGCATCAAAAGGGCACCATACGAAGCCTTATATGGTCGCAAATGCCGTACACCTTTGTATTGGACTGACCTTTGTATTGGACTGAGCTCAGTGAAAATAAGATACACGGGGTTGATTTGATAAAAAAGACTGAACAGAAAGTAAAAGTCATCCGAGACAGTTTGAAAGTAGCTTCTGACCGTCAAAAATCTTACGCAGATTTGAAATGAAAAGATATTGAATTTGAAATTGGCGACAAAGTGTTTTTGAAAGTATGCCCGTAGAAGAAAGCACTTCGATTTGGTCGTAAAGGCAAATTGAGTCCGAGGTTTATCGGGCTGTATAAGATTACCGAGGATATCGAGCCAGTTGCTTATCGTTTGTTTTTGCCACCTGAGCTAGAAAAGATACATAATGTATTTTACGTATCAACGCTTCGATGTTATAGATTTGATCCTTCACATGTGATTTCTCCGTCTGAGATTGAGATTCAGTCTAATATGACCTATGAAGAAGAACCGATCTGTATCTTAGCTAGCGAAGTTAAAGAATTGCGAAACAAGAAAATCCCGTTAGTAAAAGTGATGTTGCATCGACACGGTGTTGAAGAGGCTACGTGGGAGCCTGAAGATATTATGAGATAGCAATATCCGAATCTATTTAAAGGTAAGATTTTCAAGGATGAAAATCCCTAAAGTGGGAGAATTGCAACAGTCTGGTTTAGACCCTAGTCGAAATAGTAGTTTTGGGATGACAAATCCGAGTCAAAAAATATTTTAAATATTGTTTTCTGTGTTTACAGTATGTGACTAAGCATGTATGAAAGTTTTGTATGAAAATTTATCGTTTGTGTGCCCGATCTGATAAAAGGACCTAATCGCATAAAATGTAAAAGTGGCTTGCTATTTCTTAAAAGTGTATTTTTGATATGGCTTATTGATTATGAGGTCCTTATGTTGTTAATATGTCATTTTTATTGAAAGTGGACTAAAATGGCCTTATATGTTAATGTTTTAAATGTTTATTAACCATGGGCAAAATGGTAATTGTTGTATAATTAAGTATTTAATAAAAGAAAACATGAAAGTGGTGTTATATTCATCCTTGTTCAGCCAAAAATGGAAGAAAATAATAGGGTTCTTGAGCTTTGAATGTTCAGCCATGATAAAGCTTGATTAAAGGTTTGTTTTTGTTCGTTTTTTGATAATTTCTATATTTTTGTGATCGTTACTCAGTAATCTATCAGGCCTATGTCTCAATTTTTTATTTTGTTGATGATTTTGAAATATTCCATTGATTATTTTGTGAGTTTTGTGATGATAGTTGATGAAAAATGAAAGATATGTATTTGATAAGTATGTTTTGTCTTTGAATTTTTGATGAATTTGAGTAATTTAGACTAAATTGTGAAAATGAGATTTTTGAGGGACTAAAACATAAAATAAATTAAACATATGGGCTTATATGAATGCTATGAGAATTCGGCCTAACATGGGTATATGCAAATTTTGTGTATTTTGTGATTTTGTGAAATAGGGACTAAATTGTCAAAATGTAAAAATATGAGGGCTAATTTGTAAAATTCCCAAAATGTGTGTTTGTGGATTGATTTGAATGATTTTGTAACACCCCAAACCCGGCCCAGACGTTATGGCCGAATTTGACGTGCCACATTGGAGTTGAAAACCCACGTTCCGTTTTTAGTGTTTTAAAACCATATATTTTGTTGAGTTAACAAAGTGTATGGAAGCTGGGCACCAGGTAGGTATCCGAGATAGAGGAGATGAGCCATGAAGGCTGCTTAAGTACCAAGCTCTTCAATTGGATCCAATCCTAGACATGCCCACAACCATAGCCACACTTTGTCATATCGAGTTTAAATTTGTTTAAGTGGACGTCTTTGATAAATCGGTTAATCGTGGTGTTGAGATATTTTGAAAACAAGTATCATTTTGAAAACACGTCCTAAGTCTAGCCCATTTGAATAATTATCAACCAGGTTTAAAGTTATTAAAATTAAAGTAATCCCGAAAAGAAATAAAAGGAAAGTTAAAATGGCCTAATTACAACCCAAAAATAAATAATATTTAAAGGAAATTTAAAGAAAACCGACGCTTATTTAAAAGTCCAAAGACAATCACCGTGGCCACTCTGAATCCCCTCCGGCCCAAGTCCCCACATCAAGGCTCACTGCAAGGTTAAGGAAAGGGGTGAGTTTGGAAACTCAGTGCAACAAGCCCCTTTCGAGCACAAAACAATAGCGACTGTTGGGTCTAAGCCCAAATCCAATCTCAAAACATGTCTTGGGCCATAGCCCTTTTCATATTTCATATCTCATAACACCGGGCGAAGCCTTTTCAAAATTTCATATTCTTGGGCAAGCCTTTATCAGAAACGGTATGGCCCTTAGGCCCATTTCAATATCACATATAATTTCAATGAAAGAATGCAACCCATTTGGGAGACTACTCAACCCACCATCAGCTACTCTCCACCCGTACCAACCAACACACCATGTGGGGATTAACTCGACCCACCCCGCCATACTCTCCACTGGCAGCATAGCTGCTTTATCATATAACTGGAGGCCTAGCCTCTTTTAATAACTGGGGCAAAAGCCCTTTCAATAATCAGGGCATAAGCCCTTTTATAAGCGGGGCATAAGCCCTTTTGATAACTGGGGCATAAGCCCTTTTGATAACTGGGGCATAAGCCCTTTTGATAACTGGGGCATAAGCCCTTTTTCACTTCCTCCATCCATATAAAAACCCAACCCAATGCAGTTATGATTACATCATGTGCATATCATACATATCATGTGCATATCATACGTGTCATGTGTGACATCCCTAATTTAACCCTAGTCAGGAAGTGGTTTCGGGACCGCTAAACCGAGTCACCGACATGTTCGAACGTAATATTTATTGTCTAGAATATGTGAAAATACATGTGTGAATTTTGAATTCTTTGATTTAGTTAATTTGATTGTGAATTGAAAGAAAAAGGACTCATGTGAAGGGATTTAAATATATGTGGCTATTTTAAGAGGTTAATAAAAGAATGAAGTAAAATAAATGGAGTTGCATGTCAAATACTCCATTTATTTTGGATAAGTGGCCGGCCATCACAAGTTGTGGGCAAGGGGAACATGTTTCAAACATGTCTAGTTAATGGATTATGTAAGGAGGAATAAAAAAAAAAAAGAAGAAGCATGGGAAATAAACTAATGAAAAATTAAAGGAAGAAAACAAAGAAAAAAAAATGTGTCCATCATTCTCATACATGACCGAAAAAAAAAAAAGGGAGAAGGAAAAGGCTTCATACTTTGGTTCTTCTTAGCCGTGTAGAAGAGGGAAAAAGAGAGGAAGAAATTCAGCCACTTTGAGCTGGAAATTAAGGTAAGAATTCAAGTTAGCTCTTTAAATCTTAGCATGGTTTTAAGCTAGATTCTAAGCCCCTTATTTAACCATGCCGAAATCTTTGAAAATTATGGTGATATGAACTTTCGGCCATGGTAGATGTTAAAGAAGATGGTGGAAATGTTGTACACATTTGATTAGTAAGTTAGATGGATGAGATTTGAACTAGTTATCAAGTTCTTTAGGTAACCCATGTTGAAATCTTGGTTTTTGAATAAGTGAGGTTTTCGGCTAGGGTAACTAACAAGGGTGATGATTGTTGTTTCATGCTAAATCTAGATGAACAATAGTTTAAGAGGAGCATTCGGCCATGATATGAGATTGTGATGTTAGTGCCGAATATGAAGATGATGAACTTGAATAAGTAATATTCGGCTAGCATGATAAGTATGAATTATCAAGTAGTTGAGATAATTGATGAGTGAAGTGGCTAATGGGGACTCTTAATGAAATTATGCTAAGGCCGAATGTATCAAATGCTAAATGTGCTTATATGTGTGTGTGTGTCATTAGTAGCTAATGGCATTCGGCATTGTTTAACTAAAATTAGAAATGAATGCTTGAAAGTTAAATATGGTCGCCCTAGTGACCAAATGCGTTAAAAGCTAATATATGGACAAATGATACGAATAAATTGACCTTTGAAATGTATATGGTTGCCGTGTGTATGTGTCTGATTGAGAAGTAAATTTGTTTGATTTAGCTCAAGATCTTAAAGGAGAGGCGTCCAACAAGGGGAAATCGAAGGTCATCGAGTAGCCGACGTGGAACTATTTTACCTAACACAAAGTAAGTCATTAAGCATATATTTGGTGTTGATTTAAATGATCATAATATATATGCAATTGTGTTTAATGAATTGATGTGTAAATGAAAATGTATGTGTATGGAATGATGCCATTGTTGAATGTATAAAGGCAGCAAAATGCATAAGGTATTGGTCACGGCACTAAGTGTGCGGGTATAAATGGACACGGTGACAAGATTGGCACTAAGTGTGCGGGTTTAAAATTGTACAGCACTAAGTGTGCGAGTTTGATTCTATAGCACTAAGTGTGCGAGCTGAAAATATATAGCACTAAGTGTGCGGATTCACTATATGCTCTTGTATTACAATTGGCACTGAGTGTGCGACATTATCGAGTTAATCCGGACAGCGAATCGGGTAAGTACCTCGAGCTCATGACGAATAGAGAATACGTTCATGCTTGGGGTTGAATTTGGTAAGCCTTAAATCTATGTGATGATTGAAATTGTATGGTTGTGCTGGAAAATGAGTTAATGTGTAAAAATGTTTCGATTATCTTGTTGTGTAGAATATGAAATGTGGATGTATGACTTGGTACGAGATTGGACCGAAAGGTCCGAGGTATTATGGTATAGATTCGATATGGACGAGTACCTAGCCTCATTTGTTGTACATGTAGTAGTAACTTTATCAGTGGATTAATGAATGCTTATGACTTACTGAGTTGTAAACTCACTCGGGTTTTTTTTTTTCTTCTTGTCACCCATTTTAGGTCTCTCGGACTTGTATTGTTTATGTGATCGGGACCGTCGTTGAAGTCATCACACCGCTGGAAATCTTTTGGTATTGTCTTCGTAGTTGAACTAGAAGAACATTTGGCATGTATAGGCTATTTTGTTTTGTTGAATCGTGGGTTGTAAACTTTAAGCCATGTGAAAATGGCCTATGCGGTCGTCGAGTGGGATGCTAGAACCTATAGCCACGAGTCTTAGAAACTTTAATTTTGATAGGGTGGCCATAATTTGTGTCATGTATGATGGATGATTAGTAAGGCCAAGGAAAGATTCATAGAATTGGCATAGTCTACTGCAGTAACTGTTGCGGACAGCAGCAGTGAGATGAGATTGAAAAATCACTAAAAATAGTAGGAGTAGAATTAAATAGTGAATAAATTATGAAATTAAACCTTGATGAATCTATTTTCATATGGACGAAACGAAATGACCATATGAGCAGTATACTGAGAGATATTAAAGTTCTCGTGAGACAGGGCCAGAACGGTTTCTGGGTCCCCTGTCGCGACTTTGATAATTTACTATAAATTATCCAGAAGGAATTAGAAGTCGTGACTTATATGTGCAGATTCCCCTTTGAGTCTAGTTTCATTAGAAACAAACGGCATGAGCATTGAAGCTCTGTACGAGAAGATATCCAGGTCGTAATGTGCGAAGATCAGTGTAGTCGACCCCTGTAACATGGGCGACTTTAACTAATAAACTGTACCAATTGGCCCGACCAAAATTCTAAAATAAATCCATGGATAGATATATGAGTCTAAATTCAGGAAAATTTACGGAATCAGTTTCCGAGTTTTGAAACTCGAGATATGATTTTAAAGGCGACAGTGACGCAATTAGCTAGCCTGCCTGGAACAGCAATCGAATATTATCAAGAGAGAAATAAGGGAAATAAGCCCGGTAATACTATGTGTTCATATCCGGTGACGGTCACGGGGTTGGGGTGTTACAATTTTATTGGTATCGAGCTATGGTTTAGTCGGTTCTAGGACTACCATAGGCGTGTGAGTCTAGCTATACATGCCAAATTGTTAGTGCTTAATAATGTGATGACTTGACGGTTGAAATTTTTGTTTTGATTAGCGATGGAACCCGGATAGAGAGACCCTTGGCGGATGACGTTGAAAGTGTAGCGGCTGCTCTGCGCAAGGGACACCGCTGTTGAGCCTCGGTCATCCGCGAATAATCAAAATGAAGGGGCGAAACAAGCCTTCTTCACCATGATGAATGAGTGGGTCGCGCAATATGCCCGAACCAATCCGGTGTCCAACCATTCCCGAATTTAAATAATCCACCCCAAGAGCCCGTGATGCCATCGATTCCATCGATCCTGTGAGGATGAGTAAACCACCGTGGACTTGATTAGGAAGCGTGGGGCGAGGAGTTTAAGGCCATAGTTACCGATTTATGCCGAAAGGGCCGAGTTCGCTTGATAACACCATTAGAGTGTTTGATGAACTGTCATGCACACCGATGAATGTCTTAAGTGTGATATATCTTTGTTGCGAGACTCACCTACTATTGGTGGAGGACCTTGATTTCCATAGTCCCAAAGGAACAAGTTACTTGGGATTTCTTTCAAACGAATTTCGGAAGAAATATATTAGTCAACGGTTCATCGATCGAAGCGTAAGGAGTTCCTGGAACTCAAGCAAGGCCGTATGATCAGATCTCAATCTGAACATGAGTTCGTAAGACTTAGTCGGTATGCTCGAGAGTGTGTGGCTGATGAGGTTGCTATGTGCAAAAGATTTGAAGAAGGATTGAATGAGGAGTTAAAGTTACTAGTGGGAATTTTGGAGATAAAGGAGTTCGTGATACTAGTCGAACGAGCACGCAAGGCGGAAGAACTTGGGAAGGAGAAGAAGAAGGCTGAACTTGAAGCAAGAGATTACCGTAAAAGATCAACGAGTAAAGCTCCGTTCTCATTGTAAAGAGGTTCGGGAGGACACTAGTAAGTCGAGGCGATCGGGAATTTCCATTAGAGCCCGACCATTGACGGACTCCGAGCTACATCGATAGCTAGTGTGGGCAATAATCGTCAAGAGAGACCTGAATGTCCCCAATGTGGAAGACGACACCTAGGTGAATGTTGGGGTAAGTCTGTTAACTTAGGCTCATTACGGATGTGGTTCAAGGACCACTTCATTAGGGATTGCACGAGCTAGATGAGAAGAATAAGATGCAAGGTCGAGATCTAGTGGGCAACAGCTAGAGGTAGACCCCGAGGGTTTCAGGAGGTAGGGGTGGTAATCGAGGGGAGCCACCGATCTGGCTGTTCGATCCGAGACCCGAGCTCTGCTAGAGCATATGCCATCTGCATACGAGAGGAGGCATCCTCCCGACGTTATCACTGGTACTTTTACTCTCTTTGATACTAGTGTGATTGCATTGATTGACCCGGCTCTACTCATTCATATGTATGTGAAACTTTAGCATCCAAGAAGACTCTACTGTTGAGTCTCTCGAGTTCGTAATTCAGTGTCAAACCCTTTTGGTCAATACGTACTCGTTGATAAAGTGTGCAAGAGATGCCCCTAATAATTCGAGAATCTGTTTCCGGCCGATCGATGCTTCTACCATTTGATGAATTCGATGTTATTCTTGGTATGGATTGGTGACCGTACATGATGCGATGGTGGACCGCAAAAGGAAAGCCATTGTTTTGAGGAGTGCAAATAATGAGGTAGTCTGAGTCGAGTCTCTTGATTTAAAAGGAGTGCCGCGATAATATCTTCTATGACCGCTCGGAGATATGTGAAAAGGGTGTGAAACATACCTTGCGTATGTGTTTGGAAGTAAAGAGACGGAAAGGAAACTCGAATCGGTACCGATGGTTTGTGAGTATTCGGATGTTTTTCCGAGGAGTTACCGGATTGCCACGTTAGAAGTGGAATTCGCATCGGTTGTACCGGTACTACGCCGATTTCAATAGCCCCGTGTCGTATGGCATTAACGGAATTAAAGGAATTGAAGGTTCAGTTGCAAGAATTAACGGATAGAGGTTTCGCTCGACCGAGTTTTTCTCCATGGGGCGCTTTGTATTGTTTGTGAAGAAGAAGGACGGAACCATGAGGTTGTGCATCGACTATCGTCAACTCAATAAAGTGACGATAAAGAATAAATATCCATTGCCACGAATTGACGATTTGTTTGATCAATTAAAGGGAGCCTTGGTGTTTTCAAAGATAGATTTGAGGTCGGGTACTATCGGTTGAGGGTCCGAGAATCGGACATACCAAAACCGCTTTTAGAGCGAGGTACGGTCACTACGAATTCTTGGTGATGCCGTTTGGGCTCACTAATGCCCTACGGTGTTTATGGATTTAATGAATAGAATTTTCAGGCCATACTTGGATCGGTTCGTAGTTGTATTTATCGATGACATTTTGGTCTATTCGAGAGATGAAGTGAACATCTTTGAACACCGAGGCTAGTGTTGCAAATCTTACGAGATAAGCGATTATCATAAAGTTCAAGAAATGTGAATTTTGGTTGAAAGAGGTTAGCTTTTGGGGCACGTGGTGTCCGTGATCGGTGTCGGGTGGACCCGAACAAAATTCGCCATAGTCGATTGGAAACCACCAAGGAATATTACCGAAGTTAGGAGCTTTTGGGGCTTGCTTAGGTTATTACCGACGATTTGTAAAGGGTTCTCGACGATAGCCACACCAATGACGAAGCTACTCCAAAAGGATGTTAAGTTCGAATGGACGGAGAAATGTCAGAAAAGTTTCGATCAACTGAAAGCTTATTTGACTGAAGCCCCAATTCTAGTGCAACCCGAATCGGGCAAAGAGTTTGTCATTTATAGTGACGTATCCCTACTTGGGTTGGGTTGCGTATTGATGCAAGAAGGTCGAGTTGTGGCCTATGCGTCGAGACAATTAAAGCCACATGAGAAAAATTATCCAACCCATGACCTCGAATTGGCTGCCATCGTATTCGCCTTAAAGATATGGCGACATTACTTATTTGGTGAGAAGTGCCATGTGTATTCGGATCACAAAAGTCTCAAATATTTGATGACTCAAAGAGACTTAAATCTGCGACAAAGACGATGGCTCGAGTTGTTAAAAGATTATGAACTCGTCATTGATTATCACCCGGGAAAGGCCAATGTGGTTGCGGATGCCTTAAGTCGGAAATCACTGTTTGCTTTACGAGCGATGAATGTACACTTGTCTATTCTACCCGACAATGTGTTAGTAGCCGAATTAAAGGCCAAACCATTGTTGGCTCATCAAATTCGTGAAGCTCAGAAAGTCGACGATGAGTTGGTTGCAAAACGGGCTGAGTGTGTTCCGAACAAGGACTCAGAATTTCAAGTCGACGATGACGATTGTTTAAGGTTCAGAAGCCGTCTGTGTGTTCCAAAGAATTCGGAACTTATTTCGATAATTTTGAACGAAGCCCATTGTAGCCGAATGGCAATCCACCCGGGAAGTACGAAGATGTACAACGATTTGAAACGTCGGTTTTGGTGGCATGGTATGAAACGAGACATCTCCGACTTTGTTTCGAGGTGTTTAATATGTCAACAAGTGAAAGCGGAACATCAAGTGCCTTGAGATTACTTCACCGATCACGATACCCGAGTGGAAATGGGATCGAGTCACAATGGACTTCGTATCCGGACGCCATTGTCGGTGAGTAAGAAGGATGCGATTTGGGTCGTTGTTGATAGATTGACTAAGTCGGCTCACTTTGTCCCGTCGTCGCACGGACTTTTCGATGGACAAACTAGCCGAATCAGACGTTCTCGATTGTGAGATTACACGGGTGCCTATTTCCATCGTGTTGGATAGAGATCCGAGATTTACCTCGCGATTTTGGAAGAAGTTGCAAGAAGCTTTGGGTACCAAGTTGCATTTCAGCACCGCCTTTCACCCCAAACCGATGGTCAATCCGAACGGGTAATTCAAATACTCGAGGATATGTTGGGATGTTGCATCCTTGAGTTTAGCGGTTCATGGGAACGGTATTTGCCTTTGATTGAATTCGCTTACAACAATAGCTTTCAATCAAGTATTAAGATGGCGCCTTACGAGGCTTTATACGATCGTAAATGCCGTACCCCATTATTCGGACTGAACTTAGTGAAGGTAAATTCTTGAGGTTGATTTGATTAAGGATGCCGAGCAAAAAGTTCGAGTAATTCGTGAAAGTTTGAAGGCTGCATTGGATCGCCAAAAGTCGTATGCGGATTTGAAAAGGAAAGACATTGAATATCAGGTTGGAGACAAGGTATTTCTCAAAGTCTCACCCTGGAAGAAGGTGCTTAGATTTGGCCGTAAGGGCAAATTGAGTCCGAGGTTCATCGGTCCATACGAAGTATCTGAACGAGTTGGGCCAGTAGCGTATCGATTAATTTTACCCCCTGAGCTCGAAAAGATTCACAACGTTTTCCATGTTTCGATGCTTCGACGATATAGGTCTGACCCGACACACGTAATTACTCCATCTGAGGTCGAGGTTCAGCCTAATTTGAGCTATGAAGAAGAGCCGGTTCGCATTCTGATGCGTGAAGTAAAAGAGCTACGAAACAAGAAAATTCCATTAGTGAAGGTGTTGTGGCATAAACACGGGATGGAAGAAGCCACTTGGGAACTTGAGGACTCTATGAAAGAGCGATACCCGAGCCTATTTACCGGTAAGATTTTCGGGGACGAAAATTTCTTAAGTGGGGGAGAGTTGTGACATCCCTAATTTAACCCTAGTCGGGAAGTGGTTTCGGGACCGCTAAACCGAGTCACCGACATGTTCGAACGTAATATTTATTGTCTAGAATATGTGAAAATACATGTGTGAATTTTGAATTCTTTGATTTAGTTAATTTGATTGTGAATTGAAAGAAAAAGGACTCATGTGAAGGGATTTAAATATATGTGGCTATTTTAAGAGGTTAATAAAAGAATGAAGTAAAATAAATGGAGTTCCATGTCAAATACTCCATTTATTTTGGATAAGTGGCCGGCCATGACAAGTTATGGGCAAGGGGAACATGTTTCAAACATGTCTAGTTAATGGATTATGTAAGGAGGAATAAAAAAAAAAAAGAAGCATGGGAAATAAACTAATGAAAAATTAAAGGAAGAAAACAAAGAAAAAAATGTGTCCATCATTCTCATACATGACCAAAAAAAAAAAAGGGAGAAGGAAAAGGCTTCATACTTTGGTTCTTCTTAGCCGTGTAGAAGAGGGAAAAGAGAGGAAGAAATTCAGCCACTTTGAGCTGGAAATTAAGGTAAGAATTCAAGTTAGCTCTTTAAATCTTAGCATGGTTTTAAGCTAGATTCTAAGCCCTTATTTAACCATGCCAAATCTTTGAAAATTATGGTGATATGAACGTTCGGCCATGGTAGATGTTAAAGAAGATGGTGGAAATGTTGTACACATTTGATTAGTAAGTTAGATGGATGAGATTTGAACTAGTTATCAAGTTCTTTAGGTAACCCATGTTGAAATCTTGGTTTTGAATAAGTGAGGTTTTCGCTAGGGTAACTAACAAGGGTGATGATTGTTGTTTCATGCTAAATCTAGATGAACAATAGTTTAAGAGGAGCATTCGGCCATGATATGAGATTGTGATGTTAGTGCGAATATGAAGATGATGAACTTGAATAAGTAATATTCGGCTAGCATGATAAGTATGAATTATCAAGTAGTTGAGATAATTGATGAGTGAAGTGGCTAATGGGGACTCTTAATGAAATTATGCTAAGGCGAATGTATCAAATGCTAAATGTGCTTATATGTGTGTGTGTGTCATTAGTAGCTAATGGCATTCGGCATTGTTTAACTAAAATTAGAAATGAATGCTTGAAAGTTAAATATGGTCGCCTAGTGACCAAATGCGTTAAAAGCTAATATATGGACAAATGATACTGAATAAATTGACCTTTGAAATGTATATGGTTGCCGTGTGTATGTGTCTCGATTGAGAAGTAAATTTGTTTGATTTAGCTCAAGATCTTAAAGGAGAGGCGTCCAACAAGGGGAAATCGAAGGTCATCGAGTAGCCGACGTGGAACTATTTTACCTAACACAAAGTAAGTCATTAAGCATATATTTGGTGTTGATTTAAATGATCATAATATATATGCAATTGTGTTTAATGAATTGATGTGTAAATGAAAATGTATGTGTATGGAATGATGCCATTGTTGAATGTATAAAGGCAGCAAAATGCATAAGGTATTGGTCACGGCACTAAGTGTGCGGGTATAAATGGACACGGTGACAAGATTGGCACTAAGTGTGCGGGTTTAAAATTGTACAGCACTAAGTGTGCGAGTTTGATTCTATAGCACTAAGTGTGCGAGCTGAAAATATATAGCACTAAGTGTGCGGATTCACTATATGCTCTTGTATTACAATTGGCACTGAGTGTGCGACATTATCGAGTTAATCCCGGACAGCGAATCGGGTAAGTACCTCGAGCTCATGACGAATAGAGAATACGTTCATGCTTGGGGTTGAATTTGGTAAGCCTTAAATCTATGTGATGATTGAAATTGTATGGTTGTGCTGGAAAATGAGTTAATGTGTAAAAATGTTTCGATTATCTTGTTGTGTAGAATATGAAATGTGGATGTATGACTTGGTACGAGATTGGACCGAAAGGTCCGAGGTATTATGGTATAGATTCGATATGGACGAGTACCTAGCCTCATTTGTTGTACATGTAGTAGTAACTTTATCAGTGGATTAATGAATGCTTATGACTTACTGAGTTGTAAACTCACTCGGGTTTTTTTTTTTCTTCTTGTCACCCATTTTAGGTCTCTCGGACTTGTATTGTTTGCGTGATCGGGACCGTCGTTGAAGTCATCACACCGGCTGGAAATCTTTTGGTATTGTCTTCGTAGTTGAACTAGAAGAACATTTGGCATGTATAGGCTATTTTGTTTTGTTGAATCGTGGGTTGTAAACTTTAAGCCATGTGAAAATGGCCTATGCGGTCGTCGAGTGGGATGCTAGAACCTATAGCCACGAGTCTTAGAAACTTTAATTTTGATAGGGTGGCCATAATTTGTGTCATGTATGATGGATGATTAGTAAGGCCAAGGAAAGATTCATAGAATTGGCATAGTCTACTGCAGTAACTGTTGCGGACAGCAGCAGTGAGATGAGATTGAAAAATCACTAAAAATAGTAGGAGTAGAATTAAATAGTGAATAAATTATGAAATTAAACCTTGATGAATCTATTTTCATATGGACGAAACGAAACGACCATATGAGCAGTATACTGAGAGATATTAAAGTTCTCGTGAGACAGGGCCAGAAAGGTTTCTGGGTCCCCTGTCGCGACTTTGATAATTTACTATAAATTATCCAGAAGGAATTAGAAGCCTTACCTTATATTTTCAGATTCCCCTTTGAGTCTAGTTTCATTAGAAACAAACGGCATGAGCATTGAAGCTCTGTACGAGAAGATATCCAGGTCGTAATGCGCGAAGATCAGTGTAGTCGACCCCTGTAACATGGGCGACTTTAACTAATAAACTGTACGAATTGGCCCGACCAAAAATTCTAAAAATAAATCCATGGATAGATATATGAGTATAAATTTAGGGAAAATTTACGGAATCAGTTTCTGAGTTTTGAAACTCGAGATATGATTTTTAAGGCGACAGTGACGCAATTAGCTAGCCTGCCTGGAACAGCAATCGAATATTATCAAGAGAGAAATAAGGGAAATAAGCCCGGTAATACTATGTGTTCATATCCGGTGACGGTCACGGGGTTGGGGTGTTACATCATGTGCATCTCATACATACCCTATTTATCAAAATCCCATGTATTAAAATCATACATAAACCCTAGGGGTATAATGGTCATTTTTACCTAGGGGCAAAACGGTCATTTTCATGGTATAAGGGTAATCTCATAATTTTACCAAAAATTAGGGTTCCATGTTCATTAACGATTACTAACAATCCATGGGCGCAAACAGTGATTCTAGCCCATTTTTAGCGAAATCGAGTTATTGGGCCTAAAACCCCTAATGGGCCCTACTTAGCCAATTTCGTCATCTAGGCCCATTTAGCCTATATTCCATAACAGTTTTAACAGTCTTATCATGCCATATAACGATTTCCGTTTTCTACCAATTTTTTCCCAAATGGGCCCGAAAGCCCAATGGGCCCCACTTGACCCCTCGAGGCCCAACTTACCAAGAATGCCAAAATCACATTCTTACCGTTTCCATCGTTCTCGATCACCGTCTCATCGATTCTAACTAACTAGTGAGCGTTAAGCTTGCTCACAAGTCCTCGAAATGCCGAATTTGGCATTTCGCTTTTCGCATTTTATCGCTTTAAGCTATGAAAGGGTTCGTTACACACCTGATTTGCGATATTCCTTGACGAGATCTCCTATGCGATTTGTCCTATAATCAACCACTTATAGATTAGACCATGTTATTATTAAACCAAATCGAAAACTACCTATTATCATCACTTACACATTCGGCCACCATCCACAATGGCCCTTGAGTTCATACCTTTGCCGAAGTTGATGACTAGATTTAGTCACTCCGATGATCCAAGCTTTTCACACACTCCTCGATCGGTAGCCTTTAATCCTCACTAGCACCAACAAACCAAATAACACCAAAACCCTTTTAGCCTTAGTCGACGGAGGGTTTTAGCTTTTCTTAAACCACAAGATACAAATGGAAAGAAGGTTCGAATACTTACCAAGAGATCTACTCATTGAAGAACGTTCCAAATACCTTCCTACCCCATATCTGTTGTGAATCCAACTTAAACATGCGTAGAAAATAGATCTAAATATTAATTCCCGAATCACTAAAGTATGAAGCTTTCAACTTTTCAGCAAATATTAATCTAAGCTATTACGACGTTAGTACACACACATTACGGGTTGAAGTTGAAATGTTTCCATAATCAATCACCTCGATAACCACCACCGCCACTCAAACTTAACTATTCCAATATCAATATATGTAAATCCTAAGCACATCACTCATACGGAACATAAGGGCATATTCGTCATTTTACCATACAGGGGTATTTTGGTAGTTTTACAAATTGAGGGTATTGCGGTAATTTCACAAACCAAGGGTATTTTAGTAATTTTGTAAATCGAGGGTAAAACAGTAATTTTGTAAATCAAGGGTAAAACAGTAATTCTATAAATCGAGGGTAAAATGGTAATTCTGTAAATCGAGGGTAAAACGATAATTATGTAAATCGGGGGTAAAACGGTAATTATGTAAATTAGGGGTAAAATGGTAATTCTATAAATCGAGGTAAAATAGTAATTACATAACCGAGGTAAAAGCGGTAATTACAGAATCGAGGGTAAAATGGTAATTTTACAAATCGAGGTAAAACAGTAATTCTATAAATCGAGGTAAAACAAGAATTACGTAAATCAAGGGTAAAATAGTAATTACAGTAACCGAGGGTAAAACGGTAATTACAGTAAATCGAGGTAAAACGGTAATTTTACAAATCGAGGTAAAACAAGAATTCTATAAACCGAGGGTAAAAGCGGTAATTCAGTAAATCGAGTACTTTGGTAATTTTACAAGTCGAGGGCATTTCAAGAATTGGTAAACTAAAGTATTCTAAACATGGATAACAATACGAATGGGCCTAAAGCCTATTCTCGGTCCAAATGGGCCCACACGCTCGTGTGGCCTTTTAGCCCAAACCTAGCCACAGATATGCGATTCACCTAGCCTAGTCCAATATTTACTACACAATCAAACAACTTATCCAATTGGGCCGTGAGCCCATTGGGCCCATATGGCCCCTTTCGACCCATCGCGCCCAAGTAGCCATCCAACAACAAGAGTAGTGATAAATACACACCGATAGGAGACCGGAGTTAATCCACGCTCCGAGCACTCTTAATGACGCCTAACCCAAACGAGCACGCCATACAAATGAAAGGGATCGACCAAGAAAGGTACATTTACTCTCTTCATGGTTCCTCTATTTAAAGCCGACTTCACAACCACTCTTATATTAGCTTCCCGATATGGGATCCTCCAACATTAGAGTTTAAATTCAACACCAACTCTTGTCACCTGTTAGCAAAATAAATGCTCTTTGCTTGCTATGGGATTCAACCTATGCCTCCCCTTAAATGCTCCACATGCTACTTGCCACTAAGCCACAAGGCTTTTGTGTCATATTTTATCCCCAATTAATTATAAGGTCTAAAGGCCAAAGTCCAGGTTCCCTTTAAAAAAACAAAATAAATTGCAAGAGCCAAGGCTTGAACCCAGGCTCCCATACAACCTTAATGACACCACAACCACTAGACTACAAGCTTCCTTGTGTCATTTATTTAACACAATAATTTAAAAACCCTCATCCAAGCATCCAAGTTTTTTTTTCACTTAATACCAAAATTTTTGCTAAAGCCCAAGTTTGAACCCAAGATTTCTCCAACACTTCTCAAAGCCATTAACCACTAATAGCAAACATTTAATTGTGTTATTTCATTGCACAATTAAATACCTATATAAAACCTCTTTACGGACCCACACTCAAGGCCCAATACTTCTAGGCCCAAGTTCGGGGTGTTACAGATTTGGTGAATAAAAAAGGTTAAATTTGAATTTATATAGATCAAGAACTTTATGGAATTAGATCGGGGAAAGTCAAAAGTCATCGAGTAGTCGATTCCGTCTAAACGAATCCGTACGAGGTAAGTCGATATACAAATAAATGTATTTTGAATTGAATTATTATTGATTATATGATTTTTAACAATTTTGAATTAATATATGTGTTGTTAATGAGATATCCGAGAAAGTATCGACAAAGTTACGATGTTCGAAATACCCCGTACGAACCATAGGAATAGTTAGGATACATATGTCATGACATAGGTTCCGATATGTGTTATCATGTAAGCCCATGTATGGGACGTTTGCATCGACTTATGATTTACGTGTAAGACCACATCTAGGACATTGGAATCGTATTTGATTTCTGTAAGACCCTATCTGGGACAATGGCATCGATATTTGATTACATGTATGACCTCGTCTGGGACATTGGCATTGTACGAGCTTTCAAAGTTATTCATATATCCTTATGATTCCGAACGGTTCAATGGGCATTCTGAGAAATGAATGACTATGTGAATATGTATCTGATTTAGGTACGTTTGAAATGTACATTATGTTTGAGAGTAAGGTAAGTACAAAGCATATGTATATATGTGAACTTATAGAATAAGTATGAGGTATGTGGAAATGAAATATGTTAAGTATAAGTGAATTATGCATATATGAGCAAATGATTTTGAGCCTTTGAACTAAATGGGAAATATGAACTTATCATTATGATAAGCCGTGATTCATACAATTGAATTAGATTATAATTGTATTTTGTGATAAGTTTATTTATATATGGCTTACTAAGCTTTTGAAAGATTACTTTGTGTGTGTTCGCATTGTTTTATAGATATCGTAGCTACCGGGAGCTCGGGGATCGATGAGGATTGTCACCACACTATCAAACCTTAATTTGGTACCTTTTCAAAATGTATATATTAAATTATGACATGTATGGGCTAGAAGTACTTTGATTATGTTTTGAGATGTATATATTTAGCCATGTGATATGGCTTGGTTTAGTTGATCTTATGTTTGATTTTGGTATATGATATGTGATGTGCTTATGAATGACTAAATGAAATAGTCAATTTTGGTAAGTTTTGATATATATTTATTTGAGAAAATGGTAAGTTTGGTTATGAGATTGTATGATGTAAATTTGAAGTATTGAAACATATTCTTTGGTATGATATTGGTTTAGATTTGGTATGATTTGGTTGATGAATTGAGAATGAAATTTTTTGGTAATGTATTGGAATAAATGGTGCATGTTTTGGTTATGAAATGGTTGGAATTTGATGTGCAATTTGTGCTTATTTGAAAATTGTAGGAAGGACCTTTAACGGGTGGCAAGTTGGCCTTGTAAATGGACTATTTTTGCCAACACGGGTAGAGACAAAGGCGTGTCTCTCAGTCGTGCTGCTCGAGGGCCATATCAAAATGAGCCTGGGTAGACCACACGGTCGCACACCCGAGCATGTGCTAGGCCGTGTGGCCAAGTTAATTTCAACCACGGGCTAGACACACGGGCGTTTGACTGACCGTGTGTCCAAGTCAGTAGCCTCCCTAATTTTCACACGACCTGGCACACGGGTGTGTCATGTGGCCGTGTGGACAAGTCAGTATGTATGCTCTGTTTTGACATGGCTTAGACACATGGGCATGTCTAAAGCTGTGTGAGGCACACGGCCTGATCACACGGGCGTTTGACCTGTTAAACTTTGAAAAATTGTTTAAGTTTTGAAAATTTTTTGTATGAGCTCGGTTTAGTCCTTTCCCCTTTCTAATGCATGTTTAAGGTCTCGATGACTTATATAAGGGACTCTATTGTGATGTATGACTATGATGCTATGATGATTGTGAAATGAATGTTAAATGTTTCAATCTGTCCGGTAATGCCTTTAACCCTAGTCCGGCGATGGATACTGGTTAGGGGTGTTACAGTATTCCTTATCAAAGATCTGGCACAAAGGCTTTCTTTAACAGAGATAACCATAAGGACTAACTTTTAACTGAGACAGCCACAAAGGCGTCCTTTCACAGAAATTGGTGTTTTTAACAATAGGGATTCACCTATACTCATCATTGTGAGGTTTGCCCTCACTGGTACTTACCCAACCATCCTTTACATATTCCATATGAAGTCATTGTCCAGCCAAGGTCTTACACTATATGGTCTTCAGAGTGCCATGGAATTTTCCTTTTAGAGATTCGTGTTTTTAGTCCCGACGAACCCCTTTAGATGACATCGAAGACAAAATCAAATGTTTCATGCAGACTCATACTTGATAGACTTATTTCTTTCAGAATTCTTCATGAAAGACGCATTCATGCTTATAGATATGTAACACATTCCTTAAACTTCATCCATAGACTTACTCATAATAGACTCTTTCACAACAGACTTGTTCTTGTCATCAAAACACACACACGCGCTTTACATATTCAGACATATTAACCTCAGAGATCATATCCATATTTTCATACGAATCGTTCATGTAAGTTCATCAACATACATTTCACACAGAATCATCACATCATGTAATTTAGCTTATTTTCATCGAAGTTTTTTCATACATAATACATTTGCAAGAGCCAGCTTAGAGGCTCACCTGACTTGCGACTTTAACAGCGTTAAACACCAGATCTGGGCTTCTATCAAGTAGATCGGTAGCCTTTAATTGATAGAACATGGGGACTCATCAATATCTATACACTTAACTCATTTTCTTTTACTTCAACATCAGAAATCTCTACATAAGAATTTACCCAGCTAGATTGAGCTACTCCTTAACAACTTAGCATGAAAGGTTATAAATCTTACCTTAACAAGGGGTATCTCAGAGCCTAGATCCATATATTCAACTCAGCTTGAAGGATGAGAGGAACTCTCTCTATTTCTCTCCTTTATAAATAGAGATTACTTCTTGAAGAAAAAGGAGAAAGGTCCCACATTTCTTACCCGGGTTACCCTGATATTTTACCTTTATCCCTATGGATATTTGACAGGCGTCCCAATCCTTACAAACCACCAAATAAATGCTTGACATCTGTAAAGAGATGTCTATGAGAAAACATATGTTTACATAACATACCCTTAGGCCTTAATGCATTCCTTATTTTTTACATTAGAGTGTATATGGTATCTTAACTAATCACACTTGGCATGTTATGCCTTCTTAGCAACGACCCTATTTTTCGAGTTTCCTTAATACCTTACTAGTTCCTCTTCCTAATGATTTATTCTTTTCTAAGGTAGTACGCACCCACTTAACATGCCAAGAGCATCAGGGGGTGAACAACAGTTTACCATTTGAAGTGTAACACCCTTAGCCTGTATCCGTCGCTGGAACAGGGTTATGGAGCATTACCGGAGTTTATAGTTCAATTACTGTTAATTCATGTCATTTACTATTCATTTTTGAAAATCAATCACAATCAATCATAATGTCCCTCATATGGGTCCTCAAGGCCCAAAATACATATTAGAATCGAGTCGGGACTAAACCAAAATCACAGAAAATTTTTCGCAAAATCTTAAAATTTTTCTTAGGTGTAGGGGACACATGCCCGTGTGGCCAGGCCGTGTGGCTCACACGACCAATGGCACACCCATGTGTCAGGTCGTGTGGGCATTCAATGTGAGGCATATAGTCGTGTTCTAGCCCGTGTCCTTACCCGTGTAACTCTCTGACTTGGGTCACACGGCCAGCCACACGCCCGTGTGCTAGACCGTGTGGATAATTTAATTTTCAAAATTTAAGTGCAAGGGTTACACGGCCAGGACACACGCCTATGTGTTGGGCCGTGTGTCTCACACAGTTAAGACACACGCCCGTGTCTCTGCCCATGTGCTCAATTCTGAGAATTCTATTTCTTAAATTTTAAGATGCAGGGGACACACAACCAAACACATGCCTGTGCTTATGGTTGTGTCTCACACACAGTTGAGATACACGCCTGTGTGTCTACCGTGTGGACAAATAAGGCCATTTTCCAAGCCTTATTTCTCACCTTTTTTACCTTGCACCTACATCAACAACCTAATACACTTTCAAACCAATTTGATACATATAAACCAAGCCAAATTTAAGTATTGTATATGACATTTTAGCTCATATGTTTTAGTATTTAACTTACTATATTTGCATTTATGTTTTTTTGCAAGTATTATCAATTATACCAATTCAAATTCATTCATCAATTGATTCATATATCTTCTACCATTTAACCATTCCAACACACTTCAAATATGTTATGACCTTTTATAATTACATCAAAATATACTTTACACTTGTTATTCCAATGGCTAGTTACAACCAAATATTTCATCATTTTGTCTAAATTAGCCTATACATGCCATTATACCAACATAAGCTTACTATTTATACAAAAATGGGCTGAAGGATAGTGTGATGATGCTCCGATTGATTTCAAACCCTAACGAGCTCCCTAGCACTATAAAACAGAGGAAAATTAAACAGAGTAAGCATTCAATGCTTATTAAGTTCGTATAGCAAGGATTTAACTTACCAAATATGCTCATATAAACAAACATATATAACATGCATCCCAAAACATTTTGCCCAATTGCCTAAACACAAGTTCTCATCAAACAAGTTAGTCATATAATTCAATGAATATCAAGAAAATAGAGATAAGCTCATCATATAACAATTTTCAAGTATTTTAGACTATTTGAGAGATAACTCATATTTAGCACATATTTTCTTTCATCAGGACTTTTGTCCGTTGAATCGCCAAAATATACCCAAGTAGTATACTCAAGTTATACAAACCAGTGATTCGTCAATTCATAAACAGGGTTACCCTTTAGGGCACATAATCAGGAAGCACACTCTCGAGCCATATAACAGGATGTTCATATGAGCCATGTATCAGGAAGCTTACTCGGGGCTAAATAGGAAACTCATAAGAGTTTAGAACAGGAAGCTCATTGAGATTAACAGGTAACTTTAAAAAGTTATTATTAGGGAGCTCTAGATAGCATAACAAGGAGTTCAAGTGAGCCATGTCAGGAAGCTCATAAGAGTCTATATCAGCATGCTCACGAAGAGCTGGGTTTGTGTCTGCAATAAATGCTGGACCACAACCGATCGAATTATGTAACAGGACACTTACAAAAAGCTACGGTAGTGTGCAACACATGCAAGATCACTACCGATCAAGATGCTTGCAGGAACTATATAACAGGAAGCTCGAGAGGGCTTATAATAGGATTGCTCGTCTGAGCTATACTCTATCTGCAACATATGCAGGACTACATTCAATATGGGAAATCTTGTATCCATCAAATTTAATTATTCAAATGGAACTTAACATTTTCCGGACATTATCGGACATGTGATTATTTCATACATTTATAAAATTTTTATAATTCATATAAACACATACCACACTCAGTTCAAGCATAAAAATAAACATAATTTAATTACACGAACTTACTCTGACAATTGTTCGTGTATGATAATCTACTAATCTGTAACATTTTCTTTTCCTCAATCTAACTCTTTATTTGGTCTTTTCGGGTCTAAATAAATGAATTTAACATCAATTTAATCCATTTCATACTCAATTGAACTCAATTCACTTCCTAGGCAAAGTTACCATTTTGCCCATATTCTATTCATAAATGACAATTTTGTCCCTAGGCTCGGAAAATAAAATTCATTCAATTTAATCCTTATTTCAAGCCTAACCGAATTTTACATGTTACAATAACAGCACATGAATTTCATAAAAATTAAATTTTTTCTATGAGTTTCACCATTTTTCAATTTGGTCCCTAAATCATAATTTCAACAAAATTCTCTTTGTAAAAGTTGTTTATCTATCAACAACCTTTCATTTTCTACCATAAATTTCAAAATTTCAGCATTTACATCCATGGAAAAATTTTTATACTTTATTACATTTACAAATTAATCCCCAAAATAGATAGATTAAGCTATTCCGATTTTGAACATATAAAAATTACAAAAAACTGTACAAGATTACTTACACAATTAAGCCAAGAAAGCTTGCTTTCTCTTTCCTAGGGTTTCCATGTATTTTTAGTGTAACAGCCCGATTTAGACCCTAGTCGGAATAGTGGTTTTGGGACCACAAATATGAGTTAGAAAAATATTTTAATATTATTTTCTATGCTTATTATATGTTAATTGATGTCTGTGAAAATTTCGTGTGAAAATTTTATCGTTTGTGTGCTCAATTTGATAAAAGGACCAAATCGCATAAAATGTAAAAGTTGCTTGCTAATTGTTAAAAGTGCATGTTTGCTATGACTTTTAAAATTTGAGGTCCTTATGTTGTAAATGGACCATTAACATGGTTAATGGACATTAATAACCATTTATTATGTGTTTATTATATGTTTATAATAAGGTTAAAATGGTAAAAATGTAAATTTATGTTAACATTATTATAACAAAACATCAAATTAGGCTATTTATGTTTTAATTGCCAAAAATTGAAGAACAAAGGAAAATAAAAGAGTCCTTAGGGTTTCGGCACTTTGAGTTTGAATTAAGGTATGTGTTTTTATTTCGTTTTTGATAATTTCTACGTTTCTATGATAATTGCTTAGTGTTTTATGAAGCCCATGTCTGAATTTTGGAAATTTTTGATGATTTTGAGTTGATACATTGATTAAATTATGAATTTTATGAAGTTTGATGTTAGAATATAGAAGCTTGGTGTTGGGTTAACATGTTTTGTCTTTGAATTTTTGATAAATTCGAGTAATTTAGGCTAAACTGTAAAAATGAGATTTTTTGGGACTAAAATGTGAAATAGATTAAACATATGGGCTTATATGAACACCATGTATATTCGGCTAAGCATGTGTGTATGGAAATTTGGTGTAATTTTGTGATTTAATGAATTAAGGACTAAAATGTCAAAATGTGAAAATGTGAGGGCTAATTTGTAAAATTTCCAAAATATGTATATATCGAATGATTTGAATGAATGTGTGATTGAATAAGTCAAATTTTAATTTATGTAGATCAAGAACCAAAGAAAATGGAATTAGATTGAGGAAAGTCAAAAGTCGTCGAGTAGTCAATTCCATTCGATTGAATCCGTACGAGGTAAGTCAATAGACAAATAAATGTTTTTTTAATTGAATTATTATTATTTGTATGCTCTTGATCAATGATGAATGATTATATGAGTTGAGTATAAGATATTCGAGAAAGTATCGACAAAGTTTTGACGTCCGAAATGCCCCGTACGAACCATAGGAATATTTAAGATTCATATATCATGACATAGGATCCGATATGTGTTTTCGTGTAAGACCACGTCTGCGACGTTGGCATCGATTTATGATTTACATGTAAGACCATGTCTGGGACATCGGCATCATATTTGATCTCGTGTAAGACCCTGTCTGGGATAGTGGCATCGATATTTGATTACATGTAAGACCACTTCTGGGACGTTGGCATTGTACAAGCTTTCCGAGCTATCCGAGTATCCTTATTGATTCCAAAAGGTTCAACGGGCATTCTAAGAAATAAGTAACTATGTGGTTGTGTATCGACTCAGGTACGTTTGAATTGTATATCATGATTAAGAATAAAAGGTAAGTATTTGAACTTATGTGGACATATGAAATATGTATGAGCTATATGAGACTTATAAATATGTGGTTATGTTTTGCCAGGATCTATATCATTGAATTGAATTTAAATTATGTCATGTGAGAAGTTTATTTTCATATGGCTTACTAAGCTTTTGAAAGCTTACTTTGTTTTTGTTTTCAATTGTTTTATAGATATCGAAGCCACTGGAAGCTCGGGGATCATCGAGGATGATCACCACACTATCGAACTCTATTTTGGTACCTTTTGAAAATGTATATATTGAAGTATGGCATGTATAGGCTAGAAGGTTGTGATTATGTTTTGTAATATGTATATCTAGCCATGTGATATGGCTTGGTTGTGGATGTGATTATGAATGAATTTTGGCTTATGTTTTGTGTTAAAAAAAATGGTATGTTTTGAAGCACTCTTGAATGACCAAATGAAATAATTTTGGTAAGTTTTGGTATGTACATATGTAACACCCCAAACCCAGCCTAGACGTTATGACCGAATCTGGTGTGTCACATTAAAATGCTTTTTCGAAAAACTTTGTCTTATTAATAAATCTCACTTGAAAGAGAAAAGCCCCTTTGTTTAATTCTAAAGTAAACTTAATTATTTGTTAACCATTTTAAACCAGCCTTACTTTTAAAAACATGTTTATTGCAAAAGCATTTCAACAATGTTACGAAAACATGATGTTATGAAAACAGATATCATTTTGGAAAACCGCACTCTACTTTTAACAAAAATAAATCATAATAGTTAAAAACCCTTAAATTAAAGGCTAGAAAATTAAAGAAAAGGCCTTATTACATCAAAAACCCAAAAAGAAAGTAATTTAAGTAATGTAAAAAAAAATACAAATATTCAAAGTTGTTCGTAGTATGGCCACCTCTGAGTCCTCCCATACATCGAACCGCCTACTGAGGATTACTTGAAAAATTTAAAAGAGGGGGTGAGTTTACGAAAACTCAGTTTGTACAACCCTCATCTATCATAAAGCATGCGTCACATCAATTTGGGCCTAAGCCCATTATAGTAACGATGGCACTTGGGCCTTAGTCCATAGTAGCCTCAGTTAGGCCGAGCCCATGTCACAATCAGAATCAGATTATGCAATGCACGAATACCCAACCAACCCTGCACTCCGTATCCGTCCAACCCTACACTCCTGTGGGGATTTAATCGACCCATCCATCCCTATACTCCTGATGTAGTACTGGTTGTGAAACTAACCAATTTCGCAATAGAGCTTCCAATCATATAATGGCTTTAAGCTGTTGGTGGATCCATAGTCGTCAAGTGACCAAGCGACCCTAACAAATCATATACTTCCTCCAAATCAATGATCTCATCCCCCATGCAACATAATATCACATGAATGCAAACATATCATAAATGGCATATAATAATAATCATATAACATGTAGGGGCATTTTAGTCATTTTGCCCTTCGGGGCATAACCGTCATCTTGTAAATCCGGATCTAAGTACACTTACTAACCCATCAGTAGGTTTACAGTCGCCTCGCGTGACCCGTGCAACCTTTAGCAAACAAACAGAGCGATTGGGCCCAAAGCCTATTTAAATAGGCCCATAGGCGCACACGACCCATTAGCCCACCAAGCCCAATTTCGATCCAAGCCATGTGAGTGACACGGCCGGTCCAACATTTTCCCACCTATTGGTGAGTTTTACACATCTAGGGCCTATGGGCCCATTGGCCCTTACGGCCCAACTCGGCCCAACGTGGCCTATTATGGCCACAGCTGATTAGTTCGTTCATTGTGGCCTTTACTATAGCATCAGATTTTCCACATGTTCATTCACGCGCTCGTGTAGTAACCGTTTCCATTCTTTTGGCTTTTCAACTTTTCGGCATTTTGGGATTTGCTGATCTAGAGTTAAGGTGGTGTATCTAAACGCTTGGTTCACGAAACGTGCTACGAATCCCCTATCGATGAACCTACAATATTCAGGACTAATAGTTAGCCACTCAATTCATATTGTTGTTCTCCTTTTCCTACAACATGAATCAAAACCACACTAATACATACCTTAAATGATAAAGCCTTGCCAAAAGGGATTGTTAAAACATGCGGTTCAATCCACACTTGGCAATTCATAGGGTCATTCAGAACATTCGACCTTCACTCATAACAAGGCAAAAACACTTACTTGACCAAAACTAGAAGTGGGATGTCGATTGCTTCACATCACTTGCCCTACTATCAACCCTCGAGTGAACCTAGGTACCAACCAACATCAGACTAAAAGAGATAGGGAAGATTCGGCAACAGGGAAAAGAAGAACACCAACAATGAAAACCAAAATAAAGAAAATGAGTCACCACGACTTACACTTGATCCTGGCAAAAGGGGAGAAGAACGCAGCCTTATGATAGGAGAATAAAAGGGAGACAGATTCGACAATAGCTGATAGAGGGAGGGAGTAGGGAGTATTCGACTTTACACACCTTAAGATCAAAGAAAATAGCGTTGTGGAAAGGGAATCCGGCTCACAAGAAGATGGTTGAGAGAAGAGAGATTTTGGCATAGAGAGACTAGTGGGAAAATAGAAGAGAAAGGCCACAGTTTAGAAAAGGAAGAGGGTTAGCATTCGACTCAAGCCAGAAGGAAAAAAGAGAGGTAAAAGGATTAAAAAAGAAGGAAGAAGACTAGAAGATGAGAAATGGGGGAGAAATTGGCTAATAGATGGCCTAAATGGTAATGTACTTTTGGCTAAAACAAAATAGCAGACAACCCAGAGCCAGAGAGTCTTGAAAATGAAAGGCAAAGGTGCCAAAATGAGTGAACAAAACAAAATAAAACACCCAGCATTCTTCTAGCAAGATTCGACTATACTAAAACAATACCCCAAATGTCAAAAATGAACCAAATCCCCCCTTTCCAAATTCTTTTGCAACCCAAAGTCCCCATTCAACTAGACTTCCTCCTAATTCAAATCCTCCTTAATTCCCTCCAACAATCAACTTTATCCCTTAACTTCCTCCTCATATCCCTATATGACTCATTCAACATTTATCCTGTAGAGTTTTGATCAAACTCTACCACCTACACGTCTTTGAAGAAAAATAAAAGATCCAGTGCTCCTTCCAAGCCTCAAACCCCAGTCTTCACTCCATATGAGGTGTCACTTACCACCTAAACCACCATGTTTCTTTTGTCAAATTTTTCCATTCAAAATTTAAGAAGCATTCAAGCTAGAGTCAGGGTTCCCTTAATGCTAAAAACCAATTTTTTTCCTATGCCAAGGCTTGAACCTAGGACTTCATAGAGACCCCCCTAACATCCAAAATCACTAACCCAATAGGACTAAATGCAATTGTGTCGTTTTCTTACTCTCAATAATTTTAGGCACTCACAAACCCAAGGCCCAATTCTTCTAAGCCCAAAATTTGAGGCGTTACAACATATTTGAGGAATTGGTAAGTTTATGGCATGAGTTTGAATGAAGTAAATTGAGATTATTAAACATAAGTTTTGGTATGACTTTGAATTATGATTTGGCATGAATTTGGTTGTTTGTGATATAGCATGAATGTTATATGTTTTGGTGTATGAATTGGATGGAAATTGATATGAAATGTGCTTGGTTTTATACTTGTAAGGATGACCCAAATTGGGTGGCAATTTGGCTTTGCAAATAGCCTATTTTTTTCCACACAAGTAGAGACACGGGCGTGTGTCTCAGCCATGTGTGACACACATTTATGTTACACAACGTGTATCCCCTAGGGTACCGTACGATTTTAAGTCAGTATACCCTACAGTTTTGACATGATCTAGACACACGGGCATGTCTATTGGCTATGTGTGGCACACAGGCTGGCACATGGGCGTGTGGTTGGCTGTGTGACCCAAGTCAGTAGCCTCCCAAATTTTCACATGGCCTGGCACACTAGCATGTCTTGTGGTCGTATGGGACAAGTCAATATGTATGCCTTGTTTTGCCACGGCTTAAACACATGGGCTTGTCTAATGCCGTGTGAGGCACATGGCCTGCTTGCACTGGTGTGTAAACTTTATAACTTTGAAAAATGTTTAAGTTTCGAAAAATTTCGTGTAACACCCCAAAATTTGGGCCTAGAAAGAATTGGGCCTTAAGTCTGGGATTCAGATAGAAGAAAACCTGAATAATTAAGAAGTTTTAAATATTATCGTTTAAGAAAAAAATTGAATTACTACTAGAAAATTTTTACTGTATTTATTATTACGTATATTTTAAATTTTATTAGTATTATGGGATAAAATTATTACTATTAGAAATATATATATATATCTTGTATGTATGCTTGAAAAATTTTTATGAAAATTTTTATTTACTATATTATTTGAAGTTTTATTATTAGATATATTTATAAAATTATTATTATTGGTAATTAAATAAGTAACGAAGGGCTTATAGTGTGGGGAAAAGTCCGTGGTTCAAATTACAAAATTCTTAAATTTGGCCTCTTAAGGAAATCGGGTAGTAGGCCTTATTAATAAATTAGGCTGAGTTTTAGCATGAAGGAACACCGCCCAAAGGGCTAAGCACGTTAGGAAAGGCATGGGAGGTGCCTGGTTCAAAACGGCGTGCATGAAATGGTTTTTTTACAACCAAGAATTTCGCAAGAAGGCCTTATAAATATTTCGAGAGGAATGGTGACACAAAAGAGGCACGTGGTCAAGTGGCAAGGAGGCGTTAAGAGTGTGCATGTGGTTAGGAGTTCGAGTCTGGTAAGTAGCATATTTTGTTTCATTTTTAAACAAAATCGAGACTGCAGCAGATAAGTCTTAAGATTAGTTGTGAGTAGATTATATCATGAGAAGAGCTTCAAAGCGATGGCAGCTGCATTCTGAGGACCGAGAGGGCACGAGTTTGAATCTAGGTGCTGGCGTTATTTTGGTTTGTTTTTAGGCGGACCAAGACTTCAGCAGGTAAGGTTTAAAGATAATTGCGACTGTCATATATCCAAGAGCAAGCTACGACGTAGTGGCCAGCAGCGTGCCTATGCGTGTGGAAGGTCCAGGTTCGAGCTGCTTAGCGTGCGGATTCCCCTTTTTGCTGCATGCGTGTAGGAGAGTAGTAGAGTTGGACCAAAACTCTTCCCAGGCAGCAGGCTGAAGCGGTCAAACGGTGGATAAGGCTGCTAGGTGGTTGGATGAATTTCAAATGCCTAATTCATGGAGCAAAGCAAGGGAATTTGAAATTAGAAAGAATTTTTCATAAGCATTAAGTACCGTATTTGTTCTTTTAATTTTGGGTTTTATGAATTATTCCCTTTTTGTTCATCTTTCCTTCATCGATAATAACTGAACCTATCTTCTTCTACTCTTCTTTTTTTCCTTTTCTTTTATCTCATCTCTTCCTTTTTTAATTTCCTTCAAAGCCTAATCTGTACTGTCATCTCCTCTTTTCTATTTTTTCTATTTTCTCTTTTTCATTATACTAAAATTCAAAACATCCATACTTTAGTGATTCGGGAATTAATTTTTAGATCTATTTCCTACTTGCGATTAAGATAGATTCACAGTGGATCTAAGATTTGAAAAGTGTTGGAAACGTTTCTGACAAGAACGTCTTTGGTGGTAACATTCAGATTTTATTTTTTCTTTATTTAGTAATTCGATGACCCCTAAATACTTTAGGGAGACTATTGATTTTTGCCAAGATTAAAATTAAGTATTTTTCATTCGATTTTTTTTATATGTGCGCATCGAAGGCTAGCAGTCAAGATCTATTTGGAGGCTAGTAAGATCAACAAGGTTAATCGTGGGGGAGATCTCGTTAGCGAATCGTCATAAAATAGGTGTGTAAATGACACCCACTCATAGACTAGATCGGCAAAGCGAAAAGTCAAAAGTCGAAAAGCCAGCATTTGTGAACTTCTTGACGTCTGGCGCTTGAGGTGGTTTGGTTGTTAATTTTGGTAATTGCAAGCAGTATGATTGCAGAGTGCGCAATTTCGTGCACTTCGGTATATTTGGGCTTAATGGGCCGAAAATGAGTTAGTGGGCCAACGAGCCCAATTCGGTAAAAACGCTCGGTAAGTGCTTCTGTTAATGTTTTAATGGTTAGAATATGTATGTAAATTCTAGAATAGTAAATTTTATTAAACTACCCCTAAGTATGGAAATTACCATTTTACCCCTAGGTGCAAAATGACCGTTATACCCCTAAGGTTAATTTTGACTGAAATGCATGATATTCTAATTATGTTTGTTATATGCCATGACATGTATATCTGTTGCATGGGGTTGGGTTTTGTTATGAGGAAGAACCTGTTCTGGTGGCTGTGCCACATATTCTGATATAAGCAGCTTTGTTGCGGATTATAGTCAGTGCCGCAACTGGTGCAACACTGTAAGGGTAGGGATGGCGTGGGTGATTTATTCCTCACAGGAAATGTAGGGATGGACGGAGGCAAGTGCAGGGTTGGATGGGGTTATCATGCATTAATCATATGAGACTGTTTTGTTATGGGCCAACTGTATTGAAGCAGGCCCAACTATGTTAATATGGGCAAGGCCCAATATATCTCGACTTGTAATAGGGCTGTGACCCAGATTGATACTGATATGGGCTAGGCCAATATACTCTGATACTGTAAGGGGCTATGGCCCAGATTAATATTGATATAGGCTAAGGCCCAGTTAAAACTGATTTCTGAATAGGGCTTAGGCCCAGTAAAGCTTGAACTGAATTGGGCTCTGGTTAGGATACTTTACACACTGAGTTTTCCAAACTCACCCCCCTTTTTTCCCATCTTTGCAGGTGAGCCTTAGATCGGTGGACTTGGAGCTGGGCGGGATTCAGAGTGGCCACGAAGATTAAATTTCTGGTTATTAAATAAGTTTCAATTAGCTTTCTTTTAAATTTCGCATTTATTTTTGATTATTTCTATTTTGGTTAAAGTTGTAATAAGGCCGCTCTATTATTTTTATTTTGGGTTTTTAAATTCCTTAAATCATTTTCAACTTGAGATTCACATCACTTAAATTGATTCCTTAAAATTGGTTAGCTCTAGGGCGCGTTTTATAAAAGTTACTTATTTTCAAAACATCACGATAACCGAGCAAAGCTTCTGTAACGTAAATGTTTTCAAAGGAAATAAATATTTTAAATAGACTTAAACTTAATTTGTTGTTCGTGGACAAGCAATATGCTTTAAGTGTGGCAATGGATGTGTGCATGTCTAGGATTGGATCCATGAAGAGCTTGGTACTTAAGTAGTCCAATAGACTCACCTCCTTTTTTCTGGCTTCCTACCTGGTGCACAGCTTCCATTCACTTTAAGCCATAACAAAGAAGGTTTGATTTCTCGATACTTAACTGTTTTTAAAATAACATGTTTCTGCCACTACAAAGGTTTATAAGTTTTCAAAGTTTCCCATAAGATTTTACAAGGTTGTTAACAATGTTTTGATTGTTACAATGACTCAATGTGACATGCCGGATTCGGTCGTAATGTCTGGGCCGGGTTTGGGGTGTTACATTTCGTGATACGAACCACCTCGGAGAGAGTTGAGTCATATGCGGAGTTGCTCGATCGTCTACGAGAAAGTATTGTTCAATTCACTTTTGAAATGAAGTTGATGGGAAAATAGGACGGAAGCTATGTATAATGGTTCTATGATGGTTTATGGATAAGAATATTATGTATAGGTTCGGTTAAATTGGAAGGGAAAGTGAAAGAAGTTAATAGATGATGGATATGGAAGAAAGGGTTCTTAAAAGCAAGCACGAACCAATATTAGAAAATATCGACCCAAATGCTTATAGGCTTTCAAGGTGGAAGATGAAAGTGATAAACCTCGACCCGCTACTTAGCAAAGTAGGAACCTCGATATAAGGGTGAACGAAACAGGGTTGACGCCACTACTAGGTAGATAAGTCAACAAAGTCTCAAACAAAGTTTAGAGAAGAAAATTCTCACAAGATTAAATTCAATATAAATTTGGCAAAAAGTCCTTTTACAGGGAAATTGAACAAGTATTTATAGGCCTAAAGTCTAGGTAGTCGAATGGCCTTTCATACTTAGGCCTAAAGTCTAGGTAGTCGAATGGCCTTTCATACTTACACATTAATTAAAAGAAAAGTCTAGAAAAATAACTCTTAATGTGCATGACCAGATTCGGCTTTGGGAATGGTGGATGAATGCATCTTCATGCTTAAGAAAACTCAAAGTGAATGCATGATGTCCAATGGTCACTTGTAGGTTAGGCCAACCTTGTTAAATGAAGTAATGTTTGGCCAAAAAGTATGAATTAATTGTGGAAACTCCAAGGGCCATCATGGGTGTGAAAACCGAATGTTGAAGAGTCTTCTAGTGTGAACAAGGAGCTTGAGTAGACTCTTGTGTGTGAACGTCCAACTGAATGGTCATCATGGTATGAACACAAGGTGTGAACACATGATCAATACATGAACCGTCCAATGCATGTGTGAGTGTCCTTTGGCCGAATGGTCACCTTGAAGAATGAAGAGATACCACACCATACATGAATGGAAACATTCATGAACCTTGAAGACGTTGAATATAGTCATACATGCACTTAACCGAACATGCACCTAAGAGATTCAAGTCCCCCAACCGTCCATGCACCTTTCAAAATTCATGCTTGCGTTTAATCTCCTTACATGCATGTGTCGTCCAAAGGGATGTACCTACATGAAATAAACAAATCATTAAGACATCTCATGAACACTCTTAAATTTGGCATGATGTGAACAAATTAATGTCATTCATTAATTCGGATAAAATGTAAACATAATTAAAATATGTTATGACTATGACATATTAAAAATAAATATTAATATAAGACAAGTTTAATGCTTAAATAAATATGTGCAAATTTTATTTAATGCATTAAATACAAAACTGAGTTAAACTAAAATGAGCTAAGCTTTAGCTTGTGAGCTAAAGTTGAGCTGAGATTAAACTCCTAAGCTGAAGTTGAGCTAAGGTTTAGCTCGTGAGCTGAATATGAGATAGGAGTGAGCTCGGTTTAGCTCAGGCAAGTTGGATTGAGCTCGAATAAGCTGGATTTGAGCTGGACGGAGCTCGTGGAGCTAGAAATGAGCTGGGATCAGCTTGCCAACATGTCAATGCTCGGCTTGATAGACTTGTTCGATAAAGTTCGCGGGGCGTGTTCGTATCATTTCGTATGTGTTCAGTTTAGTCCCGACCTTTCTCTAATGCATGTTTAAGGTCTTGTTAACCTAAGAAAGGGACTTTATGTTGATGTTTGACTATGATGCTATGTTGATTATAAAATGTGTGAGAAATGTTCCAATATGTCCGGTAATGCCTCTTAACCCTAGTCCGACGACGGATACGGGTTAGGGGTGTTACATTTGGGGAAGAAGATGATGATAATAATATGTTATTTCTATTTAATTATTATATCATCCTTTAGTTTTCCTACTTTCCAATTTAGTTCTTTTCTTTTTGTAATTTTCCATAGATGATTCAACAAAAATATCTACTAACTTTTCTTAATGGTCTAATTACCATATAAGAACCACAAGTTTTGAATTCCATAGCTATTTGATATATATAGCTACTAGAACTCAACTTTTACATTTTATGCAATTTTGTCCTTTCCACAATTAAACATGAAATCCGCAAAATTTTCTTATATAATTTTCATAGGTCATTTCTATCATAATGCAATTCACGCAATAATATTAAATTAAATTTTATTTCTGACTCAGATTTGTGGTCTTAAAGCCACTGTTCTGATTTCACTGAAAATGGGTTGTTACATGAATTAACACTTAGTCTACTCATTAAGCTTAGAGCTCAACCAAATACTGAACTTACCTTATTTTTAAGTAAATCTTGTTCAAACATCGTTGTCTCTTAGCTTAAAGGAGTACCTCACACTTCTTCTATTCCTATTATCTCTAGAAAAAGAATAAAGAAGATATTCTCTTCTTAACCTATCTTAGACACTTAACTCAACCCAATTCTTTATTGAAACTGGTTAAACTCCACATCAATCATATGGTGGTCTTATCCAAATCTACAATTTCCAAGAAAATTAATTGAATACCTACCTTTGGTTCTTAACTATCTCAGTTCTCGTTTGGTTGGATCCTAGCTATTGTTCCTTCCATCTTGACTGGCTCAAAGCCAATATTATAGGATACTCAAAACTATTTATGTAAACTCACATCATAAAGATTGTTCCCCTTATCCATAATGGAGTACGCCCACTCTATGTGTCATCAAAGCTTTTGGGCGAATCTTTCCTAACCAGACACACCTCTTGATTACTATGCACCAGCCTAGTGTTCGCCAGCATCAAGGCATCACAAGCTTGCTCCAAAGGTTCCTATACTTAGTCTAGTTCTAATACTCTACATATTTGAAACTTATCTCATTCGTCTTATTTCCCTAAACAATATCCAAACACTGAGGCTTCACTTGGCGAGGTGTTACATAATTCCTCAAGAAATCAACAATGGAAACTTTCTAAAATTTTAAAATTTCCACAAATTGGTACATGGCTAACTAAATCAAGCTCCAATAACCTAAAATCCATAAATTTTACAAGAAAAATGCTTGGTTACCTTGACAAAATTTTGATCGAAAGCTTCAAGCTCCAAAAACGGAGTTTTCTTTGGTTTTTGCTTCAAGTTCCACTTACATGATTTATATTATACAACTAATTACTAATTAACCTTTTCTAATTAAGTTGAACTTGTTTTATACTTTAATTAATATTGATTTAATATTAATTAATCTTGATTTAATGATAATTAATTCTTTAATGATAATCATCATCAAATTCCACTAACTAATGCATATTCTTTGTTTATTAACCATTTAGCCCCTTGGATAATTGCCACTAAGTCCCCAACCTTTTTCTAATTAAATATTTGTATCGATTATACTTTTACAATTTAGTCCTTTAGCCTTAATTAACCACTTTTTCGACTAAAATTACTTAACCAAATTTCCATATATTTTATAATAACTCCATAAAAATTTTTATTTAATATTTAAGAACTCATTTTATGAAAATGGAGTTCCGAAACTGCATTTTTTGCCACCATTGAATTTTGGGTCGTTACAAAGATCATGTTTGTGAATGTTATTCATGTGATTATTGCATGAAACCAGTGGTGATGCTTTATCCAATTAATTTGATGATCTTAATAACCAAGACTTGACAAAATTAGGTAAAAACTCAGATTGATAAGACCGAAAAGAGATTCTATTAGGGAAAATCATATTAATTGAGCCAAGCGTCTAAACTCAAAAGGAGCATTGCTTACTTAAGTGAAACCGATAGGATATCTTAAAGGCTTTCATTTTAGCCGATTGAGATTGAGAGGTGGTATTATTTAAGAGGAAGACATATCATTAATATCAATTGGTTGTGAGGCTATTGACAATAAGAAGAACAACCGATCACTAATATAATATCAAGAGAAATCATTAATTACAGTAAATTATAATTTTAGTAATCTAAATAGTTAAAACTCTTCTTTGAATATGGATCACTTCAATAACTCAGACTTCTACTAGATTGATAAATTTTTACATAGTACAGAAATCCTTTAGTGTCTTTGCCAACATCATCCTCCCTTGGATACGATCCTTGGAATACTTGTTGGTATTATACTGTAACTTGATCCATCGTGCTTGCGCTACAGATCCCGTGCATGTTTATTGTTTAAAATTTGTTGTTATTTGCATGCTTTTGTGAAGCATGGTAAAGCCTCGTCAACTTTTTAGTGCCATTGTTGGGGAGATTAACAAATTGTTGTTTTCATGCTTTAGGTTTAATGTGATGGTAGAAATATAACATCCCTAAAACCCCCTGAATCGTTAACATGGTTAATTTAGGGATAATCTGAGTTAGAATTTTCAAAGTAAATAAAATAATAATTAAAAGTGTTAGAAGAGAAGGTAGATGAATACTAGAGGGAATTGAAAAGACCCATGTGTTGAGAAAAATAAATCAAAGGTATAGACTAAATCGTAAGATGAGTGAAAAGCATTGGGTTTAAAGTGTAAATTAGAAAAGTTGAAAGACAATAATTGTAAATAACCCCAAAGTCCTTATGACACAAAATTGGTAAATAAGGACCAAATTGAATAGTTAAAAAAATATTAGGAACTAAATCATAATTTTACCAAAAGTCAATAGTGATTCAAGAATGAAACTGTAGAGAATTATGACAAGCAAAATGGTCATTTCTTAATTTGGATAATTATCAATTATTAAGGTGTAATAATTAAGGGTTCTTTGGTGTTGAAAGATGATTGGTTGGAATAATTTATGATTATTTTATTATTAGATATTTTTATTAATTAATTAATGGTTAAGTAATTAGAAAAGATAAAAAGAGATCATTTTCATCTTTTCCATCATCTCACTCCACTATCCATGAAAGAAAACTAGGTTTTTTTTTATTTAAAATTTGATCATTTTCTTGAAATTGAGAGAGAAATCCTTAAAATTACACCAAAATTTTTAGTAGAATCAAGCCTCAGTTGATCTAGTGAACTTTTATTACAAGATAGAAGATTATATTTTCATGGTAGAGGAGAAAGAAAAATCAAACTAAGGTTTAAAATCAAGAGAACAAGGTATGAATATCAAGATTTTGTCATGTTTTCAATTTTAATCTTGCTAGAAAGGTATAGAAATTATGTTAAAGTACATATTTCACATGGAAAGTTTTAGGTTTTTAGCATGTTGTTGAAGAAAAAATTGACAAAGTGTATCAAGTGATAAGGAGAAAGGAAAAACAAGTGATTTGAGGTTGGTGATAGGTAAGTACCCTTGAATTCTCTTGTTATCAAGGACTAAATTGTGAACTTTGTGAAATTTATAACTATAATAAGAGAAGTAAAGTGCCTCTAAAAAAGACATGTGAAATAAGATATTGTTATTTGTTTAATGAAAGTGTTATGTGATAGTAAACTTGAATGAAAGGTGAAATTAGAATGATGTTATAATAATTATTGAATTTTTATAATGTTAAGAACTAAACTGTAATATATTTAGAAATGACTATAGGTATTAAAAATGTTGAAATGAATCGTTCAAGTGAAGTGTTACATGGAAGAGAATTGATTAAACTGATTGAGTAATGAATATTGAATTTAGTGGTAAAAGGATAAAATTGAAATTTATGTGAAAGTTTTATGTGTTATTATTTAATAAGTGAAAGTGATGTAGAGAGTACGAAATATATTATGTAATATGCACCAAGGATTTAGTGAATAAAAATCTTGTGCTTATTGTAATTAAAATTACAATTATTCTTTAAATCGTAAAAATAAAGACTATCAAGAAGTGCAAAAGAGTTGTTAAATTCTGAAAATTTTGAAAAATCACATTCATGCATAAATAATGTAAATCTATTGATATTCGAGTGCTCACATGGACTATTGTTGAAATTTTTGGACATAGTTAGCAAGTCATAAGAATCCCAACGCTCTTGTGTTAATTGTGATATTCGTGATATTGTACTCTGATGTCATTTTATTCTGTTGATGCACTTCGGTACCCATGTTTTCAACACTTATGTACTCCGTGTATCATGTTATGTTCCATGTATCCATCTTTTTCAATGTGTCTAGTATCCGTGTAACATCCCGACTCAGGGCCTAGTCAGAACGGTGGTTTCGGGACCATAAATCAGATGTAAAAAAACTTATTTTTATTATATTTTTATGGTCTACGATTTCACGAAATGATTTTGTGAAAATTTCGTTCGAAAATTTCGATGTTTGGGCACTCAATTTGTTCAAAAGGACTAGATTGTAAAAAGTGAAAAAGTTGAGTTCTACATGTTAAAGTGTCTAATTGTTATAAATTTTTAAATGGGAGGTCCTTAAATGGTAATTAGACCATTGTATAATTTGTTGGACAAAAATAGATATGAAATGGGTGAAATAGAATATTATTAAGTTAGGGGCATTTTGGTAATCTAGTAATTAAAATGAATTAAAAAAAATAAAAGCCAAAATTTCTTGACCATCTTCTTCCTTGGCCGGATATGACATGAAGAAACCATGGCTATTGTTTTCCAAGCTTTCAAGCTCAATTGTAAGTCCATTCTTGCCCCGTTTTTAATGATTTTCACGTTTTTGAAATCCTTGTAACAAGATCTAGCCATTTCTACCATTTATTTGAGCTAGGGTTTGTGTTTAAAAATTTACCCATGAATGATATGCATGTATTTTGATGTTTAATGGTAGAATATGAAGGCTCGGTGTGTAATAAATGACTTTTGGTAATTGATTTTCGGTAAAAATGCTTAAAAGGACTAAATCGTAAAAGTTATAAAATTAGTCAGAAAAGGGTGATTTAGTGGAAATTGGGGGCTGCATAGTTATGACTTGAAATGCAAGGAAATTGAGTAAAAATCATTTTACGAGCATTGGGGCAAAAGTACAAATATGTGAAAGTTTAGGGGTCAAAATGAAAATTTATAAAAATATGATTTTTAGATCCATATGAATAATGTGACTAATTAGTAGGCTAAATTTGCTATTATATATCAAGAAAAACAAGATTCGGGCTTAAAACGTGGTTGAACAAGGTTAAGCACAAACTCGAAATAAATAGTCGTACTCGAAACCAAGGTAAGTTCATATGTCAATGATAATGCAATGATATTATTGTTCATGCTTGAACTTAAATTGATGTGTCAACATTGTGTGATGAATATTTATATAGTTGATATGAAGATTATATATTGTGACAAATGCTTAAGTATAATTATGTGCAATACCATTTTTATTTCATGGACTAATGTCCAAATAAACATGAAAATGTGTTGAATTGAATGTACATTGCATGATCAACTATGGTTATTAGTATACTTGGTGAAAAGAGAAAATCCCGGTTTAAAATAAAGGGATATCTGATGGATACGCTATTCTTACAGGATACGAGATCCTGCATGTGTTGCAGAAAAGGATTTAGCCCGAACGGGTGTTCCTTGAGTGATCGAGCCTTACGAAGAATATGTGTGCATTATGGATTTAGCCTGGACGGGTAATCCGATTAGGGTCTGAATTTAGCCTGGACTGGTAATTCAGATCCGAGCTCATTAAAAGTGTTTATCACTACAAGGGATTTAGCCTGGACTGGTAATCCCGCCGTAAGATGTGAGGTTCGCGGGAGTGCTTGCTTGAAAATGATCACTTGTATGACTTGACGATAAAATGAGCTATCCATCGAGATATTCGAGAAATTCAATGGGTATTATAATAATGAGATGAAAGTCCTGATATGGGAGTGGTGATAAAGGTAAAGTTATTTGATATGCTATGGATATGTACAGGTACGTACATTATACTCATAAATAATGCCTTATTAAAATGTGATAAATGACGAGTAAGCGAATTCATGCATATGTATGTGTATACATGATAAACAAGTAAAAAGGTTTGAAAGATAAACCATCCTTATGCTTATGATTATGAATTGTGTTGTAATATCATGTTAACTTACATTGTGTAATGAGATATAGGTTTCATGAAATGATGAGTCCATGATCAATGAGCTTATGATAGTTACTATGAATTTGCACTAAAACAATTTTGGACAGCAGCAATAGTCCGACTTTGAAAATCCACCAAAAATAGTGAAAATTCAGTTAGAGACTGAATAAAATATGAAATTAAATCTAGTTTCAGATAAAGAAAACGTTATAAGCAAAGGAATCTCATATGATGAGATATTTGAACTTTTGTGTGGCAGTGTCAGAATGAGTTCGGAATTCCCTGTTCTGACTTGGGAAAATCACTAGAAATTGTACAAAAATACTTATAAGTTAGGAATCATATAAATGAAATCCTTAATTAGTATACTTTCAGTAGAAAGAGACGGGAACATTATTCGAGTCTCGTACTATGAGATAAATAAATTTTAGTGAAGAAAGGTCGAAGCTGTCAAACAGAGAAATAGGGGAGAATTCGAATAATAAACTGTACTTATTGGCTAGACCAAAAATTCTGGAAATTTTGTTGTAAGAAGATAAATGAGTCTAGTTTCAGGGAAATTTAACAGATCTTAATTTGGAGTTCTTTATCTCCAAATATAAATAAATTAGTAACTATGACTCGAGAAAACAACTTAACCAAAATATGAGTAAAAGTGTCATTATGGTTGATTGCCTAAGGAAACATGTTGTTATAATGCTTATTATTTTCATATGGACTTACTAAGCTTTAAGCTTACTCCCTCCTTTCCATTTATTTAGTGTTTTCAGGTCGACTCAAGGTTGGAGATCGTCGGAGGCAGCATCACACTATCAAGCTATCAACTCCAGAGTATGGTCATACGTGTATTAAACACTTTCAAGTGAGTGGCATGTATAAGGACTAGTTTTTATATTAGATGTTGTTATGATTAGCCAAATGTATCAGCTTATATTGATCTATTGTATATAGCCATGAGATGTGGCTTATTATGGTTATGGCTTGTAAGCCTAATTATTCCTGCTATGGGTTAATGCATATCATGTGACTATAATTGGTTGTAATTAATAATTAGTATAACACATGTATACGATGAATGACCTAGAACCATTCGAGGTGGTCATGGCCATGGAATGACTATGCGAACTGGTAGTAAGTTGAGAATGATTAAACATGGAAAATTTTAGAATGTGTAGAGATTAAGTGCTGGGTAATAAACACTTGTAAGACAACATGCAAATTATTTAATTGAATCTTTCTCAAGGTCGATTAATCATTAAATTGATGCTATAATTTGGGTCCATGATGTGTAAAGTACGGGAAAGAATTAAGGACAACATAAAGCTTGGAAAATAGCCTAAATGTTGGCCATACAGGCAGAGACACGGTCATGTGTCTCAGCCGTGTGGAGGACACGGTCTAGCACATGGGCGTGTGGCTTGACCGTGTGGATCAATTTGTTTGGCTGACATCATAAACAAAGAGTTACACGGGCTGAGGACACGGGTGTGTCCCAAACCACATGGACGTGTGTGACCACACAGCCCAACCCACACGAGCGTGTGACTCTCCAAAGCAAGAAAATTGGTTAAGTTGCCCAAAGATTTTCAAAGTTCTCAGTTTAGTACCGAACCACCCCGAAGTATGTTATAGGCTTTGAAGGCCTGTATAAGGGACGGTATGCATGTGTTTGAGATGTTTTAATTTTGGGCAAAAATTTTGTTGCCCAGTTTTGCATGTTGTGAATGTTTAAGTCCAGTAACACGTCGAACCCTGTCCCGGCGTCATATACGGGTAAGGGGTGTTACAATCCGCTAAAAAGTTGTGATAAGTGATTTTCTGGTAATAATTCTTGTTAGATCGTGAAATAATAAAATAGTGAATCAAAGTATTAGTCAATTTTGTAAATATTGAATAACCTCTTGATTAATATGATATATTCCTAATATTTTAATAGTAATATTCTTCATATTAAATAAATTAAAAGAAAAATTTAAATTCATGGGTACTTACTAAACTATATTATAGTTTAACGCATTTTTGTTTAACGCGTAGGTGAAAGATTAAGCTGAAGCCTTTGAAAGAATATTTTCATCAACACATCTCATCTCATCATCAAGGATTGGGAGAAGGAGTATGAAATTTAAGTCATGGTATAGATTATGGCATGTACATAGGCCTAATTCAAGTATTTATGTCTAGTAATGTGAGTGAAAGTATGTAACAGCCCGATTTTGGGGATAGTCAGAACAGGGGTTTTGGGACCACAAATCTGACGTAAAAAATTTTAATTTTAATATATCCTTATGGCTTACAATTTTACAGAATGATTTCGTGAAAATTTCGTTCGAAAATTTTGACGTTTGGGCACTAAATTTAGTAAAAAGGACTAAATTGTAAAAAGTGCAAAACTTGAGTTCTACATGCTAGAGGTGTCCAATTGCTATGAGATTTTAAATTAGAGGTCCTTATATGATAATTAAATCATTTTTTAAGTTAGTGGACAAAAATGGTCATAGTGAGATAAAATTTTAAAGTTTGGCAAAAAGGGCATTTTGGTCATTTGGTAAATAAAAGAATAAAAAGGGAAAATCAAGTCAAAATTTTGTCCATCATCTTCTACCTTGGCCGAATTTCATAAGGACACCATAGCTAGGGTTTCTTCAGTTTTCAAGCTTGATAGTAAGTGCATTTTAGCCCTGTTTTAAATGTTCTTTACATTTTTGAAGTCCTCGTAACTCGATTTACCTATTTCTACCATTATTTTGAAGTAGGGTTCATGTTCAAAAATTTACCCATATGTGACATGCATGTATTTTGATGTCTAATGGAAGATATTGTATGTTTTAGGTGTGATAAACAACTTTTACTAAGTGATTTTTCATGAAAATACCTAAAAAGGACCTATTTGTAAAAAAGTTGTAAAATGGGTAGTAAAAATTTGATGTAATGAAAAATGTGGGCTGATATGAGCATGTTTATGGTTCAACTAGGCTTGGGTAACAAACAAATTGAGTGCATTTCATTTTGCGCGCCTAAGGACTAATTTGTAAAAATATGAAACTTTAAGGGGCAAAAAAGTAATTTTTCCATAATATGATGTTTGGAATAATTTGAGTAATGTGAATATTAAATAAGCTAAATTTGTTATTATACATCAAGAAAAACAAAGTTCAGACCTTAATCAGGGAAAGAATAAGGTGTTTGACGATTAAATCCTTATCTACTATTTTTAGTACCGAGGTAAGTTCATATGTAAATAATGGATTATTATTTATGCCTTAATTGTTTTAATATTGTATGAATTGTGATTTACTCTTTCAATGAATTCGAAAAAGTTTAACAAGCGAGAAAATCCCGGTTGAACCTTAGAAATAGTTAGGATACAATGTTATGACATTAGGATTAGTTGAGATTATGTGTAAGACCATATCTGGGATATGGCAATGATATGAGATTTCGTGTAAGACCATAGCTGGACTATTGGCATCAATATGAGATCCCATGTAAGACCATATCTAGGATATGGCATTGGTACGGTACTATGTGTGTGAGATATCCCGAGTATCCTTTAGTATTTCAAGTGGTTCAACGGGAAACTTAACGACAATGTTAAAGGTGGGAAAGACTATGGTATGTTGTGAATGTAACACCCTTTACCCAAGTCCGAGGCCGGGACTGGGCACGAGGCAATACTTGACTTAAATACATGCATACAATCATTTTTCAAGTTATAAAAACTAGATTAAATTTAAAACATTCCCACTCTTAATCTAAAAATTCTTAATATGGGCCTACAAGGCCCATATCTCACTTAGGAAACAATCCGGGATTAATCTAAACACCGTTGAAAACTTTGAAATATGTCACTTGAAACAGGGCACATGCCCGTGTGGAAAGGCAAAACGCCCGTATGGCCATTTTGACATGGTCGTACTAAAGGCCCGTGTGGTTCACATGGCCTAAGCACAAGAGGACATGCTCATGTCCCAAACCCGTGAGAATTTAATTCCAAATTTGAACCTACAAGAGATTTCACATGTAACACCCCTAACACGTATCCATCGCCGGATTAGGGTTAAGCGGCATTACCGAACATTTCGAAACACTTCGTATTCATTTCACAAACATCATAGCATCATAGTAAAACATCAATATAAAGTCCCTTTTCTAGGTCAATGAGACCATAACATGCATTAAGAATAGGTCGGGACTAAACTGAACACATTCAAAATTTTAGAACTTAGCAAAATTTCTCAATTCAGTTGAGGTCACACGCCCGTGTGACCAGGCCGTGTGCCTCACAAGAGCATCAGACACACCCATGTGAATCAGCCGTGCCAACACAGGGCATACATATTGACTTTTACCCACGGCCAATAGACGTGCCCGTGTGCTATGGCCATGTGATACTTAGTAGGCTATTGACTTAAGTCCACGGCCAACAAACACGCCTGTGTGCTATGGTCGTGTGGCACAATGCAGGCTTAGTTTAAGCTAAAAATTCCATCCCCTTTTCAGGTCAACCAACAAGCATGAAAACAAGCATATATGTACAATCCAATAAACCAATTTTCATACTAAAACACATATCATTCATAAACCATTAGCAACTATAAGTTCAAACACAAGTTAGCCAATTCACTTGGCTAAATATATACATCACAAATCATACTTCCACAACTACTAGCCTATACATGCCATACTTCAAATATATACATTTTCAAAAGTACCGAAATGAGATTCGATAGTGTGGCAACAATCCTTGACGATCCCCGAGCTTGGTAGCTTAGATATCTACAAAACAATTCAAACACACACACAAAGTAAGCTTTCAAAAGCTTAGTAAGCTCTACTCGAATCATCAATATTTTATGAACGTAAAATAACAACATTTGAGTATTTGCACAATTTCAATCCAATAAACCATATCAACTCAATGAGATTCACATACATAACATCATCTACCACTTAAGTATTATACATACCTGAATCTTTTCGTACTTATTCACTTTCATACTTACCTCTTGTTGAATGTTATAAGACTTTCCATAAGTTATTCGTATTTTAAACATATGCACACTTAGTGCTATAAGGTTAGCCGAAGCTAAATATTTCCGCACACTTAGCGTCATCTCAAATAACCGAGACTAAGTCGGTATTGTACACTTAGTGCCTCAAGTAGCCAAAGCTAGTTAAATCGCACACTTAGTGCTGAAGCTTCCGATTCATCACCATATTATCCAAAACAATTATATACAACCCATGTATGATAAAGGCATCAAAACTTACTTAACATCATATTTTAAGTACGAACTTACCTCGTACCCGAAGGTGTCGACTCGAACGTTTATTCTATAATCTTTGATTTTCCTCGATCTAAATCCGAACTCCTCTTTTCTTGATCTATAAGTAATCAAAATTAATCCTTTTTATTCACAAAATAATTCAATTCAATCCATAAACACATATTTAGGCAATTTGCAAACTAGCCCTCTCATTTTCACATTCAACACTTTAGTCCCTATTTCACAAAATCACAAAATACACATAATTTGCATATACACAAGCTTAGCTGAATTCTCCTAGTACTCATACTAGTCCACACATTTCATTTATTTCACATTTTAGCCCCTCAAAATAACATTTTACAAATTAGCCCAATTTACTCCATTTCATCAAAAATTCAAAGACAACATATGTCAACCCAAAACATACTTTCCATAATTCACCATTTAACAACACAAAACTCATGAATTCATCCATGGCATATTTCAAAATCATCACCAAAATCAAAAATTGAAGCATGGGCTTTGTAGTATACTAAACAACAATCACAAAAACGTAGAAATTATCAAAAACGTATCAAAAACGAACCTTAAATCAAGCTTCAATTATGGTCGAATGAACAAAGCTTTCCAAACCCTATTTCTTTTCTAATTTTCAGCAAATATGAACACTAATGGCTTGATTTTCATGCCTTTGTTTTATTTAATATTAACTAAATAAATTAAATGAAAATTTTACCCTTTATTATAAAATTATTCATTCACCTAGCACATGCCTTTTATGTCCATTCCAACTTCCAATGGTCAAATAACCACATAAGGACCTTTACTTTAGAAAGCCAAATCAAATGGGCACTATAACATCTAGCACACAGCTTTTATATTTTACGCGATTTGGTCCTTTTTGCAAATTAAGCACACAAACAGTTAAATTTTTGTACGAAAATTTCACATCAATTTATTTATCATAAACACAGAAAAAAATAATATGAAAATATTTTTCTGACTCAGATATGTGGTTCCGAAACCACTATTCCGGCTAGGGTCAAAACTGAACTATTACATTACACGGCTAGGCACACACCAGTGTCTATAGATCGTGTCCCTCACACATCTATGACACGCCCATGTTGTAGCCCATGAGTAAAAACCTTGACATTACGTTTCTGACGTCAGCAACAAATTAGGTACACACGGCCGAGGCACATGCCCATGGCCAGAGGTCGTGTCCTCCACACAGTCGTGTCTCTGCCCGTGTGTTTACTACCATGCATACTAACCTACAAATTCAAGGTGCAGGGGACACACAACCGAACTACACGCCCATGCACACGCCCGTGTCTAGCCGTGTGGACAAAAATAGGCTATTTACCAAGCCTTTTTGCCACATTTACTTGTACCAAGCTATACTACCGAAAGACAAACCGATTTCATACACAACCACATGGCTAAATCAACCCCCAACCAAACACTTCACACATTAGGGTCACTCTACTTATTCACAAACAAACTCAACAATACGCAAAGTCATTCAATTTACTCATTCCCAAAAGAAGATCATCATATGCATTTATTGTGATATCCCGAATTAGGGCCTAAATGGAATAGTGGTTTCGAAACTACAATTCTGAAGTAGAAAAATTTATTCCAATTAATTTTTATAATTTATTGAGTGATTAGATGCATGTGTTAGAATATCGATAGAAAATTTCATGAATTGCATGTCTAATTTGCCTATTAGGACTTAATTGCAAAAGTTGATAAATATGAGTTTTAGATGTTAAAGGATTTAATTGAAGAGCATAATTGAAGTAGAGGTCCTTAAATGGTAATTATACCTAGGTTTTCATGGACAAAAGTGGACATACATAGGTAGAAATAACCAAAGTTTTCAATGAAGGGTATTTTAGTCATTTGGTAATTAAAAGATTAAAAAAAGGAAAAAGATGGCAAAATATGTCCATCTTCTTCATTAGGACGAAATTTCAAGGGTTCTCCATAGCTAGGGTTTTTTTCAAGCTTCCAAGCTCCATAGTAAGTGATTCCAAGCCCCGTTTTTAATGTTCTTTACATTTTTGGAGTCCCGATAACTTGATTTAGCTTATTCTAGCAATAATTTAACCTAGGGTTTATATTTTGAAAAATACCCATAGCTGAAATGTGTTTATTTTGGTGTTTTATGGTATAATATGAAACTTTAAATTGTGTTAAACAACTTTTTCTAAACGATTTTACGTGAAAACGAGTAAAATGACATAATCGATAAAAATACCTAATGTTTATAACTACATGTTAGAGTGAGAATTTGATGTTGCCATAGAAGGGAAAAATGATCAGCATGTCATAAAACATAATAATTTTGGAAAAAATGTAATTTTTGAGCTTTGGAAAAAAGTGTAAATATGCAAAAGTTTAAGGGTAAAATTGTAATTTTTCCAAAGTTAGAGTTAAGGACTATTTTGATAAATGTGAGTATTAAATCAGCTAAATGTGTTATTTTAGACCAAGAAAGACGTGGAATTGACCTTGATCGGGGAAAGGAAAAGATTGTGGACTAAATTGCAAAATTTCTTTATTTTGTATCGAGGTAAGTTCATGTGTAAATGTAGTAACATAATTGTCATTTTAAGTAATTTAATGTTATTTATATGATATGATGGTTAATATCATGAAATATTATGCTTTGTGGTTATTATTGAGTAATATGCAAATTATGTGTGCTACTTGTTAAATATGAATTGCTACTGAGTATCGGTTTCGATATTCCGTGGAAGACGGCAAAGATGTGTGATCGAGAAAAAAGCCCGTTTGAACATTGGGAATAGATTAGAATACAAGTGACATTTCACTAAGATATTTGAGTTCCGAACTCGTTGAGTTGAGTCCGATTTCATGAGATGTAACTAGGCATCCGAACTCGTTGAGTTGAGTCCGAGTTCGTGAGATGTAACTAGGCATCCGAACTCGTTGAGTTGAGTCCGAGTTCACTTATGGATGCGAACGCCTGAGCTCGTTGAGTTGAGTCCGAGTTCACTTATGGGCGGGTTACATGGTAGCTTGGCTACATAATTTCTGCAGGCTATTGAGTTTGTCTAGCTGCGGGTATGGCACTTATGTGCATGAAATCCGTGTATTCGAATCATATTCCGATGTGTTCAACGGGTAAATCTTAAATGGATAAGGTGAGTACCTAAAACGAAGGTGACATGTTGGTAAGTATGGTTAATGAGAAAATTTGTACAGGTATATACTTAACCCTCGAGTTGAGACTTCAATATAACAATAATATGGTAGGATCATGAATGAGAAATATGATATGAATGCTTTGGTGATATTATGAAAATGTGGATTTCGTATTATTGCATGGTTATGTCACTTGTTATTTATATGTGAACTTACTCAGCAATTATGCTTACTCCCTCCTCTCTATTCTTTGTAGTTTTGTCAAGCCGGCTAGGAGATCGGGAACGGTCGGAGGCGCGCTCACACTATCAACAAACTATTTCGGTACAATGACTTGTATATTTTGGGAATATGGCATGTATAGCATTATAATCATTTTGTGTATATAATCTTATGATATGGCTCATGGATGGCATGGAAATGTTTGAGAATGATTAGATATTGGAGTGGCTAATCAATATTATATTTGATAACACGTATGATTTATGTGCTAACTAATCTATGGAAATCCATAAAATGGTGAAATTGCCTATAAAACAGAATCACATAGCAGCAGTGACGTGAGTTTTAAAAATCACTAAAAGTAGTAGAGATATAATTAGATGATTAATAAAATATGGAATTTAAGCTTAATGAATCTATTTTCATGTGGAAGAAACAAAATAGGTAAAAGATTTGTATTTTATGAGATATTTACGTTTTGGTGAAATAGGGTCAGAGCAATTTTTGGATTCCCTGTTCTGACTTTAGAAATTCATAATAAATTGTGTAAAAATAAATAGGACTCAAAATTTATATGTACGGATTCCTTATTGAGTCTATTTGTAATAGAAACAAATGAAATGGTCATTGGATCTCTGTATAGGAAGAAATTTGATTCGTAGTACATAGGGGTCAAAGTAGCCGAACCCTGAAACAGGGGAGACTTTAATTAATAAACTATACTAATTGGCCCTACCAAAAATTCTAGAAAAAAAATTAGTAAGTAGATATATGAGTCTAGTTTCAGGAAAAATTTATGGAATTTGGTTTTGAGTTTCGTAACTCGAGATATGATTTTTTTAGCGACTGTGATGCAGATGGACAGTTTACTACGAGAATTGTTTGAACTTGTTTAAAATGCTAAAATAAGTTTAGTAATATCTCATGCTCGACTCCAACAACGGTCTCGGGTAACGGGACGTTACATTTCGTGGTATCAGAGCTACGATTTAGTCAGTTCTCGGACTAACGTGGCGTATGTACGGGTTTTGCTATAGATGCCATATATATATATATATATATATATATTGTGATAGTGTGACGACTCTTGACCTTTAAAATGATTTTTTTTATAGTAAATGGATCCCGATCCAGCTATGGTTGATGATGTAGAGAGCAATGTGCCAGCTCGTGCTGAAGGGGCGGTGCCGACTGAAATTCGACCTCCTACTGTTGGTCAAGGAGGAGGAGAAAAGGCTCAAGAAGCCTTTCTTCAGATGATGAATGCATGGTACACCGAGTTTGTTCGTACAAACCCGAATGCTCAACAACCTCCCCCACCTCCCCCAATTCCTCAACCAGTACCCCTGGTGCCTCAAGGTATGGATCTGATGAAATTTCATAGAACCCTAGTTGATAGAATTCGCAAGCAAGGGGCTGAAGAATTCAAGCCAAAATGTTGATGATGATGCCGAAAAAGCAGAATTTTGGCTTGAGAATTCTATTCGGGTATTTGATAAATTGTCTTGTACACCTGAAGAGTGCTTGAAATGTGCTATATCCTTGTTGAGAGATTCAGCCTATTATTGGTGGAAGACATTGATTTCAGTGGTACCGAAAGAGAAAGTGACTTGGGAGTTCTTTCAAGAAGAATTTCGGAAGAAATACATCAGTGAAAGATTTGTTGATCAGAAGCGTAAAGAGTTTCTCGAGTTGAAACAAGGCAACATGATAGTTACTAAGTATGAAAAGGAGTCCGTTCGATTGAGTAAGTATGCTAGAGAATATATTCCTTCAGAGGCTAAAATGTGCAGACGATTTGAAGACGGACTCAATGAAGACATTAAAGTATTTGTGGGAATTCTTGAGTTGAAAGAGTTTGTAGTACTTGTTGATCGGGCTTGCAAGGCTGAAGAACTAATTAAAGAAAAGAGAAAGGCTGAGGCTGAGACTAGAAATTTGAAGAAAAGACCGATGAGCAGTGCATTTCCACTGCAATCTAGAAAATCCAGAGATATGTATTCTCGTTCTCATGTTTCGACCGAACATTCGTATAGGAATCGTAAGAAGCAAAATGCGGGTTTTAAATCCTAGACTACTTCTGTGGCTAATGTGGGAAAATTGAGATTTGTTAGACCTGAGTGCCAACGATGTGGTAGAAGTCACCTTGGTCCATGTAGAACTAATGAATGTTATCAGTGTGGTTCTCCAGATCATTTTATTAGAGACTGTCCCGAGAGAATTGAGAAAGAAAAATTTCAGAATGCAAAACCTAGTGGTGCAGTTTCGAAAGGAAGATCTTCGAGAAATGCTGGGAATGTGGCAAGGAGCAAGAATGTAGTCAGAGATTCAATGTTTAAAACTGAAGCTAGAGCTCCGGCTAGAACTTATGCCATAAGGGCGCGTGAAGATGCTTCATTTCCCGATGTGATCACTGGTATTTTCTCTCTTTATGGTGTTAATGTTATTGCTTTGATTGACCCCGGTTCTACTCATTCATATGTGTGCATGAAATTGGTGTCTAATATGAGAATACCTGTTGAGTGTACAGAATTTATAATGAAAGTGTCAAACCCCTTAGGCAAATGTGTTATAGTTGATAAAGTATGCAAGAAATGTCCTTTGATGATTAGAGATCATTATTTTTTGGCCGACTTGATGTTGTTGCCGTTTGACGAATTTGATGTTATTTTGGGTATGGATTGGTTGACATTTCATGATGCTATAGTAAATTGTAAACAAAAGGTTATTGAATTAAAATGTGAAAATGGTAAAATTCTGCGGGTTGAATCAGACGAATCAGAGGCATTGCCTGGTATGATTTCTTCGATGTCGGATCAGAGATATTTGAGAAAGGGTTATGAAGCTTATTTGGCGTATGTGTTGAATACAAAGGAACTTGAGAAGAAAATTGAATCAGTGTCGATTGTATGTGAATTTGCGGATGTATTTCCAGAAGAGTTGTCGGGTTTGCCTCCTATCGGAGAAGTAGAATTTGGTATTGAGTTGATACCGGGAACAACTCTGATCTCGATTGCTCCATATAGAATGGCACCAACAGAGTTGAAAGAATTAACGTCGCAGTTGCAAGAGTTGACTAACAAAGGTTTTCTGAGACCGAGGTTTTCACCTTGGGGTGCTCCCGTATTATTTGTGAGAAAGAAGGATGGTTCAATGAGATTGTTAAACTTCACGGAGTACCTTTGTCGATCATTTCAGATAGAGACTGAGGTTTACCTCGCGGTTTTGGCAAAAGTTGCAAGAGGCATTAGGTACGAAGTTAAATTTCAGCACTGCCTTCCATCCGCAAACTGATGAACAATCAGAAAGAGTAATTCAGATTCTTGAAGACATGCTCAGATGTTGTGTATTGGAATTCCAAGGTAGTTGGGAAAGATACTTACTGTTGGTAGAATTTTCCTACAATAATAGTTATCAGACGAGTTTGAAGATGGCACCTTATGAAGCATTGTACAGTCGTAAGTGTCGGATGCCATTGTATTGGACTGAACTCAAAGAAAATCAAAGAAACTGAAGAAAAAGAGAAAGTGATTCGAGATTGTTTGAAAACTGCTTCAGATAGACAGAAATCCTATGCGGATTTGAAAAGAAAAGAAATCGAGTTTCAAGTTGGTGATAAGGTATTTTTAAAAGTGTCTCCATGGAAGAAAGTTATTAGATTTGGTCAGAAAGGCAAATTGAGTTCGCGTTTTATCGGACCGTATGAGATAATTGAAAGAGTTGGATCAGTAGCATATCGGTTAGCATTACCACCTGAATTAGAGAAGATTCATGATGTGTTCCACGTATCTATGTTATGTCGGTATCGTTCGGATCCTTCACATGTAATTTCACCGACAGAAATTGAGCTACAACCGGATATGACTTACAATGAAGAACCGATTAAGATTTTAGCTCGGGAAGTCAAGCAACTAAGAAATAAAACTATCGCTCTCGTGAAAGTATTATGGAAAAAGCATGGAGTAGAAGAGGCTACATGGGAGCCTGAGGAAACTATGAGAAATCAATACCCACACCTGTTTACCAGTAAAATTTTCGGGGACGAAAATCCTTAAAGGGGGAGAGTTGTGATATCCCGAATTAGGGCCTAAACGGAATAGTGGTTTCGAAACCACAATTTTGAAGTAGAAAAATTTATTCCGATTAATTTTTATAATTTATTGAGTGATTAGATGCATGTGTTAGAATATCGATAGAAAATTTCATGAATTGCATGTCTAATTTGCCTATTAGGACTTAATTGCAAAAGTTGATAAATATGAGTTTTAGATTAAAGGATTTAATTGAAGAGCATAATTGAAGTAGAGGTCCTTAAATGATAATTATATCATTAAGTTTTCATGGACAAAAGTGGACATACATAGGTAGAAATAACCAAAGTTTTTAATGAAGGGTATTTTAGTCATTTGGTAATTAAAAGATTAAAAAAAGGAAAAAGATGGCAAAATATGTCCATCTTCTTCATTAGGAGAAATTTCAAGGGTTCTCCATCTCTAGGGTTTGTTTCAAGCTTCCAAGCTCCATAGTAAGTGATTCCAAGCCCCGTTTTTAATGTTCTTTACATTTTTGGAGTCTCGGTAACTTGATTTAGCTTATTCTAGCAATAATTTAACCTAGGGTTTATATTTGGAAAAATACCTATAGGTGAAATGTGTTTATTTTGATGTTTTATGGTATAATATGAAACTTTAAATTGTGTTAAACAACTTTTGCTAAACGATTTTACGTGAAAATGAGTAAAATGACATAATCGGTATAATATGAAACTTTAAATTGTGTTAAACAACTTTTGCTAAACAATTTTACGTGAAAACGAGTAAAATGACATAATCGGTAAAAATACCTAATGTTTATAACTACATGTTAGAGTGAGAATTTGATGTTGCCATAGAAGGGAAAAATGATCAACATGTCATAAAACATAATAATTTTGGAAAAAAAATTTAATTTTTGAGCTTTGGGGAAAAAGTGTAAATATGTAAAAGTTTAGGGGCAAAATCGTAATTTTTCCAAAGTTAGAGCTAAGGACTATTTTGATAAATGTGAGTATTAAATCAGCTAAATGTGTTATTTTAGACCAAGAAAGACGTGGAATCGACCTTGATCGGGGAAAGGAAAAGATTGTGGACTAAATTGCAAAATTTCTTTATTTTGTACCAAGGTAAGTTCATGTGTAAATGTAGTAACATAATTATCATTTTAAGTAATTTAATGTTATTTATATGACATGATGATTAATATCATGAAATATTATGCTTTGTGGTTATTATTGAGTAATATGCAAATTATGTGTGCTACTTGTTAAATATGAATTGTTACCGAGTATCGATTTTGATATTCCGTGGAAGACGGCAAAGATGTGTGATCGAGAAAAAATCCCGTTTGAACCTTGGGAATAGATTAGAATACAAGTGAAATTTCACTAAGATATTTGAGTTCCGAACTCGTTGAGTTGAGTCCGAGTTCACTTATGGGAGGGTTACATGGTAGCTTGGCTACATAATTTCCGCAAGCTATTGAGTTTGTCTAGCTGCGGGTATGGCACTTATGTGCATTAAATCCGTGTATTCGAATCATATTCCGATGTGTTCAACGGGTAAATCTTAAGTGGATAAGGTGAGTACCTAAAATGAAGGTGACATGTTGGTAAGTGTGGTTAATGAGAAAATTTGTACAGGTATGTACTTAACCCTCGGGTTGAGACTTTAATATAACAATAATATGGTAGGATCATGAATGAGACATATGATATGAATGCTTTGGTGATATTATGCAAATGTGGATTTCATATTATTGCATGGTTATGTTACTTGTTATTTATATGTGAACTTACTAAGCAATTATGCTTACTCCCTCCTCTCTATTCTTTTTAGTTTTGTCAAGCCGGCTAGGAGATTGGGAACAGTCGGAGGCGCTCACACTATCAACAAACTGTTTGATAATGACTTGTATATTTTGGGAATATGGCATGTATAGCATTATAATCATTTTGTGTATATAATCTTATGATATGGCTCATGGATGGCATGGAAAATGTTTGAGAATGATTAGCTATTGGAGTGGCTAATCAAGATTATATTTGATAACACGTATGCTTTATGTGCTAACTAATCTATGGAAATCCATAAAATGGTAAATTGCCTATAAAACAGAATCACACAGCAGTAGTGATGTGAGTTTGAAAAATCACTAAAAATAATAGAGATAGAATTATATGATGAATAAAATATTTAATTGAAGATTAATGAATCTATTTGCATGTGGAAGAAACAAAATAGGTAAAAGAGTTGCATTTTTGAGATATTTACGTTTTGGTGAAACAGGGTCAGAGCGATTTCTGGGTTCCCTGTTCTGGATTTAGAAATTCATCATAAATATTGTAAAAATAATTAGGACTCAAACTTTATATGTCTGGATTTCTTATTGAGTCTATTTTTAAGAGAAACAAATTACATGGTCATTGGAGCTCTGTAAAGGAAGAAATTTGATTCATAGTGCATAGGGGTCAGAGTAGCCGAACCTTGAAACAGGGGAGAGTTTAACTAATAAACTGTATTAATTGATCCTACCAAAAATTCTACAAAAAAAAATAGTAAGTAGATATATGAGTCTAGTTTCAGGTAAAATTTACAAAATTTGATTTCGAGTTTCGTAACTCGAGATATGACTTTTTTACCGACTGTGACGCAGATGGACAATTTACTACGAGAATTGTTTGAACTTGTTGAAAATGCTAAAATAAGTTTAGTAATGTCTCATGCTCGACTCCGGCGACTGTCTCGGGTAAGGGGGCGTTACATTTATCAATAACCAATATTAGGCACCATCTATGACATTATACAAAATGACTCAATAGCTATGACAAGCCACTCGTTTGGCCCAAAACAATGTGACTATTACAAAAAGACTAATTCCTATACATGCCATAATCAAACTGATAAAACTAGCTATACCAAATGCTTCAGGGATAGTGTGACTGGCTTCTCCGATGTAAGGTGATGATCCAAAAGCTACTTTGGCGGCACTAAAAGAAAATGGAAAGGAAAAGAGGTAAGCATAAGGCTTAGTAAATCGCATGTAAATAATGAAATAACTACAAGTTACCATAAAGGATCATACTCCCAATATAACTCAATTTGCACATGAAAGTGAGGATTCATAAATAACTATTCATATTCATCTCTCACCAAGCATACAACATTGATTGAATTCACATTCATACTTCATGAAAAATACACAGATGGTCATAAGCATAACTTGCTCACTTTCCTTCCTTACTGAACATACAATGTAAATGAAGCTCGTATTTCGAAATTCTCATTTAAGTACCTGTACCACTCACCACATGGTCATAAGTTCTCTCATTTCGATATATATATCATAAATCTCCCGTTGAACCATTTGGAATACTACAGGATATTTAATAGCCCCAAACATGGGATAAGATGCCAACGCCATGTCCCAGACAGGTCTTACACTGAATTTCATATATTGAGGCCGATGATGTGTCCCAAACAGGTCTTACACTGGCTCTCATCTATCGATGTCAATGCCATGTCCCAGACAGGTCTTACACTGACACACAACAAGCTGACGCCATGTCCCAAACAGATCTTACACTAGCTTGTACATCTCGAAGCTGATGCATGTCCTAGACATATCTTACACTAGCTTGTATATCTCGAAGCTGATGCATGTCCAGGACATGTCTTACACTAGCTCTCATAATGTGGCCGATGCATGTCCCATACATGTCTTACACTAGCACACATATCACCTAATGTCATGGCATGAATATCCAATTCTATTCCTCATGTTCAACCGGGAGACTTTATTACATTAATTTCTCAACATGCATACTCATATTCATAATCAAAGCAATTTATGCAATATCAATTCAATCACAAATCATAACAATGTAGTTGCATTATTAACATACAACTTACCTTGGTTTACAAAATGTGTGCAACTAATTGGCCTAATCCACAAGCTTGGCCTTTCCCCAGTCCAAGTCCGATTTTCGTATTTCTTGATCTAAAATGGAAACATTTAGTCATTTAAGTATCAATTAAATATAAACGCTCAATAATTTATAATTTGGGAAAAATGACCATTTTGCCTCTAAACTTTTACAAAATGACCATTTTACCCCTGGGCCCGGAAATTGATTTTTATCAAATTTTCTTATTAGCCAAGCCTAACTGATCATTTATTACTCTTATGACAACCCCAAATTTCTCTATTTCACACAATTACAACCTATTTTATAACTTTTACAAAATGGTCTTTTTAGGTGTTTTCCATGAAAATCACTTTACAAATGTTGTTTATCTCACAACCATAACTCATATTCTTCCATAAAATTTCAGTTAAAAACACATATGCTTTCATGGAAAAACCCTAGACTCTCAACCATTTTGCAAAATAGTCCCCTCAATAGCTAGATTAAGCTTTAGAGGTTCCAAAAACACAAAAATTATCAAGAAAGACCACCAAGAAGACTTACTTGCAAGAGTTTAAGGTTGCTGAAAATTTTAAGCTTCCATGGCTGTTTTCTTGAAGAGAAATCGGTGGAGAAAGGAGAGAGATGAGAAAAATGACAACTTTTCCTATTTGTTTTATTCTATTCAATTTTTTTACCTAACTTCACCAAATGTTGACTTTTCTATTTCTTTGTCTCCCATGGCCGGCAACATCTCTCAAAAGGGTCTATTTTTCCTTTAAAGACATCCACAATATGATTCATAGTCACCTTTATCTAATAAAATAGGACTTTTGCACTTTATGCCATTTAGTCCTTTTTCACAATTAAGCATGAAATCGCTAAAATTAACTCACCAAAATTTTCATGCACTCATATAATCATACCATGACACCAAAATAATAATAAAATAATTTCTTGACCTTGGATTTGTGCTCCCAAAACTACTATTCCAATAAACCCAAAATCGGGTTGTTACAGTGAAAGATTATGGTGAGTTGCAAGCTGGTACATGTATGTACACAAAACGCATGCTTAATGAGTTCGATATGTGATGAAACCTTGGATTGGCTTGATCGAGTAAGTTATGATGTTAAGATTTTAAATACATCTATGCTAAGCCAAATCAGGGATCGAAGACGGTCAGAGATCCATTCACACTATCAAATTTTCATTTTGGGTACTTATGATTACATTATTTTGAGTTATGGCATGTACAGGGACTTGGTCATTTTGTTATGTGTCATATTAGATTTGGCCAAATGTGTTGGCTTATAATGGTTGATGATTCTTTTTGTAAATGGCCATTGAAATTGGCTAATATTGTGACACCCCTAATTTGACCCTAGTCGAAAAGTGGTTTCGGGACCACAAAATCGAGTCATAAAAATAATTAACCGTCATAGTTGATGCTTATTATATGTATATATGCATGTGTAAAAATTTCATGTTTGAATTTTGTTAATTGTAAGTGAATTTTATTAAATAGGACTTATGTGAGAAAATTTAGAAATGTGCTAGGCAAATGTAAAGTGGCCTATTAATGCATGTTATGAAAATGATGGGTTTGCATGTCAAATTACCCAAAATTAGAGCTAGTGGCCGGCCATGCTATGGGGTGAAACATGTTGGAAACATGTTGTGTTAGTGTGTTATGTTAGAAAGAATAAAATAAGAGGTTAGTAATAAAGTAATGAAAAGAGAGGGGTGATGAAAACAAAGTTGTCTCATCCATGCCCCCCCTCCATTGCCGTGAATTGAAGGAAGAAAACAAAAGAAAAGAAAAAAATGTTCATCTTCTTCTCCTACCTCTCTCAAGCCGAAACTAACCAAGAAATGGAAGAAAGCACACCTAAGGCATTCGGCCATCTTGTGTGGGGAATTAAGGTATGATATCATGTGATTCTTTTGGAATTTTTGTGAAGTTGAGTTTGTTTTGGTGCTCATAACATGACCCATGTGTTAATTTTTGAGTTTGTGTTGCAAGAAACATTTGGTTATGTCCTTATATGTCAAATCGATGATAAATTTTGATATTTGGTGAATGAATATGGGTTTCGGTCATGGTAGATAACAAAGAATGTGGTTGTTGTTCTTGTTAATTTGGATGAATTTTTGGTGGATAGGTGCTTGAATCAAACAAATGATCATGTGTGTACACTAGGTGCTAGTTGAGAAGAATCGGTCACTATATTGGAGGCCATTGCGAATATGAGTTTAGTTATTGAGAGTGGTGAATGTGTTTTGAGTTGATGGAATAAAAGAATGCTTAAAGATGTGTCACAACAAATTATATGTTAAGCTAAGGCATTAAATTATCAATCTTTCTTCCTAGCCGAATATGTGTTTATAAAGTTGAGTTGTTAAATAGATTTTGAAGTTAGCCCATGTATTTATTTTTGAATTTAAGAAGAATGATACATTCGACTATACTTTGATGTGCTTGAATTGTTGTTATGTGAATAAATATTTGTTTGATGATATATATATATATATATATATGTATTCGGCAATGGGATAAACTGTATTAAGGTAAGTTTCATGGTGATTATGCTTGTGATGTTGGGTTAATATTCGGCATTGAGTAATGTGGGGTAAGGTGATTAATCGGCTATGAAATTAGCTAAATTGAATAGGTATGTTTAATGATATGCTTAGTATAATGTATGATCTTATAACTCGGTTTGGTATTGAGATAAAGGTTAGATGTATGATTGGATTTTGGTATGTGTTAAATTGGTTAATCAAAGATTAAATGATATGTGATTGCCAAATGTGATTATTAAGTGAATAATATTAGTTAAGTACTTAAGCAATCTATTGTTTTACTTAAGCTTAAGAGCAAAGAGGATCAAAGTCGGATAGGGGAAAAGAGAAAGTAAACGAATAGCCGTGGACATCTAATCGTCGACCACTTCCGAGGTAAGTTTTAAGTGATTAAACGTTGAGTAAATTCAATCATAATAGGACATAATGAGTTGATTTAATAAGATATGATGTGGCCATGATATGTCTTAAACTCAAATGGTAAGTTCATAAGTGTTTGGACTTGGAAATTTAAGAGCAAATTGTAATAATTTGCTTTGGACAGCAGCAGTAACGTGATTTTAGAAAATCACTATAAATTGTTGGTGTGGAATTATAGGCTGAATAAAATATGTAATCAAAGCTTAGTTAGTCTAGTTTCTTATAAAAGAGACCGTGGAAGCAAAGAAATTTCCTATAAAGAGATATTTAAAGTTATGTGGGAGTGTCGAATGACTCCGAAATCCCCTGTTCTGTTTTTGGAAAATCATTATAATTTGTACAAAAATGGTTATAAGTTAATATTTATATGCTTATACTACCTAATGAGTCTAGTTTCAAATGAAATCAAATAGAACACATTATGAATTCTGTACAATGAAAAATTTGATTTGTAGTGAAGAGTGGTCAGATTAGTCAAACAGTGAAACAGGGGAAACGTTAAGAAAAATCTGGTATTGATTGGCCAAACCTAAAATTCTAGAAATTTTATGGATGGAAGATATACGAGTCTATATTCAGGGAAAATTAACGGAAAGTGATTTGGAGTTTTGTAGCTCCAGTTATAAATAATTTAGTGACTATTGCTCAGGAAAACAGCTCGTAGTGAATATGTGATTTTGTTGTAAACATGGATAAAACTTGTTTTAGTTGCTCATAAGCTATTGATTAAACCCATACGTGAATTCTAAATCGTGATATTGTAAAACGATATATGAGTGTTAGACGGATCTTTGATATTAAAATTTGTGAAATTGTAAGTTTATGAGTATTCGAATATGAAATGTGTAACACCCCGTACCTGAGTCCGTTACCGGAGTCGAACACAAGGTGCACACAGACTTAACTTAATTATTTTCACAGTCCATTTAAAATTTTCCAGACAAGCTGGTTACTGCATCACTGTCGACTTAAAAATCATATCTTGAGTTTCAAAGCTCGAAAATCAGTTTCGTAATTTTTCCTGAAACTAGACTCATATGTTCATCTACATATTTTTTTCTAGAATTTTTGGTCGGGCCAATTAGTACAGTTTATTAGTTAAAGTCTCCCCTGTTACAGGGGTCGACTACACTGACCTTTGCGCATTACGACTTGGATATCTATAAATATAAGGAATGACTTCTAATTGTCTCTAGATAATTTATAATAAATTTTCAAAGTCGAAACAGGGGATCCAGAAACTGTTCTGGCCCTGTTTCGTGAGAACTTTAATATCTCTTAACATATAACTCATATGACCGTTTCGTTTCTTCCATATGAAAGTAGATTCATCAAGGTTCATTTACATAATTTATTCACTAATTAATTCCATTCCTACAAATTTTAGTGATTTTTCAAATCCACACCACTTCTGCTGTCAAGATCTGCTTTTCAAGGTAAACTTTACCTATTTCGTGGTTTCCATGGACCAACTAGAGTTTTGTCATACATAGGTCCACATATAATCATATTTAGCCATTCCAATGGCTGATCATTTGCCCAACACTTCCATTCCAGTCCATAGTCACATCATGAAACCATACAGATATACATAAACACAAATGGTCTAATGCCATACTCCACTTCTACGAGCCATTTTCGCATGGCTGTACACACATACATCACAAAACGTACTTGAAAAACAACAAAGGGTAGTCCTATACATGCCATTTCAAAGCTCAACCAAAATTGTACCAAAAGGGGGCTTTGATAGTGTGGGAGACTTCGACTTCCAAAAATCCCGAGTCCGATAACTGACGAGCCAAAATCTATAAAACAGAGAAACAAAGAAACGGAGTAAGCAATTTATGCTTAGTAAGTTTTGAGCAAGAATTTAAACACAATCAAGTATAGCATTCACATAATTAAACGGATAATTCGCGTATTCATATATTCAAATCATTTCTACTTTACATTCCAACCCCTATGTTCATACATAAGGGATCATCTTAGCCAAATACCAGAAGCTCATTACTCAACTGAGCGAATATTATTCGAAGGAACTCAACTATTCCAATGCACATACGAACATACCTCATTGCTGGAATTTTTTTTTGTTTCAAACGCATTAACTGGGATTTTTACAGCAAGATCGTTCATTCCCGAATCACGTACCTTCGGATCTTATCCGGATATAGCGACTCGCTCAAAAGCCTTCGGGACATAGCCCAGTTATAATAGCTCGCACAAATGCCTTCGGGACTTAACCCGGATTTGGGAACTCACACAAATGCCTTCGGATCTTAGTCCGAATTTGGGAACTCGCACAAATGCCTTCGGATCTTAGTCCGGATATGGTCACTTAGCACAAAGCCTTCAGGACTTAGCCCGGACATCATTCGAATCATCATGCACATTTAACACTAAATCATGACACATTTGTATTTCATTTTCATTAGCAAAACTCAAACACAAGACACTTATCACTCTTGCAATTTCAGCTCAATATCCACACACAAGGAGCATGATTTCGATTTGCTTAAAACATGATCTAATCAAATCATAATTTAAGCTCTATTACTCAAGAACTTACCTCGGATGTTGTCGAACGATTCCGATGGCTATTCGACCACTTTTTCCTTCCCTTTATCGGATTTAGTTCCCTTTTGCTCTTGAGCTTAATTTAACAAATAAATTGATTTAATCATTTGAGCATCGAAAAGAGGAATTCAAGGTACTTAGCCCACATATATTCATTAGACATTAAAGTCACATATGTACGAAATCATGAATCAAACTCAACACATTAGTTAGTACTCTCCTTAGCCAATTTTCTAAGTCAAGATAAAGCCTTCAACATGCTTACTTATGGCGAACAACACATCAACCTATGTACTCATTCATGTGGCGAATATGCATGTTGATGTTGAGGCCAATTACATATTTAATACCACACATAAATGGCATACATTTTACTAACTAATGCATTACATATTGTAGCTCAATACGCATCTATCATTTACTTCATAACCAAACATCATCATAAGAAAATATATACCTTGAGATAGTATATATGTCATACCAATACATTATGTGCAAACATATATACATATAGGTGCAAGGGCGAATCTCAAGTTGATTATAACCAAATATAAACATATATCCAAAACACAAATCTTACCTACCATGCAATGAGCATAAATCATGCTTATGGATATACCATGGCCGAATACATCACAACACCATACCATTTCAATTTTGGTCATGGTTAAACAAAGAACTTAATGTCTCACTAAAAATGCTAAAAAGAAAATCCAAGAGTCATCAACCCACCATCACATATATCATTAACAAGCTTCATATTTAGCATGCAATGGCATTAACACAAAATCCACCTTGGCCGAATACCATTCCCATGACATAGCAAGGATTTGAACCATGGGCTAATTAGAACTCAAGCTAGCAACTAAAAACATGCATGAATCTCATGGCACAACCTCAAACATACCTTAATCTAGATACAAGTATGGCCAAACCTCCTCCTAATCCTCTTCCAAACCAAGCATGAAGCAAAACTCCTCCTTCTTCCTTAGAATTTTCGCCAAGAGAGAATGAAAAGGATGAACAAAATTTTTTTCTCTTTTTTTCAACTCACGGCAAAAGGGGGGGACACTCACACCATTCTCCTTTTTTTTTTCCCTTTCATTATTCAATTCCCATGCTCATTATTTTATTTTTTCTTACATACACCATTGTCACAACATGTTTTATGACATGTTTTTGCCCATCACTCTTTGTCATGGCCGGCCACTAGCACTTAGGGGGGAAATTTGACATGCAAGTCCTCCCTTTTGATTACATGCACTATTAGGTCCTTATAGATTCACCTATCACATTTCAAACGTGTTACACCTAAGTCCTATTGACTAAATTCACATGCAATCGACTAAATCGAAGCTTGAAATTTTTACACATTCATAATTACATATTCTAGACAATAAATATTACATTCAAACATTTCAGTGACTCGGTTTAGCGGTCCCGAAACCACTTCCCGACTAGGGTCAATTTTAGGCTGTCACAAAATGATAGTATGGCGTGAAATTGAATTATTCATTGGAAAATGATTGATGAGATTCGGCCAAGACAAAGTGTATACATGATAGTATATGTGGTATGTGAAGTATATTTGGATAATTGTGATGTGAATACATGAAAATTTATATTTTGATTTAGGATTTTATGTGATGAATGTGAATGTGTATATATGAGATAAGGCCGAATGGCCAATGTGATGAATGTGAACATGCATATATGTGATAAGGCCGAATGGCCAATGTGATGAATGTGAGCATGCATATGTGTGATAAGGCCGAATGGCCAATGTGGTGAATATGAACATGCATATATGTGATAAGGCCGAATGGCCAATGTGATGAATGTGAGCATGCATATGTGTGATAAGGCCGAATGGCCAATGTGGTGAAAAAGAACATGCATATATGTGGTAAAGCCGAATGGCTAATGTGAAATATGTATGAGATATGTATATGTGGTAAAGCCGAATGGCTAATGTGAAATATGTATGAGATATGCATATGTGGTAAAGCCGAATGGTCAATGTGAAATATATATATGAGATATGTATATGTGGTAAAGCCGAATGGCTAGTGTGAAATATGTAGGTGATGTGCGTATATTGTGGCCGAACGACCAATGTGAAAGGTGTGTATTATTAGATATTTGATGAGGCAAATGAATTACAAATATGACAGTCGATGTGAATGTTGTAACATGTGATTAAATGTACATGAAACTTGAAATATATTCGGGTAAGACCCGATGACTACGTGTGGAGATTATGTCCGGTAAGACCCGATGACTACATGTGGAGATTTTGTCAGGTAAGACCCGATAACCGTGTGGAGATTTAAATGCGAGATAAAGGTCTCGCCGATAATCCGAGTAGAGGTTAAAGCTATAAGACTTCGTAATAAGAATTGCTTATAAATATATTCAATGCGAAAAGTTAAGCAGTATGTACTCCAAGTTTATATGTGAGCTTGATTTGAACTAAATCATAAGGTAGTTATGTGATGCATACGAGAGCAATCTATGAGACTATTCCTATGATTATGTGACATCGGATCAGTGTGAGAGGTTATGTGAAATCATACAATATATTTATGTCACATGAGCTCACTTTTATGTGAAAGTTTATCTGCCTATTGTATATGATGAGATGTGCATATTCGGTAAAGGGATGGTATGCCCGAAGGAAGAGTGAAATAAAATATATGAACAACTATGTTATAATTTGATTGTTATCTGTTGACACTGCTTAAAACTTACTAAGCATTGTAATGCTTACTCCGTTTACTCTGTTTCCTCTGTTTTATAGATCTCATTGCGAAGCTACAGGCTCGGGGATCGTCAGCAACTAGTCACACTATCACTATCCACCGCTTGTTACTGTTATGTTTAGAATTATTTTATGGCATGTATAAAATAGACTAGTGGCGGAAGAATATTTTTGGTTAATATATATAAGCCATGCGAAAATGGCATCTTTTGAATGTTTACTTAGTGAAGTTTAAATTTTACCTCTGGTTGTGCTTAGTACTTATTTAAATGAACGATCTTTATTTCAAGAAAAAGTTCAAAATTTTACTGTTCTGACATGAGTTACAAGTCCGGTAATGCCCCTTACCTATTCTAGCGACGGTTACGGGATAGGGTTGTTACAAATATTGGTTAAGTATAAATATGAAGATGTCTTTCATGGATGTGGATTTTGCATGGTTTGATATGATAAGCATGAGATGTTGTATGAGATAGGAAATAGCATGTAATTGATGTGTGGATGACTTGGTTGTGGTTGAATTGCTTGTATGTATATACTTGGATTTGTGTTTCTTGTTGTTGTGTAGGTTGGTACAAGGAAGGGTGGCAAAATGGCTTGGTAAATAGCTTATTTTTACCCACATGGGTAGATGCACGGGCGTGTGTCTAGGCCGCGTGTGACACACGGCTTGCCCTATGAATGTGTGATCCAGTCGTATGTCCCCTGCATCTTGAATTTCAGCTTCGAATTGACCACACAGGCAGAGACACGACCGTGTGTCTCAGTAGTGTGAAAGACATAGCCTAGGGACATGGGCATGTGCCCAGGGCGTGTGAAGTCTGCACCTATTTATGAAAAATTATAAAAATTAAACTTCCCACACGGCCTAAGCACAGGGGCGTGTTACTTGGCCGTGTGACTTCAATTTGTTGATGATGTCATAAATAGAGAGTTACACGGGTCAGGGACACGGGCGTGTCTGATGACACAGCCTCCCTACACGGGCATGTCCCAAGCCACACAAGCGTGTCTCAAGCCACACGGGCGTGTCCCAAGCCACGCAAATGTGTGACCTTGTTTTGATGAAAAATTTTCTAAGTGTTGTAGAATTTTTGAAAGTTCTCGGTTTGGTCCTGAACCACCCCTAATGTATGTTTTGGGCCTCGTAGGCTCATTTAAGGGACGATATGAATATTTTTGAAAAGTTTTAAATTTGAGTGGAAATTCATGTCTAGGTTTTGAATGTTTGTTTGAGTTTAAGTTTGGTAATGCCTCGAACCCTGTTCCGACATCGGATACAGGTAAGGGGTGTTACAAAGTACTTAGAGAAGCTAAAATGTTTTGATGGCCTAGCAAAATTGATAAATTATGCAATAATCATATGATTAATTATTTGATATTTTGAGGTGTTTGATGATTTAAAATGATTGAAATATGTTTGGTAATGTTTGGTACTGAAATTAGCATCAAATGAAAATGTTTTGGGCATGTTTTAAGGTCTCCTACATTGAATTATCAATACTTGTTAAACTTGTATCAATACAAATAATTTAAAGAGAGAAAAATGAATAGTTCCATGGAATATGTATCGATACTTTAAATAGTAAGTATCGGTACAAGTGCCCTCTTTTACCCTATTTTTTCTCAATTTGTCCGAAAGGGGCCCAAACGACCTCTGGTCACATCCAAGCTGTAGGAGATGCTCAGAAATAACCCAAGATACCTTAAAAGAGTTTAGAATGATAAGAATCAAGTGTATAAGTGGAATGTGAATTAACTTGACTTTGAGCCCTAATGTGGCATCTTTTCCTTAGGTTATCAGATTTACCCGAGTAAGGGTGTTACAAGAAGATATCATTGAGTGAAGTAAAAGTTAATTAAAGTATTTTTACATGTTGTTAGTTATTTTTGTTAAAATTACTTAATTTTTCATTTCTTTTAGTGTGATAGTTGTGGATATCTAGGGTTCTTGAAATGATCTTGTTTTTTATTTTTATGTAAAGTAGCAAATTATCTTTTTATATTATAGTCATTGTTTTGCGGGATATTTTCATTATTAGATAAAATGTTCTTTGATCATGGGTGATTGCGACCTAGAATTACATTACCAATTATAAAAGCAGAACAATATGAAACAAATCTGGGTATGTTTGGATAGATTTCAAACAAAGTGCAATTTTGTGGGAATACATTTAGGGATCCAATTTTTTTCTTAAAATGGTTTGAGGAAGTGTTCAATACAATCATACATGTGGAGTTACCAAGTGATTTGATTAAATTGTTTTTTATTCCTTTTGCATTAGCTGTGTAACACCCTATAGCTTGCTTGGTTGCCAAGCCCAGATACGGGATGCTGCACCACCATCTCGACCCATGTTCATCAAATAAGAAGCTTGTTTCAAGCAAACAGGTCATCTTTCATTAACTCGTATAAGTTTTAAGCCGTCCAAGTTGTAACAGCCCGGTTTAGACCCTAGTCGGACTAGTGGTTTCTGGACCATAAATCTGAGGTCAAAAAATTATTTTAATATTATTTTAGTGTTTTTAATATGTGAATTGATATGTGTGAAAGTTTTGTGTGGAAATTTTATCGTTTGTGTGTTTAATTTGCAAAAAGGACCTAATCGCGTAAAATGTAAAAGTGACTAGCTAATTGTTAAAGTGCTTAATTACTATGTCTCTTTAAATGAAAGGTCCTTATGGTACAAATAAACCATAGTTATAATTAAAAATACATTGATGGACATAAGTTTGTGGAATTTTAATGATTTTATAAAGGGTAAATTGGTAAAATAGACATTAATGTTAATTAAAATAAAACAAAACATGATATTAAGGCCATTATTTCCATCCTTGTTGAAATTACAAAAAAAAAGAGAAAATAAGAGTTCTAGGGTTCGGCACTCACATTGGTTAATTAAGATCAAGAAAAGAGGAATTCGTATTTAGATCGAGGGAAATCAAAGGTTATCAAGTAAACGATTCGAATCGTCAATTCCGAGTACGAGGTAAGTTTGTATGTGATAAATGATGTTACAGTTATATTTTAATGCTTTGATGATGCATAAATTGTATAATTGACTATGGTTTAAGCACGATGATAAATCTTCTATGTTCGGCACTAAGTGTGTGATTTGAAATAACTTCGACTATAAATAGCACTAAGTGTGCGAATTGGAATAGCTTCGGCTATACGAGGCACTAAATGTGCGATACCGAGATAGCTTTGGTCATTTGAGATGGCACTAAGTGTGCAGAATCAATACAACTTCGGCTAATCAATAAAGCACTAAGTGTGCAAATTCTTAAAGCATGGAAAGACTTTCGAATGAATTAATGTATTTGAATGAGAGGTGAGAATGAAATGAATAAATACGGGAAAGTTCAGGTATGTTCGGTACCTATGTGGTAGATGATACTATGTATATGAAGTTTGATGAAATCGTATGAACATATTAAATGTGATAGATTAGAATTGATGGATGAATTGTGAACTACTAAGTGTTTGTTAATTGATGTTTCGTATTATATAAACTATTGATTATAATTGATACGAACTTAGTAAGCTTTAAAGCTTATTGTGTAAAATGTTCTATGTTTTACAGTGTTATAAAGCTAGCTCGTATCCAGGGATCGTCGGTGACTCATTCACACTATCGGGCATCTATTTTGGTACCATTTTGAAAGTTGTATATATGGTATATGGCATGTATAGGTTAGAGTTATTTTGATAGGTTTTGTGATATGAATATCTTGCCGGCTTGTAAATATTGGCATGTATGGCCTTTTAAGTTGGCCTAAATTATGTGTCTGATAAGTTATATGATGTATATAATGCTTATGGGATGGTTTGAATATGAAATGTTGAATTGATAAGTTTTGTGGTATGAAATATGTGATATAATGATGAGTTTATGTATTTGGAACTTATGTAAGTTGTGATGATTTTTGGTACATTGATTTGGTATGTTTTAGTTGTAGAATTGAGTAATGAAATGGTTGACTATGAAATGGCATGAAATGTGTGTGATTGGGCATGTTTTGGGCTGCCCATAAATGTATGGAAATGATTCCAAATTGTTTTTTATGAGTTCATGATTGTAGGGTGGCAAATTTGGCTTTTCAAATGGCCTATTTTTTTCCACACGGGTAAAGACATGGGCGTGTGTCTCAGTCGTGTCTGACGCACGATCATGTTACACGACTGTGTGTCCCCTAGGGTACCCTACGATTTTAAGTCAGTATACCCTACAGTTTTGACACGACCTAGACACACGGGCGTGTCATCGGTCGTGTATGGGCTGGCACATGAGCGTGTGGTCAGCCATGTGACCCAAGTCAGTAACCTCCCTAATTTTCACACGGGCTGGCACATGGGCGTGTCTTGTGGCCATGTGGACAAGTCAGTATGTATGCCCTATTTTGCCATGGCCTAGACACACGGGCCTGTCTAATGCCGTGTGAGGCACACGGCTTGTTCACACGGGCATGTGACCTTTATGACTTCGAAAAATGTTTAAGTTTCGAAAAATTTTGTATGCTTTTGATTTAGTCCCGACCCCTTTCTAAAGCATGTTTAAGGTCTCGTTGACCTATGTAAGGGACTCTGTATTGATGTATGACCTATGATGCTATGATGATTGTGAAATGAATGCTAAATGTTTCGATATGTCCGGTAATGCCTCTTAACCCTAGTCCAGTAATGGATACGAGTTAGGGGTGTTACACAAGTAGTTTAATTAACATTGTTACATGCAATTCATTCGTTAATCGATCATACATTCAGCCAGAATCATGCATAAGGACTAATTAGCAAAATTTCGTGAAAATGTCTGTAGGTATCGATACTGATAATTAGGTGTCAATATTTTCCTTGAGTGATATCGATACCACTTGGAAAAACGATACCAAATGAGCATAATGTCTCTAGATTAAAAACCTAACTATCGAAAAATATCGATACCAAGAAAAGGTATAGATACCAAATCTCTATTCTATTTCTTATACGTCTTATTTCACAAAGGTATGGATTTTCAAAGCCTAATCTCGATACCTCTGCTACTGGAGTTAAAAATACAGCATAGAAAAGCAAATAATTTATCTCAAGTAACTTCTAAGTAACATGCATCAAGTACTTTAAGTATTTCATCACTCAATGACTAAATTTAACAGTCCAAAACGTCAAATTATCTAGACAAGATTCGTCATGCCAACGTCGATATTTAAAATTCCTAACATAAAAATAACACGAAATTCTTATAGGCAAATCAAAATGTTTAAAGATCAATAACCCAAAAATAGATCTACCACATTACCTAATTTCCCCAATGTGAATATAAGTAATAAAGCACCTACCATAAAAGCCTAGACTTCCTTTGATCACTTCTTTGGAAACTACACCACCCACACTGTGACATCTCTATGTATAGGTTAGAATGAGTGGGTGAGCTTTAACAAGCGTAGTGAATGCAAGAATTTCCACAATGCAAACATGTTATCATGCAACACAACCAACCATTTACTCACAAGTATCTCATTCTTAAGTCTAGCATTACATAGTATTTAATCATGCATCGTATAAAAGGTCATTCTCATTACGCATACATATCCACTCAAGCATAGAATAGAATCCACACAGTTACATAAAATATGATAAATTTGGATAAGATGGCATTTGCGTTATGAAACATATAGTGAGCTCTATTATCACACATCGGATACACGGATCTCCTTTACACCACATGGACTCATAAAATCAACATGTCCCAAAAGTGAAGTGTTTAGCTAACACTCTCCTTATTTCCCCTCACATGTCCCGTTGTATAGAGCTTAGCTCTCATTCCCTTATCTCTCCAAACATGTCCTAGGGCCTCAACATCCAAAACCACTAAATATATAGGTGAGTACTCACAATCCTATGGCATGCCAATTATATCCATGTAACACCCCTTACCCGTATTCAATGCTAGAACAAGATACGAGGCATTACCGGACTTACATCACAAACAAACATGCAATTCTGAGTCATAAATTTGCATCCAAATTAAAACCATTTATATTCAATCATAATGTCCCTAATACGATCCTTCAAGGTCCAAAACATGCGTTAGAAGTGGTTCAGGACTAAACTGAGCACTTAGAAAACTTCTACAAAACTTAGAAAATTTTTGCTATGAACAAGGGTGACACGCCCATGTGGGCAGCCATGTGGTCACACACGTCCATGTCCCTAACACGTGTAACTCTCTGACTTGCAAGTCTTGAACAAATGAGGTCACACGACCAAGTCACACACCTGTGTGCTAGGCCGTGGGGGTAATTAAATTTTCATAAAATAGGTGCAGACTTCACATGGTTGGGACACACACCCGTGTTTGAGGTCGTGTCCCTCACACGGCTGAGATATACGCCCGTGTCTCTGCCCGCATGCTCAATTCTGAGCATTCTGTTTCTCAAAATTTAGGTGTAGGGGACACACGACCAAAACACATGCCCCATGGGGCAAGCCGTGTGTCACACACAGCCTAGACACACGCTTGTGTATCTGCCCATGTGGACAAAATAAAGGCTATTTGCCAAGCCATTTGTCACCCTCATTTCTACCTTCACACACACAAGTTCAATGACATAATTCATGATATACTTAGGTAACCAAACATCCACAAACAAGGCCAAATCATGCCATTCAATTATCCACACTCAACCTATTTACAACATCATATTTTGTCAAACCAAATCATACCCACTCACATACTACAAGTTTCAATATGGCTACCAATAACATGCATAATTTTTCCTTAGTTTCCCTAGCATAGCAATAAGCGAATCTTAACCCTTCAACAACCAAAACCATTAAGCCACATTCAACCATTTACCAAGCATTTATAACCACATCACACAATAGACAATTGCACATGCATGCATGTATAAATATATATAAGCTTACAACCAATTCAACCTAAATAAGTCAAGTTACATAGCTAAACACCATATCAAGCCTTTGGCAATTACAAGCCAATACATTTGGCCAAATTAATAATGACATATTGTAACACCCCTAACCCGTATCCGTCGCTGGATTAGGGTTGTAAGGTATTACCGGACATAACACAGTTCGATATAGTTACTCAATTCAAAAATATTTATAGAGAGATCTAATGCTTAACTTATAACCCGATACAATTCATTTCATATTCAAATGGAATATGCAAACTCAACATTCAAAGCATACTAATAGTTTATAAATAAATGGATCTCAACTTGCAAATTTATAAAGTTACATATTATCATATTCATATAAGTAGCATATATCTCAATGTCCCATTCATTTCAATGCTAACCAAAATTTGTATACCATTCTCCAAAAAGAAGCATATTAAATCATACACATATACCAAAATAAATTCTAGTCATATGAATATATAGCGAATACATTTTAATACCAAAACATGATATAAAATATACTTTTCAAAGATAATTTAATCATCGATTATTGATACACATGTATATTCAAGACACAACTTCCATGAACCATCTTTAAAAGAAATATACAATATATCTCCCATCATATTCAGTCATTATAATATGTCCTTTATTACCAACTCATTTATAGCACGTTAACCTAACATAATAACCTAAATTTCATATATAAATTTTCTTATACAAACTGCGTCCAAGTTGAGCAAACATATTTATACATGTATTATGACCATTTCATTTATCAACCAATCTCAATATGCACACACACACCACAATTTCTAATCATCCAAGGTATAAGGCATAATATCTAAAATAGACTCAAACCATTATTTAACCAAAACATACTCAAGCATAGAGATTAAGCCATTTTTGGATGGCCTTTATACATAAACCAAAATACAGATTCCAAAATGCATTCCAACCTATACATGCCATAGTTCCAAAATGTAACTTATAAAATACCGAAGACAATTGATAGTGTGATAGACTTTGCTGACAATCCCCGAGCTTGTAACTTGAATCAAAAATCTATAAAACAGAATGAACATGAAAACACAAAGTAAGCTGTAATAGCTTAGTAAGTCATAAGCAAATAAACATCCTATTGTTATAATCAACTCATTTTAAGCTAATCCAAATTTCATTATTAATATCAAGCTTAACCTCAAACCTACAAATGAGATAAATAATACATTTTCATACACAAAATCTACCTTGGCCGAATGCTCACTTAATCAATTTGACCTAATATTATTCATCTTTCAAAGCCAAAATGTCTTAATATAATCAAACATACACATACGCATTTATATAAGCTCAAGAACCATAATATAACATCATCTACATATACCACTTATATATCTGAATTTACATGATCACATATATGTACATATCCAAGAATCAATTTTACAATATTCATACTATTTATTTACTAGGTCGAATACACATACTAAATTCACATGTAATATTCATTTGTATCACACATAATTAGTAACAAATATCAAGTTACTTATTTACCTTATCTCAAGTAAACAACAAGCTAACTCATACCTGATCATTTAGCTCGTTTAACGTATTCAATTACCACATCAGCATAAAGTCTTTTAGGCATAAACTTATAATAATTCACCGGTATAAAGCCTGCTAGGCATAAGCCCGATTTAATTCACCAGCACAAGGCTTGCTAGGCTCAAAGCCCGAATATCACTATTATAAAGCTATCTCATAAACAATTCATATATGGAAAAATCCAGATATTCCATATAGTTCATACGAACTATCAAATGTTATAACTCAGTCGAATTAAACTCAAATACATTATTTCTATGCTTAATCATATTCGGCTAACTCTACTATAATTCTATGAATTCCAAATCAGCATAATAAACTAGTTTACACTCAAAATTTACGATGTTTAATTGCTTAAAGACTTACCTCGGATATCGACAAACAATGTAAATCAACTATTCGACTATTTTTGCTTTTTCCCGATCCAAGTCTGATTTCTTTTGTTCTTGATCTATACAATTTCAAATTAATCTCATTCAAACACAATTTCACTCAATTTAATCCAACAACACATAAATGGGTAAATTACCATTTTACCCCTGATATTTCATACTTTTACAAATTAGTCCTAATTGCATAAAACACAAAATACACAAAATCTCACAACAACATAGTTAGGCCGAATCTTCCTTATATTCATACTAGTCCATTTATTTCATTTATTTCACATTTTACTCCCTCAATTTATTATTTTTACAATTTAGTCCTAATTACTCAAAATTGTCAAAAACTCCAATACAAAACATGTTAATCTAAAACATATCTTTCATATTTCATCATCAAACAACTAAAATCTCAAGCTCTCATCAATGGCATAACTCAAAATATTCATCAAAATCAGAAATTCAAGCATGGGTCGAATAGTATTCGAAGCAACGATCTCAAAAATGTAAAAATTATCAAAAACCAAAACTAAACAAACCTTGAATTTGAATCAACAATGGTCGAATATCATTTGCTTTCTCTTTTTATTTTCTTTTACAAGTTTTGATCAAATAAAATGAACACATGCATGTTTTTTTTTTATGTTTTATTATATTATAACATATTAACTAGTTTACATAATTAACCTTGGATTTAAAATATAAAATCATGTTATATTAAGGCCATTACCGTCCATTGCATGTCATCATGGGCTAATTACCACATAAATCCCTCCATTTACAAAGACAAATACATTTCAGCCCTTACACATTAAACCATTAAATTTTCAATTTACGCGATTAAGTCCTTTTATTTAATCCGACACTCAAACGTCCAAATTAAATTACGAAAATGTCATAGGCATAAATTCACACAAAATAAACACAGAAAATAATTTTTTTAAAAATTTTTCTGACTCAGATTCGTGGTCCCAAAACCACCGTTCTGACTAGGGTCTAAATTGGGTTGTTACAAGTCTCCCCCCTTAGGGATTTTCGTCCTCGAAAATGTTACCGGTAAATAGGTTCAGATAACGCTCTTTTATTGTATCTTCTGTCTCCCATGTGGCTTCTTCAACTTCGTGTTTATGCCACAGTACTTTAACCAACGAAATTTTCTTATATCGCAACTCTTTAATCTCACGAGCTAGAATACGAATCGGTTCTTCCTCGTACGTCATATCGGGCTTAATTTCAATCTCAAACGGACTAATCACATGTGAAGGATCAGATCGATATCTATGAAGCATCGAAACATGAAATACATTGTGGATCTTTTCTTGCTCAAGTGGCAACAACAGTCTATACGCAACCGGCCCAATCTGCTCTATAACCTCATACGGCCCAATAAATCTCAGACTCAATTTTCCTTTACGACCGAATCTGAGTATTTTCTTCCTTAGTGAGACTTTCAAAAATACTCTATCCCTAATCTGAAACTCTATATCTTTATGTTTCAAGTCCGTATATGATGCTGCTTTTAGACTTTTACGGATCACTTTCACTTTCAGTTTAGTTTCTTTGATCAAATCAACCCTGTGTATCCTGTTTTTGCTAAGCTCAGTCCGATATAAGGGTGTACGACATTTACAACATCACAAAGCCTCGTAAGGTGCCATTTTGCTACTCAATTGGAAGCTATTATTATACGCAAATTCAATCAGAGGTAGATATTGTTCCCACATACCTTCGAACTCGAGAATGCAACATCTCAACATATCCTCAAGTATCTGAATGATTCGCTCAGACTGACCATCTGTTTGCAGATGCAAAGCAGTGCTGAAATGTAATTTTGTACCTAATGCATCTTGCAGTTTCTTCCAAAACTGCGATGTAAATCTCGGATCTCTATCTGAAACAATATATATAGGCACACCATGTAACCTCACGATCTGAGAAACATATAATTCAGCCATCAAGCAAGTAATCTGTACGAACCGGAACAAAGTGAGCAGATTTAGTCAATCTATCTACAATAACTCAGATTACATCTTTCTTGCTCGGTGTCAACGGTAAACCGGATACAAAATCCATCGTAACTCTGTCTCATTTGTGACAACCCAAATTAGGGCCTAATCGGAATAGTGGTTTCGTGACCACAAATCCGAGATAGAAATAATCGTTTTATAATTATTTTGGGGTTTATGATATGATTTTATGATTTCATGAAAATTTCGTGATGAAATTCTGTGCATTTCGCGCTTAAGTTGAGAATAGGGACTAAATCGAATAAATTGTAAAACTTGTGTTTTAGAAGTTTTTAGTATGAAATTGCTTTGGGATATTAATTAGGAGGTCTTAAATAGCAATTTGACCCATTCTTAAGTTATGGACAAAAGTTGGACATGGAGGGAATTTTTTTGAAAGTTTAGTAGTAAGGGCATTTTGGTCATTTGTATATTAAATGAAATAAAATGGGAAAAATAACACAAAATTGGTTATCATCCTCATTAGTTGCTGCCGAAAATTGCTCTCCTCCATAGCTAGGGTTTCTTCAACTTTCAAGCTTCATAATCAAGAAAGGCGTGGAATCGATCTCGAACGGGGAAAGGAGAAAGTTTTGGACTAAATTGCAAAATTCCCATATTTTGCACCGAGGTAAGTTTGTATGTAAATAATACATTAATTTCATTTACATTCTTATATTTCAGCCTATTATATGTATATACTAGCTGATGTTGAAGTATAAATCGACTATTGGAAGAATGGAAATAATAATAGAGAGAGAGATCCCGGTTGAACATTCGGAAAAATCGAATAAAATAGAGCGAGCGTAGCTAGGTCACATGTATGATGCCGAGTGCACATCATGTGTACAAGAAAGCTACGAGATACTATGTAGTAGCTAGGTCACATGTGTGATACCGGATGTATCCCATGTAGACAAGAGAGCTACGTGAGAGATAAATGTAGCTAGGTCACATGCGTGATTCCAAGTGAAGGACACCATGTAGACAAGAGAGCTACGAGACAAATCGTCTAGGTCGCATGAGTGGTACTAAGTGTTCACCATGTGTACAAGAGAGCCGAATTAAATGAAATAGATGGTGGGGTTGTGTGCTGAAACCATCAAGTATCGAGGATTAATCCGAATTGTTCAACGGGATGGTTTTGTGGAAACATTGTAGTCATGGACCTACACTTGTGATGTATGAAATGTGGTGAAAATGATTTGTGGTATATATATATATATATGTAAGTTAAAATGAGGTTAGTATAAAGAATGTGTGAAAGAATGAAATTAGCATTAAAAGCTGTTTTGGACGATGCAGTGACGTGATTTTGAAAATTCACCAAAATATAAGGAATTTAATTAGAGGTTGAATGAGATGTAAAATTAAATCTTAATGAGTCTATTTTCATATAAAATAAACAGAGCAAGCAAAGTAGTTCTATATTTTGAGATATTTACAATTGTGTGAGACTTACTCAGGATGACTATGTTATCCCTTGTTTCAACTTTGAAAAATCATTACACATTGTAAAAAACAAATTAAGAAATATAGTTTATATTTATAAATTCCTTATTGAGTCTAGTTTTAAATGAAATAGGTTTCATGGTTATTTGAATTGTATACTGAGAGAAATTTAATTTGTAGTGAACAGGGGTTAGATCAGTTGAGCTGTGTAACAGGGGAAAATTTAACTAATAAAATGTACTAATTGGCTAAACCAAAAATTCTAAAAAAAAATTAGTAAGAATTGTTTTGAGTCTAGATTCAGGGAAATTTTACGGATTTGAATTTCGAGTTTCGTAACTCGAGTTATGTTTTATTTAGTGATCATGACGCAGGAGGGACAGCTTGATCAAATTGGAGTAAACAATTAAAATTAAAAATATGACATAATTGAGTTATGTTGTAAACATATTAGATTTCTTATTTGTTATTTATATACCTACTTACTAAGCTATAAGCTTACTTTCTTTTCTCTCCTTTGTCTTATAGTGTCATTCAGCTAGCACAGAGTCGAGATCGTAGAAGATCCGCCGCACTATCAATACTCTTGGTATCTCGAACTCAACATTTTGAAATATGGCATGTATAGCAGACTTAGTTATTTGTTACGTGTCATAATTGTCTAGGTTTAAATTACTACTTATAGTATCAAACTAATCATTTTGTACGAAGCCTTTGAAGTTGATTTGTATTGTTAATGGCATATGTTATAATGATCAAATTGCACGCCATATTTTTGTTGGGTTTTATTTAATAGCATATACTATAATTTGTTAATACCTCGTACCCTGTTCTGGCGACGGATACGAGTAAGGGGTGTTACATTTAGTGGTATCAGAGCCATGGTTTAGTCGGTTCTTGGACTAATAAAGTGTGTGTAAAAGTCTAGTTATACATGCCATAAAAATATTGTGATAGTGTGGTGACTCCTGATTATTCTAAACTGTATTTTGTTTTAATATAGTAATGATCCTGAAGGAACTGCGGTGATGATCTTTGCTAATGCTGCGGCTCCGCACAAGGGACCGCTACTGTGGAAAATAGACTGAGACATTGAGACAGGAGATGAGGCTCGGGATGCCTTTCTCCAAATGATGAACAATTGGTATCTGAATTTATTCGAGCAAATCCAAATGCTCAACCTCCTCCACCCCTCCTATACCTCGGCGATTCTCAGAGCTGCTCAAGGCATAAATTTGGTAAGAATGAACAAGCCTCCGGTTGACAAGATTCGAAAACAAGGGGCAAGAGTTTAGAGCAAAGGTCGATGATGATCTGAGAAAGCGGAATTCGGCTTGAAAATTCTACCCGTGTATTTGATGAGCTCTCATGTACACCGAGGAGTGCTTAAAGTGTCTTGTATCACTTTTGAGGGATTCGTCCTACCACTGGTGGAAGACTTTGGTAGCAGTGGTGCCAAAAGAAAGAGTTACTTGGGATTTCTTCCATGAAGAATTTAGAAAGAAATACATAAGTCAGCGATTTATTGATCAAAAACGGAAGGAGTTCCTTGAATTGAAGCAGGGCAAGATGTCTGTAGCAGAGTATGAACGCAAATTTGTAAGACTCAGCAAGTATGCCCAGGAATGTGTGTCCACCGAGGCCATTATGTGTAGAAGGTTTGAAGATGGGCTAAATGAGGACATTAAAGTGCTTGTAGAAATTTTGGAGTTGAAAGAATTTGTAGTATTGGTTGATCGAGCTCTTAAAGCCGAAGAATTGAACAAAGAAAGAAGAAAAGCTGCTATTGAGGCTCGAGATGTCAGAAAAAAGCCGATAAGCAAGCCATTTCAATCTCAATCAAAGAGGTCCAAAGAGACAAACCCTCGAATGATAGTTTCAATTAGGGATTCACACAGAGATCGTGGTAGAGCATATTCGGGGTCTAAAGCTCAAGCTACTTCGGTGGCAAGTGTAGGTAATGTGCGACCTAGAAAGCCCGAGTGTCAGCAATGTGGCAGGCAACATTATGGTGAACGTTGGGGAACCGAGCGAGCTTATTTCAGGTGCGGTTCTCGCGAGCATTTTATTAGAGATTGTCCGGAGAAAGTTAAAGAAGAAAGATTTCAGAGTGCTAGACAGAATACCACCGCTAGTAGAGGTAGACCATCGAGAAATCTTGGAGGTGGGACTAGCGAGAAAGCTGCGATGAAAGATTCAACGGCAAGATCGAAGCTAGAGCACCTGCTAGAGCTTATGCTATACGTGCCCGAAAAGATGCATCATCTCCCGATGTCATTACTGGTACATTTTCTCTTTATGATACTATTGTTATTGCATTGATTGACCCCAGGTCCACTCATTCCTATATTTGCATGAATTTAGTATCTAATAAAAAGTTGCCTGTTGAGTTTACTGAGTTTATGATTAAAGTGTCGAACCCCTTAGGCCAATATGTGCTAGTTGACAAGGTCTACAAGAATTGCCCATTAATGATTCAAGGTCACTATTTTCCGGCTAATTTGATGCTGTTACCATTTGATGAGTTTGACGTTATCTTGGGAATGGACTGGTTGACATTGTATGATGCCAAGGTAGATTGTAAACAAAAAACACTAGAGTTGAAATGTGAAATGGAGAAATTCTGTGGGTTGAGACAGATGAATCAAATAAATTGCCTATGGTGATTTCGCACATGTCTGCACAGAAATACATGAGAAAAGGGTGTGAAGCTTATCTGGCTTATGTAATGAATATTGAGTTGCCTTAACTAAAGTTTGAATCAGTACCGATAGTCTGTGAGTTTCCAGATGTATTTCCAGAGGAATTGCCTGGGTTACCTCCGAACAGAGAGATAGAGTTTGCCATTGACTTGTTGCCGGGTACTGCACCGATCTCGATTGCTCCATATAGAATGGCTCCAACTAAATTAAAAGAATTGAAGGCTCAGTTGCAGGAGTTAACAGACAAGGGATTTGTGAGACCGAGTTTCTCTCCCTGGGGTGCTCCTGTATTGTTTGTAAAGAAGAAGGATGGTTCAATGAGACTTTACATTGATTACCGTCAGCTTAATAAGGTGACTATTAAGAACAAGTACCCATTGTCGAGGATTGATGATTTATTCGATCAGTTAAAGAGGGCCACAGTGTTTTCAAAGATTGATTTGAGGTCTGGTTACTACCAGCTGAGAGTTAAGAAGTCGGATGTGCCGAAAACCGCCTTTAGGACAAGGTATGGACATTATGAGTTTCTTGTGATGCCTTTCGGCTTAACAAATGCTCCAGCTATATTTATGGACTTAATGAATCGAATCTTTCGGCCATATTTGGATAAGTTTGTAGTAGTGTTTATAGATGACATTCTAATTTATTCTCGGGATGAGTCTGAACATGCCGAACACTTGAGAACCATATTGCAGATCTTGAGAGAAAAGAAATTGTTTGCTAAGTTCAAGGTAAAAGTGAGTTACGGCCGTGAAGTCGATTTTTGGGACATATAGTCTCGGTGATGGTATTCGGTGGATCTAAGCAAGATTTCTGCGATCGTTGATTGGAAACCGCCCAGAATGTATCCGAGGTTAGAAGCTTTTAGGCTTAGCGGGTATTATAGACATTTTGTTGAGGATTTTCGATGATTGCTTCTCCTATGACTAAGTTGTTGCAAAAGAATGTTAAGTTTGAATGGACTGATAAATGTCGTGAGTTTTGAAAAGTTGAAAGCACGATTGATGAAGCACAATTTTAGTACAAATTTGAGCCAGAAAGGAGTTCGTAATTTATAGTGATGCATCATTGATGTGCCTTGGATGTGTGTTGATGCAAGAGGGTAAAGTGGTAGCTTATGCTTGAGACAGTTAAAACCGCATGAGAAGAACTATCCTACACATGATTTGGAATTGGCCGCTATTGTCTTTGCCTTGAAGATTTGGCGACATTATTTGTATGGTGAAAAATGCCGAATTTTTACTGATCACAAAAGTTTGAAGTATTTGATGAATCAAAAGGATTTGAATCTGCGACAGAGGAGATGGCTTGAATTATTAAAGAATTGTGATCTAGTGATTGATTATCATCCGGGAAAAGCAAATGTGGTTGCTGACGCCTTGAGCAGGAAATTTCTTTTTACTTTGAGAGCCATGAATACGGGGTTAGCATTGTCTGATGATGGGTCAATCTTAGCAGAGATGAGGGCTAAATCGTTATTTCTCCAATTGATTTGTGATGCTCAAAAGAACGATAGTGAGTTGCGAACCAAGAGAACTCAATGTGAATCAGGTTACGACTCAGATTTTCGAGTTGGACCAGATGACTGTTTGATGTTTCGAGACAGGATATGTGTACCGAAAAATGATAAATTGATTCAAAAAATATTACATGAGGCACATAGTGGCTGTTTATCAGTTCACCCTGGTAGCACAAAAATGTATAATGATTTAAAGAAGTTGTATCGGTGGTCAGGTATGAAAAGGGACATTTCTGAATTTGTAACTAAGTGTTTGATCTGTCAACAAGTAAAAGCTGAACATCAAGTGCCTTCAGGATTACTTCAACCGGTAATGGTGCCTGAGTGGAAATGGGACAAGATTACCATGGATTTTGTAACCGGTTTGCCTTTAACTCCTAAAAAGAAGGATGCTGTCTGGGTAGTGGTTGATAGATTAACAAAGTCACCCACTTTATACCATGACGCACCGATTACTCACTTGATAAATTAGCGAATTATATATTGCTGAAATTGTGAGGTTGCACGAGTACCTATGTCTATAATATCGAGATAGGGATCCGAGATTTATCTCGAGATTTTGGAAAAAGTTACAAGAAGCTTTGGGTACAAAATTGAACTTTAGTACCGCGTTTCATCCACAAACAGATGGTCAGTCGAAAAGAGTAATCCAGGTACTCGAGGATATGCTTAGATGCTGTGTCTTAGAATTTGGAGGTAGTTGGGAAAAATATCTATCTTTGATTGAATTTGCCTACAATAACAGTTATCAGTCAAGTATACAAATGGCACCGTACGAAGCCTTGTATGGTCGTAAGTGACGGGATCCTTTATATTGGACCGAACTTAGTGAGAAACAGATTCACGGAGTTGATCTAGTTAAAGAAACCGAAGAGAAAATAAAAGTAATTCGGGATTGCTTGAAAGCTGCTTCAGATCGACAAAAGTCATATGTAGATTTAAAAAGAAAAGAGATTGAATTTCAGGTGGGTGATAAAGTGTTCTTGAAGGTGTCACCATGGAAAAAGATTCTGAGATTTAGCTGAAAAGGCAAGTTGAGTCCGCGTTTTATTGGGCCGCTGAGATTCTTGAGAGGATTGGACCGATGGCATATCGGTTGGCCTTCTTGGCGAGTTAGAAAGAATTCATAACGTGTTTCATGTATCAATGTTGCGACGTTATTGTTTTGATCCTTCACATGTGATTTCTCCAACGAAATTGAGATTCAATGGATATGACCTATGAGGAGGAACCAATAAAGATTTTGGCTCGAGAAATTAAGCAGTTAAGAAATAAAAGTATAGCCTTAGTGAAAGTATTGTGGCACGACATGGGATAGAAGAGGCTACGTGGGAACTCGAGGAAGCTATGAGGAAACAGTGACGAACCTCTTCTCGGTAGGATTTTCGGGACGAAAATCTCTAAAGGGGGGAGAATTGTGACAACCCGAATTAGGGCCTAATCGGAATAGTGGTTTCGTGACCACAAATTCGAGATAGAAATAATCGTTTTATAATTATTTTGGGGTTTATGATATGATTTTAAGATTTCATGAAAATTTCGAGATGAAATTGATTGCATTTCGCTTAAGTTGAGAATAGGGACTAAATCGAATAAATTGTAAAACTTGTGTTTTAGAAGTTTTTAGTATGAAATTGCTTTGGGATATTAATTAGGAGGTCTTAAATAGCAATTTGACCCATTCTTAAGTTATGGACAAAAGTTGGACATGGAGGGAATTTTTTTGAAAGTTTAGTAGTAAGGGCATTTTGGTCATTTGTATATTAAATGAAATAAAATGGGAAAAATAACACAAAATTGGTTATCATCCTCATTAGTTGCTGCCGAAAATTGCTCTCCTCCATAGCTAGGGTTTCTTCAACTTTCAAGCTTCATAATCAAGAAAGGTGCGGAATCGATCTCGAACGGGGAAAGGAGAAAGTTTTGGACTAAATTGCAAAATTCCCATATTTTGCACCAAGGTAAGTTTGTATGTAAATAATACATTAATTTCATTTACATTCTTATATTTCAACCTATTATATGTATATACTAGCCGATGTTGAAGTATAAATCGACTATTGGAAGAATGGAAATAATAATAGAGAGAGAGATCCCGGTTGAACATTCGGAAAAATCGAATATGTAATAGCCTGAATTTTCAGTGGTGTCAGAATAGTGATTCGAGATCACTAAATCCGACAAATGAGTAGAAAATATTAATATTTTAGTGAATATAAGTTAAGTGTGAAGTTAGGAAAATTTTGAAATAGCGAATAGTGTACTAGAAATAAAAAATTAAATTAGAATCGGAAGCGAGATATCGAGAGTTTGAAAATTTTAAAACGAGCCATAAATATTTTTATAAATATTTATGGAGTGTTAATAAGTTAGTATTAAAGTTTCACAAGAAATTTTAAAGTTTCGATAGTTAATTGAATAAAAGGATTAAATTGTAACAAATATAAAATTATGGGAAATGATTAAATAGCTTAAATGATAAAAGAAAGAGGGTTTAAAAGGCAAATAGACCCCAGGTTATTTGGGCTGGACGGCAAGGTGCATGAAATCAGCAGGAAAATTGATGAATTAAGGGCAAAATTGGAATATTGCAAAAATTTACTTAATAAACTAGGACTAATGTGGAATTATCTAGAATTCTCATTATTTTTCTGCATTCTCATCAGCAAAAACATCATAGAAGGGTTTTCTTAAGTTGGTTTTTCATATTTTTACTACAAGTAAGTTCAATTCTTGATTATTTCTTGAAATTTTTGTGTTTTTATGACTTTTACAACTAGCTCCACTTGTTGAATTCATTAGTTTTTGATTCTATGAAAGATATTGAAAGTTGATATGAATATGTGCTGGAATTATATGATGATTTAGCATGGAATTAGAGTTTTAAATTGTTTATATGCTGATTTTATTGAAAGAATTGAATAGAAAGTGAATGTTTGGGATCTAAAGGTGAAAAAGTTTGAAGTTAGGGTTTTATGTGGAAATTCTGAATTTAAATAATTGTGAAATAACTTATAATGTTAAGGTAAAGCATTAATTGGGAAGAATTAGCTTCATTGAGGGATTAATTGAGCAAGGACTGAATTGTATGAACTGTAAAATTTGGGGCAAAAATCGAAATCAACATTTGCACTAAAACAGTTTTGGACAGTAGCAGTAGTCTAACTTTGAAAAATCACCATAAATTTTAGAAATCGAATTAGAAGATGAAAAAAATATGAAATTAAATATTATTGAGTCTAGTTTCCCATAGAAGAAACAGTGTAAGCAACGGAATTGTAGATCATGAGATATAATATATTTTGTGAGACAATGTCAGAATGATTTCGGGATCCCCTGTTCTGAATTTGAAAAATCATAAACAATTGGAAAAAAATAATTAGGGGCTTAAATTATATTTTTAAAATCCTTAATGAGTCTATTTTCAATAGAAATAAACATGGACATCATCCGAATTCTGTACAAAGAGATAAATAATTTTTAGTGAAGAAGGGTCGGAATTGTCAGACAGCAGAACAGGGGTGATTTTAAAGAATAAAATATACTTATTGGCTGAACCAAAAATTCTAAAAATTTTAAGATAAGAAGATATATGAGTCTAGTTTCAGATAAAATTAGCAGATCCTAATTTGGAGTTCTGTATCTAAAGATAAAAATAATCTAGTGACTATGACACCGATGGACAACATTGGAATATACATAAGTAAACAATTAAATTATAGATAATATTACTTATAAGCGGGTTGAAGATGAAGTCAATACTGATAAATGAATGATTTTACAATGATAGATCGAGAACCCGAAGCAAGTCGAGGAAAAGAAAAAGTAGCTGATTAGTCCCTGAATTTTCACAAATTTTACAAATCGACCCAGGTAAGTTCATATGGTTGAAGTTTAATGATTATATGTTAATTTTATGAATTATATAATGTATGATGAAATATATTTATTGATGAATAGAAAATAAAATAACAACCTGAAAGTCGAATAAATGATCAAATTGAGTGGAATGTCGGATTTGAGTACTTCTGATCAGTGACAAGTGATAAGTGGTAGCCTCAGCTACACTTATCTGATCAGTGATAAGTGACAAATGATAAGTGGTAGCTTAGCTACTCTTATCTGATCAGTGACAAGTGATAAGTGATAAGTGGTAGCTTTAGCTACACTTATCTAATCAGTGACAAGTGATAAATGTGATCGATGTAAGACCGTGGCGTGACTATGATTTTAAAAGTGATAAGTGATCATATGCAAGACCATAGTTATACTATGGCAAAGTGAAAGTGAAGTACTCAATTTTCCTTTACCATTCCCTAATTTGGTTAAAGAATGATATATGACAAATGGGCCCAAAAGAATTAATGGAAATGGATAAGTGGTAGTGAGTTTATATAGGGAACTCACCAATGACTGTGATTGACAAGTGAACTTAATAATTGTGTATATAGTATAAGTGTATAAATATTTGGTAAGATTTATGTTTTATGCCTATGAACTTACTAAGCTTTTATAAGCTTATTTGAGTGTATTCAATGTCTCTTGTAGATTGACGTGGAAGTATACGGAGGATCGGATCAACACAGAGGATCACACTTTCCAGATTATCTCCGGTAGCTTTTGAAAATTTCCTTTTTGATTTATATGGCATGTATAAGGCTTGGTGATTATATAAATATTAAGACTTGTTTAATAAATATACATTAAAGTAAAGAGTGATGAGTAAGTTAAATAGTATAATTATAATATAAGTATAATTTTGTATTAAATTGATTGAAATGAATTGGTTGGTTGGATTGGTCTCGGTTTTAAAAATTGCAGGGAAGGTTAGATATTTATAAAGGGGTTATATTGAGCAAAAAAAATAAAATAAAAAATAAAAAAAACACTTTGGGATTTTGTGAAAAATTCCCTATGGTTTCGATTTAATTCTAGTCTGGTCTCGAAGTATGTTTTGGGCTTTGGAGGCCCATCTAAAGGCACCATGACATGTTTTAGTAAATAAATAGTATTTAACTCGTATTAACGGAAAATTAATTCGGTAAACTCCGGTAATGCCTCCTACCCTATTCCGGCGATGAATACGGGTAAGGGGTGTTACATTGAGTGGTATCAGAGCCCGGTTTAGCCGGTTCTCGGAACATGTGTTGTGTGTAAAGTGTTTAGAAATACATGCCATATAAATCTGTGATAGTGTGATGTGTATGATCCGATCTAATCTTTGTCATTTTTATAGATACTCTCCGATTACAAAGATGTCATATAGACCTGAATGTACTGAACAGGAGGAAGCTAACAGTAGGGTGCAGACTCCAGAACAAAGAACAAGTAGTGATATTTCAATCTCTATGATGTGAGAGTGAGAACTTAAAAATATGATTTATGGAGTTATGAATCAGTGGTATAAGGAGATGATACAAGAAAGAAGTCAGTCTCAACCACCTCCTCCCCCTACTGCACCACCTATGGTACCTCCGGTTGCTCCTCCACCTCCTTCAATAATTGAAAGTAGTAAACGTTCTCCGATCGAAAAGCTTAGGAAGTTTGGAGCTGAGGAATTTCGAGGGAGATCAGATGATGACCCTGTAAAAGCTGAGTATTGGCTACAAAGTTTGGTAAGAATTTTTAAACAGATGACTTGTTCTCCGGAAGATTATCTACGATGTGTCGTTTCATTGTTAAAAGAAGAAGCATATAATTGGTGGGAAACTGTGGAAGCTGTAGTACCTGCAGAAAAGCTTACTTGGGAATTTTTCCAGAACGAGTTTAAAAAGAAATATGTGAGGAAAAGATATCTAGATAAGAAAAAGAGAGAACTTCTTGATCCACGGTAGGGAAATAAGTCAGTGGCCGAATACGAAAGAGAATTTGTCTACCTCAGAAATATGCTCGAGACATTGTACCTACCGAAGAAGAAATGTGTATCAGATTTGAAGAAGGGTTAAATGATGAGATTAGAATGATGATTGGGGCTAATGAAATACGAGAGTTCGTTGTTCTTTCAGACCGTGCTCAAAAGCTTGAAGAAGTATATAACAGAAAAATGCAAAGAGATCGAAAAAATAAAGAGTCATTTAAAAGAGGTGCTTCTAAGTCATTTTCAGATTTGTTGGTGAAGAAATCTAGAGAAGAAATTAGTCGAACTACATCCGTGCCGGGAAGATTGGGTAGAGGTAGATCAAGACAATCTGATTTCAAGGTATTTGATAGACCTACAGGAAGTGTGAGCAGTATTCAGAATACTCCCCGACTTAAGTGTCAATATTGTGGAAGACATCATTTCGGTGAATGCAGGACTAAGATGGGGGCTTGTTATAAATGTGGGGCTACTGATCATCTTATTCGAGATTGCCCCTAGCTGCAAAAAGATGAAGTGGATCAGAAAGAGATACAGAGAACCACTCCCCAAAAAAGTAGACGTTCGGGCCAGAGCAGTGCTACAGGGGCTACTCGTTCAAGTATAAGAGAACTAGTTAGTCAATCAGAGAATAGAGCACCAGCACGTACCTATGCCATTCGAACAAGGGAAGAGGCTACGGCTCCTGATGTAATTGCTAGTATTTTCTATCTTTATGATGTTACTGTTTATGCATTAATAGACCCTGGGTCTACTCATTCATATATTTTCACTATGCTAGCATCTGAAAAGAAATTATCTGTTGAGTCCACTAATTATGATATACAAGTCACTAATCCATTAGGTCAAAGTGTGATGGTTAATTTAATATGTCGTAATTGTCCACTGAAAGTGAAAGGCTGTGAATTCCCTGCTGATTTGATGTTGTTACCCTTTCGGGAATTTGATATTATTCTGGGAATGGATTGGTTAACAAAACATGATGCTGTAGTGAACTGTCGAGAGAAACGGATTGATTTGAAAAATCAGACAGGAGAAATGATTTCGGCTGAGTTTGGAAATATGAAAGATAATGTCCGAATTATTTCAGCCTTTTCAGCTCAGAAGCTAATACGGAAGGGTAATGAAGCATATTTAGCTTACATTCTTGATATTCGGGATTCTGAATCAAAGTTGAAACAGTTGCCAGTTGTTAATGAATTTACTGATGTGTTTCCTGAGGAATTGCCGGGTTTACCACCAGATCGTGAAGTTGAGTTTGTGATTGATGTGATCCCGGGAACAGCTCTAATATCCGTAACACCATACAGAATGGCACCAACAGAATTAAAAGAGTTGAAGACTCAGTTACAAGAATTGTTAGATAAGGGGTTTATTAGACCGAGTACATCTCCTTGGGGTGCACCTGTTTTGTTTGTGAAAAGAAATATGGCTCGTTGAGATTGTGTATAGATTACGCATACGCTTAAATAAGGTTACAATCAAGAACAAATATCCTTTGCCCGCATTGATGATTTGTTCGATCGGTTGAAAGGTCTGCTTGTGTTTTCAAAAATAGATCTTCGATCTGGGTATTATCAGCTGAAAGTTAAAGAATGTGATGTGCCAAAAACTGCCTTCAGAACTCGGTATGGTCATTACGAGTTTCTGGTAATGCCATTTGGTATAACTAATGCTCCTGCTGCATTTATGGACTTGATGAATCGAATTTTTCAACCTTATTTGGATAGATTCGTGGTTGTATTTATTGATGATATACTGATCTATTCGAAGACCGAGCCTGATCATGCACAACACTTGAGAAGTGTGTTGCAGACCTTGAGAGAGAAGCGATTGTATGCAAAGTTCAGCAAGTGTGAATTTTGGCTACAGGAGGTTGGATTTCTGGGTCATATTGTTTCAAATTGAAGGAATTGAGTAGATCCAAGTAAAGTGTCGTGATGGTGAATTGGAAAACACCAAAGAACATAACAAGTGCGGAGTTTCTTGGGATTAGCGGGATACTACCGCCGATTTGTTAAAAATTTTCAATGATTGCCTTGCCGATGACTCGACTACTTGAAAGAATGCTGAATTTGTATGGTCGAAAAGTGCCAACAAAGTTTTGACCATTGAAGAAAATGTTGATGAAGCTCCGTGTTAACTCAACCGAAATCGGTATACCATATGTTGTGTATAATGATGCATCTTTAAATGGTTTGGGTTGTGTTTTAATGCAGTCAGGGAAAGTAGTGGCATATGCTTCTCGGAAATTAATACCACAGGAGAAAAATTACCCTACCCATGATTTGGAGTTGGCCGCGATTGTGTTTGCTTTAAAAATCTGGAGACATTATTTATATAGGGAAAAATGTTATGTGTATACCGATCACAAAAGTCTGAAATATTTGATGACATAGAAAGAGCTAAACTTGAGACAGAGACGGTGGCTCAAACTATTGAAAGATTATGATCTTGTTATTGATTATCACCCAGGGAAAGCTAATGTGGTCGCTGATGCACTTAGCCGAAAATCATCATTGTTTGCACTTCGAGCAATGAATGTTCATTTTTCTGTTAATGAAGATGGTTCAGTATTAGCAGAATTGAAAGAAAAATCTACATTCCTTCAACGAATCCGTGAATTACGAGTGATGATCCGAAACTAGTCTTGAAACGACGACGGTTCGGATAATTTGAGTTCGAATATAGCGTTGATGATGGTGGTATGTTGCGTTATCGTAATAGAATTTGTGTTCCGAATAATTCAGAATTGAAAAATGATATTCTTGCTGAAGCTCATAATAGTAAGTATTCTATTCATCCGGGTAGTACAAAAATGTATTGCGATTTAAAAAGAATGTACTGGTGGCCTGGTATGAAACGAGAGATTTGTGAATTTGTTGCAAAATATCTAATCTGTTAGCAAGTGAAAGCAGAGCATCAAGTACCAACTGGTTTATTACAACCTATTATGATTCCTGAATGGAAGTGGGAACACATTACGATGGATTTTGTATCAGGATTTCCTGTGACTCCGAAAAAGAAAGATTCAATTTGGGTTATCGTTGATAGATTGACAAAGTCGGCACATTTTATTCCAGTCAGATCAAATTTTTCATTGGAGAAGTTAGCGGAATTGTATATTTCTGAGATTGTGAGATTACATGGAGTTCCAGTATCTATTATTTCAGATCGAGATCCGAGATTTACTTCGAGATTTTGGAATAAATTACAGGGGGCTTTGGGCACTAAATTAAATTTCAGCACAGCTTTTCATCCTCAGACAGACGGGCAGACAGAGTGAGTGATTCAGATTTTAGAAGATATGTTAAGTTGTTGTGTACTTGAGTTTGGCGGCAGCTGGGAAAGGTATTTACCTTTAGTCGAATTTGCTTATAATAATAGTTATCAAACTAGTATTAAAATGGCACCATTTGAAGCTCTGTATGGAAGAAAGTGTAGAACTCCATTATATTGGTCTGAATTAAGTGAACGGAAACTAATGGGAGTGGACTTGATTCGGGAAACCGAAGAAAAAGTTCGTATTATTCGAGATTGTTTAAAAGCTACCTCCGATCGACAAAAATCATATGCAGATTTAAAGAGAAGAGATATAGAGTTTAATGTGGGTGATCGTGTATTCTTGAAAGTGTCACCGTGGAAAAAAGTTTTGCGGTTCGGTAGAAAGGGAAAACTCAGCCCACGATTTATTGGGCCGTATGAAATCATTGAAAGAATCGGTCCGGTAGCTTATAGATTGGCTTTGCCCCCTGAACTTGAAAAGATTCATAACATGTTTCATGTCTCTATGTTGAGACGGTATAGATCAGATCCATCACATGTAATTCCTCATACGGATATAAAGGTCCAACCCGACATGACTTATTCAGAAGAACCGGTGAAAATTCTAGCTTGGGAAATTAAAGAGTTAAGGAACAAACAGGTACCGTTAGTAAAAGTGTTGTGTCATCGACATGGTGTGGAGGAGGCAACCTGGGAAACAGAGGAATCAATGAGATCACAATATCCGAACCTATTTTCAGGTAACAAATTTCGAGGACGAAATTTCTTAAGAGGGGGAGAGTTGTAATAGCTTTGAATTTTCAAGTGGTGTCGGAATAGTGATTCGAGATCACTAAATCGACAAATGAGTAGAAAATATTAATAATTTAGTGAATATAAGTTACGTGTGAAGTTAGGAAAATTTTGAAATAGCGAATAGTGTACTAGAAATAAAAAATTAAATTAGAATCGGAAACGAGATATCGAGAGTTTGAAAATTTTAAAGCGAGCCATAAATATTTTTATAAATATTTATGGATTGTTAATAAGTTAGTATTAAAGTTTCACAAGAAATTTTAAAGTTTCGATAGTTAATTGAATAAAAAGGATTAAATTGTAACAAATGTAAAATTATAGGAAATGATTAAATAGCTTAAATGATAAAAGAAAGAGGGTTTAAAAGGCAAATAGACCCCATGTCTATTTGGGCTGGACGGCAAGGTGCATGAAATCAGCAGGAAAATTGATGAATTAAGGGTAAAATTGGAATATTGCAAAAATTTACTTAATAAACTAGGACTAATATGGAATTATCTTGAATTCTCATTATTTTTCTGCATTCTCATCAGCAAAAACACCATAGAAGGGTTTTCTTAAGCTGGTTTTTCATATTTTTACTGCAAGTAAGTTCAATTCTTGATTATTTCTTGAATTTTTTGTGTTTTTATGACTTTTACAACTAGGTCCACTTGTTGAATTCATTAGTTTTTGATTCTATGAAAGATATTGAAAGTTGATATGAATATGTGCTGGAATTATATGATGATTTAGCATGGAATTAGAGTTTTAAATTGTTTATATGCTGATTTTATTGAAAGAATTGAATAGAAAGTGAATGTTTGGGATCTAAAGGTGAAAAAGTTTGAAGTTAGGGTTTTATGTGGAAATTCTGAATTTAAATAATTTTGAAATAACTTATAATGTTAAGGTAAAGCATTAATTGGGAAGAATTAGCTTCATTGAGGGATTAATTGAGCAAGGACTGAATTGTATGAACTGTGAAATTTGGGGCAAAAATCGAAATCAACATTTGCACTAAAACAGTTTTGGACAGTAGCAGTAGTCTAACTTTTAAAAATCACCATAAATTTTAGAAATCGAATTAGATGATGAAAAAAATATGAAATTAAAGCTAATTGAGTCTAGTTTCTCATAGAAGAAACGGTGTAAGCAACATAATTGTAGATCATGAGATATAATAGATTTTGTGAGACAATGTCAGAATGATTTCGGGATCCCCTGTTCTGAATTTGAAAAATCATAAAAAATTGTATAAAAATAATTAGGGGCTTATATTTATATTTTTAAAATCCTTAATGAGTCTATTTTAAATAGAAACAAATATGGACATCATCCGAGTTCTGTACGAAGAGATAATTAATTTTTAGTGAAGAAGGGTCGGAATTGTCAGACAGCAGAACAGGGGTGACTTTAAAGAATAAACTGTACTTATTGGCTGAACCAAAAATTCTAAAAATTTTATGATAAGAATATATATGAGTCTAGTTTCAGATACAATTAGCGGATCCTAATTTTGAGTTCTGTAGCTAAAGATAAAAATAATCTAGTGACTATGACACCGATGGACAACATTGGAATATACATAAGTAAACAATTAAATTATAGATAATATCACTTATAAGCGGGTTGAAGATGAAGTCAATACTGATAAATGAATGATTTTACAATGATAGATCAAGAACCCGAAGCAAGTCGAGGAAAAGAAAAAGTAGCTGATTAGTCCCTGAATTTTCACAAATTTTACAAATCGACCCAGGTAAGTTCATATGGTTGAAGTTTAATGATTATATGTTAATTTTATGAATTATATAATGTATGATGAAATATATTTATTGATGAATAGAAAATAAAATAACAACCTGAAAATCGAATAAATGATCAAATTGAGTGGAATGTCGGATTTGAGTACTTCTGATCAGTGACAAGTGATAAGTGGTAGCCTCAGCTACACTTATCTGATCAATGATAAGTGACAAATGATAAGTGGTAGCTTAGCTACTCTTATCTGATCAGTGACAAGTGATAAGTGATAAGTGGTAGCTTTAGCTACACTTATCTAATCAGTGACAAGTGATAAATGTGATCAGTGTAAGACCGTGGCAGGACTATGATTTTAAAAAGTGATAAGTGATCATATGCAAGACCATAGTTATACTATGGCAAAGTGAAAGTGAAGTACTCAATTTTCCTTTACCATTCCCTAATTTGGTTAAAGAATGATATATGACAAATGGGCCCAAAAGAATTAATGGAAATGGATAAGTGGTAGTGAGTTTATATAGGGAACTCACCAATGACTGTGATTGACAGGTGAACTTAATAATTGTGTATATAGTATAAGTGTATAAATATTTGGTAAGATTTATGTTTTATGCCTATGAACTTACTAAGCTTTTATAAGCTTATTTGAGTGTATTCAATGTCTCTTGTAGATTGACGTGGAAGTATACGGAGGATCGGATCAACACAGAGGATCACACTTTCCAGATTATCTCCGGTAGCTTTTGAAAATTTCCTTTTTGATTTATATGGCATGTATAAGGCTTGGTGATTATATAAATATTAAGACTTGTTTAATGAATATACATTAAAGTAAAGAATGATGAGTAAGTTAAATAGTATAATTATAATAGAAGTATAATTTTGTATTAAATTGATTGAAATGAATTGGTTGGTTGGATTGGTCTCGGTTTTAAAAATTGCAGGGAAGGTTAGATATTTATAAAGGGGTTATATTGAGCAAAAAAAATAAAAAAAAATAAAAAAAACACTTTGGGATTTTGCGAAAAATTCCCTATGGTTTCGATTTAATTCTAGTCTAGTCTCGAAGTATGTTTTGGGCTTTGGAGGCCCATCTAAAGGACACCATGACATGTTTTAGTAAATAAATAGTATTTAACTCGTATTAACGGAAAATTAATTCAGTAAACTCCGGTAATGCCTCCTACCCTATTCCAGCGATGAATACGGGTAAGGGGTGTTACAGAATAAAATAGAGGGAGCGTAGCTAGGTCACATGTATGATGCCGAGTGCACATCATGTGTACAAGAAAGCTACGAGATACTATGTAGTAGCTAGGTCACATGTGTGATACCGGATGTATCCCATGTAGACAAGAGAGCTACGTGAGAGATAAATGTAGCTAGGTCGCATGCGTGATTCCAAGTGAAGGACACCATGTAGACAAGAGAGCTACGAGACAAATCGGCTAGGTCACATGAGTGGTACTAAGTGTTCACCATGTGTACAAGAGAGCCAAATTAAATGAAATATGATGGTGGGGTTGTGTGCTGAAACCATCAAGTATCGAGGATTAATCCGAATTGTTCAACGGGATGGTTTTGTGGAAACATTGTAGTCATGGACCTACACTTGTGATGTATGAAATGTGGTGAAAATGATTTGTGGTATATATATATATGTAAGTTAAAATGAGGTTAGTATAAATAATGTGTGAAAGAATGAAATTAGCATTAAAACTGTTTTGGACAGTAGCAGTGACGTGATTTTGAAAATTCACCAAAAATATAAGGAATTTAATTAGAGGTTGAATGAGATGTAAAATTAAAGCTTAATGAGTCTATTTTCATATAAAATAAACATAGCAAGCAAAGGAATTCTATATTTTTAGATATTTACAATTGTGTGAGACTTGCTCAGGATGACTATGTAATCCCCTGTTTCAACTTTGAAAAATCATTACACATTGTAAAAAACAAATTAAGAAATATAGTTTATATTCCTAAATTCCTTATTAAGTCTAGTTTTAAATGAAACAGGTTTCATGGTTATTTGAATTTTATACTGAGAGAAATTTAATTCGTAGTGAACAGGGGTCAGATCAGTTGAGCTGTGTAACAGGGGAAAATTTAACTAATAAACTGTACTAATTGGCTGAACCAAAAATTCTAGGAAAAAATTAGTAAGAATTTTTATGAGTCTAGATTCAGGGAAATTTTATGGATTTGAATTTCAAGTTTCGTAACTCGAGTTATGATTTATTTAGTGATCATGACGCAGGAGGGACAGCTTGATCAAATTGGAGTAAACAATTAAAATTAAAAATATGACATAATTGAGTTACGTTGTAAACATATTAGATTTCTTATTTGTTATTTATATACCTACTTACTAAGCTATAAGCTTACTTTCTTTTCTCTCCTTTGTCTTATAGTGTCATTCAGCTAGCACAGGAGTCAGAGATCGTAGAAGATCCGCCCGCACTATCAATATTCTTGGTATCTGAACTCAACATTTTGAAATATGGTATGTATAGCAGACTTAGTTATTTGTTACGTGTCATAATTGTCTAGGTTCAAATTACTACTTATAGTATCAAACTAATCATTTTGTACGAAGCCTTTGAAGTTGATTTGTATTGTTAATGGCATATGTTATAATGATCAAATTGCACGCCATATTTTTGTTGGGTTTTATTTAATAGCATATACTATAATTTGTTAATACCTCGTACCCTGTTCTGGCGACGGATACGGGTAAGGGGTGTTACATCATTTCCATTCAGGTATCATGATTGGTGAAGCAATCCAGAAGGTACCTGATGCTCGGCCTTTACTTGCTGACAAACTGAACATTTCGAAACATAGTCAGAAATGTCTCGTTTCATACCGAGCCACCAGTAAAACTGTTTAAGATCATTATACATCTTCGTACTATTCGGGTGAATAGATAGCCGACTGTTATGAGCATCGTTCAAAATCATCTAAATCAACTCTGAATTTCTCGGAACGCATATTCGGTCTCTGAACCGCAAACATCCCTTGGCGTCCACTTGAAATTCTAAATCAACTTCGAATCACATTGAGCCCGATTTACTATCAAATCATTATCGGCCTTCTGAACTTTTTAAATTTGTTGAATAAATAATGGTCTTGCTTTTAACTCGGCTATTATCGCACCATCATCTGACATAACCATATGTGCATTCATTGCACGCAACGCAAATAGGGATTTTCAACTTAGAGCATCAGCAACAACATTAGCTTTTCTCGAATGATAGCCAATCACTTGCTCGTAATCTTTTAGCAACTCTAACCATCGACGCTATCTCAAATTCAGATCCTTCTGAGTCATCAAGTACTTCAGACTTTTATGATCGGAATAAACATGACATTTTTCACCGAACAGATAGTGGTGCAATATTTTCAATGCAAACACAATAGCTGCCAACTCTAGATTGTGCGTTGCATAGTTCTTTTCATGCGGCTTTAACTATCTCAAGGCATAAGCTATAACTTTTCCTTCTTGCATCAAAACACAGCCCAAACCATTTAAAGATGCATCACTATAAATAACGAATTCTTTACCTGATTCCGGCTGAACTAGCACTGGAGCTTTGGTCAAAAGGGCTTTCAACTGATCAAAACTTTTCTGGCACTTTTCTGACCACTAAAACTTAACATCTTTTTGCAGTAGCTTGGTCATCGGGGTTGCAATCATCGAGAACCCTTTCACAAATTGTCTATAGTAACTAGCAAGTCCCAGAAAACTTCAGACTTCAGAAACGTTTCTCAGAGGTTTCCAGTCAAGTATTGCTGAAATCTTACTTGGATCAACCCGAATACCTGATGCTAAAACAACATGTCCCAGAAAGCTAATTTCGTGTAACCAGAACTCACATTTACTAAACTTCGCATTCAACTATTTTTCTCGCGAAGTCTATAACACAAGTCTCAAATGCTCAACATGTTCGGTTTCATTACGAGAGTAGATCAATATATCATCAATAAACACAACCACAAACCGATCCAAATACTGTGTGAAGATCCGATTCATCAAATCCATAAAAATAGCAGATGCATTAGTAAGTCCAAAAGGCATAACCAGAAACTCATAATGTTTGTACCTCGCTCAGAAGGCAGTTTTCAACACATTGGAGTCTTTAACTCACAACTGATAGTAGTCGAATCTCAAATCTATCTTCAAAAACACTATAACCTCTTTCAGCTGATCAAACAAATCATCAATCCACGGTAACGGATATTTATTCTTTATGGTCACCTTATTGAGTTGTCTATAATCGATGCACATTCTCATAGTTCCATCTTTCTTTTCACAAATATCACAGGCGCACCCCAAGGGGAGAAACTCAGTCGCGCGAAACTTCTATCTGTCAAATCTTACAACTGAGCTTTGAATTCTTTTAATTCAGTAGGTGTCATTCTATACGGAGCTATCGATATCAAAGTAGTCCCTGGTACTAATTCAATACCAAACTCAACCTCTCGAATAGGTGGTAAACCAGATAATTCTTCAGGAAACACATCTGGATACTCACACACAATAGGTACTGAGTCAATCTTTCTTTCAGATTCTTTACTGTCAAGCACATATGCAAAGTAAGCTTCGCAACCTTTTCTTACATATTTCTGAGCTAACATCAAGGAATCATTGCCAGTAAACCATTCAAATCATTAGATTCAATCCGAATAATCTCATCATTCTGGCACTGTAAATCAATAGTCTTTCTCTTGCAGTTTACAACAGCATCATGCAAAGTCAACCAATCCATACCCAAAATCATGTCAAACTCATCAAATGGCAACAACATCAGATCAGCCGGAAAGTACGAATCTCGAATCATTTGGGGACAATTCTTACATACTTTATCAACCATAACACACCGGCCCAAGGGTTCGATACTTTAATCACAAATTCAGTAGACTCAATAGGCAAAGTCTTACTGAATACTAAAGTCTCACACATATAAGAATGAGTCGAACCAGGATCAATCAATGCAATTACACTAGTATCATAGAGAGTGAATGTACCAGTAATAACATCTGGGGATGAAGCCTCCTCGCGTGCGCGAATAGCATAGGCTCTGGCAGGTGCACGAGCCTCAGATCAAACTGCTGTATCTTTCGTCCGTCTCTGACTGCCACTTACATTACCCGAATGCTTGGGTGGTCTTGTGACAGCCCTAAATTGACCCTAGTCGGAAAGTGGTTTCGGGACCACTAAACCGAGTCATAAAAATAATTAACTGTCACAGTTGATGCTCATTATATGTACATATGCATGTGTGAAAATTTCATGTTTGGATTTTGTTAATTGTAAGTGAATTTTATCAAATAGGACTTATGTGAGAAAATTTAGAAATGTGCTAGGCAAATGTAGGGTGGCCTATAAGTGCATGTTGTGAAAATGGTGGGTTTGCATGTCAATTTACCCAAATTTAAGCATGATGGCCGGCCATGCTATGGGTGGAAACATGTTGCAAACATGTTGGGTTAGTGGTTATGTTAGAAAGAATAAAATAATGAAAAAAAAGGAAAATATGATGAAAACAAAGGAAAAAAAAAAGTGTCCATCCTTTCACATTTTCTTTGCTTGGCCGAATGTTCTAAGAAGAAGGGGGGGAAAAGCTTGAGAAAATCAGCCATGGGAGTTTGCTAGACTAAGGTATGTTTGATGTTGTCCATGAGATTCATGCATGTTTTAGTTGTTAGTTTGAGTTCTACTTAGCCCATGGTTTAAATCTTTGCTATGAGATGGAGATGATATTCGGCCATGGGTGTTGTCTTCTTGTTTGATGTTTGATGTTTGATGTTGTGGTGATGAGGCATGAAGATGAGTTAAGTTTCGGCTAAGGTAGGTTTGTGTTGATGTCATTTGCATGCTAAGTGTGAAGCTTTGTAATGATGCACGTGTATGGTGCTCTTGATGTTGTGAATGGAAGTAGAGGAAAGGTAAAAGAAAATTTAGGTAGAAATGTGGATTTATAGGATGTTACAAGTATATGTAAAGCCATGCTAGGTTAGGAAAAATTCGGTCAAGTGTTCATGAGATGAAATTTTGTGTTAGGTGAATTAAAGATGATAGTATAGTTGATATCATATATATATATATATATATATATATATATATATATATGCATATTCGGCTATCAATTAAGAGCATAGGTGATGATGAGTCTAAGCTTTGTACATTCGGCCATATACATATATGCATGTGTGATTGGATTATTGATAGTAGGGCAATAGCATATGGCTATTAGCCGAATAGATAAAAGCACGAGGCAGCAAGATAAAAATTTTACCATGCCGTTCCGTATGTCATAAAATCATTAAAATGTGAATACTAATATATGTAGCAAAGGGGTTGAATGAGTTAATTTATTTGTTTAAGCTCAAGATCCTAAAGGAGAGCGTCCAACAAGGGAAATCGAAGGTCATCGAGTAGCCGACTTGGAATTAATTCACCCAACACAAGTAAGTCACTAAGCGTATATTTTGTATCGATTTAAATGCACATGATGTCTATGTAATTATGCGAATGGAATGATAAATTTATATACATGTATGTATGTGGTGATGAAAGTATTGAATGAAAAGAAAAGAGGTGAGATGTATTGAGTTGTGGATTTGGCACTAAGTGTGCGGGTATAAACATTTATGATCATGAGATTGCACTAAGTGTGCGGGTTTTAAATTTGTACAGCACTAAGTGTGCGAGTTTGATTACATAGCACTAGGTGTGCGAGTTGATTTTATAGCACTAAGTGTGCGGACTCACTATATGTTTTTGAATCACTATTGACACTGAGTGTGCGACATTATTAAGTTGATCACGGACAGCGGATAGGGTAAGTACCTTGAGTTCATGGCTAATAGGCGCTATGTTTATAATTGGAGTTGAGCTTGGTAAGTTTTGAACCTATGTGACAATTTTAATTGAAGTCACGTACATGAGAATTATCATGGAATAAGTGAAAGGCCATTTAGTTGTATGATTGTAACGAAAACAAAATGATGTATAAAAACGCTTCAAATATCCTATTGATTAGTATATGGAATGTGAATGTGTAACTTGGTGTGAGATTGAACCGAAAGGTCTAAGGAACTATGGTATAGTTCGGTTTGGATGAAGTAATTAGCATCGTTCCATTTTGTTTCCTCTTATGATAATGTTAATAATGGATGGTAATGCATTGCTTATGACTTACTGAGTTATGTACTCATTTGGTGCTTATTGTTGCTTATTTAGGTTCTTGATCCATTTTGCATGCTCGGGACCGTCGTCGAAGTCATCACACCGGCTAGCAACTTTTGGTATTTTCTTCTTAGATGGTCTAAGAGAACATTTCGGCATGTATAGGCTATTATGTTTTGTTTGAACTTGGTTTGTAAAACTTTGGATGGCCATGCGAAAATGGCTTATATACTTTTTGAGCATAATGTTATAGTCATCTTGAATGTATATGTTCATTAAGAAGCATGGAAATGTTGGTAACGGTTAGCCATGGGAATGGTCATTCATGATCACTTTTTGTATATGTATGACAAACTCTAGTTGATCCATGGAGGATCATGAAATAGGTAAAGTTGCCTTAAAAATAGATGCTGACAGCAGCAGTGATGTAGATTTGAAAAATCACTAAAAATAGTAGGAATGGAATTAAATAGCGAATAAATTATGTGAATGAACCTTGATGAATTTATTTTCATAGTAAAGCAAGAAAATGATCATGTGAACAGTATGTTAAGAGAAATTTAAGTTTTTGTTAGACAGGGCCAGAACGGTTTCTGGATCCCCTGTTCCGATTTTAGAAATTCATTGTAAATTAACCAGAGGTAATTAGAAGTCATGCCATATATTCATAGATTCCTTTTTGAGTCTAGTTTCTATAGAAATAAACGGTACCAGTATTGAAGCCCTGTACAGGGAGATATCCAAGTCGTAATACGCAAAGGTCAGGGTAGTCGAGCCCTGAAACAGGGGAGACTTTAACTAATAAACTGTACTAATTTGCCAGATCAAAAATTCTAGAAAAAAAATTGTAGATGAAAATATGAGTCTAGTTTCAGGGAAAAATCACAAAACTGATTTTCGAGTTGTGGAACACAAGATATGATTTTTAGGGTGGCGTGGACGCAGCTTGCCACCGCCTGAAAATTTTAAATGGACTGTGAGATTAATTAAGTTAAGTCTATATGCACCTTGTGTTCGACTCCGGCAACGGTCTCGGGCACGGGGTGTTACAATTTAATTGGTATCAGATCTATGGTTTAGTCGGTTCTAGGACTACCATAGCACGTATGAGTCTAGCTATACATGCCTTAATGTTAATGTTTAAATGTGTGATGACTTCTGACGGTTAAAATTATTGTTTTGATTAAGTAAATGGATCCGGTGTAGAGAGAACCTAGGCGGATGACGTTGAAAGTGTAGCGGCTGCTCTGCACAAGGGACGCCGCCTGTTGAACCTCAGTCATCTGCGAATAATCAAGGTGAGGGGGCTAAACAAGCCTTCTTTACCATGATGAACGAGTGGGTCGCGCAATATGCCCGAACCAATCCGGCTGTCCAACACTTCCGAATTTGAATAATCCACCCAAGAGCCCATAATGCCATCGATTCTTCGATCCCGTGAGGCTGAGTAAGCCACTGTAGACTTGATTAGGAAGCGGGCTGAGGAGTTCAAGGCCATAGTTCTTGATGATGCCGAAAGGCCGAGTTACGCTTGATAACACTATTCGGTGTTTGATGAACTATCATGAACACCGATGAATGTCTAAAGTGTGCTATATCCTTGTTGCGAGACTCGACTTACTATTGGTGGAGGACTTTGATTTCCATAGTCCCAAACGAGCGAGTTACTTGGGATTTCTTTCAAATGAATTTGAAAGAAATATATTAGTCAACGGTTCATCGATTAAAAGCGTAAGGAATTCTTGGAACTCAAGCAAGGCCGTATGACATGTCTGAATCTGAACATGAGTTCATAAGACTTAGTCGGTATACTCGGGAGTGTGTGGTGATGAGGTTGCTATGTGCAAGAGATTTGAAGAAGGATTGAATGAAGATTTAAAGCTACTAGTGGGTATTTTGGAGATAAAAGAATTCGTAACTCTAGTTGAGCGAGCACGCAAGGCGGAAGAACTTGGAAAGGAGAATAAGAAGGCTGAATTTGAAGCTAGAGACTATCGTAAAAGATCGACGGGTAAAGCTCCGTTCTCGGTGTAAAGAAGTTCGGGAGGACACTAATAAATCGAAGACATTGCGGAATTTCCATTAGAAACACGACCATCGACGGACTCGAGCTACTTGGTAGCTAGTGTGGCAATAATCGCCAAGAGAAACACGAATGCCCATAATGTGGAAGGCGACACATAGGTGAATGTTGGGGTAAGTCTACTAACAGGGCTATTACGGATGCGGTTCGAAGGACCACTTCATTAGAGATTGCACGGAGCTTGATGAGAAGAATAGGATGCAAGGTGCAAGACCTAGTGGAATGACAGCTAGAGGTAGACCACCAAGAATTTCAGGAGGTAGGGGTGGTAGTCAGAGAGGGGCCACTGATACGGCTGTTCGATCTGAGACCCGTACTCCTGCTAGGGCATATGCCATACGTGCACGAGAGGAAGCATCCTCCCCTGATGTTATCACTGGTACTTTCACTCTATTTGATACTAATGTAATTGCATTAATCGACCCTGGCTCTACTCATTCTTATATATGTGAGACTTTAGCATCCAGTAAGACTCTACCTATTGAGTCTACTGAGTTCGTAATTCGGGTGTCAAATCCCTTGGGTCGTTACGTGCTTGTCGACAAAGTGTGCAAGAAATGTCCCTAGTAATCCGAGGTCCCCTTTCCGCGGACATGATGCTTTTGCCGTTTGATGAATTTGATGTTATTCTTGGTTTGGATTGGTTGACCGTGCATGATGCGGTTGTGAATTGCAAAAGCAAGACAATTGATTTGAGGTGTGCAAATAACGAGATAATCCGAGTTGAGTCTACGGACTTAAAGGGTTGCCACCGTAATATCGGCAATGTTGGCCCGAAATATGTAAGAAAGGGTGCGAAGCATACCTTGCGTATGTACTTGATGACAAGGAATTGGAAAAGAAACCGAATCATGTTGGTGGTTTGTGAATACCGGATGTTTTTCTGAAGAATTACGGGTTTACCACTGTTCGGGAAGTAGAGTTTAGTATTGAGCTTGTACAGGACTATGCCAATTTCGATAGCTCAGATCGTATGGCACCAACTGAGTTGAAGGAGTTGAAAGCTCAGTTGCAAGAGTTTACGGATAGAGGTTTCGCTCGACCAAGTTTCTCACCTTGGGGTGCACCAGTATTGTTTGTGAAAAAGAAGGACGAAACCATGAGGTTGTGCATTGACTATCGTTAGCTGAATAAAGTGACGATAAAGAATAAATATCCGTTACCGCGTATTGATGATTTGTTTGATCAACTAAAGGAGCCTCGGTGTTTTCAAAGGTAGATTTGAGGTCGGGTTATTATCGATTCTTGGATTCGAGATGCGGATGTACCCAAAGCGCTTTCGAGCGAGGTACGGTCACTACGAGTTCTTAGTGATGCCGTTTGGGCTCACTAATGCCCTACGGTATTTATGGATTTAATGAATCGGATCTTCAAACAGTATTTGGACCGGTTCGTAGTTGTGTTTATTGATGACATCTTGGTCTATTCAAGAGATGAGACCGAACACGCTGAGCACTTGAGGTTAGTGTTGCAAATTTTACGGGATAAGCAGTTATATGCTAAGTTCAGTAAGTGTGAGTTACGGTTAGAGAGGTTATCTTCTTGGGTCATGTGGTATCCCCATCGGTATTCGAGTGGACCCGAGCAAAATTTCAGCCATACTTAACTGGAAGCCTCAGAAATATTCTTGAGGTTCGAGCTTTTTGGGACTTGCTTGCTACTACCGACGGTTCGTGAAAGGTTTCTCAACGATAGCCACACCAATGACGAAGCTACTTCAAAAAGATGTTAAGTTCGAATGGACGGAAAAATGTCAGAGAAGTTTTAATCAACTGAAAACCTATTTGACTGAAGCTCCAATTCTAGTGCGGCCGAATCGGGCAAGGAATTTGTCATTTATAGTGGCGCCTCCCTACTTGGGTTGGGTTGCGTATTGATGCAAGAAGGTCGAGTGGTGGCCTCTGGCGTCGAGACAATTAAAGCCACATGAGAAAAACTACCCGACCCATGACCTTGAATTAGCGACCATAGTGTTCGCCTTGAAAATATGGCGACATTACTTGTTTGGAGAGAGGTGTCACATTTATTCGGACCACAAGAGTCTTAAATATTTAATGACTCAAAGAGATCTAAATCTGCGACAAAGAAGTTGGCTTGAGTTGTTGAAAGACTATGAACTTGTCATTGATTATCACCGGGAGGGCTAACGTGGTGGCCGATGCTTTGAGTCGTAAAGCACCGTTTGCTTTGAGAACGATGGATGCTCACCTATCCGTTTACGCCGATGAGGTGCTAGTAGTTGAATTAAAGGCCAAACCATTATGGATTCATCAAATACTTGAATCCGAAAGTCGACGCTGAATTGGTCGCTAAACGATTGAATGTGCCTCGAATGAGGAATCGAAATTCGGATTGACAACAATGATTGTTTGACATTCAAGGGTCGATTATGTGTTCCAAGAAATTCAGAACTTACTTCGATGATTTTGAACGAGGCTCATAGTGGCCGAATGTCTATCCACCCGGGTAGTACTAAAATGTACAACGATCTGAAACGTCAATTTTGGTGGCGGGTATGAAATGAGACATTTCAATTTGTTTCAAGGTGTTTGATATGTCAACAAGTAAAAGCGGAACATCAAGTGCCATCGGGATTACTTGACCAATCATGATACCGAATGGAAATGGGATCGAGTGACAATGGACTTTGTATCTGGGTTACCTTTGACTCGAGTAAGAAAGACTCGATGCAGGTTATTGTTGATAGATTGACCAAGTCTGCTCATTTTATCCCTATACGTACGGATTTTTTGCTCGATAAATTGGCAGAATTATACATCTCCTAAATTGTTCGATTGCATGGGGTACCTATTTCTATCGTGTCGAATAGAGACCCAAGATTTACATCGCGATTTTGGAGGAAGTTACAAGAAGCGTTGGGTACTAAGATGAATTTTAGCACCGCATTTCATCCCCAGACTGACGGCCAATCTGAACGAATAATTTAGATACTCGAGGATATGTTGAGATGTTGCGTCTTAGAGTTTTGTGGTTCATGGGAAAGATATTTGCCTTTGATTGAATTCTCTTACAACAATAGTTTTCAATCAAGCATTAAGATGGCACCTTACGAGGCTTTATACGGTCGTAAATGCCGTACCCCATTATTTTGGACCGAACTTAGCGAAAGCAAAATCTTTGGGGTTGATTTGATTAAGGATCTTTGAGCGAAAGTTTGAGTAATTCGTGAAAGTTTGAAAGTCGCCGGATCGCCGTAAGTCGTCGCGGATTTAAAACGAAGAGATATTGAGTATCAGGTGGGAGACAAAGTGTTTCTTAAGGTATCGCCTTTGAAAAAGATACTCAGATTCGGCCGTAAGGGCAAATTGAGTCCAAGATTCATTGGGCCGTATGAGATCTCCGAACGAGTTGGCCCAGTAGCATATAGGTTGCTTTTAACCCCTGAACTCGAAAGGATCCACAACGTTTTCATGTTTCGATGCTTGACGTTACCGATCCGATCCTTCGCATGTAATAAACCCTCCAAATTGAAATTCAAGCCGATATGAGTTATGAAGAAGAACCGATCCGTATTCTAGCTCGTGAAGTGAAAGAGTTGCGAAACAAAAGGGTTCCGTTAGTGAAAGTGTTATGGCTCAAACACGGAATGGAAGAAGCTACTTGGGAACACGAGAACTCTATGAAAGAACGATACCCAAACCTATTTACTGGTAAGATTTTCGGGACGAAAATTTCTTAAGTGGGGAGAGTTGTGACAACCCTAAATTGACCCTAGTCGGAAAGTGGTTTGGGACCACTAAACCGAGTCATAAAAATAATTAACTGTCATAGTTGATGCTCATTATATGTACATATGCATGTGTGAAAATTTCATGTTTGGATTTTGTTAATTGTAAGTGAATTTTATCAAATAGGACTTATGTGAGAAAATTTAGAAATGTGCTAGGCAAATGTAGGGTGGCCTATAAGTGCATGTTGTGAAAATGGTGGGTTTGCATGTCAATTTACCCAAATTTAAGCATGATGGTCGGCCATGCTATGGGTGGAAACATGTTGCAAACATGTTGGGTTAGTGGTTATGTTAGAAAGAATAAAATAATGAAAAAAAGGAAAATATGATGAAAACAAAGGAAAAAAAGTGTCCATCCTTTCACATTTTCTTTGCTTGGCGAATGTTCTAAGAAGAAGGGGAAGAGCTTGAGAAAATCAGCCATGGGAGTTTGCTAGACTAAGGTATGTTTGATGTTGTCCATGAGATTCATGCATGTTTTAGTTGTTAGTTTGAGTTCTACTTAGCCCATGGTTTAAATCTTTGCTATGAGATGGAGATGATATTCAGCCATGGGTGTTGTCTTCTTGTTTGATGTTTGATGTTTGATGTTGTGGTGATGAGGCATGAAGATGAGTTAAGTTTCGGCTAAGGTAGGTTTGTGTTGATGTCATTTGCATGCTAAGTGTGAAGCTTTGTAATGATGCACATGTATAGTGCTCTTGATGTTGTGAATGGAAGTAGAGGAAAGGTAAAAGAAAATTTAGGTAGAAATGTGGATTTATAGGATGTTACAAGTATATGTAAAGCCATGCTAGGTTAGGAAAAATTCGGTCAAGTGTTCATGAGATGAAATTTTGTGTTAGGTGAATTAAAGATGATAGTATAGTTGATATCATATATATATATATATATATATATATATATATATATGCATATTCGGCTATCAATTAAGAGCATAGGTGATGATGAGTCTAAGCTTTGTACATTCGCCATATACATATATGCATGTGTGATTGGATTATTGATAGTAGGGCGATAGCATATGGCTATTAGCTGAATAGATAAAAGCACGAGGCAGCAAGATAAAAATTTTACCATGCCGTTCCTTATGTCATAAAATCATTAAAATGTGAATACCAATATATGTAGCAAAGGGGTTGAATGAGTTAATTTATTTGTTTAAGCTCAAGATCCTAAAGGAGAGCGTCCAACAAGGGAAATCGAAGGTCATCGAGTAGCCGACTTGGAATTAATTCACCCAACACAAGTAAGTCACTAAGCGTATATTTTGTATCGATTTAAATGACATGATGTCTATGTAATTATGCGAATGGAATAATAAATTTATATACATGTATGTATGTGGTGATGAAAGTATTGAATGAAAAGAAAAGAGGTGAGATGTATTGAGTTGTGGATTTCGGCACTAAGTGTGCGGGTATAAACATTTATGATCATGAGATTGCACTAAGTGTGCGGGTTTTAAATTTGTACAGCACTAAGTGTGCGAGTTTGATTACATAGCACTAGGTGTGCGAGTTGATTTTATAGCACTAAGTGTGCGGACTCACTATATGTTTTTGAATCACTATTGACACTGAATGTGCGACATTATTAAGTTGATCACGGACAGCGGATCGGGTAAGTACCTTGAGTTCATGGCTAATAGGCGCTATGTTTATAATTGGAGTTGAGCTTGGTAAGTTTTGAACCTATGTGACAATTTTAATTGAAGTCACGTACATGAGAATTATCGTGGAATAAGTGAAAGGCCATTTAGTTGTATGATTGTAACGAAAACAAAATGATGTATAAAAACACTTCAAATATCCTATTGATTAGTATATGGAATGTGAATGTGTAACTTGGTGTGAGATTGAACCGAAAGGTCTAAGGAACTATGGTATAGTTCGGTTTGGATGAAGTAATTAGCATCGTTCCATTTTGTTTCCTCTTATGATAATGTTAATAATGGATGGTAGTGCATTGCTTATGACTTACTGAGTTATGTACTCATTTGGTGCTTATTGTTGCTTATTTAGGTTCTTGATCCATTTTGCGTGCTCGGGACCGTCGTCGAAGTCATCACACCGGCTAGCAACTTTTGGTATTTTCTTCTTAGATGGTCTAAGAGAACATTTCAGCATGTATAGGCTATTATGTTTTGTTTGAACTTGGTTTGTAAAACTTTGGATGGCCATGCGAAAATGGCTTATATACGTTTTGAGCATAATGTTATAGTCATCTTGAATGTATATGTTCATTAAGAAGCATGGAAATGTTGGTAACGGTTAGCCATGGGAATGGTCATTCATGATCACTTTTGGTATATGTATGACAAACTCTAGTTGATCCATGGAGGATCATGAAATAGGTAAAGTTGCCTTAAAAATAGATGCTGGCAGCAGCAGTGATGTAGATTTGAAAAATCACTAAAAATAGTAGGAATGGAATTAAATAGTTAATAAATTATGTGAATGAACCTTGATGAATCTATTTTCATAGGAAAGCAAGAAAATGATCATGTGAACAGTATGTTAAGAGAAATTTAAGTTTTTGTGGGACAGGGCCAGAACGGTTTCTGGATCCTCTGTTCCGACTTTGGAAATTCATTGTAAATTAACTAGAGGTAATTAGAAGTCATTCCATATATGCATAGATTCCTTTTTGAGTCTAGTTTCTATAGAAATAAACAGCACCAGTATTGAAGCCCTGTACAGGGAGATATCTAAGTAGTAATGCGCAAAGGTCAGGGTAGTCTAGCCCTGAAACAGGGGAGAATTTAACTAATAAACTGTACTAATTGGCTCGACCAAAAATTCTAGAAAAAAAATTTTTGATGCAAATATGAGTCTAGTTTCAGGGAAAAATCACGAAACTTATTTTCGAGTTGTGGAACACAAGATATGATTTTTAGGGTGGCAGTGACGCAGCTTGCCAGCCTGCCTGGAAAATTTTAAATGGACTGTGAGATTAATTAAGTTAAGTCTATATGCACCTTGTGTTCGACTCCGGCAACGGTCTCGGGCACGGGGTGTTACAGGTCTGCCTTGTACTGACATATTACTCGGTCTCGCATTCTGAACAGTGTTTTGCTCAGCTAACATCAGGCAATCTCAGATAAAATGATCCATCAATCCACATTTAAACAAGAATGATCATGCAATCTGCAATCTCCAGAATGCGATTTACCATAATGCTTGCACTCGACTCTAATTTATCGAACATTGCCAACACTAGCAATCGAAGTGGCTTATGAACTCAAAGAAGGTCAGTCTCTATCTCGTCTAGAAAACTCTGAAGTATTCTTAGATCGACTAGAATCATCTCTGAACTTTTTCGATGCTGAGTGAAAAGTCTTACCCGATGATCTTTTACGGGAATCTTTTGCTTCAAAATTAGCTTTTCTTTTCTCTTTTCTGATCTCTTCGTCTTTGCAAGCTCGCTCAACAAGTCCCACGAACTCTTTGATTTCAAGTATACCAACCAACAATTTAATGTTTTCGTTCAAATCGTCTTCGAATCTTTTACACATGATAGCTTTAGTTGAAACACACTTACGGGCATATCAGCTAAGTCTCACAAATTTCCGCTCATATTCTGTCACAGTCATACGACCCTGTTTTAGTTCGAGAAATTCCTTGCGCTTCTGATCAATGAATCTCTGGCTGATACAATTCTTACGAAACTCAGTCTGGAAGAATTCCCAGGTCACTAGCTCTTTCGAAACCACTGATACTAGTGTATTCCACCAGTGATATACGATGTCTCGTAACAAGGATATGGCACATTTTAAGCACTCATTCGGGGTACAAGATAACTTTTCAAACACACGGATAGTATTATCAAGCCAGAATTCAGCTCGCTCAGCATCATCATCATTAGTAGCTCTGAATTCTTCAGCCCCGTGTTTCTTGATTTTATCAACAGGTGGCTTAGGCAATCTCAACAGATCACTCACTTGAGGTATAACAGGTATCGAAGATGAATTTATCAGGGGTGGAGGTTGTTGTCCAACCGGATTAGTCCGGACATATTGAGTAAACCAATCATTCATCATTTGATAAAAGGCTTGTTTAGCCTCCCCTCATGGCTACTCGAGGTTGGCCGAGAATCAACTGGCGCTGTCTCTTGCGCAGGAGCAGGCGCTATACTCTCGACATCATCAGCTACAGCCCTGTCGGGATCCATATTATTATGGCATGTATAGCTAGACTCACACATGCTACGTTAGTTCTAGAATCGACTAAACCGTGGCTCTGATACCAATAAAATATAACACCCTTAAGCCGTATCCATCGCTGAATTGGGGTTATAAGGAATTAGCAGACATAACACAGTTTGATACAATTACTCAATTCAAATATAAAGATCTAATGCTTAACTTATAACCCGATACAATTCATTTCATATTCAAATGGAATATGCGAACTCAACATTCAAAGCATACTAATAGTTTATAAATAAATGGATCTGTCAACTTGTAAATTTATAAAGTTACATATCATCATATTCATTAAGTAGCATATATCTCAATGTCCCATTCATTTCAATTTTAACCAAAATTTGTATATCATTCTCCAAAAACAAGCATATTAAATAATACACATATACCAAAAATAAATTCTAGTTATATGAATATATAGCGAATACATTTTAATACCAAAACATGATATAAAATATACTTTTCAAAGATAATTTAATCATCGATTATGGATACATACGTATATTCAAGACACAACTTCCATGAACCATCTTTAAAAGAAACATACAATATATCTCCCATCATATTCGGTCATTATAATATGTCCTTTATTACCAACTCATTTATAGCACGTTAACCTAACATAATAACCTAAATTTCATATATAACTTTTCCTATACAAACCGTGTCCAAGTTGAGCAAACATATTTATACATGTATTATGACTATTTCATTTATCAACCAATCTCAATATGCACACACACAACACAAGTTCTAATCATCCAAGGTATAAGGCATAATATCTAAAATAGACTCAAACCATTATTTAACCAAAACATACTCAAGCATAGAGATTAAGCCATTTTTGCATGGCCTTTATACATAAACCAAAATACAGCATTCCAAAACGCATTCCAGCCTATACATGCCATAGTTCCAAAATGTAACTTATAAAATACCAAAGACGGTTGATAGTGTGATAGACTTTGCTGACGATCCCCAAGCTTGTAACTTGAATCCAAAATCTATAAAACAGAATGAATATGAAAATACAAAATAAGCTATAATAGCTTAATAAGTCATAAACAAATAAACATCCCATTGTTAGAATCAACTCATTTTAAGCTAATCCAAATTTCATTATCAATATCAAGCTTAACCTCAAACCTACAAATGAGATAAATAATACATTTTTATACACAAAATCTACCTTGGCCGAATGCTCACTTAATCAATTTGACCTAATATTATTCATCTTTCAAAGCCAAAATGTCTTAATAAAATCAAACATAAACATACGCATTTATATAAGCTCAAGAACCATAATATAACATCATGTACTTATACCACTTATATGGCTGAATTTACATGATCACATATATGTACATATCCATGAATCAATTCTACAATATTCATACTATTTATTTGCAAGGCCGAATACACATACTAAATTCACATGTAATATTCATTTGTATCACACATAATTAGTAACAAATATCAAGTTACTTATTTACCTTATCTCAAGTAAACAACAAGCTAGGCTCAAAGCCCGAATATCACTATTATAAAGCTGTCTCATAAACAATTCATATATCGAAAAATCCAAATATTCCATATAGCTTATACGGACTTTCAAATGTTATAACTCAGTCGAATTAAACTCAAATACATTATTTCCATGCTTAATCATATTCGGCTAACTCTACTATAATTTTATGAATTCTAAATCAGCATATTAAACTAATTTACATTCAAAATTTATGATGTTTAATTGCTTAAAGACTTACCTCGGATATCGACGAACAATGTAAATTGACTATTCGACTATTTTTGCTTTTCCCCGATCCAAGTCTGATTTCTTTTGTTCTTGATCTATACAATTTCAAATTAATCTCATTCAAACACAATTTCATTCAATTTAATCTAACAACACATAAATGGGAAAATTACCATTTTACTCCTAATATTTCACACTTTTACAAATTAGTCCTAATTGCATAAAACACAAAATACAAGCCAAATCTTCCTTATATTCATACTTGTCCATATATTTCATTTATTTCACATTTTACTCCCTCAATTTATTATTTTTACAATTTAGTCCTAATTACTCAAAATCGTCAAAAACTCCAATACAAAACATGTTAATCTAAAACACATCTTTCATATTTCATCATCAAACAACAAAAATCTCAAGTCTCATCAATGGCATAACTCAAAATATTCATCAAAATCAAAAATTCAAGCATGGATCGGATAGTATTCGAAGCAACGATCTCAAAAACGTAAAAATTATCAAAAACCGAAACTAAACTAACCTTGAATTTGAATCAACAATGGCCGAATATCATTTGCTTTCTCTTTTTATTTTCTTTTACATGTTTCGCTCAAATAAAATGAACACATACATTTTTTTTATGTTTTATTATATTATAACATATTAACTAGTTTACATAATTAACCTTAGATTTAAAATATAAAATCATGTTATATTAAGGCCATTACCGTCCATTGCATGTCATCATGGGCTAATTACCACATAAATCCCTCCATTTACAAAGACAAACACATTTCAGCCCTTACACATTAAACCATTAAATTTTCAATTTACGCGATTAAGTCTTTTTATTTAATCAGACACTCAAATATCCAAATTAAATTACGAAAATTTCACAGGCATAAATTCACACAAAATAAACACAGAAAATAATTTTTTAAAAATTTTTCTGACTGAGATTCGTGGTCTCGAAACCACCGTTCCGACTAGGGTCTAAATCGGGCTGGTACACACATATAACAAAATGACCAAGTCCCTATACATGCCATAATCTCAAAATGTTTAAAATCATCGGTACCCGAAATAACAGTTTGTGTAATATCCTGATTTTCGAGTTTTGTCGTGATTCTCGATATTTTGGTAATGTTTTTAAAATTAGGTATTTGGTTGTGAAATTCATAATTGGAGGGTGTAAATGGGCTTATGGAAGGCCCATGTGTTGGCCAAAACCCAGTCGTATTTTTGAGTTTTGAACTTAAGAAGTTAGGGGATTTGGATAGGTGGTCTTATTAAAAATTATGGGTAAAATGTATCACAAAAAGAGCCTCTGGCAGAGTGGCTAAGTGCCGCCACTAAGGAGCTAAAAAGGTGGCGTATAAGTGGTTGGGGGAACCTGGGTTCGATTCCCTGTGATGGCAAATGTGATGTTAATTTTTATGCTTTGAGCATGCAGGAGTTGTAGCCGAATGGAACTCTGTGGGAGAGAGTTTGAATCAGTCAAACACATGGATTAAGGAGTGATAAGGGGAGAGATTTTAGGGATTTGAAAGAGGGATTAGATTTGGCCGAATAGGGGGGATTAGGGAGGAGAAATCGGCTAGAGGGAGTTTGAGAGTTGTATATTCGGCATTAGACTATAGTTGTGACGATTTTCCTTTGTTTGAACACCGTAGAACCATTCTTTTCTTTTTATTTTCTTCTCTATCTGAAACTGCCACCCTTCCCATTCATCTTTCTCTCTTTTCTTTTTCGAAACCAGTCCATTATTCCCTTTCGCTTCATCTACTACTCCCTTTCTTATCTTCACCTTTGCCGAAAAGCCACAAAAGCCGAAACCTGTGAAACTTGGTTGTGCCGATTCCATTGTTGACCAGCAACCTTCTTTTCTCTTCACTTTTTAGTGGCCAATTCCTTCTTTTGTCGAACTCTAAGTGGTACGAAGGAAGACGATGGTAAGTATTCCTACTCTAATCGATTCAGTAGTAACTGTTGACAAAAGCCGAAACCCCCTATAGTTTAGGGAGGTTGCCGATTTGAGATATAGGCCTTATTGGGCTTTTTCATTTGATTCTTATGGTTTGTATAACAGAATAGATAACTTTGGAGGAGCAACAAGGCTTAGGGTATCGATTTGGATAACTTGGATCGAGCATCGGACTCGGTGAAGGTAAGTGATCTATAGCCATTAGGGGGTTCTTTGGCCAAATATGGTAGGGTGGGTTTTGGGTTTGATAAGCATGATTTGTACACTAAGTATGGTTATGGTTAATTGTAGGTTGGCATGGGAGACTTTGCTAGTGAATGTCACAAAACAGGTGTGTAACGAACCCTCTTTCGTAGCTTAACTCGATATTTGCCGAAAAGTAGAAATGCTGAAATTCTGGCATTTCGAGAACTCGTGAGAATGCGAACGCTCATAGGTTAGTTAGATTCGCTAAGTTTGATGATCGAGATCGTTGGAACAGGTAAGGGCACGATTTGGTGCACGATGGTAAGTTGGGCCTCGAGGGGCTAAAATCGGGCCCATTTGGGTAAGTTTGGTAGAAATTGGAATCTTGTTAGTTTGCGCATTAATACGGCTAAGACTGTTATGGAAATGAGCTAAATGGGCCTAGATGACTAATTCGGCTATGTAGGGCCCATTAAGGGTTTTTGGCCCAATAACTCGGTTTCGCTAAGAATGGGCTAGAATCGCTGTCAAAGCATATGAAATTGTTAGTAATTGATAATGAACGTGGGAAACCCTAATATTTGGTAAAATTTCGAAATTACCCTTATAATACGAAAAATTACCTAGGTAAAAATGACCATTTAACCCCTAGGGTTTAATTATGAGTTTGATGCATGAGATTTTGATATATATGATTCGATACGATATGCACATGATATGTATGATATGTACATGATGTATTCATTTATGCATGGGTTGGGTTTATATGGATGGAGGAAGTGCAAAAGGGCTATGCCCCAGTTTACCGAAAAGGGCTTTGCCCTAGTTTATCAAAAAGGGCTTTGCCCCAGTTTATCAAAAAGGGCTTTGCCCCAGTTATTAAAAGAGGCTAGGCCTCCAGTTATATGATAAAGCAGCTATCCTACCAGTGGACAGTTTTGGTTGGGTGGGTTGAGTTATTCCCCACATGGAGAGCTTGGTTGGTACGGGTGGAGAGTAGCGGTTGGTGGGTTGAGTAGTCTCCCCAAACAGGCTTGCATACATCCATTAATAATGTATGTGGTATTGATTTGGGCCTATGGGCCATACCGTTTGTAGTAAAGGCTTCGGCCCAGTTATATGAATAATGAAAAGACTTCGGCCCAGTGATATGAATAATGAAAAGGCTTCGGCCTAGTGACATGGATAATGTAAAGGCTTCGGCCTAGTATATGCTGAGATTGAATTTGGGCTTAGACCGTGCAGGCTGATACTGTTTTGGGCTCTGAAAGGGGCTTGTTGCACACTGAGTTTCCAAACTCACCCCCTTCCTTAACCTTGCAGGTGAGCCTTGATGTGGGGGCTTGGAGCCGGAGGGGATTCAGAGTGGCCACGTTGATCGCTTTTGGGCTTTTGAAATAAGTGATTGGTTTTCTTTAGTTTACCTTATTTATTATTTATTTTTGGGTTGTAATAAGGCCATTTTAACTTTATTTTCTTTTCTGGGATTATTTTATTTTTAATAACTTTAAATTGGTTGATAATAATTCAAATGGGCTAAACTTAGGACGCGTTTTCAAAATGATACTTGTTTTCAAAATAACACAACGTCACGATTATTCGATTTATCAAAGATATCTACTCAAAGAAATTTCAACTCATTATAACCAAGTGTGGCAATGGTTGTGGGCATGTCTAGGATTGGATCCAATCGAAGAGCTAGGTACTTAAGCAGCCTTCAAGGCTCACCTCCTCTGTTACGGATTCCTACCTGGTGCCCAGCTTCCACTCACTTGGTTAAGCTTAACAAAAGTTGGTTTCAAAGTGCCAAAATGAAACGTAGATTTGTAACTTCAATGTGGCACGTCGGATTCGGTCGTAACGTCTGGGCCGGGTTTGGGGTGTTACAGTTTGATAGTGTGATATGATCTCCGACGATCTCTAGTTCGAGCTAGCTTGGTGACACTATAAAACATGGAAACTAAAACAGAGTAAGCTATATAGCTTAGTAAGCCCATATGAAAGAAATAAGCCAAACTTACCATGCATTAACATTCAAGTAATATAACGTAAGATAATGTATTTTACCATAATTTCATGACCATAATTCTTTCCATCGTAACTTACCTTGAAATCCTAATTTCACAAATTTTTTAAACAAAAGCTTATTGTACATACCTATACCATCTCTTAATAGGTTCATACTTATTCTCATCATTAGCCTACCCAATGAACCACTTAGAATAATAATATCGGATACATGAGAAACTTTGCACACAAGGTGCCACATAAGTAGCCATTGCTACCACTATCTCATAACACATATATGCTCATTCTTGAGCGATTATCGAGCTTGTTCACAAAAGCTATCAGTCGAGACGTAGCTACACAGTGCTGCTCACACAAGCTGTCAAGTATCCGCAACATGTGTCGGTATACTCAGCCACTGATAGGACTTACAGGACCAGCACCCGGATCACATAACATGAAACCCTAATGACATGTCACTTGTATCCTAATCTATTCCTAAAGTTCGATTGGGATTTCTCGCTTGCCAAATTGTTGTCAAATGTGTCCATAAGATCGATTACACAATTCATGCATAAATTAAAGCAAATAAAATACATTTAAAGTAAAGCTTATTTAACATACGAACTTACCTCGGTTACAAAAATGGTAAAAATATATATTTGTCAATTATTTTGTTTTTCCCCCAATCTAGACCTGAACTTCATTTTTATTGATCTATAATGTCAAATTTAACTTATTTAATCATCACATTATTCTATTCAGCCCAAAAACACATTATGGAAAAATTTACATTTTTTCCCCTAACTTTTCAACTTTTTACAATTTAGTCCCTAGGCTCATAAAATGAATTTCATTCAATTCCATCACAACCCAAGCCTAGCCGATTGTTATTTATGCTCATAATAGCCCACATTTTTCATTTATTCACACTTTTTCTACACATTTTATAGACTTTTACAAATAAATATTTTTATCGAAAATCACTTTACAAAAGTCGTTTAACAAACAACAAACATGCATTTCCTACCATCAAACATCAAAATACATGCATATTCAACATGGGTAAAATTTTATATTTTGATTTTCTTTCAAATTAGTCTTTGAAATAGCTAAATCAAGTTACAACGATCTCAAAAATATAAAAATCATTAAAACCAGGACAAGAACGAACTTACAATCGAGCTTGGAAGTTTGGCCAAAAACCCTAGCTATGGGTTCTCCTAAATTTTGGCTATGGAGGAAGAAGATGGACAAAATTTTTCCTTTCTTTACTTATTAGTCCATTTATCAACTAATTTACTAAAATACCCTTAATGAAAAACATTAAAAACATACTTAACCACATCCATATTTGTCCACCAATTTAAACAATAGTCTAATTACCACTTAAGGACCTCTAATTTAGAATTTCATAACAATTTACTACCTTTAGCCTATAGAACTCAAAATTTGCACCTATTGCAATTTATTCCTTCTAGTCAAATTAAGTACTCAATCGATAAAATTTCTTAACGAAATTTTTCACACAATTATTCTATCATGCTGTAAACCTTGAAGAAACAATAAAATAAATATTTCTACTTCAGATTTGTGGTCCCAAAACCACTATTCCACTTTGACCCAAAAACGGGCTGTTACAATCCAACAGTTTCAAGATCACAAGGCCAAAGTATCCAAAATGACGCATATTATTTACTAGTTATCCGTTCACTAGCTCTGTATATTAGCATATTTTGGAAAACAACAGCATAGTCATATAGCATATATAATCGCATCAAATTCATGTACATTTTTACACTTTACATAATAGTCACTATATTTACTTACCACCTTTCATGCACATCACATAACCACAAAATCGCAAGATAACTATGGGTTTCAAGGAAACTTACACTCGGAACTTATAGTAGGGGTTTAGGCTACATCTAAATTCCCAAATAACATATGACTCATGTTTACGAGTAGCAGTTCCATGCACTCACCACTTAATGCTTTTGACAAAAGCTCAACTAACGCTTTCCTAGCTCCTAGCAAGCTCTAAAAAAAATCATGCAATAACCATAGTCAAATAACAACCAAGAATTCACTCAAACCAACTAAAACACAAGCTGTAAGCTAAGTTCCCATGTAACTTAAACTATTAGCATAACAACTTTAAATTCTAATATCTCAATCTATGCTCAATCTTTTTGCCTAAATTCAGTTTCGTTCATCAAATTATTCATCTACGCCTAATTCGCAACCTTCAAACTAGGTAAATCGGCTCAGTTCATGGTATGAACATTTTTCGACATCTTTTAGGCAATTTTCACATAATGCATTAAAACATAAGAAATCATTAACAAACTTCAAGATAAGTTTACAAACCTTCTAATCATACTAAAACGAGTTGAAAAACACTTTGAAACCATATTTTTGTGCAAAACCCCAAAATCCACCATTAATGCCTCATTTTTTGGCTTTTATGTAAAACATGCAATTTGATGGCTAATAATTCAGTTTTAGAGTCTAAATAACATTAAAAACTAATGTATTCATGAATGATTACCTTTTTTGAAAGAATGAACGAGTTTCGACGTAAATTCAAAAAACTCATGTTTGACGAAGATGGTGAAATCTATGGAGTTTTGGGTATTTTTCTTGGGGATTTTTTATGGTAAATGACTTAGGATTGATAAGAATTCAAGATAATATGGTTTGAGAATCAAAAATCAAAAGAAATAGCAATGGAATGGTAAGGGGTGGCAAGCACAATGAAGGGAAAAGAAACAAACATGAAAAACATCTTGATGGGGAAGAAATATGTTCAATTTTACAAAATGGTAAAACTATAACATAAATGCCAACTATTTTAACATTGTTACAAATTAGTCCTTTCTCAAAATTAAGAGTTTCTAGAACACTTTTTCAAAAATTAAGTTAACAGTTAAGATGCCATAGTCAAAAACATTGTCGAGTACCAACCTTATGAAATTTCAAGCTTGTCTAGGCCAAAGTTCCTAAAATATCCCTAAAACTCTTAGGCCCTATTTTAGGGTGTTAAAAGCTGAGGCCACTAGAAAGTGGTTGGACATACTCCTACCGGATACTATTCAGACTTGGGATAAGTTTTTGCAATTATTTTTGTGAAGGCGTATCCCGATGAATGAGATTTTAACTACATATGATAGTTTATTTGAGTTTCAACATTCTGAAGAATAAACTTTCGACCAAGCTTTGGATCGATTTAAGATAACCCTTCGAGGTTTAGTTGGAAATAATGTGGAATTAGAGGTGTAGTTACAATATTTTTATGAAGGTTTGGACATTCTAAGTAAATCACAACTGTATTTAACGAAAATAGGTAGTATTTGGTGCCAAAACCCACATGAGATAATTATGATATTGGAAAATATAAGTAGCAATGACTCAACTTTGGGCCATGTTCATATATCTAAAAATGGAATGCGTTCCTCATGTAGAGTGGAAATATCTAGGCTGCATTTTGAACCTTTCCATTGTTTTGGACAAGCTGAAGAGAAGGAAGAGTTTTGTATTAATTCCTTACCAGTAAAGATAGAGACTGTCGAGAAAGAAGAGCAAGAGAAGTTTGAGTTGGAATGTCCATCCGACCATGGAAGTGATTTATCCTCTAAAAATGAGACTAAAGAATTCCGCTTGAGTGATGAAAATGTTTTTATTTGGGTATTTGGATTTAGTGAAGAACCAAAATATGGAAATAATTTATGAAGAGGATGTCAAGGGTGAACCAAAATTTGAGGATTAGACGGAGTGCGAGATGGCACATGTTAATCAATTAGATTGGTGGAGGCATTGAAAAGACCCATTAGGACTATTAGAAAAGGCTTTAGAGAAAGTGATTTTTTCGATTGTCAAATAACCCATGTTGGAACTAAAACATTTATCAAAAAATCTCAAATTTCTCCCAATTTAAAACAAGTGTTCATAGCAATAGCTTTGGTCCTCGAAAAGGAAGAGGCATTGTTCGTAGTGCTAAATAAACACAAGAAAGCTGTTTGGTGGATAACCGAGGATATTAAAGGTATCAATTCTTCTATTTGTTAACATAAGATGTTACTTGAAGAATGGAAGAAACTTTTAGTGGATGCCTAATGTCACCTCAATCCAACTATTAAGGAAGTTGTAAAAAAAGAGCTAACAAAATGGTTGGATACCGTAATTGTTTATGTCATTTTTGATAGTGAATAGGTGTTAATGTGTACCAAAGTAAGGAGACGTTTTGGTTGTCGCAAACAAGAAGAATGAGTTGATTCCTACAAGAATTGTGAGGGATGAAGAGTGTGTGTTGACTATAGAAAGTTGAATGATGCAACTTGGAAAGACCATTTTCTATTACCCTTCATTAACCAAATGTTGGATAGGTTGGTTGGGAAGAATTCTACTGTTTCTTAGATGGTTATTCTGGATATCATTAGATTCCTATTCACCCAAACGACTAAGAAAAGATGACTTTTACTTGTTCGTTTGATACGTACGCATTCCATTAGATGCCTTTTGGTTTATGTAATGTCTCTGCTACTAGTTTTATGTGTTGCATGACCTTAATATTTATAGATATGGTTGAGGAAGGTATGGATGTGTTTATGTATGATTTTTTTTTGTCTACGGGGATTCATTTGTCAAACACCCTATTAATTTAGAGTGGGTGTTGGAATGATGTGAAGAAACCAACCTTGTTTTAAATTGGGAGAAATTTCATTTTATGGTCAACGAGGGCATTGTGTTACGACATCATATCTCTAAGAAGTATTGTTCAAATTGTAGTTTTAGAATATCCACAAGCGCTTATGAAGTGGAAGGAATGGTTGTTAAGAAACTATTTTCAAAAATTGTCATTTAAGTGGCAATTCCTTCAAGCAACATGAAGTAGGCTATGAATTAATCTTACCTTCATTACTTTGTAATTTTTTTTATTGTAGAACAATTTCATATTCTTAATGAAATGCAACTCCTACTTTTGTAAAATAAAATAAAACTTTACTTAGGCCAATTTAATGCTTATTTGGTTACAAGGTAAATGGAAAAAGTCCACATATATGGAAAAATAAAATTCATAACTAAAGTTTTATCAATTATGTATTTTAAATTCACAACAAAGTAGACCAATTTTTAACAAACGGAAGGTATCTTGCTTCTCCATTACTTATTGATAGCTTTATCATACTATTTCTTAAATGTTTTTTGGTTCCAACTTTTTATTTCTATTTTTCTTTTTCATCTAATATGATAGATATATTGTTTCTCCTACATTTTATCATCTTTATGATCTAATTTTATGTATTGCATTTGTACAAATCATAACAACGGGGTTGGGTTCTCCTAATTTTCTCAATATTATCACTAAAAGGTAACATTGTACAATAATTTTTAACATGTAGTCATATTCTTACAATATAGAATGTGTCAATAGTAAATGCATAAAATGCACGAATGCATCCCTACAATCAATTTGCAAGAATTAATTTTTGAAATGTATTTTAAACAAATATGCATTTGAGAGTAAGTGACATAAATTATTTTTATATTTAATTAAAATTATTTTTATTTAAGTGACATAAAGATGTTCAAGGATGACAAAATATATTGAACTTTTATTTAAATTAAGTGAATTCCTTTTCATGATATTTTACCCCAAATGTTGAAATTGTTACTTGAATTGTCTATATTGTTACATTGTTCATGATATTTTCCTTAGTTGCAGCTTCAATTAATATAATAGTTTTACAAATTTTGTAATGTAAAATAGAACTTAATTAAAAATTAATAAAATTAATAAAATATACTTTCAAAAACTAAATTATATACAAATTTGTTATAAAATAAAATAAATAAAAAAACAAAGAAAGTAAAAGGAACAAAAGATAGAAGAGCAAAGAGAAGAGTGAATTTTATTCATCATAGGTATTTACAATACTTCTCCAAATCCTATATAAGAAGTATATATGATATAAGATTGGGTTAAATATAAAATTTTTTACTGACATGACAACACTGGCCATTTGCGCACAACCATATGTCACCATATTTGGTTGCAAACCAGACCCCTTTATTATTTTTCCTTTAAAAAATAATAAAACCTTTTTCTCTTTCATCCAAAACAAATCACAATTCTATTCCTTTTTTTATTTTTTTTTTGTTTTGTTTCTTCTGCTTTCTATATTCTCTTCTTATTCTTCTTCCCCTTATTCCTATTTCTCTAACCCTAGTCGTTGTCGCCATCCATGGCCTTCTCTGGCCGATCCGACCATCAAACCCTTCTCTCTTTGTTATCTTCTCAAATCTTGCCTTGTATTTCCAAGAAAATCTCTTTAAAGCCAATAAAATCAAAGCTTGGTTCTTAAGCTTTTGAAATTATACTCTCCGCCTACTGATGAAAGGCTAAAAAGGCTTTCCGATGAGGCTGAGAGTGAGTTAAGGAGCCAATGGAAGCAATAGCAGCGCTGCTACCAAGGTAACAATAGAGAATTAGTTTTCTTGGAGCCTAGTACAAGTTCTTCAGGTGATGGAGTTAAGGGTCAACAAATTCAAGGAAGGAATTCCCCTTGTTGTTCATTAGATCCATAGGATTTTTAGGGTTTTCTAAATTCTTATATTTTATTTTTTCTGAGTTCTTGCTCTCCTTCTAGACTGTAAATTTTTTGTTTTCAAATAATTTTAAATTCTTGTAATTTTTTAGGTTCTTGCTTTTTATTTTGGGTTCTTGCAACCATTTTAGGTTCTTAATTTTTTTTCTTGTTGAAATAATATTGGATTGAAAATATTAGGTTCTTTGTTTGTTACTACGATTGAATTTGAGAATATATTGGGTTTTTTCTGAAGATTTTGGGTTCTTTATTGTTTATTATTTTTTTTGAATGTGCTAGGTTCATTGTTTGTTAGTTGTTTTTTGAAGATGTTGGGTTCTTTGTTTTGAACATTCTGCGTATAAAACTTTTTTGAGCACTTAATTTTCTTCCTTCAAAAGATGTGTTATGAACAGATAGAAAATTAAATAGATGGTGAAAGGAAAAAAAAAGAAAAAACAAAAGAAATAGAAGTAAGGTAAAAGATGAAAAGGTTAGGTAAAAAAAGAAACAGATGATCAAAAGGAAAAAATGAAAAATATAATAATTTTTAAAGGAAAAATAATTAAAAGAATAATTTTTCAAAGAAAATAAGGGGGAAAATAATTAAAGGAGTCTGATTTATAGCCAAATAGGGTGACATGTAGTAGCACGTGATTGGCCAACCTACCACGTCAGCAGAAAATTAATGTCGTTAGGCTCAGGTACCAATATAGTGGACGGAAAAAAATTCAAGTACCAATCTGGGACAAAAAAAAACCATAAGTAGCAATCTAGATGAAGTGGACAAATTTGAGTACCAATTTTATATTTAACCCTATAAATTTTTACTCCTAATGAACCTTAATGTCCTACAGTACAACAAATTTCTTATCCTAATGGACATCTATTTTATAATAATAAAATATTTATAACATTCTCTCTTGGATGTATATCAATAGGTAATATGCATTGTTAAAACCTTACTAAGATAAAAACTCTATGGGAAAAAAAATTTAGTGAAGAAAAAAGAGCACACACATCTATCATAATATGCTACCTTATTAAAAACCTTACAAGGAAAACCCAATGGGACAAAACCTTGATTAAGGGAAAAAGAGTACAACATGTATTTACTCCCCTTCGCAATAACATCGGACGATATATTAGATTCTATGCATTTCAATCTTGAATACTAACTTTTCAAATGATTATTTAAATAGATTTGCTAAACGTTTATATCATCTTCTTTTAAAAGTCACAAGCAAGGAAAAATTTTGAGGAAGTATTAATCTCTTCAAGACTTCTAACAATAACCATAGCGAACATTGATTATGATCATTTTATAAAAATAAAAATGTTCAAATCATTTCAATTAATATAAATATTTACTCAAATTTATTGAACAGTTTCCCAGAAAATTCTATATGCAATCTAGCATTTTAAGTCCTTCAAGGATTTTAATATAAACTTCACTTAGTGATTTATATAAAGGTTGTAACAACAACCATTAGATGCATGAATCGTTAGACTAATAAGATATTTAAAGATTATTACATCCACCACAAAATAATATTATATCTTTTCATAATCAATGTCAAAATTTTAGAGAAAACCTTCATTTTCTTATCTTGTTTTTGCAAGACTATAAGTTGTAACCCCACTGACTTTATACCTTCAAATGCTTAGACTACTAATCTAGAAACTTCCCAATTTGAAAGTAAATTTAATTCTAATTGAATTATGCATTTCTATTTTGGAAAATCTATTTTATATCTATTATTGTCGACAAATTTATTTAAGATTATCATTTCCTTTTATTATTTCAACAATGATATTACATGAAAAATCTTTGTTAACAATTTTTATTCGGTTCCATAATTTCTCGTAATGACATAATTTTTTGAAATCTCTTTATTTTATTTATTTTCATCTTCAGGTACTTCAATCTCTTCTAGAGTTTTAATGGTTATTTATGTTCTGGGTCTCTTCTGGATTAGTCATCCTGATTATATGATCATCTAGATTCATTATTTTTTTTCATGCGAATTTTCATCTTTGAAACCAATCGATCTACTATGCTTTAGGCATACATTAATTTCATTTATTCTAACATGTTATCTTATTGGCATTTCAAAACATCAGTTGGTATATGACACTTGGTTTTTCTCATTAGATCTAAAAATGCTTCTTGCAATTAACTTGTCATAAAGTGAATTATATTTTAAATTTTTGGTTTAACTTACTTTTTTATGAGAATGATAATTTAGTCCAAGTAGTTTATTCGTTCAGTTGTTATTTTTCTTTTAATGTTAAGAAAGCTATCAAATCAATTTTGTAATCACCAAATCATGTTATAATTCAATCTCCAATTTTTTAAAACTATCTAATAATAAAAGAAGACTTATATATAAATCAATTTTATCTGCTCTACTAGCACGACTCTTTTTGCTTCTCTAGCACGCTTAAGGCTTTTGCTTTTTCTTTTAAGTTTTAACGTGGTTTTTACAACAGCAGTGGGGATTCTTCACACTTGTAGGTCGAGTAAACCCAAGGGTAAGGGTTGAATATGGAGAATGATAAGGAAAATCTATCCTTGAAGGACAGGAAGGAGGAAGGTTTGCTTGTTCAAAGGAATTTGGAGCGCCACCGGGGTGATTGATTTCAGTTTAGTGGGGTATTTTTTAACTACGAGTATAGTGCATTTTTCAGCAATGAAGAGCACCATGGTAAATGATTGGCATCTAGTTAGAGGAGTTCAGATCTCAATTCTAGGGAAAAAAGATTCTTATTTAAGTTTTTCCATAATATGGATCTGGAGAGGGTTATAAGCAGATCGCCTTGGACTTTTAATAATCACTTTTTGGTGTTTCATTGGTTGGAGAAGGGGGATGATCCAATGAAGGTTTCGTTAGAGTTCGTTACTTTCTAGGTCTAGGTTCATGAGTTGCTTATGGATCTATTCTCAGAACCATTTGCATGACAGTTAGGGGATTTTATAAAGAAGTTTATAGAGTATGATTCGAAGAGTCTGAGTAAGGGGGTACAGGTTTTCCTTAGGATTAGGGTTTTTTTGGATGTGAGAAAACCTCTAAAAAGAAAGAAAAGATTGTGTTCGCATCTGGAAATAGTATATGTCAGTTTTAAATACGAGAAGCTAACACTGTTCTGCTTATTTTGCAGACGATTGGGACATAGCGGTTCTTTTTGTCAAATAAGGATGTCGAGAGAAGAGAAGGCTGTTGAATTGGGTTGGGACTTGTCTTTTCGAGCACAGTCTAGAAGGGGAACTGCAATGAGTAGTGTTTGGCTACTGGAGAATAGTGACAAAAGGGATTTTGGAAGTATAAATGGGCAACGGGATCTAGGGATTGGTTCTGGAGCCGATGATTGAAGGGGGTTGGTGTTAAGATGGATCCAATGTTGAGTATCAATTTGGAAGAAGGTGGCAGTAATAGCCTAGGGATTAGCGGTTGAGCAGGGCATTCTTATGAGCAATTTGTGAAGGAACATAATGGGGAGGAGATGCCTATAGAAAATAGAGAGGGTAAGAAGAGACATCGTAAGGAGACCAAGGATTGCGATTTTACTGAGAAAGAGACTCATTAGTGCTAAGGGAGGAAAGATCGATGGGGAGAACCCATTTTTTATCAGTGCCTACTAAGAGGCAAGTCGACTGGGTGCAATAAAACTTTTAAGTTAGAATGTTCGTGGCTTGGGTCAACTGCAAACTGTTAGACGTCTTAAGAATAAGTTGAGACAGATTCACCCCAAATTTTGTTTCTGATTGAAAAAAAAGTTAGTGCTAGGAGTATGGAGCATATACAAAGATATGTGGGTTTATGCATGGTATCGATGTGGATGTTATTGGTTTGTGAGAGGGCTATTGTAACGCCCCAATTTTCAGGAATTTTAAAAATGTTGGAAAATTTTAAAAATTCTGTGTCCTGTTTGTTTGTCATAGGATTAAGTACGGTAGTGGGCCTCTAGAAGGCCCAAGCTTAAGGTAAAACTCGGTAGTTTTAATTAATTTTAATTCCATAAGAAGAAGGGGTTCTGGTTAATTGGGCTTTTAGGTATTAATTGTGTAAAATAAATCACAAGGAAGCATGTGGTAAAGTGGCTAAGTGACGCCACGGGAATGCTATAAGTGGCGTGTGGATGATTGGGAGGACCTGTGTTCAAGTCACAATGACAAAAATAAGGGATTAATTTTTATGAATGGAAAAGGTAAGTAGTGGAACTGAAGTGAAAGTCTGTCAGGAGAGGATTTAGGAGTTGATAAGGGATAGGATTTAGGAGCAAATAAGGGAGGAAATCTAAGAGCTGATCAAGGAACAAGAGGTGGCCGGCCAAGGGACTTTACCATGGGAATTTCGGCTAGGGTTAGTACCAGTATAAATTCGGCATTAGTGGTAAGTGGTGTCGTTTCCTGACCATTCTCTTCTTCTTTTCTTTTTCTCTTCTCTCCATCCACTTATTCTTTTCTTCTTCTTTTCCCCATAGCCAAATCCTTCAGCCACCCTACTCTATACCACCTTCCTTCCATTATTTTTAAGACTATAGCCGATTGCCTCAAATCCAAAATCCCAAAACTTGACTCCTTTTGTACTGATTTTCCCTAGCCAAATCTCTTATTTTTCTCATCATCTTTGGCCGATTCTCTCAACCTCTAAACCCCAGGTTTCTGTCAACAATACCACAAGTAAAAACCCTTATATTTTATCTTTCTCTACACTTTTGCAAAATGCCGAAACTCCCACACTATCCTAGGGACATAGCCAAATACTGAGATCACTGAGGGCTCGACTTTTGTTATTGTTTGAGGGCTTAGAACTGCATCAGAATCAAATAGGAACTAAGGGGGAATGTTGACTGGAAGAATCGGTGCTAAGTCTTTCCAACTTAGCCTATCTTGCATATTTTAAGAAAAGCCGGAATCCCTAAAAGGTTAGGGAGGTTGTCATTTTTGGACTTGTAGCCCTAAGGGGTTGTGATAATAGTATTATTTTGGTAATACTATGATTAAGAGGCTGTTGATCAAAGGCTTGGACAAGTGGAGCGAACGGATCTGGATCGAGGCACTATTTTCGGCAAAGGTAGGAACGCTAAGGCCTAAGGTGTTGTTGGCCGAATATGGTAAGAAGTTAATATGTAGTTTGTTTCGGTAGTAAGATTAACATGGTAGTATTATAATTGTAGGTAGTTCGTGCATGGATCTCATCAGCGAATCATCATAAAACAGGTGTGTAACTGACACCCTCTCATAGACTCGATCGGCAAGAGCCAAAAAGCCGAAATGCCGAAAAGTTGGTATTTTGGGAATTTGCAAGTGTGCGAATGCTCGTAAGATAGTTGGGTTTGTATGTTTGGTATTCTAAAGGTAATAAACTACAGTAAGTGCAATTTCGTGCATTTTGATAACTTGGGCTTAATGGGCCAAAAATCGGGTTCATGGGCCAACGGGCTCAATTTGGTAAGTATGCGCGGTAAGTATTCTGATAGTACGTAAATGGATAGGATATGCATGAAAACCCTAGAAGTAGCTAAATCACTACAATACCCTTATGTATGGAAAATTACCATGATACCCCTAGGTGTAAATGACCAATATGCCCCTAAGGTTAATTTTGCCTGAAAAGCATGTTGATTTAAATCTGTATGATGTATGCCATGAATGAATATTTTTTGCATGGGGACATGGGTTATATTTTGGAGGAAGCGTCCTAGTGGCTATGCCACAATTATCTGATCTGGTGGCTGTGCCACATATTTACGCTCGGTGGCTCGCCACGATTATCTGTATCTGGTGACTCTGTCACATTATTCTGCTCTGCGACCATGCTTTGCATAATTCTATGGCGTGTAGCGGTTGGGTGGGTCGAGTAGTCTCCCCACATGGTGAAAGGATGGTATGGGGTGTACATGGTTGGATATGGGTTGGGTTTTGCATATACATGAAATATCTGATCTGATCTGTTATGGGCCTATGGGCTTAATTTCAGATTCTATTCAGGCTAAGGCCAATTTATTCTGCTTTACGTGGTTTGAGCCGATATGGGCTATGGTTGGGCTAATTTTACACATCGAGTTTCTCCAAACTCATCCCTATTTTCATCCATGCAGTAATCCCAAGCCATAGTGGGCTTGGAGTCGAGGATTCTTGAGTGGCCACTGCTCGCAATATGGATTTCTTCCGGTGATTTGGACTTCAATTTTCTTTACTTTGATGATTTGGGTTTTGTTATGTAATAAGGCCGCTTATGATTATTTTAATTGCGTTTGATTTATAACTTATCATGATGACCTTAAATTATATTAACTATCAAAATGGGCTAAATTTAGGGTTCGTTTTCCAAAAACATAAACTGATTTCGAAGTAACAGATTACAAACAAGGCTTCTGCTATGATAACGTTTTACAAACTTAAATACGTTTTATTCTAAAATAGACATAATTTCAATGGTAACCTAAAAATATACGCGATGTTAGAGTGTGGCAATGGCGGTGTGCATGTCAAGGATTGGATCCGAAAGAGCTTGGTACTTAAGCAGTCCGATGGACTCACCTCCTTTTTCCAGTTTCCTACCTGGTGCACAACTTCCATTCACTTTAACCCTTAATGAATTAATCCTTTGAACATCAAGTACGATTTTCTGAACTTAGAACGGAAAAATGTTTTTAACGTTTTTGATGTGGCATGTCGGATCCTGTCATAACGTCTAGGTCCGGTTTGGGGTGTTACATTTAGTGGTATCAGAGCCAGGTTGCAACAACTCGGCTGTGGAATGGGTTTACAAAAACGAAGATTTCAAAAAAATTACATTTTAAAATCTAGACTTCAAGGTGGCATTAGAATCTCCGCCCAAGCTCGTAAGTATTCTCAATTTTTCGAATATATTCGAATTATCTTTACATCTTGAAACTTTACTAGAATACTTTAGATAGGATGCTACTGAAATCCTAGAAAAGCTTGCTAAAAGACTGAAACTGTAGCTAGACATCGATTCTACGAAAACCAACTCTGAATTACTATCTGAATCATAAAACATATGTAATAAACATTGGAATGATATTAATGCATAAAATTCATAACCAGATAATACGATATGAGTACAAGAACCACTCGTGGAAGAGGCCGTGGACGTGGCCGAGGAAGGGTTTGAACGGTATCTTCATCTTCAGGACATATGCCGGCTGCATATGCCCCGGTACCATCGGCAACAGAAGTGGAGTCTCATGATCGTGGTGCCGGGGATGACGCCCTGTCGCAGGCTATGCTTCGAGTTTTGGAAAGGGTTACCGGGGCAAGTACGGGCAACGGAGTTTGGGGGTCCATTTCGAAACGACTCCGGGCCAACAGAGCGGAGATTTTTAGGGGTGTGTCTGGTATCGCTCCGAATGTGGCAGAATATTGGTTGGAGGCCACAGAACGAATTATGGATGACTTGGACTACTCGGTGGAGCAGAAGCTGAAGGGGGCCATATCACTGTTACGAGATGAGGCTTATCAGTGGTGGCTCACCGTGAAGGATGGAACCCCAGCTAATAGGGTTACTTGAGAGCTGTTTAAGACAGCCTTTAAAGGAAAGTACGTCGGGGCAAGTTATGTGGATGCCCACAGGAAGGAATTCCTGAATCTGGTCCAAGGATGTAAAACTGTCGCTGAGTATGAGGCTGAGTTTCTAAGGCTGAGCCGGTATGCTGTGGGGATAGTCGCTACGGAGTATGAGCGTAGCATTCGCTTTGAGGATGGACTCAGAGATGACCTTAAGGTGTTGATTGCTCCGCAGAGGGAGCGGGATTTCGCGGTTCTGGTGGAAAAAGCTAAGATAGCTGAGGAGGTAAAGCGTACTGAGAGGCAGAACCGTGAGAAAGATCGAAACCATTTCCGGAGAGATTCAGGACCCTCGGGTGGTTCCAATAAGAATATTAAGAGAGCAAGAGTAGAGGAACCAGTGCAAGCAGTGCCGATGAATGTGGTTAGACCACCAATCTGTGGAGACTGTGGTAAGGTACATTTGGGCGAGTGTAGGAAACGTTCCGGTGCTTGTTTCTGATGCGGATCTATGGAGCATAGAGTTAAGAACTGCCCACAGAGAGCTGATCAGGCTCAGGTTACTATACAGAGGGTTGTTCAACCCGCGAGAGGTGGACCACAACCACCGAGAGGACGTGGACAAGGTAGGGGCGGAAATGGAAATAGAAATAGTCGAGGTCGAGGGGCGCCTAGTAGGGGTGCCAGAAATGCTGAGGCTCGACAGCTAGCGTTGGTGTATGTGGCTCATCGTCGAGAGGAGGGTGACGCACCTGACGTCATAACTGGTACATTTTTGGTTTCTAGCATGCCATATACTGCTTTGGTGGATATTGGATCTACTCATTCCTATGTTGCATGTGCCATATCTGGGTCATTGGGAGTGCATTCTGAAAAGATAGTGAGTGGGGTATCTGTGTTAAGTCCTTTAGGCCACTCGGTTAGGGTAGACAAATTGTATAGGGATGTACCCCAGTAGACAAATTGTATAGGGATGTACCCCTAGAAACTCAAGGTAAGATCTTCCCTGGAGATCTAATGGAGTTGCCGTTCGGAGAGTTTGACCTCATTCTAGGAATGGACTGGCTTGTTAAGTATAGGGCGAATTTGAATTGTGCTACAAAATGAATGGTGTTAAGGACCAGGGAGGGTGAGGAGGTTATGATGATAGGTGAGCGAAGGGACTATTTGTCTAATGTGGTGTCGGCATTGAGGGCCGAAAAGTGGATTCGAAAAGGTTGTGAGGCCTATTTGGCATTCGTAAGCCAGTCGGAAGAGAAGGGACTGACAGTGGATAAGGTCAGGACCGTAAAGGAGTTTCAAGATGTTTTTCCGGAGGAACTCCGGGGATTACCTCCAAACCGAGAAGTGGAGTTTGGAATCGAATTGTTGCCTAGAACGGAGCCAATGTCTATCGCACCGTATAGGATGGCACTGAAGGAGTTGGTGGAGCTAAAGGCACAAATTCAAGAGTTGTTGGATAGGGGCTTTATTAGGCCAAGCGTGTCTCCATGGGGAGCACCGGTGTTATTCGTGAAGAAGAAGGATGGTACAATGCGGATGTGCATTGACTATCGCTAGTTGAACAAACTGACTATTAAGAATAAGTATCCACTGCCAAGGATTGACGATCTGTTTGACCAGCTTAAGGGGGCTTCTGTATTTTTTAAGATCGACCTTAGATCTGGATATCATCAGTTAAGGGTCAAGGAGACGGATATCCATAAGACGGCATTCAGGACTCGGTATGGACATTACGAATTTCTGGTTATGCCATTTGGGTCGATTTAACGCTCTGCGGCATTTATAGATCGATGAATCGGTGTTTCAACCATTTCGGATCAATTCGTAGTCGTCTTTATTGACGATATTCGGTATATTCGAAATGGAAGAAAAGCATGATGAGCATCTCCGTATAGTGCTACAAGTGTTAAGGGAGAAGGAACTTTATGCAAAGTTCAGCAAGTGTGAATTCTGGTTGAGGGAGGTAACTTTCTTAGGACATGTGGTCTCTACTAAGGGAATTAAGGTGGATCCTCGAAAAATTGAAGCAGTTTTGGAGTGGAAGCCACCTAGGTCAGTATCAGAGATACGGAGTTTCCTGGGATTGGCGGGATACTCTGAAGGTTTGTGGAAGGTTTTTCGGTGTTGGTTTGCACCTCGACTAAACTCATAAGGAAAGGGGTACCATTTGTATGGATGAGACCCAGCAGGAAGCTTTTGAAAAGTTGAAGAAAGTTTTGACTGAAGCACCTGTGTTAATTCAGCCGGAGTCTGGGAAGGATTTTACTGTCTACAGCGAAGCATCACATGTAGCTTTGGGCTGCGTGTTAATGCAGGAGGGTAAGATGGTTGCATATGCGTCACGTCAGCTTAAGCCTCACGAGGGGAACTATCCTACTAATGATTTGGAATTAGCAGTAGTGGTTTTTGCACTTAAGATTTGGAGACATTACCTGTACAGAGAGAGGTGCATTATATACATAGACCATAAGAGTCTTAAGTATTTGTTGACTCAGAAGGAGCTGAACCTTAGGCAAAGGAGATGGATTGAGTTGCTTAAGGATTATGACTGTTCAATCGAGTATCACCCAGGAAAGGCTAATGTGGTAGCCAATGCTTTGAGTCGTAGAACCGTATCTGATCTGAGAGCAATGTTTGCTCGTTTGAGTTTGTATGATGATGGTAGTTTGTTGGCTGAATTGCAAGTAAGGCCAACCTGGGTGGACCAGATTAAGGAAAAGCAGTTGGAAGATGAGTCTTTGGTCGCTCGTTTTCAACAAGTTAAAGAAGGGAAAACTTCTGAGTTCGGTTTAAATGGTGATTGAGTTCTGTGTTTCCGAGGAAGAATTTGTGTTCTGAAGGACTCTGACTTGAGGCAGACAATATTAAAGGAAGCTCATGGGGGACTATGTGTCATGCATCCTGGAGGGAATAAGTTGTATCATGACTTGAGGGAATTGTGGTGGCCTGTACTTAAGCGAGAAGTGACGGAGTTTGTAGGAAAATGTTTGACGTGCCAACAAGTGAAAGCTGAGCATCAATTACCTTCTGGACTGTTGCAGCCGGTAAAGATACCACTTTGGAAGTGGGAGAGGGTAACCATGGACTTTGTGAGTGGGTTGTCATTGACACCATCAAAGAAAGACTCGGTATGGGTGATTGTGGATAGGTTGACCAAATCGGCCCATTTCATGCTAGTACGTACCGACTTTTCGCTTCAAAAGTTAGCCAAACTGTATGTGGCGGAGATTGTGTGACTTCATGGAGTCTCAGTTTCGATTATCTTTGACCGGGATCCCAGATTCACATCTCGGTTTTGGCAAAAGTTACATGAGGCATTGGGGACGCGGTTGAACTTCAGTACGGCTTTCCATCCCCAAACTGATGGTCAGTCGGAAAGGGTCATTCAGATTCGGAGGACATGTTAAGGGATCGTGATTGACTTTCAAGGTAGTTGGGAGGACTACTTACCGCTTGGCGAAATTTGTGTACAATAATGCTTATCGGTAGTATTGAATGGCTCCGTATGAAGCCTTGTATGGTCGAAGGTGTCGTACACCTAGTTGTTGGACGAGCTAGGGGCGACAAGTTCTTGGACCGGAATTGGTGGGCGATCTGAGGCTAAGGTCGAATAATTAGGGACCGTTTGAAAGAAGCATCGATAGGCAAAAATCGTATCTGATTTGAAGCGTAAGGAGATTGAGTACTCGATGGGGATATGGTCTTTTAAAGGTTTCTCCTTGGAAGAAGATATTGAGGTTTGGTAAGAAAGGCAAGTTGAGTCCGCGGTTCATTGGGCCTTATCAGGTTTTGAAGCGAGTAGGCCCAGTAGCTTATCAGTTGGAATTACCTCCAGAGTTGGACATGATTCACGATGTTTTCCACGTCTCCATGTTAAGGCATTATCGTTCTGACCCTACTCATGTCGTGCCGGTTGCAGAAATTGAGGTGCAAACTGATTTGACTTTTGAGGAGAAGTGTGTGCAAATTTTGGATCGAGATGTTAAGATTCTAAGAAGGAAATCTATCCCATTAGTAAAGGTGCTTTGGTGTAATCATGGCAGAGAGGAAGCTACTTGGGAGCCAGAGGAGGCGATGCAGCAACAATACCCTCATCTGTTCGAACCAGGTAAATTTCAAGGACGAAATTTCTTTAAGGAGGGTAGAGTTGTAACGCCCCACTTTTCGAGAACTTTAAAAATGTTGGAAAAATTTAAAAATTCTGTGTCCTGTTTGTTTGTCGTAAGATTAAGTACGGTAGTGGGCCTCTAGAAGGCCCAAGCTTAAGGTAAAACCCGGTAGTTTTAATTAATTTTAATTCCATAAGAAAAAGGGGTTCTGGTTAATTGGGCTTTTAGATATTCATTGTGTAAAATAAATCACAAGGAAGCATGTGGTAAAGTGGCTAAGTGACGCCACTGGGAATGCTATAAGTGGCGTGTGGATGATTGGGAGGACCCAGGTTCAAGTCACAATGACAGCAAATAAAGGATTAATTTTTACGAATGGAAAAGGTAAGTAGTGGAATTGAAGTGAAAGTCTGTCAGGAGAGGATTTAGGAGTTGATAAGGGATAGGATTTAGGAGCAAATAAGGGAGGAAATCTAAGAGCTGATCAAGGAACAAGAGGTGGCCGGCCAAGGGACTTTAGCATGGGAATTTCGGCTAGGGTTAATGCCAGTGTAAATTTGGCATTAGTGGTAAGTGGTGCCGTTTCCTGACCATTCTCTTCTTCTTTTCTTTTTCTCTTCTCTCCATCCACTTATTCTTTTCTTCTTCTTTTCCCCATAGCCGAATCCTTCAGCCACCCTACTCTATACCACCTTCCTTCCAATTTTTAAGACTATAGCCGATTGCCTCAAATCCCAAAATCCTGAAAACTTGACTCCTTTTGTACCGATTTTTCCCTTGCCAAATCTCTTATTTTTCTCATCATCTTTGGCCGATTCTCTCAACCTCTAAACCCCAGGTTTCTTTCGACAATACCACAAGTAAAAGCCCTCATATTTTATCTTTCTCTACACTTTTCCAAAAAGCCGAAACTCCCACACTATCCTAGGGACATAGCCAAATACTGAGATCACTGAGGGCTCGACTTTTGTTATTGTTTGAGGGCTTAGAACTGCATCAGAATCAAATAGGAACTAAGGGGGAACGTTGACTGGAAGAATCGGTGGTAAGTCTTTCCAACTTAGCCTATCTTGCATATTTTAAGAAAAGCCGGAATCCCTAAAAGGTTAGGGAGGTTGTCATTTTTTGGACTTGTAGCCCTAAGGGGTTGTGATAATAGTATTATTTTGGTAATAGTGTGATTAAGAGGCTGTTGATCAAGGGCTTGGACAAGTGGAGGGAACAGATCTGGATCGAGACACTATTTTCGGCAAAGGTAGGAACGCTAAGGCCTAAGGTGTTGTTGGCCGAATATGGTAAGAAGTTAATATGTAGTTCGTTTCAGTAGTAAGATTAACGTGGTAGTATTATAATTGTAGGCAGTTCATGCGTGGATGTCATCAGCGAATTGTCATAAAACAGGTGTGTAACTGACACCCTCTCATAGTCTCGATCGGCAAAAGCCAAAAAGCCGAAATGCCGAAAAGTTGGTATTTTGGGAATTTGCGAGTGTGCGAATGCTCGTAAGATAGTTGGGTTTGTATGTTTGGTATTCGAAGGTAATAAACTGCGATGCGTGCGATTTCGTGCATTTTGATAACTTGGGCTTAATGGGCCAAAAATCGGGTTCATGGGCCAACGGGCTCAATTTGGTAAGTATCTTGCAGTAAGTATTCGATAGTACGTAAATGGATAGGATATGCATGAAAACCCTAGAAGTAGCTAAATCACTACAATACCCTTATGTATGGAAAATTACCATGATACCCCTAGGTGTAAATGACCAATATGCCCCTAGGGTTAATTTTGTCTGAAAAGCATGGTTATTTAAATCTGTATGATGTATGCCATGAATGAATATTTGTTGCATGGGGACATGGGTTATATTTTGGAGGAAGTGTCATGGTGGCTATGCCACAATTATCTGATCTGGTGGCTCTACTACATATTTCTGTTCTGGTAGCTCTGCCACGATTATCTGTATCTGGTGACTCTGTCACATTATACGCTCAGCGACCATCTTGCATAATTCTGTGGCATGTAGCGGTTGGGTGGGTCGAGTAGTCGCCCCATATGGTGAAAGGATGGTATGGGGGTGTACATGGTTGGATATGGGTTGGGTTTTGCATATACATGAAATATCTGATCTGATCTGTTATGGGCCTATGGGCTTAATTTTGTATTCTATTCTGGGCTAAGGCCAATTTATTACATTTACGTGGTTTGAGTGATATGGGCTATGTTTGGGTTAATTTTACACACCGAGTTTCTCCAAACTCATCCCTATTTTCATCCATGCAGTAATCCCGACCATAGTGGGCTTGGAGCTGAGGGATTCGGAGTGGCCACTCGTTCTGCAATATGGATTTCTTCTGGTGATTTGGACTTCAATTTTCTTTACTTTGATGATTTGGGTTTTGTTATGTAATAAGGCCGCTTATGATTATTTTTAATTGGGTTTCAATTTATAACTTATCATGATGACCTTAAATTATATTAACTATCAAAATGGGCTAGATCTAGGGTTCATTTTCCAAAAACATAAACTGATTTCGAAGTAACACGATTACAAACAAGGCTTCTCCTATGATAACGTTTTACAAACTTAAATACATTTTATTCTAAAATAGACATAATTTCAATGGTAACCTAAAAATATACGCGATGTTAGAGTGTGGCAATGGCGTTGTACATGTCTAGGATTGGATCCGAAAGAGCTTAGTACTTAAGCAGTCCGATGGACTCACCTCCTTTTTTCGGTTTCCTACTTGGTGCACAGCTTCCATTCACTTTAACCCTTAATGAATTAATCCTTTGAACATCAAGTACGATTTTCTGAACTTAGAACGGAAAAATGTTTTTAACGTTTTTGATATGGCACGTCGGATCCGGTCATAATGTCTAGGCCGGTTTTGGGGTGTTACAGCTATTGTTAGGATGAAATGAAGGGTTAGTAGTATCTTTAAGAAGTTTCTCGAGGTCTCATATTGGCATGGAAGCAGAGGAGGATGACGGGAGGATTGTTTGGTGTTTCACGGGTTTATATGGTTCTCCAGTGGAGCAAGCTGGGAAGGATTCGTGGAATTTATTAAGGCAGTTGAACCAAGAAAGTAATATGCAATGGTTAGTTCTAGATGATTTCAATGATATTTATTATTCCTTTGAAAAAAAGGGAGGGCGTCTAACAGAGGGGTAGTAGGTGGGTGCTTTTAGGGAAGTGTTGGAAGATTGTGCTTTGGGCGATCTAAGCTTTGTTGGCCAATGGTTCACTTAGGAAAGAGGTTCATTTCCAAAAAATAATATAAGAGAACGATTAGATAGGGGATAGCTAACCCAAGATGGTGGGATGTTTTTTCAGAATATTCAGTGAACCATTTAAGCATAATTTTTCAGATCATTGCTCGGTGACTATTGATACGGGAAATGATAAGAGGGTCCGACCGATGCTGAATAGACATTACTTTCATTTTGACGTCGATTGGATTCTGAAGGATGGGTTCGAGGATCATCTAGAGAGTTGATGGGTAATGAACCATAAAGAGATTTCGATGAAGCTTAGGGATTTAGGGGTGGAGCTAAGTAGTTAGGCTAAAAAGGTTCGAATACGTCAGAATTGTAGGAGAGGGGGTCTAACTGCTAGACTAAATATCCTAGTGATCAGGTCCTGGCAGAAATCACTGATGTTAAGTTAGCCTTAAATTTAGAAGCTGATATCGAGGAATTATTTTGGGAACAATGGGCTAGGGCTAATTGGTTACGCCTGGGAGATCGCAATACATCCTTTTCCATAGTTTTTCTCTTGGTCGAAAGAGAAGAAATATTGTTAAAGGGTTAGAAGATTGAAATAGTGGTTGGATAAGCAAACAAAATGGGATGATATAGGTGGCAACGAATTATATTAAAGATTTTTTTCCTCAAAGCCAGTGAGAAATGATGATCAACTACTTTTGGGAATTCTAGTGTGCATTGAAGAGAACCAAAATGAGGAGTTAATGGCTGAATTTAAAAGGGAATAGGTGTTAGAGGAGATTAAGGCTATGGCCCCTTTAAAAGCATCCGATAGTACGGTTTCTTAGCACTTTTCTTTTAGAGGTACTAGCATGTGGTTGGGAGTGATGTAGAGAAGTTTTGTTTGGAGATGCCTAATGGGCAATGATATTTTGAAGAGATCAATTGAACAAACATTGTGCTTATTCCAAAAGTGGGTTCAACGAAGAATATGAGTCAGTTTAGACCCATCATCCTTTGTAATGTCATTTATAAGATAATTTCGAAGGTGATTGTTCACAGATTTCGTAAAGTACTTGATAATTATATTGATGAATCTCAAGGAGCTTTTGTGTCTTGACGAAAAATTGCGGAAAACATGTTTGTAGCATATGAAGTTCTACATTCCTTGAAGAAAAAGAAAGGGGTCAGTTGGATCTTTCACTTTGAAACTTGATAAAAGCAAAGCTTATTATAGGGTGGATTAGAGTATTTTAGAGAGAGTGATGGGCTCTCTAGGTTTTTGTGAAGCGTGGATTTCGCTCGTCATGCAATGCATCTCTAGTGTGTCGTATTCTTTAATTTTGAATGGGGAGAAAGAGGAGCAGTTTCGACCATCTATGGGCCTAAGACAAGGGAACCCCCTTAGCCCGTATCTATTTTTAATTTATGCTGAAGGTTTCTCAATGTTACTACATATAGTGTAACACCCCTAATCCCGTAACCGTCATCGAATTAGGGTTACGAGGCATTACCAGACGGACAGAACATTTCAAACCAATCCAGAATCACAGACATCACATAACATTGATGCATAATCTAACATCAGGAATTCATCTCTTTATATGGTCTATGAGACCTAAAACATACTATTAGGGACAGTCAGAACTAAACCGAACACATTAATAAATTTTGGAACTCAAAAAAATTTTCAATTTTGTTGAAGTCACACGCTCGTGTAACTAGGCCGTGTGCCTCACACGAGCATTAGACACACCCATGTGAACCAGTCGTGCCAAAACAAGGCACACATACTGACTTTCACCCACGGCCAATAGACACACCCGTGTGCTATGGCTTTGTGATACTTAGCTAGCTACTGACTTAAGCCCACGGCCATATGACACGCCCGTGTGCTATGGCCATGTGGCACAATGCAGGCTTAATTTAAGCCAACTTACCGCCCCTATTTGGGCCATTCCTACAAGCAACATTAAACAACATTCATGCCAAAATTTTTAGCCAATTCCATGCTTAAAATGACCAATTCATATTAGATCATAAAACATTACAAAGCACACACCATTTGGCATCACTAACCAAATACCAAAACTATACGCACACATATCATTTGCTAGCCAACTCTCATGGTATAACATATATACATATCAAAGCTTAAATACATAGACATTCTAGCCTATACATGCCATACTTAAAAATATTTACACTTTCAAATGTACCAAAATGAGTTCGATAGTGTGATGACAATCCTCGACTATCCCCGAGTATAATATCCTGATTTTGGGCCTAGTCGGAATGGTGGTTTTGAGACCACAAATATGAGATAGAAATAATTATTTTATAATTATTTTGAGGTCTATGATATGATTGCATGATTGTGTGAAAAATTCGTGAAGAAATTCTATGCATAAATTGCTTAATTTGAAATTAGGGACTAAACTGAATAAATTGCAAAACTTGTGTTCTAGAAGTATTTTGCATAAAATTGAATTAGATTATTAATTAGAGGTCCTTAAAGAGTAATTTTACCAATTTATAAAAAAAAATTTGGACAAAAATGGGCATGGAAGGGTAAAAATTTAAAGAATAGTAAAAAGGGCATTTTGGTCATTTAGGGGTAAAATGAATTAAAAGACAAATTTTAAAACCCAAATGTGTCCATCTTCAACCCCATGGCCGAATATAGCAAGGAGAAACCATGGCTAGGGTTTTTCAAGCTTCCAATCTCGATTGTAAGTCCGTTCTAGCCTCGTTTTTAATTTTTTTTACGTTTTTGGAGTCCCGGTAACTTGATTTAGCTTATGCTAGCAATAATTTAACCTAGGGTTTATATTTGGAAAAATACCCATAGGTGAAATTTGTATATTTTGGTGTTTTATGATAAAATATGAGGTTTTAAATTATGTTAGACAACTTGTGCTACTCGATTTTAAGTGAAAACGAGCAAAAGGGCTTAATCGGTAAAAATACCTAATAGTCATAAGTACATGTTAGAGTGAGAATTTGATGTTTCCATAGAAGGGAAAAATGATCAGCATGTCATAAAACATAAGAAAATAGGCTGAATTTTAATTTACGAGCTTTGGGGAAAAAGTGTAAATATGTGAAAGTTTAGGGGTAAAATTGTAATTTTGCCAAAATATGATTTTGGGACAATTTGAATAATGTGAGTCCTAATTAGACTATATTTTAAATGATAGATCAAGGAAAACTGAAATTCGGGCTAAAATGGGAAAATACCAAGTTGTGGACGAAATGGTAAAAGTAGCCATTTTCACATATGAGGTAAGTTCATATGTAAATGTTGGTAACATAGTTATTATTTTAAATGTTTTAATGTTATTTAAATGATATGATAATTATTATGAAATATTATACTTGTGATAATTGTTTGATAATATGTCAAATTATGTGATATACTTGGAAAATGTGAAATACTACCGAGTATCGGTATCGGCATTCCGTAGAAGATGGTTGAGACACATGATTGGGAAAAAGGTCCTGTTGAACCTTAGGAATGGATTAGGATACAAGTGACATGTCACTAGGATATTTGGGCATCCGAACTCGTTGAGTTGAGTCCGAGTTCACTTATGGATGCGAATGTCAGAACTAGTTGAGTAGAGTCCGAGTTCGAGAGATGTAACTAGGCATCCGAGCTCGTTGAGTTGAGTCTGAGTTCACTTATGGATGCGAACGCCCGAGCTCATTGAGTTGAGTCAGAGTTCACTTATGGGCGGGTTACATGGTAGCTTGGCTACATATATGGCACTTATGTGCAAACTTTCCATGTATCCAAATTATTTTTCGATGTGTTCAACGGGTAAAATTCTACTCAAATGGAGGAATACTCGAGATGAAAGGGACGTATTGGTAAGTGTTCTGAAATGGATACTTTGAACAGGTATGTACTTAACCCTCGGGTTGAAAACTCGATATAACAACAATATGGTAAGATGATAAATGAAAATGTGATATGAATATCTCGGTGATGATTATGCAAATCATGTTTTATGTTTGCTTATATAGTTGTGTTACTTGCTATTTGCATGTGAACTTACTAAGCATTTATGCTTACTCCCTCCTTTTCATTCCTTGTAGTTTTGACAAGCCAGCTCGGAAATCAGGAACAGTCGGAGGCTAGCTCACACTATCCGTGTATCATCTTGGCATAATGGCTTGTATATTTTGAGCATGGCATGTATAGCATTATAATCATTTTGTGTATATGGTCTTATGATATGGTTATTGAGTGGTATGGAAATGCTTGGTAATGATTAGCCATTGGAATGGCTAATCATGATCATATTTGGTGTTATGTATGCTAAATTGCTAGCTAATCCATGGAAACCATGAAATAGGTAAAATTTACCATAAAATAGATTCAGACAGCAGCAGTGACGTAAGTTTGAAAAATCATTAAAAATAGTAGAGATATAATTAGATGATGAATAAAATATGGAATTGAATAATTATGAGTCTATTTTCATATGGATGGAACAAAACAGGTATATGAGTTATATTTTATGAGATGTTTAAATTTTTTTGAAACAGGACTAGAGCCATTTCTGGATCCCCTGTTATGACTTTAAAAATTCATCATAAATTTTAAAAAAATAATTGGAAGTCATGCTTTATATGTACAGATTCCTTATTGAGTTTAGTTTAATTAGAAACAAACAACATAGTTATTGAAACTCTGTACAGAGAGATATCTGATTCGTAATACACAGGTCAGAGCAGTCGAACCCTGAAATAGGGGAGACTTTAACTAATAAACTGTACTAATTAGCTTGACCAAAAATTCTAGAAAAAAATTAATAAATATATATATATGAGTTTAGTTTCATCAAAAATTTACGGAATTGGATTTTGAGTTTCGGAACTCAAGATATGAATTTTTAAGCGACTGTGACGCAGATTACTAGCTTGACTGGAAATTTTAAAAATAAATTGTTTGAGCTGTTTAAGTAATGAATTAAGTCTGTTAACACCTCGTTTTCGAATCCGATGAAGGTCTCGGGTACGGGGCGTTACACCAAGCCTTCAGTAGCTATGATAACTGTAAAACAGATAGAAATCACACAGAGTAAGCTACAAAGAGCTTAGTAAGCCAAATACAATTGGTCTATCTACTAAAGTATATAAAGTAAAAGTCAATAGCAAGAATTTATAGCTGTATCATAGAGTAATTCATGAGTCTAACCATGCTCATTAGCTGGTATACATTTCATGCTTCATTTCCAATTTCCATACATACTTCACATTCATTATTTCACAGAAATAGAATTTTTCATATTCAGAGATTTAGTACGATACAAACGTACCTGTACAGATTATACATTTCATATATTCATTCCCCTATCTCGTACTCTATCATCAGACGGTTCAAAAACAATACAGATACTCATAAACGGGTACAATGCCGACGTCTCAGACGTGGTCTTACATGTAATTCAGTATCGATGCCTTTGTCCCAGACAGGGTCTTACACAAAATCAGATACGATGCCGATGTCCCAAACATGGTCTTACACGTAAATCTCAAATCGAGGCCTGTGTCCCAGACACAGCCTTACATGATAACTCAGATCGATGTTCACAGTCCTTCAGATACATATAGAGCTTTTTAGATACTAGCATATTATCAAAATTTAATCGGAATTCATTCATCAGGCTCTCAAGGCCTTCCAATAAAGATTTCATTTTGTATGCGCAGAATTTAGTCAATTTAATAGGTAATTGTAATTTGACTTACCTCGTACGGATTTCGGATGGAACGAGTCGACTATTCAACTATTTTGGATTTCCCTCGATCTAAGTCTGATTTTCTTTGTTCTTGATCTATTACAATCAAATTCAACCATTCAATCATTTATTTCATTCAAAATAATCCATGAACACATATTTAGGGAACTTTGCATTTTAGCCCTTACATTTTCACACTTTGACAATTTAGTCCATTTTTCACAAAATCACAAATATGCAAAATTCACCAAGACTATAGCTTGGCCGAATATACATAGCTTCCATACAAGTCCAAATAACATATTTATTTCACAATTTAGTCCTTCAAAACCTCATTTTTACAAATTAGCCCAAATAGCTCAATTCCATCAAAAATTCAAGAACAAAACATGATAATCTCAAATATAATATTTCATAATCCATATAAAAAAATCACAAAGATCATATAATCATCAATGGAACATTTCATAATCTTCAACAAAAATAGAAATTCAGACACGGGTTTTGAAGAACACGAAGCAACGATCACAGAAACATAGAAATTATCAAAAATCGAGAAAAACTCATACCTTAATCAAGTTCTTTCTTCAATGTTAAAACATGAAAACCTAGCTTTTCTTTCTTCAATTTCGGTATGAACAAAGTGAAAATGGCCATTTGCATGCTTTGTTTTATTATATTAAGCATTATATTCACCTTTTACCATTTTGCCCTCAATAAAATAACATTACATTTACCAACTACATGTCCATATTTGTCCACCATTAAAACAAATGGTACATTTGACATGCAAGGACCTTTATTTTAAAAGCCAAGCCAAATAGGTGCTTTGACATCTAGCATAGAACTTTTACACTTTAAACAATTAAATCCTTTTTCATAATTAAGCACAGAAACAGACAAATTAAATTATAGAAACTTTGCAGATATAAATTCACATATCACAGACATAGAAAATAATATTAAAATATTTTTCAGAATCAGTTACGTGGTCTCCAAAGCACTATTCCGACTAGGGTCACAACCAGACTATTACAATTCTCCCCCCTTAGGGATTTTCGTCCCCAAAAATCTTACCGTTAAACAGATTTGGATATTGCTGTCTCATTGAATCTTCAGGTTCCCATATAGCCTCTTCAATACCATATCAATGCCACATCACTTTAACTAATGGAATTTTCTTATTTCGTAACTCTTTAACCTCTCGAGCTAAAATACAGATCGGTTTTTCTTCATAAGTCATATCAAATTTGATTTCAATATCAGACGGGGTAATCACATGCAAAGGATCAGATCTGTACCGTTGAAGCATTGATACATGAAATACATTATGTATCTTTTCTAACTCAAATGGTAGCCTCAATCTACAAGCAACCGGCCCAACTCGCTCGATGATTTCATACGGTCCGATAAACCTTGGACTCAACTTGCCCTTTTTACTAAATTGGAACAGTTTCTTCCACGGAGAAACTTTCAGAAACACTTTATCACCCATCTCAAATTCAATATCTTTTCGTTTTAAATCCGCATAAGATTTCTGACGATTAGAAGTAGCTTTCAGACTATCTCGGATTACTTTCACTTTCTGTTCTGTTTCCTTTATCAGATCAATACAGTAAATCTTATTCTCACTGAGCTCAGTCCAGTATAACGGAGTTCTACACTTTCTACTGTATAAAGCTTCATACGATGCCATTTTAATGCTCGACTGAAAACTGTTATTATAAGAAAATTCAATCAAGGGTAGATACTGATCCCACGTACCTTCAAACTCAAGAATGCAACATCTTAACATATCCTCGAGTATCTGAATAATCCGTTCAGATTGACCACCTGTTTGAGGATGAAAAGCAGTGCTGAAGTGTAATTTTGTGCCTAAAGCCTCTTGCAATTTCTTCCAGAAACGCGAAGGGAATCGTGGATCTCTATCAGAAAAAATAGATAAAGGCACACAATGTAATCTCATGATATCAGAAATAACTCAACTAATTTATCGAGTGAGTAATCACATCAAATCGGAATAAAATGAGATGATTTCGTCCAACGATCAACTACAACCCAAATCATGTCTTTCTTTCTCGGAGACAGGGGCAAACCCGAAACAAAATCCATGGTTACTCGATCCCACTTCCACTCAGGTGTCATAATCTGTTGTAACAAATCAGATGGCACCTGATGCTCAGCTTTAACTTGTTGACAGATTAAACATCTTGAAACAAAGTCAGAAATATCTCTTTTCATTCTCGACCACCAGTATAGTTGTTTCAAATCGTTATACATTTTCGTACTTCCTATGTATAGAAAATCTACTATTGTGAGCTTCATTCAAAATCGTCTGAATTAACTCTGGATTTCTCTGAACACAAAGTCTATTTCTGAATCTCAGACAGTCATCAACATCTATTCGAATTCAAAATAGAATCAGAATTACACTGAGTTTGTTTTGCTATTAATTCATTATCAACCTTCTGAGCTTCGATAATCTATTGTAAGAACAAAGGTCTCACTTTTAATTCAACTAAAACTGAATCATCATCAGACAGAACTAAATGAGCATTCATCACATGCAAGGCAAACAACGATTTTTGACTCAGAGCATCAACAACAACATTTTCTTTTCCCGGTGATAATCAATCGCAAGTTCGTAATCTTTTAGCAGTTTTAACCATCTTCTCTGTCGCAAGTTCAAATATTTTTGCGTCATTAAATACTTCTGACTTTTATGATCAAAAAACATGTGACATTTCTCACCAAACAGATAGTGACGCCAGATCTTCAAAGCAAACACAATAGTAGCTAACTCGAGGTCATGTGTCGGATAGTTCTTTTCATGCGACTTTAGTTGTCTCGAAGCATAAGCAATAACTTTTCCTTCTTGCATTAAAACACAACCGAGTCCGTTCAATAAAGCATCACTGCAAATAATGAATACTTTACCCGAATTCAGGTTGCACCAATACTGGAGCTTCAGTCAAAAAAACTTTCAACTGATCAAAGTCGTTCTGGCACCTTTCAGACCACTCAAATTTCACATCTTTTTGAAGTAACTCTGTCAACAGAGTTGCTATCACAGACATGTCTTTTACAAATATTCTATACTAGCCGGTAAGTCCCAGAAAACTGCGGACTTCAGAAACATTTCTCGGAGGCTTCCAATCCAAAATAGCAAAAATTTTGCTCGGATCAACTCGGATACCAGAGGCTGATGCAATATGACCCAGGAAACCAACTTCTCGCAACCAGAATTCACATTTACTGAACTTTGCATACAACTGTTTACCTCATAGAGTCTGTAACACTATTCTCAGATGTTTAGCATGCTCAGATTCATCACATGAATAAGTCAATATGTCATCAATGAATAAAACAACAAATTGATCTAGATACGGTCTGAAAATTCTATTCATCAAATCCATAAAGATAGCAGGTGCATTCATTAATCCAAAACGCATAACAAAAAATTCATAATGCCCGTACCTCGTTTTGAAAGAGTTTTCAGAATATCAGAGTCCTTTACTCGCAACTAATAGTAACCCAATCTCAGATCTATCTTTGAAAACACAGTAGCACCTTTCAACTGATCGAATAAGTCATCAATTCTGGGCAGAGGATATTTGTTCTTTATAGTCACCTTGTCAAACTGACGGTAATCAATACACATTCTCATTGTACCATCTTTCTTTTTCACAAAAAGAACAAGAGCACCCCATGGTGAAAAGCTCGGTCTAGCAAATCCTCGATCGATCAATTCTTGTAACTGAGATTTTAATTCCTTTAACTCAGTTGGAGCCATTCTATATAGAGCTATCAAAATCGGAGTAGTACCAGGTACTAATTCAATGCTAAACGTGACTTTTCGAATCGAAAGTAAACCTGGTAATTCTTCAGGAAACACGTCAAAGAATTCACAGACAACAGGCACTGATTCAACTTTCTTATCATTCATTTTCAATTCTAACACATAAGCTAAGTAAGCTTCACAGCCTTTCTTCACATATTTCCTTGCCTTCATTACAGATATCACAGCTGGTAGTCCATTCAGATCACTAGAATCAATTCGAATTATCTCATCATTCTTACACCTTAAATTAATGACTTTTCGTTTACAATTCACATTAGCATCGTGCAAAGTTAACAAGTCCATTTCCAGAATTATATCAAATTCGTCAAAGGCAAAAGTATCAGATCAGTAGGAAAATAGATATCTCAAATCAATAACGGAAAATTCTTGCAGACTTTAGCAACCAATACACTTTTTCCTAAGGGGTTCGATACTTTAATTACAAATTCAGTAGACTCTACAGGCAAAGTCTTACTGTGTACTAAATTCATACAAATATAAGAATGCATTGATCTAGGGTCTATCGATGCAATCACAGAAGTATCATAAAGAGTAAAAGTACCAGTAATCACGTCTGGAGACGAGGCTTCCTCACGAGCTCAGATAGCATAGGCTCTAGTAGGTGCTCTGGCCTTAGATCTAACAGCAGTATCCCTAACAGCTCTTTGACCACCACTTATGGTTTCTGTGTTTCTGGATGGTCTACCTCTAGCTAAGGTGTTGCTCGGTCTCGGATTCTGTACATTCTCTTGCTCAGTAGGTTCAGAACAATCTCTTACGAAATGGTCCAGAGATCCACATCGTAAACAGGCTCGGTCATTCAATCTACAATTTCCCAGATGTCTTTTACCACAATGTTTACATTCAGGTCTCCCAGATAGGACATTCCCGACACTTGCAACAGAAGTAACAGGAGCTTTGAAATTCAAATACAATCTAGCTCGATCTCGATTTGATTTTCCTACATCAGCCTTTGAACGACTATAATCATCCTGGAATTTCTTTGACACTGACTGAAATGATCTATTTGAAGATCTCTTTCTAACATCTCTGGCTTCAAAATCAGCTTTTCTTTTCTCTTTACTTAATTCTTCAGCTTTACAAGCTCTCTCAACAAGCACTACCATTTCTTTAATCTCCAAAATCCCAACTAACAGACCGATATCTTTGTTTAGTCCATCTTCAAATCTTTTGTACATTATCGATTCATTTGATGCACATTCCCGAGCATACTAGCTCAATCTCACAAATTCACGTTCGTATGCAGTAACAGATATACGGCCTTGTTTAAGCTCAAAAAACTCTTTACGTTTCTGATCGATGGATCTCTGATTAATGTATTTCTTTCAAAATTCAGTTTGGAAGAAATCCCAAGTAACTCGTTCTCTCAGAACCACAGATATTAAGTTTTTCCACTAATGGTACGTCACATCTCTCAGAAAGGGAACGGCACATTTCACACATTCCTCAGGATTCAAAGACATTTCATCAAACACTCTTATTGTATTATCTAACCAGAATTCGACTCTTTCAGCATCATCATTCATTGTAGCTCGGAACTCTTCAGCCCCATACTTTCTAATCTTATCAACTGGTGGTCTACTTATCTGTACCGCATTCACTGGTGGCATATCAGAAGTTTGAGAAGGATTAACCGGGGGTGGAGGTTGTTGTACAGCTGGATTGGGTCTAATGTATTGAGTGAACCAATCATTCATCATCTGATAGAAGGCTTGTTTAACCTCACAATCACGGCTACTCGTAGCCAGTCGAAAATCAACTTGTATTGTCCCTTGCGCGGGAGTAGGCGCATTGCTTTCAACATCATTAGCTACAGCTCTATCGGGATCCATTTGCTATATAAAAGCACATTTTAATGCCAGGATTCATCACACTATCGCAGTTTCAGATATATTGCATGTATAGCAAGACTCACATATGCTATGGTAGTCTTAGAACCAACTAAACCATAACTCTGATACCAATAAAATTGTAACACCCTTAAACCCGTAGCTGTCATCGAATTAGGGTTACGAGGCATTACCAGACGGACAGAACATTTCAAACCAAACCAGAATCACAGACATCACATAACATTTACGCATAATCTAACATCAGCAATTCATCTCTTTATATGGTCTACGAGACCTAAAATATACTTTTAGGGACAGTCGGAACTAAACTGAACACATTAATAAATTTCAGAACTCAGAAAATTTTTCCATTTTGTTGAAGTCACACGCCCATGTAACCAAGCCGTGTGCCTCACACGGGCATCAGACACACCCATGTGAACCAGCTGTGCCAAAACAAGGTACACATATTGACTTTCACCCATGGCCAATAGACACGCCCGTGTGCTATGGCTGTGTGGCCCAATGCAAGCTTGATTTAAGCCAACTTGCCACCACTATTTGGGCCATTCCTACAAGCAACATTAAACAACATTCATGCTAAAATTTTTAGCCAATTCCATGCTTAAAATGACCAATTCATATTAGATCATAAAACATTACAAAGAACACACCATTTGGCATCACTAACCAAATACCAAAACTATACACACACATATCATTTGCTAGCCAACTCTCATGGTATAACATATATACATATCAAAGCTTAAATACATAGACATTCTAGCCTATACATGCCATACTTAAAAATATTTACACTTTCAAATGTACCAAAATGAGTTCAATAGTGTGATGACAATCCTCGACTATCCCTGAGCCTTCAGTAGCTATGATAACTGTAAAACAAACAGAAATCACACAAAGTAAGCTACAAAGAGCTTAGTAAGCCAAATACAATTGGTCTATCTACTAAAGCATATAAAGTAAAAGTCAATAGCAAGAATTTATAGCCATATCACAGAGTAATTCATGAGCCTAACCATGCTCATTAGCTTGTATACATTTCATGCTTCATTTCCAATTTCCATACATACTTCATATTCATTATTTCACAGAAATAGAATTTTTCATATTCAAAGATTTAGTACGATACAAACGTACCTGTACAGATTATACATTTCATATATTCATTCCCCTATCTCGTACTCTATCATCAGACGGTTCAGAAACAATGCAGATACTCATAAATGGATACAATGCCGACATCTCAGACGTGGTCTTACATGTAATTCAGTATCGATGCCTCTGTCCTAGACAGGGTCTTACACGAAATCAGATGCGACGCCGATGTCCCAGACATGGTATTACACGTAAATCTCAAATTGAGGCCTGTGTCCCAGACACAGTCTTACACGATAACTCATATCGATGTTCACATTCCTTCAGATACATACAGAGCTTTTTAGATACTAGCATATTATCAGAATTTAATCAAAATTCATTCATCAGGCTCTCAATGCTTTCCAATACAGATTGTAGTTTGTATGCATAGAATTTAGTCAATTTAACACGTAATTGTAATTTGACTTACCTCGTACGAATTTCGGACGGAACGAGTCGACTATTCAACTATTTTGGACTTCCCTCAATCTAAGTCCGATTTTCTTTGTTCTTGATCTATTACAATTCAAATTCAACCATTCAGTCATTTATTTCATTCAAAATAATCCATGAACACATATTTAGGGCATTTTAGCCCTTACATTTTCACACTTTGACAATTTAGTCCATTTTTCACAAAATCACAAATATGCAAAATTCACCAAGACTACAGCTTGGCTGAATATACATAACTTCCATACAAGTCCAAATAACATATTTATTTCACAATTTAGTCCTTCAAAACCTCATTTTTACAAATTAGCCCAAATAGCTCAATTCCATCAAAAATTCAAGAACAAAACATGATAATCTCACGTACAATCTTTCATAATCCATATAAAAACATCACAAAGCTCATATAATCATCAATGGCACATTTCATAATCTTCAACAAAAATAGAAATTCAGACACAGGTTTTGAAGAACACGAAGCAACGATCACAGAAACATAGAAATTATCAAAAATCGAGAAAAACTCGTACCTTAATTAAGTTCTTCAATGGTCGAATGTTAAAACATGAAAACCTAGCTTTTCTTTCTTCAATTTCGGTATGTACAAAGTGAAAATGGCCATTTTAATGCTTTATTTTATTATATTAAGCATTATAATCACCTTTTACCATTTTGCCCTCAATGAAATAACATTAAATTTACCAACTACATGTCCATATTTGTCCTCCATTAAAACAAATGGTACATTTGACATGCAAGGACCTTTATTTTAAAAGCCAAGCCAAATAGGTGCTTTGACATCTAGCACAGAACTTTTACACTTTAAACAATTAAATCCTTTTTCATAATTAAGCACAGAAACAGACAAATTAAATCATAGAAACTTCACAGATATAAATTCACGTATCACAGACACAGAAAGTAATATTAAAATATTTTTCAGAATCGGTTATGTGGTCTCGAAACCACTATTCTGACTAGGGTCACAACCGGACTGTTACATATAGCTAAAGAGGAAGTGAGACTTAATAGGGCAAGCATAGGTCGGGGTAGGCTAGAAGTTAGTCACATTTTTTTAATGATAGTATATTGTTTGGGGAGGCTACGGTAGAAGGAGCACACACCATGAAGTCAATAATTTCTGAGTATGAAGGGATTTCGTGTCAGTAAGTTAATTTTTATAAATCTCTTATATACTTTAGTGGTAATGTGAGTGATGGTGTGAAAGAGCAGGTATGAAGAATTTTGAGGGTGAGAATGTAAAACAATCCCGAGAGGTACCTTGGTTTTCTGATGATGGTGGGAAGAAGAAAGAAGCATGCTTTTGTGGATTTAAAAGAGAAATTTATTAGGAAAGTAAAGAGTTGGAGTGTGCGATGGTTATAAATGAGGGGAAAATAAGCTTTTATTAAGTCCATTTTGCAAGCCATCCCTATTTATGCATTGCAATGTTTTTGTTTCTTTTTTCTTTGTGTCACGAGCTAGAGAATATGATGTGCAAGTTCTGGTAAGGGTATACATTAGTGCAAATGGAGTGTTTTATGTGCTTTAAAGGCACAGGGAGGGCTGGGTTTTAGAGATCTTGTTAAATTTAATTTGGCCATACTTGCAAAGAAAAGGTGGCAACTAATAACGCAACCTAATAGTTTGTTTATGCGCGTTATGAAAGCTAAGTATTTCCCCCGAGGGGATTTTATGAGTGCGCGTTTAGGAGTTTACCCTTTGTATACCTGGCAGAGTATGTTGGGAGCCCATGGGCTACTCGCAGAAGGATTGAGATGGTAGATCAGGAATGGATTGGATGTGAACCTCTAGAATGACGTGTGGGTGCCAAGTACTGGAAATGGTAGACTTCAGTTCCAAAGTATTGACATTAGGTATACTATTGTTTTAGAGTTAATTCAAGAAGACCCATTTACCTGAAAGCAGGACGTGATTAGAGATTTATTTAAAGATGACAGGTACAGAAAATTCTATTATTTCTTTTAGCGAATAGTAGAGAAAGGGGTGGAGTAATATGGAGGGGATAGTACAAGGGTATATTTTATGCACAGTGGTTACAAATAGCTTTGTAAAGAGGGAAGGAATATACACAGGGAAATAATACAAAACAACTATAGGAGCTATCTAATATTTACACTCGGTTGTGGGACCTAAATATTCCTAATAAAATACATATAGACTTCTGGAAAATAATCAATGAGTTTGTGCCAACACTGTGTGTGCTGAAATAATGGAAGCTTGCTGTCAATACGCTTTGTCCAGTTTGTCAAGCAGAGGAGGAATCAGTGGCTCACTTGTTCTGTGATTGTGAATTTTTAAAGCAAGCGCTAGAGGGAGTAGGGGTGGGGTCCTCAACAAGCAACATGCATCAAAATTGGAAGCAACGGTTAGTAAAGGAGGTATTAAATAATAGCATAACAATTTTTAGATTACTCGTTATTTCTTATTGGGCTCTATAGTATAACAGTAACAAAATATATCATGAGGGGATTAGGGAGCGGGTGCATGAGGTAATAGGATTTATAAACGCTTACATGCTTGAAATTGAGTAGTTAAGTGGGTTATCTAGATTTGTTCATATACCAAAGCATATTATTTGGGAGCCACCAGAAGCAGACATTATTAAGTTCAACTTTGATGCTTCTTTTAACTAGCAATCATGGTCATCACATTCGACTATAATAGTACGAAATAGGAAGGGTCTTGTTGCAACACCCCAAAATATGGCCTAGGAGCTTTAGGGGTATTTTAGGAATTTTAGCCTTAGAGTGTTCAAAATTTTTATGACATGGTTTGTCGATAATGTTTTCAGTTATGGTTTTTAAAAAATAAAACCAATTTTTGAAAAAGTGTTTTGGAAACCTTTAATTTTAGAAAAATGACTGATTTAAAACAAAGTCAAAATTGTGAGCATTTATGTTGCAGTTTTACCAGGTTTTAAAATTCAACCTAAAAACCCCATTTATAGTTTTATTTTCACGTTAGTCTCCTTCTCTAATACTTGTGCCGTCCATAGTTCTCCTAACTCTCCCAATCGATTTTGAATTCCAAATCCTAATTCTTTTTATTTCTATCATCTTTTAAGTTATAAATCTCCATAGAAGTTAATAAAAACACCCAAAATCATCATTGATTTTTCCATTGTCAAGCTTGTGAGTTTTTCAGGTTTTCGATCAAATGCTTGATTTTTTATCGTCTAAGGTAACGATTCAACTCCTAAATAGTTTTAAATGTTATTTAGTCTTTAAAACTAAGTTTTTAGCCATTAATGTAAAGTGAAATAGAAACAGTGATTTTGAGACCACAAATCTGAAGTCAAGAATTTTGTTTTATTATTATTTTATGATCTACAACATGATAGTATTACCGTATAAAAATTTCGTCAAGAAATTTTATTGTTTACATGCTCAATTTGAGAAAAATGACTAAATTGCGTAAAGTGCAAAACTTATGTTCTAATAGCTAAAGGTGTCTAATAGCTATAGAACTTTAAAGTGGAGGTCCTTATATGGTAATTAGACCATTAAATGTGATGGTGGATGTACATGGCTTGGCATTAGTGTAATTTTTAAAGTTAATTAAGGTTAATTTTGTAAATAAGTAATGAATGATAAAACAAATTAATATCATCTTCTATTGTTATCTTTCTTCAACCAAATAACCAAGAAAAAGAAGCCATTTTTGCTCTTTAGGGTTTGGCAAGCTTGTTTCCATTAATTAGGTAAGTGTTTTGTCCCATTTTTGATAATCTCTCTGTTCTCGGGATCATTGTAGCTTAATCTAGCTAACTCAGGGACTAATTTGTGAAACTGTTAAAATATTTGAGTTTTTCCATTGATGAACATGTTATGGTTTTGAATTTTAATGGTAGAAAATGAATGATTGTTGTCAGATAAACAACTTTTGTAAAGGAATTTTTGATGAAATTATCAATTAGGGATTAAATTGAAAAATGTGAAAAATTGTGTGGTAAAATTGTGAATTTGTGATATATATGGATTGCTATAAGTATGTTTATAATTCGGCTAGGCTTGCGTAGGGATAAAATTGAATGAATTCCATTTTCTGAGCCTAAGGACTAAATTTAAATAATTAAAATTATAGAGGCAAAATGGTAATTTTTCCAAAAATGTGTGTTGGACTAAATTGAATATGAATTATATTGAATTGAGTTAAATTCATTCGTATAGATTCGATTAGACCTCATACGAAGTTAGATCGGGACAAAGGAAAATTATTGGATTAGTCGCCTTCGTATCTATGTAGTTAGATCGGGACAAAGGAAAATTATTGGATTAGTCGCCTTCGTATCTATGTACATTCGTCGAGGTAAGTTCGTGTAATTAAATTGTATAATTATATGCTTTATTTGAGTTAGATGTACGTTATTTGCATTATCATCATATATGATTACCGATCGCATATCTGACGACATACGACAATTACCAAGCCCCGTTTAAACCTTAGGAATTTGTAGGATACAAATGACATGTCATTAGGGTTACTGATTTCAGCTCTTATGAGCTTATTGTTATTCAGCTCAGAGAAGCTTACCATTTTACAGCTCGTATGATCATACATGTACATGAATTGACGGATTACAGTTTACTACACCTCATGTGTACTACCCGCGTATCCAACGATATTCTAAATGGTTCAACGAGCACAGTTCTGTTACGAGTTTATATGAGTTCGATACGAACTAGTACAGGTATTTACATGAATTACATGGAAATGGTTTGTATATGATATATGGATACATGGTTAGATGTTACATGTATACGGAATTTGAATAGTTGTTGAACTCATACATGATTCTCGGTTTTTATATGAATTACATGGCTAACATGGTTGATGAATATGTGTTAGGCTTTTGGCCAAATTAAGTTGAGATATGCTGTAACACCCCATACCCGAGTCCGTTACCGGAGTCGAACACAAGGTGCACACAGACTTAGCTTAATTGTTTTCACAGTCCATAAAAAAAATTTTCCAGACTAGCTGGTTACTGCATCACTGTCGCTTTAAAAATCATATCTTGAGTTTTCAAGCTCAAAAATCAGTTTCGTAATTTTTCCCTGAAACTAGACTCATAAGTCCATCAACATAATTTTTTCTAGAATTTTTGGTCAGGCCAATTAGTACAGTTTATTAGTTAAAGTCTCCCCTATTGCAGGGACCGACTGCACTGACCTTCGTGCATTACGAATTGGATATCTCCCTGTACAGGGCTTCAATACTGATGCCGTTTGTTTCTATAGAAACTAGACTCAGATAGTAATCTATACATATATGGAATGACTCCTAATTATCTCTGGTTAATTTACAATGAATTTCCAAAGTCGGAACAGGGGATCCAGAAACCGTTCTGGCCCTGTTTCACGAGAACTTTAATATCTCTTAATATATAACTCATATGACCGTTTCGTTTCTTCTATATGAAATTAGATTCATCAAGGTTCATTTACATAATTTATTCACTATGTAATACCATTCCTACTATTTTTAGTGATTTTTCACATCCACATCACTGCTGCTGTCAGCATCTGCCTTTAAGGTAGGCTTGACCTATGTCATGGTTTCCATGATTCAATTGGCCCCTTTTGCATACATAGCACAAGGTGTGATCATGATTAACCATTCCAATGGCTAATCGTTTCAAAACAATTCCATACCTCATAATGATCAACATACAAACGATTATAGTACTATGCTAGAAACGATATAAGCCATTTTCGCATGGCTATCCGAATTTACACAAAACCGAAAGGTATATAACCTACAACAAAAGGGTAGTCCTATACATGCCATTTCAAAGTTCAACCAAAATTGTACCAAAATGGGGGCTTTGATAGTGTGGATGACTTCGACTTCAATGATCCCGAATCCGATAGCTAACGAGCAAAATCTATAAAAGCAGAGAAAGAGAGAAAACGGAGTAAGCATTTAATGCTTAGTAAGTTTTAAGCAAAACAAAGTGTTCTCAATCACTATCATTGGTCATTCATATCAACTGTTCGATGAAGTTAATCCAGGGCTTCATCTCGATCTATAATATCATTAAACGCAACACTTGGCTGCCACATAAATACTTTCGAATAATAATGACCTAGATGGTCAAATATTTCCCAAGCACATTCTTCATCGATTTTCAACTTCAATAATCCTTTCCACTTGTTCATAATCACATCCATGCTTTTAAGTATTTCAACATGACAAGTACTAAATTACCATAGGCACATAAAGAACCAAACATATTCCTTATCACATATCGTAAGCTTACAAATCATAATCCTTACCTTGTACTGGCACATCTAGCTCAACCCAACCCATACTCAAATCATAGGCTTTTGGGCAGAATATGCACTAATACATAAGAATATTTCATCGCATACTTTACTATACAACATACCATTACCAATTAGATCATTCTCATATTTGGAGTTATAATATTAATCACATTTACCTACCTCTTTGATACTGATAATTCACCTCGAAATCACCCCACCGATGGGTAAGTAATACGTACCTGAACATCTTAAATACATAATACTTATTTGATGGTAACTTAATGCAGATACTCAATATCAAAGTCTTACTTGAATCCTAGCCTTTAGCCGTCGGGTCTTTAAAGCTCGGATCTAGTACGAGCACGAAGCCTACGGACATTAATCAGGATAATATTCTCGCATAAAGCCTGCGGGGTTTTAACCCGGATATAGTACTGACACAAATGCCCCTCGGGACTTATCACATTTATACACTTTCATATTCATCGCATTGGCCATTCGGCCTTATCACTTATATACACTTTGACATTCATCACATCGGCCATTCGGCCTTATCACATATATACATCTCATACATGTTTCATACTAGCCATTTGGCTTTACCACACATATATCACATACATATTTCACACTAGCCATTTGGCTTTACCACACATATATCACATACATATTTCACACTAGCCATTTGGCTTTACCACACATATATATATTTAACTTGTATATCAATTTCAGCAATGGCTTATAAGCAACTCAAATGGTTTTATTAAGGTTTACAACAAAATCCCAAATTCAGCACAAGCTGTTTTTCCTGAGCAACAGTCATTAAATTATTCATAAATAGAGCTACGAAACTCCAAATGAAGTACCGTTAATTTTCCCTGAATATAGACTCGTATATCTTCCATCTATAAATTTTTCAGAATTTTTTGTTTGGCCAATCAATACCAGATTTTTCTTAAAGTTTCCCCTGTTTCACTGTTTGACTAACCTGACCAGTCTTCACTACGAATCAAAATTTTCATTGTACAGAATTCAAAGTATGTTCTATTTGATTTCATTTGAAACTAGACTCATTAAGGAGTCTAAGCATATAAATTTTATCTTGTAACCATTTTTGTACAAATTATAGTGATTTTCTCAAAACAGAACAGGGGATTTCGGTGTCATTCTGACCCTGTCCCACACAACTTTAAATATCTCTTTATAGGAAATTTCTTTGCTTCCACGGTCTCTTTTATAGGAAACTAGACCAACTAAGCTTTGATTACATATTTTATTCAGCCTATAATTCCACACAAACAATTTATAGTGATTTTCTAAAATCACGTTACTGCTGCTGTCCCAAGCAAACTATTACATTTTGCTCTTAAATTTCCAAGTCCAAACACTTATGAACTTACCATTTGAGTTTAAGACATATCATGGCCACATCATATCTTATTAAATCAACTCATTATGTCCTAATATGATTGAATTTACTCAACGTTTAATACTTAAAACTTACCTCGGAGTGGTCGATGATTAGATGTCCACGGCTATTCGCTTACTCTCTTTTCCCTATCCGACTTTGATCCTCTTTGCTCTTAAGCTTAAGTAAAACAATAGATTTGCTTAAGTACTTAACTAATATTATTCACTTAACAATCACATATCATTTAATCTTTATCTCAATACCAAACCGAGTTATGAGATCATACACCACACCATCAATTGAAGGTTAATTCATGGTAACATTAGTATTGAAAGGTTGCGTTGTGGGCAGCCTAAGAGGACCCGCAACACTTGGCTTAATTGCTGTAATATATCACATTCGGAGGCTGATTCGGACAGCATTAATAGTACAACATTTAGACAGCATGAACAGGGCAGCAATTAACGATACCAACAAGGTAAAATTCGGACAGCAATTTAACGGTTTCAACAATTATCAAACACAAGAAAATAAAAGTTCAAGGAAAACTCACCAAGATTCCCAACACCGATTCCACCTATTCAATTTGCTCTTTCCTTGTCTACTACCACCTTCTCCTACCTTGTTAGCTAAATACAATCAACCCCAAAGTTACAAAAATAGATTATAACAACACAAGCATTCACTAGATTCTTTTAACACAAGTGAGAAACTCTTCATCTACTAGACATGCAACATTTGCAACTAGAAAAGAGAATCTTCTCTTCTCCCACATATTCGTCAAGCTCAAATCAACAATGCAACCAGAATTTGTCAACGAAAAGCTATGGGCAAGGGAGAGTTTAGAAGAGTTACCCTTCTACTTGAAAATTTTAACTTCTAAGCAAACAAATTCCATGGTTTTCCACTACATGCAGTGCCCTCTCCTTTCTAGCTTCATTCCTTTCTTCTTCTTTTCATTTCAGCTAAGAAGAACCGATTTCTTCTTTTCTTTTGCTTCTCAAGTCACGGCAATGGGGGGAACATGGATGAGACAACCTTTTTTTTTTTTCTCATCACCTCCCTTTTCATTTCTTTATTACTAACCCTTTATTTTATTCTTTCTCCCTAACACACTAACACAACATGTTTCCAACATGTTTCACCCCATAACATTTTGTCCCTCTCATGCTCATGGCCACCACTACCAAATTAGGGAGAAATTGACATGCAAGTCCCCCTTTTATTTCATGCACTAATAGATCCTTATATTTTGACCTATCACATTTCAAAAGTGTCGCACATAAGTCCTATTGACTAAATTCACATGCAATTTACTAAATCAAAGCTTAAAACTTTCACACATTCGTATTCACATATAATAGTCATAAAATATGACGGCTAATTATTTTTATGACTCGATTTTGTGGTCCCGAAACCACTTTTCGACTAGGGTCAAATTAGGAGTGTCACAACTCTCCCTCCTTTAGGGATTTTCGTCCCTAAAATTTCTACCGATGCATAGTTTAGGATAACGTCCTCTTATTGAATTATATTCATATGAGCATTTCTACAAGTATGCACATATATCTCATTTTCTTGATTTCATAAGCAATAATCACTTAATTTAATTCACAAATGCATTTCAAACACATATTAAGCACATATTAACATGTATAATTCACATCATCAACCCACATATTTGTAACCCACATTTTCATTCATGTATAAGCTGTAACCTGACCGAAAGTATAAATATACTCAAACATCCCAATAAATATCCTTTATAACTCCATCGTATCTCAATATTCAACTTAACTTATTTCCAACAGAAAATTCAACTTCCACACACCTGAACATTTAATTCATTCAGCACATACTAACATACCTCATTGCTGGAATTTTTGCAAGCGTATTAACTGAAATTTTTACAGCAAGATTGCTCATTTCCGAATCACGTACCTTCGGGATTTAACCGGATATAGCGACTCGCTCGATTGTCTTCGGGACATAGCCCGGTTATAGTGATTCGCACAATTGCCTTCGAGAATTAGCCCGGATTTAGTAACTCGCACAAAAGCCTTCGGGACTTAGCCCGGATACCATTTGAATAACCAAGCACATATATCAACAAATCAATACACATTCTTATTACATTCTCATTACCAAAGCTCAAACACAAGACACTTATCATATTTACAATTTCGGCTCAATAGCCACACACCAAGAGCATGATTTCGATTTGCTTAAAACATGATCTAATCAAATCATAATTTAAGCTCTATTTACTCAAGAACTTACTTCACATTACCAACCCTTATGTTCATACACAAAGATCAACTTAGCCAAAGGCCTAGGTAGCTCGTTTATCAACTGAAATAATACTTACTTGTAAGGGCTCAACTAATTCAAGCACATATGGCTCTTACAATGCCATATCCTAGATATGGTCTTACATATTCTCACATATCGAGCCGATGCCATGTCCCAGGCATGGCCTTACACATTATCTCAAATCAAAGCCTTCGTCCTAGACGAGGTCTTACATGAATTCCACTTCACACACTTAGTGCTCTTATTCATTCGTTATTACACATTGAAATGACTTACCCAAGTCTATAAACATCACGTATGTACACTTTTAAACATATCGTCTCATATAAATTTGAATTCAGATAATAATGAACACTTAAACTTTGCTCAATTTACCAAGCACAAAGCCTACTAGGCACGGAGGCCGAATACACGCCACCAAAGATGATTGCTCTTGGGACCTAGCCGGATACATCACTAGCACGAATGCTCCTCGGAACTTAGTCTGGATACATCACTAGCACGAATGCTCTTCGGAACTTAGTCCGGATACGTCACTAGCATGAATGCTCTTCGGAACTTAGCCCGGATATATCACTAGCACAAATGCTCTTTGGAACTTAGCCCGGATATATCACTAGCACGAATGCTCTTCGGAACTTAGCCCGGATACGTCACTAGCATGAATGCTCTTCGGGACTTAGCCCGGATATATCACTAGCACGAATGCTCTTCGGGACTTAGCCCGGGTCATCGTCGAGACCTTTAGCTCGGATGAAATCTCCACACAAAGCCAGCGAATTTTAATCCGGACATAATCTTTGTACCTAGCCATCGGGTCTTTACCCGACATAATCTCTTCATACAATCAATGGGTCTTTAAACTCGGATTCACATCATGAGTCTCATACATATTTATTCACATGTTATCATGTTTCACATGGCACAAATCACATTTATAATTTAATCAATTCATTCACATGTAAACATATAACATGATTCTTGACTTTAAGTCGTAAATATCATTCAAATCTAATACATGTATGCTTCTTTTACTAAACTTTCAGCTCAATAAGTAATCACACAAAAGCATATATCCCCAATCTCTTCCTTTGTTCATTTCTCTAATAACCTTATTATGATAAGGACAATGGGACATCATTCATCTATCATACATGTATATCATGGCATTTTAAATTAAATACCAAATTCACTTACTCAAAACGTACTTATGTTATACCCTTCTTAATATTGACACATCATAAGCATGTCTCAGTCCTCTCAATACCATCTGCTACAGCTCGATCGGGATCGGAATTCATTACAATAAATAAACACATTTTCAATTGTCAGAAATCACCACACTATCAAATAATCACATAATGGCATGTATAGCTAGACCCAAACGTATTACGGTAGTCCTAGAATCGACTAAACCGTAGCTCTGATACCAATAAAATTGTAACACCCCGTACCCAAGTCCGTTACCGGAGTCGAACACAAGGTGCACACAGACTTAGCTTAATTGTTTTCACAGTCCATAAAAAAAATTTTCCAGACTAGCTGGTTACTGCATCACTGTCGCTTTAAAAATCATATCTTGAGTTTTAAAGCTCGAAAATCAGTTTCGTAATTTTTCCCTGATACTAGACTCATAAGTCCATCAATATATTTTTTTCTAGAATTTTTGGTCGGGCCAATTAGTACAGTTTATTAGTTAAAGTCTCCCCTGTTGCAGGGACTGACTGCACTGACCTTCGTGCATTACGAATTGGATATCTCCCTGTACAGGGATTCAATACTGATGCCGTTTGTTTCTATAGAAACTAGACTCAGAGAGGAATCTATACATATATGGCATGACTCCTAATTATCTCTGGTTAATTTACAATAAATTTCCAAATTCGGAACAGGGGATCCAGAAACCGTTCTGGCCCTGTTTCACGAGAACTTTAATATCTCTTAATATATAACTCATATGACCGTTTCGTTTCTTCTATATGAAAGTAGATTCATCAAGGTTCATTTACATAATTTATTCACTATTTAATACCATTACTACTATTTTTAGTGGTTTTTCACATCCACACCACTGCTGCTGTCAGCATCTGCCTTTAAGGTAGGCTTGACCTATTTCATGGTTTCCATGATTCAATTGGCCCCTTTTGCATACATAGCACAAGGCGTGATCATGATTAACCATTCCAATGGCTAATCGTTTCAAAACAATTCCATACCTCATAATGATCAACATACAAACGATTATAGTACTATGCTAGAAACGTATATAAGCCATTTTCGCATGGCTATCCGAATTTACACAAAACCGATAGGTACATAACCTACAACAAAAGGGTAGTCCTATACATGCCATTTCAAAGTTCAACCAAAATTGTACCAAAATGGGGGCTTTGATAGTGTGGATGACTTCGACTTCAATGATCCCGAATCCGATAGCTAACGAGCAAAATCTATAAAACAGAGAAAGAGAGAAAACGGAGTAAGCATTTAATGCTTAGTAAGTTTTAAGCAAAACAAAGTGTTCTCAATCACTATCATTGGTCATTCATATCAACTGTTCGATGAAGTTAATCCAGGCTTCATCTCGATCTATAATATCATTAAACGCAACACTTGGCTGCCACATAAATACTTTCGAATAATAATGACCTAGATGGTCAAATATTTCCCAAGCACATTCTTCATCGATTTTCAACTTCAATAATCCTTTCCACTTGTTCATAATCACATCCATGCTTTTAAGTATTTCAACATGACAAGTACTAAATTACCATAGGCACATAAAGAACCAAACATATTCCTTATCACATATCGTAAGCTTACAAATCATAATCCTTACCTTGTAATGGCACATCTAGCTCAACCCAACCCATACTCAAATCGAGGCTTTTGGGCGTAATATGCACTAATACATAAGAATATTTCATCGCATACTTTACTATACAACATACCATTACCAATTAGATCATTCTCATATTTGGAGTTATAATATTAGTCACATTTACCTACCTCTTTGATACTGATAATTCACCTCGAAATCACCCCACCGATGGGTAAGTAATACGATACTGAACATCTTAAATACATAATACTTATTTGATGGTAACTTAATGCGATACTCAATATCAAAGTCTTACTTGAATCCTAGCCTTTAGCCATCGGGTCTTTAAAGCTCGGATCTAGTACGAGCACGAAGCCTAACGGACATTAATCAGATAATATTCTCGCATAAAGCCTGCGGGGTTTTAACCCGGATATAGTACTGACACAAATGCCCCTCGGGACTTATCACATTTATACACTTTCATATTCATCGCATTGGCCATTCGGCCTTATCACTTATATACACTTTGACATTCATCACATCGCCATTCGGCCTTATCACATATATACATCTCATACATGTTTCATACTAGCCATTTGGCTTTACCACACATATATCTCATACATATTTCACACTAGCCATTTGGCTTTACCACACATATATCACATACATATTTCACACTAGCCATTTGGCTTTACCACACATATATCACATACATATTTCACACTAGCCATTTGGCTTTACCACACATATATATATTTAACTTGTATATCAATTTCAGCAATGGCTTATAAGCAACTCAAATGGTTTTATTAAGGTTTACAACAAAATCCCAAATTCAGCACAAGCTGTTTTTCCTGAGCAACAGTCATTAAATTATTCATAAATGGAGCTACGAAACTCCAAATGAAGTGCCGTTAATTTTCCTAAATATAGACTCGTATATCTTCCATCTATAAATTTTTCAGAATTTTTGTTTGGCCAATCAATACCAGATTTTTCTTAAAGTTTCCCTGTTTCACTGTTTGACTAACCTGACCAGTCTTCACTACGAATCAAAATTTTCATTGTACAGAATTCAAAGTATGTTCTATTTGATTTCATTTGAAACTAGACTCATTAAGTAGTCTAAGCATATAAATTTTATCTTGTAACCATTTTTGTACAAATTATAGTGATTTTCTCAAAACAGAACAGGGATTTCGGTGTCATTCTGACCCTGTCCCACACAACTTTAAATATCTCTTTATAGGAAATTTCTTTGCTTCCACGGTCTCTTTTATAGGAAACTAGACCAACTAAGCTTTGATTACATATTTTATTCAGCCTATAATTCCACATAAACAATTTATAGTGATTTTCTAAAATCACGTTACTGCTGCTGTCCCAAGCAAACTATTACATTTTGCTCTTAAATTTCCAAGTCCAAACACTTATGAACTTACCATTTGAGTTTAAGACATATCATGGCCACATCATATCTTATTAAATCAACTTATTATGTCCTAATATGATTGAATTTACTCAACGTTTAATACTTAAAACTTACCTCGGGAGTGGTCGACGATTAGATGTCCACGGCTATTCGTTTACTCTCTTTTCCCCTATCCGACTTTGATCCTCTTTGCTCTTAAGCTTAAGTAAAACAATAGATTTGCTTAAGTACTTAACTAATATTATTCACTTAAGAATCACATATCATTTAATCTTTATCTCAATACCAAACCGAGTTATGAGATCATACACCACACCATCAATTGAAGGTTAATTCATGGTAACATTAGTATTGAAAGGTTGTGTTGTGGGCAGCCTAAGAGGACCTGCAACACTTGGCTTAATCTCTGTAATATATCACATTCGGAGGCTGATTCGGACAGCATTAATAGTACAACATTTAGACAGCATGAACAGGGCAGCAATTAACGATACCAACAAGGTAAAATTCGGACAGCAATTTAACGGTTTCAACAATTATCAAACACAAGAAAATAAAAGTTCAAGGAAAACTCACCAAGGTTCCCAACACCGATTCCACCTATTCAATTTGCTCTTTCCTTGTCTACTACCACCTTCTCCTACCTTGTTAGCTAAATACAATCAACCCCAAAGTTACAAAAATAGATTATAACAACACAAGCATTCACTAGATTCTTTTAACACAAGTGAGAAACTCTTCATCTACTAGACATGCAACATTTTCAACTAGAAAAGAGAATCTTCTCTTCTCCCACATATTCACAAGCTCAAATCAACAATGCAACCAGAATTTGTCAACGAAAAGCTATGGGCAAGGGAGAGTTTAGAAGAGTTACCCTTCTACTTGAAAATTTTAACTTCTAAGCAAACAAATTCCATGGTTTTCCACTACATGCAGCTGCCCTCTCCTTTCTAGCTTCATTCCTTTCTTCTTCTTTTCATTTCAGCTAAGAAGAACCGATTTCTTCTTTTCTTTTGCTTCTCAAGTCACGGCAATGGGGGGAACATGGATGAGACAACCTTTTTTTTTTTTCTCATCACCCTCCTTTTCATTTCTTTATTACTAACCCTTTATTTTATTCTTTCTCCCTAACACACTAACACAACATGTTTCCAACATGTTTCACCCCATAACATTTTGTCCCTCTCATGCTCATGGTCGGCCACTACCAAATTAGGGGAAATTGACATGCAAGTCCCCCTTTTATTTCATGCACTAATAGATCCTTATATTTTGACCTATCACATTTCAAAAGTGTCGCACATAAGTCCTATTGACTAAATTCACATGCAATTTACTAAATCAAAGCTTAAAACTTTCACACATTCGTATTCACATATAATAGTCATAAAATATGACGGCTAATTATTTTTATGACTCGATTTTGTGGTCCCGAAACCACTTTTCGACTAGGGTCAAATTAGGGGTGTCACATATGCTTTGGTTTACTTACCTTAAATGTGATTAAAATGGTCAGTTAAATTCTCTATTATATGAACTTACTAAGCTTAAATGCTTACTCTGTATTATTTTCCGTGTATTATAGTGATTCGGAAGCTCATTTGGTTTGGAAGCTTTTTGGAGCTATATCACACTATCTATCGCCATTTTTGGTACATTCAATTATTTAATTTCGGTTATAATGGCATGTATAGGTTAATTTGGCCAATGATGGCATATAAGTGTTTTGTTGAGATTGGCCAATTATTTGGCTTGTGTTTGGTATATTTTGATGTATATTTATATGTGGCCTTATCATATTTGATGTGTGTTTGATATGGTAGAGTTATGGAAAGTAAAATGTGGTTTGAATATACATATAAGATATGTTATATACCTTGGGGTGATTTAGTACTTTGTTATGGAAAATTTATAGGTATAGTGATGTTAGTTAGAATGGTATATTTGGTACCATTTGGAAATATTGGTATGTTTTGGTAAATAAGTTAATTGACATGAAATGATGCAAAATGATTTACCTTGCGAATTGGTATTTTTGGTGCCAAATAGTTGAGCTTAATAAGTGACCTACATGATAGGTTTTGGGTACAATGATGCATACATGTATTTGGTCATTTAGGTAAGTTTGGATACATGGTTGACATGTTTTTAAGTTGTCATTTGATGTGCCTAAGGGCATATTGGTTGTATGTGATTTTAGTACATGTTTAAAGCTTGTTTATTCTTGTTTTGGATGCTTAATTATAGCTAGCATATATGTAACAGCTCGATTTTGGGTCTAGTCGAAACAGTGGTTTCGGGACCACAAATCTGACATAGAAAAATGTGTTTTTATTATATTTTTATGGTCTACATTTTTATGGAATTATTTTATAAAAATTTCGTTCAAAATTTTTGACGTTTGGGCACTCAATTTAGTTAAAATGACTAAATTGTAAAAAGTGAAAAAGTTGAGTTCTACATATTAGATGTGTCCAATTGTTATGAAATTTTAAATTGGAGGTCCTTATATGGTAATTAGACCATTGGTTAAGTTGGTGGACAAAAATGGACATGGTTAGGCATGTTTCCAAAGTTTTTCATTAAGGGCATTTTGGTCATTTAGTTATTAAAATGAATTAAAAACAAAATTAAAAGCCAATTTTTGTCCATCTTCAACCCTTTGACCGAATTTCACATGAGGAAGACATAGCTTGGGTTTTTCAAACTTCCAAGCTCGATTACCAAGAAAGACGTGGAATCAACCTTGATCGGGGGAAAGAAAAAATTGTGGACTAAATTGCAAAATTTCTATATTTTGCACCTAGGTAAGTTTGTATGTAAATAATATTTTGATTTTTTTATGTTATTATATTTTGTTACTATATGAGATGTGGCTGCCTATAGAATGATCAATTGATATAAACTACGAATTGGGATTGACTAAGAACGAGTTAGTAAAATGTTGAAAAGTGAAGAATTTCCCGATTGAACCTTCAGAATAGAAGAGATAAGAATGATCCATTGTGAGAACACATGTGTAGTACAATGTGCAGGCTACTATGTGTTTAAGACAGTTTTAGGTCATATGCATAGTACTAAGTGCAGGCTACTACGTGTACCAGATTGTTAGGTCGCATGTGTAGCACTAAGTGCAAGCTACTATGCGTACTCGATAGTTTCGATCACGTGTGTAGTACTCTACTACGTGTATCAGATGGTTAGGTCACGTGCGTAGTACTAAGTGTAGGCTACTACGTGTACCGGATTGATAGGTCACATGTGTAGTACTAAGTGCAGGCTACTATGCGTACCTGTTCACTTCGATCACGTGTGTAGTACTAAGTGCAGGATACTACGTGTATCAGATCGATAAGTCACATGTGTAGTACTAAGTGTATGCTACTACGTGTACCAGATTGATAGTTCGCATGTGTAGTACTAAGTGCAGGCTACTATGCGTACCAGAGAGCTTCAGTTACAAGGGTGGTATATGCACAAGCCACCGGGTATCTATTATTATTCCGATGAGTTCAACGAGAAATTTACTAAGTTAAAATACATATGTACATGACTATATGATGAATAAGTACAGGTATATCGATGTGAAAAGTTGTGAGCAATGTGCTCGATAGTTGAGTGAATCTTTTGGTAAGATAGAATGGAGTAAGTGAAATTATGTAAAAATGAAATTTTGTAATAAAACAGTTTTAGACAGCAGCAGTTGTGTGACTTTGAAAAATCACCAAAAATGATAAAAATTGAGTTAGAGGTTGAATAAGATATGAAATTAAATCTTAATGAGTTTATTTTCTCATAAAAGGAACAATGAAGGCAAAAGAATTTCATATTCTATGATAATTGGATTTTTATGAGACAGGGTCAGAATGATTTTAGAATCCCCTATTTTGATTTGCGCAAATCATTAAAAATTGTAAAAAAATAATTATGGGTCATAATTTGCATGCTTAAAATCCTTAATGAGTCTATTTTCAAGAGGAATTGACAAAGGACAGTATCCGAGATCTGTACCATGAGATAAATAACTTTTAGTAAAGAAAGATCAGAACTATCAGACAGTGAAACAGGGGTATATTTAATGAATAAATTGTACTAATTGGCTAAACCAAAAATTATTAAAATTTTATGGTAATAATATATGTGAGTCTCATTTCTGGGAAAATTAGAGGTTCTTAATTTGGAGTCTTGTACCATGAGATAAATAATTTTTAGTGAAGAGAGGTCGAAACTGTTGGACAGTGAAATAGAGGCAAATTTAATCAATAAACTGTACTAATTGGCTAAACCAAAAATTCTGAAAATTTTATGGTAAGAATATATGTGAGTCTAGTTTCTGGGAAAATTAGCGGATCTTAATTTGGAGTTCCGTAGCTCCAGCTATAAATAATTTAGTGACTGTGACTCAAGAAAATAGCTTAACTTGAAAATGAGTAATTGTACAATTATGATTGTTTTACCTTGATAATCATGTTGACAAATTGTTTATTATTTACGTACTTACTTGCTAACCTTTATGCTTACTCTCTTTCCTTTCCTTTGTCTTGTAGTGTCACCAAGCCAGCTCAGGGTTCGAAGATCGTTAGAGATCCATTCACACTATCAACACTCTTTTGGTATTTTGAAAACAATATTTTGGATTATGGCATGTATAGAGGACTTAGTTATTTTGTTTTATGTCATAATTAATCTGGCCTAAAATGTTAGCCTTCAGTATTTGATAGCTCATTTTGTATATGACGATTGATATTAATTAATATCGTTCAAGCTATAAGGTATGAGGATGCATGATTAAGTATGAAATTTGAATTATTTTAACTTGGATATATAAAAAAAAATCTACGTCATGGTTTCGTACGATTGCATGTGTTATGTTTCGGTAATGTCTAGTACCTTATTCCAGCGTAGAACACGAGTAAGGGGAGTTACAATATATGTGCATTTTTGGGAGTAGGTTGATGTCATTTTTGGGTGAGAAATGTGGCTTGGAAAATGGCCTATTCTCATCCATATGGGCGTGTGTCTCAACCATGTGTGACACACTGCCGTGTGTCCCCTGTATCTTTTAAACAATGCAAGTCAGTATGCTCACACAGCCTGGCACACGAGAGTGTGGCTTGGCCGTGTGACCCAAGTCAGTGAGTTACACGGGCACGAACACGGGCTAGGACACGACCATGTGTCCCTATTTCGAATGCCCACATGGCTTAAGACACAGGTGTGTATCTTGGCAGTGTGACCCCTGCAGTTTTGAAAATTTTATAAGTTTTTGAATAATTCTCTGAACTTTCGGTTTAGTCCCAATTTGTTTCTAAGGTGTATTTTTGGCCTCGAGGACTTGCATTAGGAACAATATGCATGATTATGATTGGTTTCTGACATGAATGCTATATGTTATGAAATGTTTGAATTTTATCTCTGTTTAAATTGTAAACTTCAATAATACTCCGTAACCCTGTTCCAGTGACGGATTCGGGTTAAGGGTGTTACAATTAAAATGCATGTTTGAATAAAAGCCAAAAATTGGCTCGTTAGTGGTGGATTTTGAGGTTTCAGGTAAAAACATAGTTTCAAAATGTTTTTCAATTATTTTTACATGATTAAAAGGTTTCCAAACTTACTTTGAAGTTTCGTTAAAGATTTCTTGAGTTTTGATGATTTTTTGGAAAATAGCCATAAAACACGTAGAAAAAGTTAATAATGTGAATTGAGTATTTTTTTTTGTAATTTAAAGGTTGGGAATTAGTCATAGGTGAATTATAGGATTAACAGAATTGGTTTTAGGCAAAAATATTGAGTATAGACCGAGATATTTGAGTTTTAAGTTGGCTATATTAAAGATTTTGGTTACATGAGAACTTAGTTTAAGTTTATGTTTTTGATTGCTTGTGTGAGCTCTTAGTTGATTATTGAGTGCATTGTAGTGTTGAAGTTCCAAATTTGATAGGACCTTCTACAAGTAGAGATAAAGGCAAGGGAAAACTAGTTTGAGGTTTTGGCTTTTCGATGAAAGCGTAATTGGTGAGTGTTTAGACTAATTGCTTGTGGACATGATTCAATGTGTTATTTGGGAATTTAGTAGTAGCCTTAACTCCTACTCTAAATTTCGAGTGTAACCTTTCTCATACCTATGCTATCTTGTGAAAAATGTGCTTGTGTGTTTGTGAATATGTGAATTGAGATGAGATGCTATAACATGTGATATGTGGTTATGATAACCATTGTGAAAGTGCAAATGTGTACATGTTATGTATATGTTAAGTTTAGTAACAGTGTTTTGCTAAAGATGCAAATATGCTGTGATAGTGCATGAATAATCGATAAGTGATATATGTTTGATTCCAAATATTTTGGACTCGTGATTTTGAAACTGTTGGATATAGGTGGCATACCATAGGATCGTAAGTACTCACCTATGTGTACAGTGATTTTGGGTGTTGAGGCCTTGGGACATGTTAGAGGGATAAGGGAATGTGAGCTAAGCTCCATTCAACGGGACATGTGAGGGGAAATAAGGAGATTATTAGCTTTATGCTTCACTTTTGGAACATGTTTGCCTCTATAAGTCTATGTGGTGTGTTGGAGATCCGTGCATCTGATGAGTGATAATAAGGCTCACTTTTATATTTCATTGATCAAGTGTCAAATTATCTCAAATTATGAATATGTGTGTATTGTAATATGTTTTTATGATATGTGACCATTATGCAAATTATCTATAAATATATTTTTTTTAAGTATTGTGATATATGCTTGAATGTTATGTGATTGTATAAGTATTGTGATACATGCGTAAATGTTATGTGATAACATGTGTAATGTGAGATATGCTTAAAAGTGAAAATGATTACCATATAAATGAACTAGTAATAATGCACGAGTAAGTATATTATGACACTAGAGTTGGAACTGTTAAGGTTGTGTTATATGGTTGTTTCATTAATGCTTGATGAATTGTTTGCATGATAGTTGTTCTAGACTTTCACTGAGCTTGTTAAGCTCACCCATTACTTTCTTAAAACCCTTGTAGAGTTGTTGAGTGTCGGTGTGATTGGTGTGGTTCCGAAGATGATCCAAGCAAGTCTATTTCCGTGATTTTGTAGGTGTTATTGTTATTTGATTATGTTTTGGGAATAAGGCAATGTGGCAAACTTTTATTGTATTTACCATGATGTTTTAAATGCTTCCATAGATTATTTGTTCCTAAGTTTATGAGATTCATTTTGTATTACGTTGGTTATTGTTTGGACTTACTTTCGATGTTTGAGACTATTACTACGGCCATTTTGACGTTTATTTGATGATATGTTAGCATGATAATTTGGTACATGTTGGAATGATTTATATGCTTATGGATGTTGGATTTTTCTGGTCTAAAGTAGAGGTATCGATATTCGTGTTACAAAAATGATACATCTGTGATTTGAAATGTTCAAGAGTCTAAATCATAATTTGGTATCGATACCCTATCACAAGAATCGATACTCAAGGTAGAAATATCGATACTTTGATAGTGGTATCGATAATTTCAAGGTTTGGATTTTTAAGCGAGAAATAGTAAGCAGTTTTGGTACCGATTTTCCAAGTGATATCAATGCCACTTGAGAGAATTATCGTTACCTACGTGAATTGTCTTGGAAATTTTGCTAAGTGGTCTAATGCATGTTTAATTATTAACACAAGTTTATTTAAATTATGTTTGGCATGTTTTAATGATGGTCGATATATGTCTAAATAAAAATTTATAAGATTACTAATAAAGAGGATGATTTCTTAATAATGTGACAATTTACTCTGAGTATGACATGAGACGGTCATGTGTCATCCTGATATTCGGGCTTGGCTACCAGGCCAGGTATAGGGTGTTACACTAGTTATCGTGTGGTGTACTTACCCGTTGGAGAACATTATGGATCCGACAACGGCAGAGGCGAGAGCATGCTTGAAGGTAGTCTCCTTTGCAGAAGAGTTGGGGTTTTAGGATATGTGTGTCGAAGGGGATGCTCTAGTCATCATCCGAAAATTGAAATCTAGTGAGGAGGACAAATCTAGTAACCTTATTTCAAAAATTAAAGAGAAAGGCACTAAGTTCAGGGTTCTCCAGTTTAGGTTCGTACCTCGAGAAGTAAACGCGGTAGCCCATGCAATGGCGATGGAGGGCTAAAAACACAATCGTCCTATCTATTGGATTGAGGAGGTCCCGAGGGATATGGAAAGGATTGGATCTGCGAGGAGGAAGGGGATTGGAGGAAGAGACCATTTTTGAAGGCTAAGTCCGGATTTGAAAGTGAAGGGTGTTCGATGAACTCAAGGCCGGTTGAGGGGTTTTCCAGTTTGTTGGTATCAAAATATGCTATTTTTCTCAGGACTATCTCCTAGGAAGGGTTGTGAAAGTTCTGGAGAGGATATCTTAAATTAGAGAGGTTTTATTTGTTTTTGTTTTTTGTTGTTTTTAATGTTTTTCTAATGGTTTGTGTTGGTTTCCTTTTGTGTTTAATGTTTTGTTTTTTTACTTGTCTTGTTTCTGGTGTCTATTAGTGTGGTCTAATTGTTTTGAAACCCCTCAGGCACCTTTTAGGGATCTAATGGTTGGGTTACACGTGTGGCTGATTGTAACTGTTTTATTCTCCAAGTATTTATGGTATAAGTGGTTTTTACTCAAAAAAAAAGACTTATATAACCAATATATACTACCAACTTCCTTTGAATACCCATTTTTTTGCAATATGGTGAAACAACTTGAACATATACTACACATTCAAAAATTTAAAATTAGAAATATTTAACTTTGATCAAAAATCAATTGTAATACAAGTGTTGATACATGTAAAATATCATATCTTTAAACTTATACAAAAGAAATTTTGTTCTTAAAAGTAATGGTTTAGTTGTTAACTAGAGGCGTTTAGTCATTTATTTATACTAAAGCCATTTTATACATATAAACAATAGACTTTGCAATAATTATTCGAATTGACATGTAAAAAGCATTAAATGTTTGAGATATAATCTAACTAACATTAGCATGAATTGTCTCAACTGCATAATCTGAAAGTTTTGCTCTTAAGTTAATCATTTAACAAATAATCTCGCAAACTACAAGTTACGAGTTGGTAACTCACATGTGATTATCTTGTAAATGCATCTACCAAAATTATATCAAAACATCCACTTGTTAGATAAACAAGTCAATTTAAAAAAATCCAATAGATTCAATCTCAACTTTTGTTAGAAAGATTCCAAATAAATAATTCTCTTTTCAGAACAAGCAGCACATGAGAATTTTTTAGAATGAAGAATCTTTATGTTCTTTAATAAATATCCATGTAAATACCATTTTTACATCATTATTTATCGATACGGTCTAACTAATCATGCTAAGTAATTAATATTTTTGGATTAGCAAACTTCTAGTTTACTTGTAGATGTGATTTAATCATATTAATATAGATAATTTTTCAAAAGTAGGTAATTTTTCAAAAGAAAATCCATTCATATAATAGCTGTAATAGATAGAAAATAATCTTTTGATTTTTTTAAACTCAAATCTTGGTTCCATGATTTAGGAAAGGGTGGTTTGAAACTTTTTTCACAACTAAATCTTCGTGAAATTAAAACTTCTAAATTAAGATCAAGTTCGATAACATAACTTATGTACTCCATAACAAATAGGTAGCTCTAAATAAAATGTAACAACAAAAAAAAAGATAGTACAATGCAAACAAATATACTAACATTATATGATAAAGGATGATACGGGTGAATGCGAAAGCAAATCGTAAAGTTTATTCAAGTTGCGGATGTATCCTAAATCTCTAGACGAACGTAAACTGAAACGAGAAACAACAAGAATAGATTAGTTATCACAAATGAGAGTCAAACGAAAATAAAACAAAAGAAAGATGAACCGGCTAGTAAAGAGTCCAAAAGAAAACAAATTAGGGTTTATTGGATGGAAAGAAATTGTTCTTAGACCTCAAGAAAATGCCCCAACCAGATTTTTAATGTGTTTCCTAATGGAACAAAATGGGAGAATGTTTTTCTTGAATCAAATTTAACCTAGAGCAAAAATCAACAAAATCAGCAAGCCAAAACAGCAAGAACTAACTTAAATAAGCAAGAAACGATAAATTAATGATAGAACAGAGAAGATGACGTCCTAAGAAGCCTTGGAATTAAGAATCTACAACTCCTTTCAATGGCTCTAATTCTCCCTCTAAGAAAAATATATTGGCAAGAAAAAGCTTGAAGATGATTCCCACAACCTGAAAATTGTTAAAACATCTTCTAAAATAAACTCAAGAGCAATTCTTAAAGAAAACTCAAAGAGAATTATTATTAACTCAAAAAAACATAAATTAATTGTATATGTATAAGGGTGAATGTTCATGCTATTTATAGGCCACTAAAATAAGTTTTCCTAACCCTAATGGAATAACTAACATGACAACTCAATAAATAAATAAAAAACAAAATAATTCTAAGTGTGGACTTTTAATGAAGGAATTAAATGGGCTCTTTGGGCTGAATTCTTACATGACTATCCACTTATTAAAATAAAATTGGACCTATAGTTTAAATATTTTACAATTTTGGCCATTTTGATAATTTGGCTTGATATTCAATTAAATTACTTTCCAAACTTCAGGATGGGCTTGTAGACATCTTAATAGGCCATTTTTTCAAGAACTTGGTATTGTGATCCGTTTGCTCTCAACATTAGCTCGCTCAAGCTTGTACATGAAATCCAATATGCCTTGGCTGCAAGATTCGGTTTCTTGGACCAAGATTCCAAGATTTGAAATCTTGACTTGAAATCTTGATTCTTGAAATTGTTTGAAACAACAAAATTAGACCAAGATTCGGTTTCTTGATTTTCTTGAAAATAAGAAAGTGAATCTTGATTTTCTTTTTCAGTCGTGTGCGCAGCTAGAGCCTTGGTAACGAAGTCTTGGATGGTCACGTTCAATCTTGCTTGGATTTGCTTAGCTTTCGATCTCGTTATTAGGCCTTGAGGAAATTTGAGCCCATCACGTTCATGACCCTGATTTTGGGCCTAACGACTCGTATCATTATATCAAAGAAAATGTAATTATAAATGTTGATCAGAAAAGCTCTTGAATGTCATCTTGAAGCAACCAAATATAGAATATTAGCCTCCATACAATAAAATCAAAGTAAAAAAACACATGAATTTCTTGCAAATAAAATTTATCAATTGACAAAATGCACACACAATTTTTTTTTTACATAGATATATGTACAAAATTAAGTAAATGGTATAAGCATACCATGAATCTACGATTAGAAGTCAAAACATAGGATGTAACTACTAATCTAAATTGCAATATTGAATTTAACTTATAAATCTTCACTAATGTAATTCTTACTAGTAAATATATTCAACAATCAAGTCATTAGTGTCACAATCAATAAAAGTATGCAATTCCAAAAAGAAAAAATTTGTCCTGAACAAATACATACAATTCTAGAGGATATGACTATAAAATTACATACAAATATCAAAATCAAATTATAGATTAAATTTTAGTAATGAATAGCAATAATAATAAATTATAGCAACCAATTCTTAAATATAGATAGTAGAAATCTGAAAAATTAGCATACTAACATTATAGTGATCACCATTATAAAAACAACGCCAATATTCTTTTACGATTTAAAGATGTCTTATTAAGAAAACAAAATCAATATCTAAATTAATGTATATATATTTATATGCATTAGAAGTTTCAAAGAGTGTTAAACCAAAATTTTAATCCATTGAAATAAAATTAAAAGGAAAAGGAAAGCGAAAATTCAAAAGTAAAAGGTAAAAATTATCTTATATAATGAATAAGTCGGATCAATCGATGTAATTAATCTATCTAAATTATAGATGCATATGTCGATTGAGTCTTAACTTAATTGATATAAGTATTATTGTTAATGCAAGAGGACATGAACTCAATTGTGCTAAACTACATTATTCTCTTATTTATAAGTTGAAGAGGACATTAAATAATTCTAAATATTATATAAAATATATATATTATGCTGCGAAAATAAAACATTCACATCATAAGTAATTCATAATAAAAAGACATTGTTGGTAATATCTCAAAACATATGATAAAATAAAACTATAATGTCATTAAGTAAATTCCTTTAATGCGAAAATACTAAAATTATAATTAGAGAAAATTTTAATAATATTATACCCAAAGGTGAGTTACTATATGTTAATCTATTAGATAAAACATCAAATCGTGAAATGCACAGCCCCGTGTCATTTTATAATCTAAATCTATTAGAGATTTTATATAGTTTAACGTATAAAATAATTCTCTCCAAATATTAATTTAAAAAGAAAAATTGATAAAACAATTAATTAACGCATACCGCATCTACTTATAGTGCTTTATTATTGTACATGATGATCACAGAATATTTATACCAAAATTAAAATCACCATTTCAAATCAAAATAATAAAAATTCATAAGATTCACTAACACATTATACACAAATAACCGTGAGATGCATGGGTAAGAAAGTAGTCTTGTACGAATATAATTGATTTGCTCTTTAGGAGAGTCCTTTAATGTGCTCAAAGCCAAGCCTTCGTTACTTATCTGGGTAACTTATGGAATGAAAAAGAAAAAAAAAAAAAACTTTATACACTATACATAAGGGAGAATTTTTAAAACTATTATGACATTCCTGCTTACATGAAAGCAAATATGCAAAACCAATGAAAATGAGAATAATAATAAAAAAACACACCAGAGAAATGTTAGGGGAGATTAAGATATATCATACATAATCTCCAGCTTATAGGAAATATATATATATATATATGGTACATGCAAAAAAGAGAGAGAAGAATGAATATGGTATGCTTTCCTGTTTCTAATAGTAGTAATATTATTTCATACACCAGATGCTTGGCTGCACAAAATAATGGAGAAATCAATATTTTGGAGAGAACAAATCCACCCTTGATGATGATATCTCAGTTTGTTTCATTCATGGAGTACAGTAGCATGCCTTGTCAATGAAGACAAACTATTGTGCCCCAAGCCAAGTATAACCGAGGAAGAAAACCTCACGTTCAATGCGCTTCAGTTTGACATTGCTCCTTCATCCGAGTAAATTTAGTACTTTCACTTCCATAAACTAGCATCAAAGAAATTTTTACTTATATATTTTTTTACCAGGGTAGTGGCATTGCAAGGATCCTCCATGCTTCCAGTAGCATCTACTTATCAGTTTCCCATACACAATCTGCTTGGCTCATCCTTAGATCCGAAAGAAGACCAAAAAAGTGTGTCAGCTGAGCAAATGGTGAATGCAGAAAACAGGCAGAGATAGAAGGATAAGCAATACATCAGATTTCAGCTTGCATTTTGACCAATAAAAACTCCATTGACTGTAAGTGTTTAACAGGAATGCTCAAATGAGGCACAAATATAACTTTTTGAATGACCGGAATGTGTTGAAGACTGAAGAAGAAACCAATAGGTAAAGAAGATCTAAAAGAAAGTTTATGGCTGTAAAGGCTTTTCACGTTCAACGATTTAAAGCAGTTAAATTTTTTAGAAAATAAAACAAATGATAAAAGTAGTAGAGAATAAAGCAGCAACTGTTCAAAAAGAAAACCAGAATCTGCCCTTCTTCAGTTTCTGTCATAAACATTTACATTTAAAAAACTCAAAGAAGTTTCTTAAGCAGCGAAGACAAAGTCGATTTCTAATATTAAAAGCTATGAAATACCTTCAGAAGTCCATAGATGAATATAGTCAACAGAATCTTATGCATAAGCAGAGGAATTTGATGCAGGATACAAAATAGATTACCTTAAGAAGCAATCACCTGTGAAATGTTTAGGTAGAATGTTGTAGGAGCTTTAATGCGAAATGACGTGGAAAACAGATTATGTAGGAACACTTGCATTTTCCATTTCCATCTGCTTCATCCACAATGACCACTTAACAGCCTCTAAGAACTTATCATTCTTTCTTAAAGCAGTGATCAGATTGCTGTAAGTTATCCTATCAGGCTCTATCCCATTTCCTCGCATTTCCTTGATCAAACCTACAGCATCCTCGACCATTCCAGCAATTCCATACGCCTTAATCAATGTGTTATAACTGCACAAATCAGGTCCTAGTCCACATTCTTTCAGTTCTGTCAGCACAGCAGCAACTTCATCAATCCATCTTCGTTCCCCATAAATATTGATCATAATGTTGTATGTATAGTGGTCGGAAGCACAATTTGATTCCTTCATCCTCTGCAATACACTTCGAAATTTCTCCATTTCGCCTTCTTTCCCATATGCATCCAACATGCAATTATAGGCTTCAAGGGAAACTGAAAAACCATTGAACTGCATTTCTCGAATGGTTGATGACATATTCTTGAAGTCCTTATTTTGACCATATGCAGATATAATTGTATTGTAAGAGATTACATCTACCAAACCTCGAGTTTTTGCCATCCAGAATAGTTTCTTGACCTTCCTGAAAAGTTTGGCTTTACCATAAACATCAAGCATGACGTTGAAGGTTATAGTATTAGGAGCAAAACCATGGTGAAGCATTCGATTAAAAATCTTGGAAAGCTCATCAACTGGCAAAGCACGTGCACAACAGTTAATGACACAGTTATACATTTCCTGATCCCAGGAAATACCGCTCTTCAAAATTCTATAGTAAAGATTCATTAATTTTTCCTGCATGTTGCACTTTTGATAAATCCGAAGCATGTCACGAAACAGATAAATGTCTGGGACAATGTCTTTCTGCTTCTCCATCATTTGTAGAACGCTGCAGGCATCTTTTAAAGATCCAGCTTTAACATACATTCTTACAACAATGCTAAAGCCAATCATGTCCAAGGCAACTCCTGAAGATTTTAACTTCAAATAGAGTTTTTCTGCTTCATTGAAGTGGCCCATGACACTGTAAATGTCAATCATTGTACACATTATATGCAAATTTGGCTTGTTTTCAGAGTTAGGTATTTGAGAAAATATCTTAACCGCATTTTCAAGATCATCCAACTCCTTGCAAGAGCAAATTAATAAATGATACAGGTTATCTTCAAAAACTGGATCCTTCCACCTTTTGCTCCCTAACACTTTAATTGCATCATTCACTAATCCACTTTTCACATAAGCCATGACTAGAATGGAACAAGAAGTTTGGTCGTCTAAAACATGTTGATAGAAAGACCCAGTTATAACAAGAGGAACTTTATAGATCCTCTCAGCCTTCTCATATGCTTGCAAAACAGTACCTAGGATTGAAGAATGTTGGCACCTCATCTTGAGCATATCATCAAGTGTTCTAATGGCACCCTCTTCATCCCCATGCTTTGCTTGCAAAGTTAGCAGCGTGTACAAGTTAGATGAGTTAGGCTTGAATCCGAGCTGTTTCATAGCCCTGTAATACCATGCTGCTTCTTTATAATTGCCAGTTCGCCCCCAGCCCTCAATCATGGAACGGTAAGTTGTACCATCAGGTTCTAATCCAACTTGCCGGATGCTCAGGAATACACGTTGAGCTGCATCCATATTTGATGCTCTTCCATACCCTGTGATCAGTGTATTGTATGCAACAATATTTGGAGAAAAGCCTGCTTCTTGCATTGAAACCAATACCTGCTCAGCCTCCTCTAACTTGCCACTTTGACTATAAGCATTAAGCATCACCAACCAATTCTCAAGATTCAATGCGACTTTATCTTCTCTCATAAAGCTGATAACCTCTTCCGCTTTGTCATACAAACTCAACCGTGTATAAATTGTGATCATTGCAGAGTATGCAGACTGACATACAATGCCAGAACTCCTCATTTGTGAAAGTGCAAACTCTGCGTCCCTAACATTCCAACCCTTCTGGTAAAGTCCCATAAGCATCCCATAAGTGGCAACGTTTGGCTGAACCCCATGTTCCAGCATCATTCTAAACCACTTAGCACCCATTTCAACAAGCCCCCTTTTAGAACAGGCGTATATGATTGTATTGAAAACCTGAAAATCAAGCTCACAGCCGGAATCGCATTTTGCTTGCCTAACCATTATTTCAGCAGCGTCCCAATCTTGTCTCCTGCCCAAAACTCGAAGAACCAATCTATAAGCCATCACATTTCCATCTAATTTCCCATTGCTCCTCAGCCACTCAAAAAATCTCAAAGCATTACCATCATTAGACTTCTCAAGCCTTTTCAATATAGAATTACAATGCTCCAAATTCAAGTCAGGCTTTATAGCAGTATAATCAACATCCAACCCGCTATTTCTACACACAAAAAGATCTCCTTTTTCTACTTCGTTACCATTCCTTCTGGAACCAAACCTGAAACCCACATTTCTTGTTATCCCTTTCTCGCGGTTTTGACCTTTTCGGCCCTCAACAAGTTTTGGGTTTTCATTCACTAATTCATTTTCGGAAGAAAAAGGGGTATCTCTATCGACTGGGTTAGGGTCAGGAACGTTGGCGGGTTCGACTCTAATATGTTTGAGCCTAGTCAAAGAAGTGAGCATGGAAGCAGCTCTTGCGACATGAAAACAACTGGTGAATGAAAAACTGGAACATTGATCAGGTAAATGAGACGGGTTAACGTAGAAGCTGAGTTTCTTTGAATCGACAGAGTCCCAAGAAAGGGACAATTTCAAAGAAGCCATAGTTGTTATAATTACTGTTATCGGATTTTGAAGAAAAAATTATGCATCACTTTTGTGGATGAATGGAATTAAAGAAGAAAGCAGTAGAGAGAAGGCTATTGTGCATACCTTGATGATGGGATAAAGGAGGTTGAAGCAGTGGAGCAAAATAACCGTTTCTGGATCTTCTTGCTTTTTTTCTTCTTTTTTTTTTTTTTTAAATTTCCTTTTCTACTTTACAACCATGACAAACAGTCGGTTTACATTACAACAGTAACAAACAGAATAAATAAATAAAAGTTAGTTTACTTTTTAAATGGTTTAATTTTAACTAAGCAATAAATTTTTTAATTTTTTAAATAATATGTAAAAATAGTAAGATAGCATTGCATTATATATGTAATAATATATTTATCGATCATACTTTAAAAATAGTAAAAATAATAAATTTATTAATAATTATTTGGTCAAGACTAGAATTTTAAAATTCATTAAAATTTAAGGACTAAAAGTAATCAAATTAAAGTATAAAAATTAAATCTACAACTTACATATAATATAAAAATTAATAGTAAAATTTAGCTCATAAATAAATACAGCTCTGAGGTAATTTTAATTATAAACTATTTTCAACCGGTAATTAAATCCTTTTTATTAATTTAATCTTGAAAAGTGAATAAATAAAATAATAAAATATTTATATTTGTTAACCATAATCAAGCAGCAGTAAATAAATATGACTAAATTAATGATGAAAAAATACACGTGAATCATACTTTTACTTATTTCAAGTCACTAACATTGATCAACATTCCTACTATCAAGTAACCCACTAAATTTATGTTTATATGGGAGGTTATGTCACTTTACCTTGTATTATCAAGCATAATAAAAAAAAAAGGTGGGATAATTTTGTAGATTATATTAATAATTCATTTTGATTTTGATAACAAAAATGGTTACAGTCTAAGTAAACGAAACAAGACCATTCATATGATGGATGAAGTTGGCAAATCTCTTGAAGTATTCAACTTCAACCCCGATATTATAATATTTTAGTAGAATAAACGACAGTGGCCTTGCTATACAGCAATTGGGTTGAAATGTTGTTCGTATGAGAAGCCACCCAAAAACCCAAGTCAGCTAGAAAAAGAGTGAAGGTGGTTAAAGAAAGGGCGTTGAATTGAACAAATTGAGAGATGGCAAGCCATTGGGCTGTCTCTGCCTTGGGTAGATTAGATCAAAGTCAATTGGTTCCCCCTACCCAAAAGTCCAAAATTAAATAAAGTGGGATATCTTACGTAGTTTCTTTTTTTCGAAAATTTTAATTTATTAAACCCCACAATTTTCACCTTATCCCCACCCATCCCAACAACTACTCTCCACCTTTCAGGTCCAATTAGCCTTCTTTTGGGGTCTGTTGTTCTAAGCCCAAATCTCCGCCCCCCCCCCCCCCGACTATCTCTCCGTCTTTCTCCTCTCCTGCAAAACCCTAGATCTTTCACCCTTTCAACGTCGTTTTCCGGCCTTCTTCTCGCTCCCAGATCGCTTCTCGTTTGGGCTGACTGGTAAAAATTTCATCACCTTACCTAATTTCTCCATTGACTGAAATTTTGGGTGTTCCTTTTTCTCTTTGATTTTTTCTTTATTTAATGCTTGCTTCGTTTTTTTGAGTTGGGGATTTTGATTTTAAACGCTTCGTGTTTCAATTTTGTGAGAGAATTGCGATGATTGCTGGCTTATTGTCCTTGTTAAAAGTTACGGAAGTAGTTGGACTTTTTGTTTTGAATTGAAACCATAGATTCCCTTTCCTTTTTGCTTCTGTTATTTAAATATGGCTATTCTCGTTTCATGCATTGATATGGGGTTTTGTTTGTCCTTCATTTCCTGGTTTTCATCTGTACAGATAATGGGTCTTTCTTCTTTGTTTGTTGTTGATCTGGGCAGATTGCAGACATGGGTTTTTGTTCTTTTGACGTTTTATTTTTCCTTCTCTTTCTGTGGTTTTCTCTTTTGCTCTTGCTCTGGGCATATTAATAGATGCCTTTGAAGCTGAGTTTGATCTTTGAAATGGAATTGGGTTTCAGTTCGACTGATCTGGGCTTTCCCTTCTTTGTTTATGCTTTTTGTTTTTCTTTTTATTATTTTCAAACCCTAGATCTACGGTTTTTTTTTTTTGGGGGGGGGTGCATTGTAAAATGTAATCCTTTTCAGCCCATTTAAATGTCAATGTCTGTTTTAGCCCTGGTGCGTAAAGTGGGCCCATTTAACATGGATCTTATCCAAGTCCTTTGTCCTGTATTGTAAATTGCTATACTACGACTTGGTCTTATTGTGGACCACTTCAACACGTGGCACAGTTTCAATTATTCCTTGACCCATTACCCTGATGTTTATCTTATATTTCGGCTATACTTGTATACGTTGGATATTACCCATATTCATTTTTTAAAGTTCTTTTTATTTTTGAAGACACATTTGTTAAAATTAATGTTGCTGATGTAAACTCATTTCTGGATTCTTTCATTCTTTTTCTTTCCAATCAAAGCAGCTCTTAATTATGATCCTGGATTGCCAGCTCCTGGGTGTTTCATTTAGTGGCGAAAACTTTATAGTCCAATGTGTGCTGTTTTTTCATCAACTATACCATACAGTACGCAGTTCAACTTACTTTCCTTTGGACAAAGAGGCCACATCCGTCACCCTTGACACAAATCCGGACTGTTTTTGCAGCTTAATGTTGTAATGCATTAAGTCTGAGACCACTATGTAACCATGCGTCTCAAAGCTGAGAAGATTCTGTTTTAATGAAATTTATGATGTGTGAAACCGTTGATTGCTTTGACTGAACCTCATTGTTTCCTTTATTTTTACCTTCCGAGTTATGTTAACCTTAATGGTAATTGGGTCTATCTACTCTTTTGTTTTTTTATACATGCATAGTTTGAAATCCTTTTTAAAATTTTGTTTTGCTCCAGCTGCGGGTTTTATGTATAGACAGGAATGGCAGAAATGACGGAAGCTACAAATATGGAAACATCCCCGGTGGAGAATAACAATGAGCTGGCTCTCATCACTCCTGAAACACAGCCTAAGCGAAGGAAAAAGAAGTCCATGGTCTGGGAGTACTTCACCATTGAAACTGTGAGTGCTGGATGTAGAAGAGCATGCTGTAACCGTTGCAAACAAAGTTTCGCTTATAGTACTGGTTCCAAGGTAGCAGGGACCAGCCACCTCAAACGTCACATTGCTAAGGGTACCTGTCCGGCACTCCTACGTGACCAATATAACAATCAATTGACCCCATATAGCCCGAAGACTGGAGGAGGTGAACCACGAAAGCGGCGCTACAGATCTCCCAGTTCACCTTTCATACCATTCGATCAGGACCGTTGCCGCCATGAAATTGCAAGAATGATCATCATGCATGAGTATCCTCTTCACATGGTTGAGCATCCTGGATTCATAGCTTTTGTTCAGAATCTTCAGCCTCGGTTCGACAAAGTCAGTTTCAACACTGTTCAAGGGGATTGCGTTGCAACTTACCTGAGGGAAAAGCAAAGCCTCATGAAGCTTATTGAGGGTATTCCGGGGCGAGTTTGTCTTACACTAGACATGTGGACTTCAAATCAAACACTCGGTTATGTGTTTATAACTGGACACTTCATTGATTTTGAATGGAAGTTGCAAAGACGGGTTCTCAATGTCATAATGGAACCATATCCCGATTCCGATTCTGCTCTAAGTCATGCTGTTGCTGCCTGCCTGTCAGACTGGAGTTTGGAAGGCAAGTTATTTTCCCTCATCTTCAATCATCCAACAAGTGAAGCTGGGCTGGAAAATCTTAGACCTCTACTCTGTACTAAGAATCCCCTTATTCTTAACGGTCAGTTGTTACTTGGAAATTGCATAGCTCGTACCCTGAGCAGCATGGCAAAGGATGTGCTTGGTGCAGGGCATGAGATTGTCAAGAAAATCCGTGATAGTGTAAAGTATGTGAAGACTTCAGAATCCCATGATGAAAAGTTTGTTCAAGTTAAAAACCAGCTTCAAGTGCCAAGTGAAAAGAGCCTGATTCTTGATAATCAAAATCAGTGGAACACGACATACCAAATGCTTGCAGCTGCTTCTGAACTCAAGGAAGTTTTTAATTGTTTGGATACTTCTGATCCAGATTATAAGCTAGCTCCATCAATGGAAGACTGGAAGGTGGCCGAGACTTTATGCAGTTTCTTGAAACCTCTCTTTGATGCAGCCAGCATCCTTATGACTACAACTAACCCTACTGCAATTACATTCTTTCATGAAGCATGGAAAATACATGCAGATTTGGGTCGTTCGATCGCTAATGATGATCCCTTCATCAGCAATATTGCTAAGTCAATGCTAGAAAAGATTGACAAGTACTGGAAGGATTGTAGCTTGATTTTGGCAATTGCTGTAGTCATGGATCCTCGCTTCAAAATGAAGCTTGTTGAGTTCAGTTTCACAAAAATATTTGGTGAAGACGCTCCCACATATATCAAAATTGTTGATGATGGAATTCATGAGCTCTTTCTGGAGTATGTAGCACTTCCACTGCCTTTGACACCAACTTACACAGAAGAAGGCAATGTGGGAAACAATGGAAAGACCAATGAATCTCAGCAAGGAAATCTTCTTTCAGACCAGGGACTTACAGATTTCGATGTGTACATTATGGAGACTAGTAGCCAGCAAATGAAATCTGAGCTGGATCAGTACTTAGAAGAGTCCTTGTTGCCTCGAGTCCAAGAGTTTGATGTATTAGGCTGGTGGAAGCTCAATAAGATGAAGTATCCAACTCTTTCGAAGATGGCTCGTGACATTTTGTCAATTCCAGTATCAGCTGCTGCTCCGGACTCGGTCTTTGACATCATAATAAAGCAACTGGATGAGTACCGAAGCTCCTTACGACCGGAGACTGTGGAAGCGCTAATCTGTGCCAAGGACTGGCTTCATCATGGATCTGAAGAATCCAATGCACTTGTTAAAATGGAATTTTAGATGTAGCTGTTTTACTTATGGTAGGATGCTGTATGGGACGTTATTTGACTATTAGGGATTTAATTTGTACAATTAAAATCCAATTGTATTTGTATGGATGCATGGACATGAAAACCTTTAATTGCTAGAGTAGTTGTTCCTATTACATGCCTTGTTTTAAGGTTTTACACTTGTTTCTCCTGATTCAGTTGCCTCTGACTTGCCTCACCTGATTCACTTTTCTCATTCATATGTATGAAACTGAAAAGAAGAAATGCTTTATTGCCACCGATTCATGCCAAGCAAATCATCTCGCTCCCTACTTTCTTAATTTCTCCTAAACTGGTTTACGTTGTGGGTTTGTGTTGTGTCTCTAGTTTTCCTGTTTGCCTGGTTTAATCGGTCGCTGATTCTTTTATTTCACGGAAGTGGCCAGTGAGGTGGTGGGTGTCCAGAGAATCAAAGCATATAGGCGAAGGAACCTCGTAGTGAAACAGTGAAGATAGAAGAGACCAAGCATGAGTGTTTCATCAAAGATTAGACCAGCGGCCTCTTTAAGAGGAACAAGTGCGGAGATTACAACTGTAGGAAAATGAGCAGGAAAACTGTGTTGCTGAAGGATTCTTTCAACTACTCTGAGGATGAATGTTGTTATTTTCTTTTCTATTATGGTATCATTTTTGTAATCATGCTAAGTGCATGGAAATTTGAAAACCATTCTACGAGTATTGAAAGTTGAAAACAAGCATCTGGATACGGAGAAATAGGAATATGAAAATATACTATTTTTCGGTTCTCCATCAGTTAGGCTATGGCAAGGTGAAAGCAATGTCTCGTCCAGTTGTAATTGGCTAATCCACTTTGCTTGCCGGAGTTATAAGTGTTATCCGGTCTAATGGGCACTTAGGCTGGCAAGCAAAGCAAGCCGCCTGTTTCCTAACAACAGGTTTAGATCAGGCTGTCTTCAGATTCAGATTATTTTAGGCTTGAATTATCTCTGGATAGCAGATAATGAATGTATGGAGATTCATTGGATAAAGCAACTTAAGATATCAGCTCTTATAGCAAGAAGAAACTAGTATTCCAATTCTTCATCTTAATACATAAATCAATCCATAAAGCTAATGAATGGGTAAAAAATAGGAGGGACTTTATTGAGAAAATCCCCAACCAGAGCAAAATCTACTCTCCAACATGATCCCCTCTGGTAAAAGTCTGATACACTACTTTGCTGCAGCTAACTCAATTCAACTTCAACAACATGGACTTTCAGCCCTTCCTCGGGCAATTTTTCCAAGCTGAACCTTACCAATCCCGACAACGAATCATAGTCGAACTGAACTTCACTGTACCCAACGCTGCACTTTCTTGGCTTGGCTGATGAATAAGCACCAAAGTTGCCACAACCTTTTATTTCCATGCAAACCTTTCCCACCAGTTCATTGCTAGAATTCTCCGCCCTCACATGAAGACCACTGCTTTCACCTCCATATTCAATATCAAGCTCAGATAGTTTGGCACCATCTTTAACTTCATACTTTAAATCCACAATGGCACCACCAGAGTTGTACATGTTGATGAGTCCCAAGGGTGCAAAACTGAATCCTGGAGCCAAATTCTTGATAGGTGCTATTGTGAAAATTTCATGCTCAAGGACCTTGAGGGACACTGGCATGGCAGCATTGTATGGAAGGGTGATAAGTTCACCAGTCTGGTGACAGTAAACTGCAGAGTCACCGGCCCATTCAGGGTCCAATGAGGCCTCTGAAATGAGATGGACATCATGGCCTTTTACGTGGCCTGATAAGGAGTCTGTCTTGGTTTGGTGGAAAGTATTCTTCCTGGCCGCGCTGTTCCATGCTGCACCTTGGCAGTTGTAAACACCTAGAACTCCGGTGTACTTATTCATGTTCCATATCTTCAACAAGCTGCAATCAAATAAAAAGAGAAATAAGGAAATGCCAACAATTCAATCAACAGGTCAACCAACCTTCAGAATCAGATCCTTTAATTCGCAGCCTTAGACCATTTTAACTGCCAAAGCTAGTAGATGTTTCATATCAATTGAAACCAACATCAAAGTTCTTAAATACAAATTGTTCTAATAAACAAACAGAAGGCAGCTTATGTTCCATTTAGATGGTTAATTTTCAAAGACTTATATCTCTATCAAATTCCATTCCAACTGAACAGAGATTAAAAGAGCTGATCTTACCTAACGCCATCACGAGCTGGATCTGTAAACAAGCAGTCGCGAGTGGGGCGTCCAGGCAAACGAGCACGAAGAATGGACCCATCAGGCAACACCAGTTTCTTCAGAAGCTCAAAATTGTGTCTCCCAGGCGCATCACTGTGACAAACAAAAGCTTAAATATTTTGCCACTGAAAAACCAAATAAATTTTTAGTCCTGAAAAGAAATAAAGCAAAAAAAAGGGGCCGGCTAGGCGAGCCCTCCTTAGTCCTTACCTGACATAGATGGGGCCACCGCTAATAGCTCGGGCTGAGGCGTGGTACTCAGCAGCCGGATGAAGTGAGTGGAACATATCCCAATCGGGTTGCATAAATTCCCCAAGGAAAACACTATTGTAGGCCACCGCTGCAATATGGATGGTGTGCGAGACCGGGTCGTGCGGGTAGAAATCATCTGATGCTCTCACCACCGCCGTCTGTTTCGAACTGTTTCAACAAAATTCTAACATCACCATAAAACCCCCCAAAAAAAAATGCAAGATTCTATAAAACTCAAATGAAATGACTGAACCAAAGGGCGGGGTAATTACCAGTAGAGTGCATCAGTGTTATGGCTCATGCAAGCGATGATTCCATTGTCTGGAAAATTCCTCCCCACCGATGCGTCAAGGGCCTGATGATATTGCCTCGTCAACTCCACCCTTCCACCGAGTTCAGCTCCAAGAGTTTCCAAAATGCACTGCACGTCCACCTTAACTCCATCTATGCCCGCATCCGCCAGATAACTGTGCAACTCGTTGTAAAATTTGTACACATTTTTCGGGTTCACTAAACCCAACCCTTGAACAGCTATCGCATCGGTTTTCCAACCCGGTTCATTATCCACCACTCCCTTAGAAACCATCGGGTACCGGATTCTCGACCCGTATCCTTCCATTTCCTCAACTCCAGGGCGGACTCCACCCCAGTACCCCGTAATTGCATGCCAAACGTACACATACTTTAACCCGTGTTTTTCTTTCGCAATGTTGACGATGTTTTTGATCCCCACAGTTGGATCATCCTTATTCTGGAATTTCTCGTTTTCTTTTATCCCCGTCAAGCGAAGCAATGGCTGTTGTTTCGTTTCAGCCTGATAGGCCGATGACGACGATTTGTCTTCTTCGCGGGGGTCGCCGCCGACAGATTGCCATCCGTCGTCGATGATCACGAACTTCGGTGGGGTCCCGCCGGCAGCTAAAGACTCGAGCCCAGCTTCGACCCCTTCTTGAGTAACGTCCTGGTAAAAAGCGTCCCAGGTGCACCACCCGAAATAGTCAACAATCCCAGGTAATTTTTTCTCGTGACGTTGCCGGAACGTTTTGAGATGTAATTTGACGGCCCTGATTGCTTCGGTGATTGTAGTGAAAGGGTCGGTGCCTGCGTGGATATAAACGGAATGCGTAAACGACGACGCTTTGGTGTCGGCGTCGCCGCTCTCTAAACACAGCTCGAGCTGGTCGTTTTGGTTGCCTTGTAGGACGGCTCGAAAGGGCCCTTCAATCAAAGGGAGGAATACGGTATAAACAATCTGATTTTCTTCGGTTGAGTCCAGGTGGGACCCATCTTTGGTTTCCACCAAAAGGAATTGAGTCTCGAGAGGAACGTCTTTGCCTTGATCTCCCATTTTCTGGGCCATCCACCATAACTTGAACCTAAAGCAGGACATGAACCGGACATCGCGTAAAGTCCCGATGGGCACCACATGCCTGCTGTTCTCTTCATCAAAAACCGCACCAAGGAAAACCCCCTCCACCGAACCGGCTGCCGTACCGGAAGTTGCGATCACATTTTCGGGAACTCCGGTCAGGATTGTCCGCTCCTTTACCACTAATTTCCTCTCGGAGATCCTAACCGCTGGTTTAATCGTCATTCCTTCTACTCCTTCTTTCTTCAAAGGTGGCTTTAAATCACCTTTCTGAGAACTCCAACAACAACAACAACAACAAAAGAGCCATTTTCAGAAACTGTAAAATCAAAACATCAAACACTTACAAAGGGAGTAAAAATTCAGAAATGCAAGCTCATAAAATTACCTTAAAAGATAATACCGATAGCGCTGGATTGATAGAAACTCTGAAAACCCCAACACCTGAAATACCAGAACTTACACGTTTCTGAAAATTTTGCTTGCTTCTAAAGAAGAGTGAAATTCGACGTTGATTAGATTTTGAGTGAAGATAAATGGAAGGAAGACTCCTATTTATAGCTAAGAATCGGGAACAGTAACAAGTATTTGACACCATTTTGTTCCCCTTCTCAATCAGTGTTCTTTTTTTATATACATAAAAAGTTTCTTCTTCGATTCTATTAGTCCCCAGTTTCTTGTTTGGTTTAATAATGTTCCCTTCGCAAAACCAATCAAACGGCGAGAAATTCCTTTTCTCCAGTTAAGCCGTTAAAAGTACGGTTGATTAGATTGCCACGTTAGATCTTCGTGGTATCGATCCGAATTCTCTGTTTATTTAAACAAACCCAATAGCTTTCCCTCACCTTCAAATTCAAGACACTGTTTTCGACTTTTCGTCTTGTTTAGGATAAATATATTTTTTTAATGCGGGATTATTAGTGTCCACGTACGCACTATTTCACGTTTCTCACGCGCCTCAAATGTAAACCAAACGCGTAGCTTCTCGTTTTCAAATTCTCACGTGTCAACCTCATCAACGGATGTACTCTTTTAGAAATTTCATTCTTTATAAATTTTTACGAGCAAGGGACAATTTTTCAATATTTGTCCTTTGACTAAAATTTCACCCAAAAAGAAATATCTTTGCTTTGGCGTCCAGTAAAATATCTCTTAATCATTCATTTATATTTTAAATCATTTAATTCATTAATTCAATTCTTAAAAAATATACAATTCACTTAAAACAAAATAAAAAACAAACAATCATCATGGGTGATAAAAGGATAGGCTCCATCAACATGATAAAAGTTTTAACCTCAACATCAAATAGAACATTACGACACATTGACAACTAATTTTTTCACAACTCAAGTACAGCATATCTAGAATAATTGCAAGCAACTATCACAATAAGAAAATTAGACCCAGATAGTCTTAAGTGGTGAAGTAAAAAAATCGAGCATCTACAAAACTGGATAGGACGATAACAAAAGCATTCTTAAAATTATTCGCAAAAGTAAGACTGAAAAACATGCTCCAAAGGCAAACAAAAACTTTTAAAAGTGAATACCTATTAAACAATGAAAAACAAACAAAAAAAATGTAAAACTTAAGAAAACATGGGTCTAAATTAACAAATACTCAAAACAGAAACAAATTAAGAAGCCGATAAAAGGTCACCCACTTTTTAAGAGAAACTGCTGGTGGTTGATGGAGTTCAACAACAATAAACATTATCATCTGTTTATTACAACTAGTGAAGACAATAAAAATACCTATATAATAAATTTGTAAATTAAAAAGAAAGATTACACATGGGGTGACTGATGAGAAAAAAGAAAAAAAATGGTTGGTGGTATGGAGAAAAGACGGCGGGCAAAACAAAGGAGAAAAAAATTGACTTGGAGAAAAATTGGAAATTTTTAAGTTTCTAACATACTATTTTAAGCCAATTAATTAAATTATATTGGATTTTGTCAGATCATGGTTTAGGTAAAATGTTTATGAACCAATTTATAAAAGATTAATATAAAAATCAAGTATAACTTTAATTAAAATGGTAAAGTAGAGGACTAAAGCCTATTAAAGGTATTTATACTACTATATAAAGTTCATTTTAGTTACTCTACTAAAATTTGTCCAAATTAGTAATTTTACATAAAAAAAGGTATATTCAAATCATAATACTATTAAATATGTTGTTAAAATGTTAATAATTTAGATAAAATATATCATATTTAATTGATTTACCCATAATTGAACGCACAAAAAATCTAATCATTCCCGTAAAAAAATTTATGTATCTTTAAACTATCATGTGGTTAAAAAAAACATTAAGTTGAGAATACTATGACATGATGTGATATAAAGTGAGCCATGGGAGGTCCTCCTTGGATTGTAGTAATCAAGGTAGATTGCGTGGTTTGAGCTGAGATTGTAGACAATTCTCCATCGTTGATATGAGATCAACCGTCAACTTCTTTCGTGGGACAATGGCAAGTAGGAAAATGATGAACTTTTGGGATTGGCGTGGGAGAGTAACAATAGTTGGGTTGTTTAATTTTTTTTAGCCCCACGATAGTTCAAAGGTTCATGGATTTCTTTTTTTGGTATGGCTGAGCTTTTATGATTCAGGTCAAGTTATGGGTAAATCAATTGAGTATAATATATTTTGTTCAACGACAAATTTTAATGATGTCATGATTTAAATAAACTTTTAATGTATAAGGACTAATTTGGAAAAAATTTTAGTAGAGGGACTACAATGAACTTTACTTAGTAGTATAACAATTTTAACAGTCAGTCGAGTCAGTTACATTTATGTCTCTATATTCTAGGAATCAGCCACTTCAATACTCAAAACAAAATATTTCCCCAATTGAACTTGATATATGACATATTAGTTTTCAATCTATTTGTTCATTTTCGATTAGACTAAAAACACGTTTAGATTATCTACTAATACAAGTTACCTTTCTGTATTATGATCGACTAAGTAATATTGCTTAGTATTAGTTAAATACTAGATAACCAAATGAGTCAATATTTACTTCCATATTATTTTGCATGCAAAAATCTTTGAGGATAATATATAAAGAATATTAATGTAAAAATGAATATTTTATTAAACTAATTTGTTCGAAAAATACAAATATACAAAATAAATATACTAAACTTAAAGCGTTGGATCCAATAATGTGGTCTCTTAATTGAGATAAAATAATTATTTCAATATGTTAATTAATACTACTTTGGAGATACTAAATTGAAAAGTAATTAATTTACATCACTAAAAATATTACAAAAATATAAAATTTAACATCACTAAACCAACTACAACAATCAAAATATGTGATTCGAAGGAGTCATACGGGGTAGGAACAGTTAGGACGGTCTTCATCAACGGCCAAACTGTGTACATCGATTAAGCGAAATGTGTTTTATCTCATCCCCTTGTGTTGTTGTACTCAATGGTGTTACATAATTATCATTATTGAGAAAGGCACAATAAAGATTTTCATGTCATTATAACTAAGCGGTATATGACGAGGGCGATTAGTACTTCATATTTTGAATCGGGAACAATTAGCCCAGAGAATATGTTCCTAGTATTTTCAATTCGTACCAACTACTTTGTTCGATGACATTTTGTGCCACTACAATGGATTCGTACCAACTACTTTGTTCGACGACATTTTGTGCCATTACAATGGATCTCGACATTTCCGATCCATAATTGCTAGTTGGCGATGATTGACCTTATGTTGGATGCTGTTTAAGTTCCATGAATGACATTCATCACAATTGATATTTTTCTACATTTAATAATGATGTAGACTACCTCGAATAAAAATGTTAAAATTTCGGTCCAGTTCAATCATATTACAATTTTTATTTTATTTTATTTTTATATACACAATATAATACAATAAAAACACTAAAATATTAAAATAAATATTTCACAACAAATTGAAAATAAATTAAAATTTTTTATATAATAGTAAAATTAACAATAAAACAAGAGTTATATAAAATCTAAATAATAACAATAAAATAGTAATAATATAATAATGAAATGACAATACAATAATAGAAAAACAGTGGAAAAACAGAACAAAATAGTAGAAAATAACTCTTTTTTTTTTGTAAAGTTAGGCCGAGTATAGATCCAAAGAACCTTACTTGAGATAAAGGGTCTTATCTTTTTGTCTAAATCTATTTTTAAACCTATATTCTTACTCATGTCATCCTACTTTTCGATCGATTTTCAAGTAAAACATATAAATACTAATAATATTAAAAATATTTAAATATTCTCAATATTGATTTTTTTCTTCAGTCTATCTTCTTTATCTTCGATTAGCTTTTGATTTACATTTTCAAAACTAATAAAGTAAAATTTAACTTTTACATATAATAAATTTCATAATAATTTATTAATTAATTTTTGAAATTAGAAATCATTAGCATTATTAAGTTTGGTGACATTAAATCATGAGAAGATATAATGTTAAATTTATCTCTTAATGTTTATATTTTTTATTAATTTGACTGTTTTTAATTAAATTTGAGCATTTTAAAATGATTTTTTAATAAAATACTATTTAAAATGTTAAAATTTTAAATACTGGAACTTATATTATAATCCACGTGTACTTTATAGTAATTTTATTTGAATTTTTATGAGTTTTTATATTTTTAATTTTAATTTTGGTTTGTTTTAAATTTTAAATTTTATATTTTTAAATTATTTATTAACATGACATATAAAATAAATAATATTATGTTAGCATGATGTGTAGATCATTGTCATGCAATTGTCACGTTAATAATATTAAAAATTAATACTTTAATTATCATTTCTATTAAAAACAATAATTATTTTTGAAAAGTTAAAGATGATGAAATTTAACTAAAAATAAAAAAATAATGGTTAAATTGATAAAAAGAATTTATAATACTACTTTCCTAAATGTTAGTGTATGGGAGAAGTTCATTGGATGGACCCATGTTTTTGAAAAAATAAAAATGGATTTTCTCTGGTATAGGGACTTGGGTGGGAAAAGAGCCAGCAAATAGGGCAAGTGGGCCGCCCCACTGAAAAAACAAGCTTATCGTTCAACATGTATGAATAAATATATTTCCTTTATTTGTTTGGTTTTATATAGGAAAACAAAATCCATATCAATTATTGCACTCAAATCATTCATCTCTTATCGATAATCTTTTCTGTGCTTACCGATCTGAGGATAAAAGAAAAAACCTCAACTTTCATTCCACCTCGCACTTTTTTTTAAAATTTATATTTTTTTTCCATTTTTCATTGCACGAGGTCAATTGCTCAAAACTTATGGATCTACTATCTGGTCCACGACATGTCTGTATGTGTGTTATCCTGCTTTTCTGGGGGAACTTGCCAAATATTTTAACAACCTTTTAGATATTTTTGGAGATTTTTTTTATTTTAATAAAAATCAATAAAAATATTCGATTTAAATTTGTACTAATTAAATTGATAAAATCTTAAATTTTAAAGAAGTCAATAAAAATATAAATATAGTAAGATATTAATTTATCATTTAAATTTTATTATGCACATTTTATTATCTCTATAAATTATAAATTTAAATTAACATAATAACACCATAATAAACAATTTTAATCTCATCCTCCTAAGCAACTCATGAGTAAGCATTGTATTTGTGTTTCACTGTGCATCCCTAAGATAGGGTTTACCATAAAAGTAGTTTTCAGATAGAGTCTTAATCAAGGACAACAAGGATGCTTGATCAATTATTGATTTAAGAGTAGGTCAAATTTCAACTAGATTTACCCAAATTCAATGCCACGTAGGATGAGATTTGCATAAACAAATGAAAAATGGGAAGCAGTCTTAATCTAAGGTTTACATCCAACCATCTGTTGCGCTCTTCTACTCGTTATGGAGACGTTTACGTTAAGATAAATGTTTCAGAAAGTTAAAACTCCGCCCCATTTTTTTGTGACTCATTGTGAACCTGGATTTGAGTTTTTAATTTTTTTTTAAATTAAATCCTTTGCTTTTAAATTTTAGGTTGGTGTGTACTTTTAGTTTCAATTGAAGTTGAAATTAATGTTAACTCTTTCTACTTTAATTTAGCCTAATTCATGAAATTTTGGATATTTTTAAAAACAAAATTACAATTTATTAAAAACTTTTATTTTTGAGAAAATTAAAATTGGAAGTTGCTCAGCTTTAAAAATCATTTTTTGAGAGATGTTTAAATACCCAATTGTTTTAAAGCCCAAATATGTTGTGTCTTGTTGAATAAAAATTTTAAAGTTTAAGACCTAAATAAGCTTACAATCCAATTCGTTTTTATTTTGGACCCATCAAATCATGACCCATTTTTTAAAAAAGAGCCCAAGCTTATTAACCCAAACACAAGCCCAAGTTAAAGGCCCAATCTTTTTCTTTCCTTTTAATTTTGGATCTAGGCCTAACCTAACCCAATTAACTTAAATCTATTCTAAGCCCACCAATTAAGCCAAGCCCATATCATTTTCAGATAGTAGCTAGGGATGCAAACCCTAGTTTGCTCAACGTCATATGTGTGAACATGAGAGAAAGGGGGTCATTCCCTTCATCCAAAAAAAAAAAAAAAGTATAATATAAGTGCAATACAAGAATTTAAAAGAATGAAAAATATATTTGGAGTAACCTTCGAACCAAAAATAGATCAATCAACAAAATAATAAAAAAGTTCAAATTAACCAAAATGAGATTAATATTTAATAAGATTAATAAAAACCATACATAATCCTGCAGAAAGTCAAAATAAAAGTCAATGACAAGAAAAAAAACCCTAAAAAATAAGAGAAAGAAAGCAAAGACTCCTTTCATTGGCCACTAAAGGTTCTCTTTTCGTATTTAATCTTGCATGCATGAATAAGAGAGTAGGGAAGCTTTGAAGCCCTAACATCCTCTATTCTAAAACCCTATTCTTTTTTTTTCTTTTTTTTTTCCTTAGCCTTTTTGTAACACCCCTATACCCGACTTAATCATCAAGTCAAGGTATAGAAACGTTATATTTGATGCTAGAGCAACCTTGGTCATGTACTATTAAACTGAGCCTTTTATAGAGAGTATTTTGGCATTGTCAACACATAATACAATTTTACTAAATAAATTTGAATTAATTTTATATTATAAGACTATTTCAGAGGAAAGATATTGGTACCTCTATCAATGGTATTGATACATTGACTTGGGTATTGATTATCGATACCGTTTTGAGTTTCAGTGTTTGAAAAATTCAGAAAAATACTTTAAGTATCGATACATAGGCCAAGGTATCGATACCTCTTCTTAAGTATCGATACTTTTCCCCTACTATTGATACCAAAATGGGGGTCGATGTTCCATTTAAAACTAAAGATTATTTACCAGATTGGCCCATCATATTTTACCTATTTTAGTACCTGTTCAATTGTCAAATTAAACCAAACCAATTCACGTATCAATTATACATCTCAATCCCAAATACTCATAATCTAACATGATACTTATAAACTTGTAAACCATACCGTACATTTAAACAAGTATAAGTTTTACACTTAAGTCCCTCAAATTTTTCAACCTTTAAACATACCTAGGTATATGCCATTTACTAAAATAAAACAAAAAAGAAACTTTACTCATTCCTCAGATTCGTTGATGTGATGAGATGCGTTGCCATTGAGCTTTTTGTAACCTTCTTATTCTGATCTTTTATCTACACGTATAAAACACACGTTAAGCTATTACTAGCTTAGTAAGCACAACTAAAGTTCAACTAACATTTTAACTATTATAGAATCTGGATTTATATAATTTTTTTATCATTTCCATAATTTTAATTTAGAACATAAACACATTAATGTCTTTAACTTATCATTCAATTATTACATCTTTTATTCTATTGCTTATTATTTATCAAATCACAATTTGGTCCATTTAAATACATTTAATCTTCTTACCTTTTCTGTAACACCCCTAACCCGTCTAAAGCTGGATTAAGTTAGAAAGCATTACTATACAATTGAAAACATTTAAACTTAATACCATTCAATAATTTAATCATATCATAAACCATTCATATACATGCATATTATCCTTAAATCGAGCCCTCGAGGCCCTAAAAATATCTTAGAAGCAAATCGGGACCAATTGGAAACAATTTGAAAAGTTTAGGAAAAAGATGCAAAATTTGCAAAATAGAGGTCACACGGTACACAGTCATGTGCCTCACACAACTAAGACACACGTTCGTGTCTCAGGACGTGTAACCTTCGAACTAGGGACACACAACCGTGTGCCAGGCCGGGTAACTCTCTGAGTTGCCCCATACGCCCATGTGCCAGGCCGTGTAACTCATTGACTTGTACCCTAAGGAAATCATCAGATGACACACGACTGTGTCGCCAGGCCGTGTGCCTCACATGGCTGAGTCGCACGCTCGTGTCTCAAGCCGTGTGGACCCAAATTTACCTAAAATCAAGCCATTTCAAAACCATATCATGCATAAACAATTAGACCAATAATGCACACTTTCAAAGCACCAAAACCTCACCTAAACACACATATATAAGCCATTCCCAAGACCCTAATTCAAAAAACCAAAATACCATTCAAAGGTACCTCAAAATCATACAAACGACACCTACCTAAACATGTCAATGCTACCACATTCCAAGCATCACATCCTAGTTCAAAACTTACCAAAACATGCCACAAAATTGACCACTATCATACCATTTCAAACATACCATAAAGAGCCATATCAACATGCATAGTAAGGTAACCAAAATAACACAATTTGACAAGGCATCAAGTGGTACCAAACAAAGTTAACCTTCAAAACTTATACATGCCAAAACATTAACAAAACACTCATCAAAATACCATTACAAACCATCCTATACATGCCATTATAACCTTGGAAAAATGATCAAAAACTACCGAAAAGACTTCTGGATAGTGTGATAGCAACAATGCTTAGTAAGTTCGTATAAACTAAAACACAACTTACCATTACCATAATACATAACATAGTTAAAAATACAATTCAACACCAATGCCATAAGCTTAGAAATGCCTATCCAACATCATCAACTCACAAGTTAGTAAGCTTTCTATTATAATATGAAATCAACCATATGTACAACATCAAGTAGTTCATATTTCCATTCATAAAGTCATGATTCAATCCAATTGCATACTTACCTTTCCGTTCCCTTTTCTTGCCCATTAAACCGTCTAGAATTACTTCAAAAACATGGGAAAGCTCACATGAAGTGTGCCTGTACATATAACCATAACCATTCCTTTACATCATTGCTTACACAAGCTGTGAAATAGGTTTGCTCATACGAGTTGTAGGTCGGAATGTAAGCTACACAATGCTTCTCACACGAGCTGTGGAGAATTTGCAACAAATGTAGGACCTTAGCCATTGGTAGGAAATTCAAAACTAGCACCCAAAACATGAAATCCCTAATGACATGTCATTTGTATCCTAAGAATTCCTAAGGTTCAACCGGGACTCAATATTCGTCAATTCATTATAGCATTGATATGTTTATATATCGATTAATTTACATTAAAAACAACATAATAACATTCAATTTAAATAAATAAACACAATAAACATTCATATGAACTTACCCCAACAACTAGGGGCGTAGTAGTTAGATCAAACTAATCCGAAGCTATTGCTTTTCCTCGATTTAAGTCCGATTGAGGTTTATCTTGATCTAAATAAATAGTTATATTCAATTAAGTACTTCAATTAACCTCAAACATTCAATTCAACCCATAATTCACATTTATGTAAAATTACTAATTTGCCCCTGACATTTTAACTTTTTCAAAATTTAGTCCTTAAGCTTATAACTTAAAATCTAACCATTTTAATCTAAATCCATGTTAATATAAAATTCAAGGGACCTTGAAACATCTCATATTTACCATCATTTCACAATAAAACCCTAAAATTTATACCTTTAACAAATTAGTCCCAAATTCCAAAATTCAACAAAAATCACTTAATAAAACTTGTTTGTTTTTCAACAAAGATTCATAATCTATCATTTAACATAAACAACATTCAATAAAATTCATGGAATAACCCTCAACCGTTATCAATTTTACAAATTGACCCCCGAGCTAGCTAGATTAAGCTAAAACGAACTCAAAAACATAAAAATCATTAAAAATGGGGCTTGAAAACTCACCATGCACTCAATACAAGCCTGACTAATTGCTTCCCTTATCTAATGGCTAAAATTGGTTTAGGTTTGATGCATGAGGAAGATGAACAATTTTGTTTTATTTAATTTAGGCTTTAATTACTTAATTACCATTTTAACCTTTAAAAAGTAACAAAATTTTAATAAAACCAATGCATGCACATGCACTAAGCCATTAAATGGTTTATTCACTAATTAAGTCCTTTATTTTAAGGCTTCATAGCCATTTGACCCTTTTAACTAATAGAAATCAACTTTTACACCTTTTACGATTTAGTCCTTTTTACTTAATTAGTCAAGCAAACATTAAAATTTCTTAACAGAATTTTAATAAGACATTACTATAATCCCATAGACATTAAAATAATAATAAGATAATAATTTACTTATCGAAATTGTGATCCCGAAATCACTATTCTAATATCACTAAAAACGGGCTGTTACATTTTCATTTAACAAACACAATATTTCAACTTTTAACAGAAGCCCGGTAGACTAAATAGGAAACATAGGATACACGGGACAGTATGAGACAACTCCAAAGCGTGTAATGAGACAGCACGAAATGTGTAACGGGACAACACCAAAGTGCATAACAGGATAACTCCAAAGTGCGTAAACAGAGAGTCCGGTGAAATTATTTAATGGCATGCCATCTATATCTCACTTGTTGTTATCTCGTCTACTTGGGCATTCATATCAGAGCCGATTATATTTTCACATTTCATGTAACAACCTATTTTCAATGGTGTTGAAAATAGTGGTTTTGGGACCCGACTTTGACGATGAGTCTGTAAATATTATTTATTTAATATTCACGAAGTCATCAAAGTGTCTTATTAAATTTTGGTCCGGTAATTTTTATGTTTGAATTTTTAATTAAGGAAAAATGATTAAATCATAAAATTGCAAAACTTAATCGCCATTAGTTTTTATTGGCTAAATTGGTATAAAAGTATAATGGGAAGGATTTAATTGGCAAATAAGCCATTTTTAAATCTAGTGGCTGGTTATGTGCTTAGTTAATTGAGTTTTATAATTTAAAATTTTATTAAAATAATGTAAAAAGTGTTAATAATATTAAAACATAAAGAAGCAAAGGTCATATTCTTTATTCTTGCTCTTTTCAACCAAAAAATGCCATTCTTGAACCTAGAAGTATTCAACCAAGCATATATCCTTACATGTAAATCAATTCAACGCCCGTTTTTAATAAATTTTATGTTTTTTAGATAGTTGTAGCTTAATCTAGCTAGCCTAGGGACTATTGTGAAATTCTGTCAAAGTTTTGAAAAGTTACCATGGTTGTTTTTAAAGCTTTATGGATGTTAATAGTTGAGTTGAAGCTTGATGTTGAAATAGGACTATTTTGTAAAGTGAATTTGTATAATTTTGAGTTTAGGGATTAAAATTTTAAAATGTTGAAATTGGCATGAATTTTCTATAAATTTAGTTGCTTGGGAGCTATTAAGGGGTGATATTGAATTTGAATTTAAAGCCTTGGGCTTAATTATAAAAAATAAGCTTGTTTTGATTTTAAGGACAAATTGAATCAAATACAAAATTTTAAGGAAATTATGAAAAAATGTTAATAGGAGGTCATAAGCATTAAATTACATTTATAAGGTAATTGAGATTGATAAATTGAAATAAATCATTGTATATATTAAGAATCGGTAGATAATCGAGGAAAAAAGAAAATTGCAAACTAGTTCTTGATACTCCTATCTTTATTAGTTGCCCCTGGTAAGTTCTAATGATGAAGTCTTGTTGTGTATTTTGTAATGTTTATGTTGATTTGTGGAATTTGGGTATGTTTGAATGTATGTATAAATGTTGCAATTTGGTATAAGGTGAGATAAAGGACTGAATTGAAAAGTTTATAATGTTATATGTACTGAGCCCGGATGAACATAAGATAGGATACAATTGGCATGCCAATAGGTAATATTGCATACTGTAAGGGTTTTATATGAGATAAGATTATGACAGATGAAAAATTATTATACACTGAATGTATTGGAATCCAAGATTCGTTGCGGATTTCCAAGTTATATTTACTGTGATTCAGACGTGTTTTTGGGGGAGGGTGTGAAGCCTATAGGCTTGACACTTAGTGCCCAAGCGTGTTTCTGGAGGGATGTTATGTAATAGTTTGGTTTTGACCCTTGTTGGAATAGTGGTTTTAGGACCACAAATTCGAGTCTGAAAAATATTTTAATATTATTTTCTGTGTCTGTGATATGTGAATTTATGTCTGTGAAATTTCTGTGGTTTAATTTGTCTATTTCTGTGCTTAATTATGAAAAATGATTAAATCGCGTAAAGTGTAAAAGTTGTCTGCTGTTTGTTAAAAGTGCCTATTTGTTTTGGCTCATTAAAGGTAAGGTACTTATGATGAAATAAATCCAATTATATGATAGTGGAATATATGGTTTGGCATAATGGTTAATATGGTTATTTTTAAAGGGTGGTTAGGTAAATAGTTTATTAATGTATATTATAATAAAACCAAAGCATAAAATATTTCCATTATGCTTTCTCTTTGCCGAAAATTAGAAGAAAAAGGAAGCCATTGAAGCTTCAAGGTATTCGGCCATTGCATGAGTGAATAGGTTAGTCTATTTTGTTCGGTTTTTGATGATTTTTACGTTTCTGTGATCGTTGCTTTGTGTTCTTCAAAACCCATGTCGAATTCTTGTTTTTGTTAAAGATTTCATGAAATGCCATTGTTGATATCATGAGTTTTGTGACTTTTTTGGATGAATTATAAATGCTTGGTAGATGATTTATAAGTTTTGTCTTTGAATTTTGATGAAATAGAGCTATTTGGGATAATTTGTGAAAATGAGGTTTTAAAGGACTAAATTGTGAATTAAATATGTTATTTGGGCTGGTATGGAAGCCATGTATATTCGTCCAAGCTATAGTCTTGGTGAATTTTGCATATTTGTGATTTTGTGAAAAATGGATTAAATTGTCAAAGTGTGAAAATGTAAGGGCTAAAATGAAAAGTGCGCTAAATATGTGTTCATGGATTATTTTGAGTGAAATGAATGATTGAGTGGTTGAATTTGAATTGTATTAGATCAAGCAAAGAAAATTGGACTTAGATCGAGGGAAGTCCAAAATAGTTGAATAGTCGACTCGTTCCGTCTGAAATCCGTACGAGGTAAGTCAAATTACAATTACGTGTTAAACTGATTAAATTCTGCATATACAAACTTTAATTTGTATTGGATGGCCTTGAGTGCCTGATGAATACCTTTTGAGTAAATTCTGTTAATATGTTGGTATCCGAAAAGCTCTGTATGCTTCTAAAGGAACGTTGACATTTATCTGAGATATCGTGTAAGACCGTGTCTGGGACATAGGCCTCGATTGATATTTACGTATAATACCATGTTTGAGACATCGGCATCATATTTGATTTCGTGTAAGACCCTGTCTGGGATAGAGGCATCGATATTGAATTACATGTAAGACCACGTCAGGGACGTCGGCATTGTACTTGTTTGTGAGTATCGGTATCGTATATGAACTGTCTGATGAGCATGAAATTGAGAATGATTATATGAAATGTATAACCTATACAGGTACGTTTGTATTGTATTAAATTTCTGAATATAAAAGACTCTGTCTCTGTGAAATATGTATGGAATTTGGAAATGAGGCACGACATATAAGCAAACAAAGGAGCATGGTTAAGTTTATGAATTATTCTATGAAATAGTTATGAATCTTTATGGTTGAATTATACTTATAAGCTTTAGTAGTTAGACCAATTGTATTTGGCTTACTAAGCTCCTTGTAGCTTACTCTGTGTGATTTTTGTCTGTTTTACAATTATCATAGCTACTAAAGGCTCGAGGATAGTCGAGGATCGTCACCACACTATCGAACTCATTTTGGTACTTTTGAAAGTGTAAATTTTAAAGTATGGCATGTATAGGTTAGAATGTCTAAATATGTAAGTTTTGAATTGTATATATGTTAGGCAATGAGAGTTGGCTAACAAATGATAAGTTTGTGCATAGTTTTGGTGTATATTTGTAATGTGCTATGTTCTAATGTGATTTGGCCATTTTGAACATAGAATTGGTTGAAAATTTTGGTATTATTGATGTATATTATTGCTTGTAGGATTGAACCCAAAAAGAGATGGCAAAATTGGCTTAAACTAAGCCTGCATTGTGCCACACGGTCAGGGGACACGGGCGTGTCATATGGCCGTGGGCTTAAGTCAGTATCTAACTAAGTACCACACGGCCATGGCACATGGCCGTGTCTGTTGGCCATGTGAAAAAGTCAGTATAGGACCTATTTTTGGCATGGTTAGATCTCATGGGCGTGTATGGTGCCCGTGTGTATCACATGGCTTAGTCACACGGGCGTGTGACTTTAACAGTTTTGAAAGATTTGGTTAAGTTCTGAAAATTCTGAATATGTTCGGTTTAGTCCAGACCTTTTTTAAATGTATGTTTTAGGTTTCGTAGACCTTCTTAATGGATGAATTGTTGATGAATACCTAAGTATCATTGTTATATAATATTTGTGATTCTACATTGTTCTGAAATGTTATGTCCATCTGGTGATGCTCCTTACCTATTTCGGCAACGGTTAGGGATAGGGGTGTTACATGTTAGCCTTCGGGCTTGGCATTCAGTGCCCAAATGTGTTCTTGGTTGGATTAGCTCAGTTGAGCATTTTGACGTGTTTTGGATGGATAACCGTGTATCTGTCATATTAGTTCATTGGGCTGAATCGAGATTGTTAAATGATGTAATGACTATTATTGATGTAGTGTGATAAAGTCTTAATGAATGACTTGAAAATGTGCTTATGCTTATGGATATTATATCATAACTTGGTATTAAATCAACTTGTGTAATTAGGAGGTTATATGACTTGTATGTGATGAACTCACCTTTTGATATGGTTTTAGTGACAGGGTTTAATGCTAGTTAATTTTTTGTTAATTAAACTTTGATGTTAAGGTATGTTATATCGTTTTCAACCTATGAACTTACTAAGCTCAATTGAAAGCTCACATTGTTTCGTGTAGTTATCATTTTGCGGTACCTAGAAGTCAAATCAACTTGAAGATCACACTATCTAGCCACCTTTTGGTAGACTTTGAAAACATTTTATTTTGATTATGTGGCATGTAATAGGAGTAATTTGTATATATATAAGTAATTGTAAAAGTAGGTATGTTTTGATGCTTGCAAAAATGATGTATGCTTGTTGGCTAAATGATATGGTTGCTCATGGCTTAATATAGTAATCTTAAACGTGGGATTGGGTTTGGTATGTGATGGAATGAGATAAGTAGTTGATAAGTTGCAATATGTTATGGAATAATTGGTTAGGTAAGAATTTGGTTGAAATATATGGCATAATGGTTTGGTCCTTGATTTGGATGTTATAAAGATGCTATTTCAATGGTTCTTTGGTTGTCAAATGTAACGCCCCAATTTTCAGGAATCCTGTGAATGTTGGCATAGGTTTAATTATGTTAGTGGGCCTCTAGAAAGCCCAAGCTTAAGATAGAACCCGGTAATTTTAGTTAATTTTTGTTCCATAAGAAAAATGGAGTGAAATTATGAAATAGGACTTATGTGAAAATGTTTGGAAATGCTATAGGCTAAATTAAAGTGGCCAAATAAATAGGAGTGCAAAATAGGAGGATTTGCATGACAAACCTCCCATTTTACATGAAGTGGCCAGCCATCATGTTGTTGTAGACAAAATGTACACTTGATATCCATAATTTATGGTACAAATTGATAATAGGTTAGGTAAATGTTCAATGATAATAGGTTAGGTAAATGTTCCATGATAATGGGTTAGGTAAATGTTTCATGATAATGGGTTAGGTAAATGTTTCATGATAAGAATTTCATGTCTTTTGTATTAAAGAATTAAATGGATGAAATATGAAGTTTTATTAAAAGAAAAAGGGTGAAAAGAACAAAGTTTTGTCCATCTTTTTCATCATAGCTGAAAGTTAGAGAAGAGAAAGGAGAGGAGAAAGCTCTTGAGTATTTGGTCATTAGGAGGAGGAAAATTGAAGGTAAGTTCTTGGTACCTTGCTTCTATTTTGAGGTTCATGAGTTCTTCTTGATTCTACCTTAACTCTTGATGTATATTTTGATTTTTAGTTGTGTTGTGAGCATTTAATCATGAATTAAAATGAAGGAAATGGTTGTTGTTTCATATTCTTTTGATGAAAAATAGAAGATAGGTGAAGTTGAGCCAAACAAATGAGCATGCATGTGCCTTAGATGCTAAGGGGAAAAATCGGCTAACATGTTGTGCTTTAAAATGATGAAATGGAGATTATACTTAAGTAAAATCATAGATATGTGATGATTGATTGGTGATATACATGTTTAAATAACAAGCATGCAAGTTAGGTGTGAAAGAGTGATTTGGTAATAAATCTGCTTGGGACAGCAGCAGTAATGTGATTTTGGAAAATCACCATAAATTGTGGGAGATGAATTAGAAGCTGAATAAATTATGTAATTAAATCTTATTGAGTCTAGTTTCTAATGAAATAAACAAGAACATATTTTGAATTCTGTACAATGAGAAATTTGATTCGTAATGAAGAGTGGTCAGATTAGTCAAACAGTGAAACATGGGAAACTTTGAGAAAAATCTGGTATTGATTGGCTAAACTAAAAATTATGAAAATTTTATGGATAGAAGATATATGAGTCTATTTTCAGGGAAAATTAACGGTACATGATTTGGAGTTTCGTAGCTCCAGTTATAAATAATTTAGTGACTATTACTCAGGAAGACAACTTGCAGTGAAATTATGATTATGTGGTAAACATTGACAAAAATTTGTTAATAAGTTGCTTATTGATTTCTTATAAGCTTACTATGATCTGTAGGTGTGGTTGGCCGAATATTGTAAGGGGTTAATACGTAGTTTGTATTTGAATAGTTAGATTAACGTGTTAGTAATCCAATTGTAGGCGGTTCGTGTGTGGATCTTGTTAGCATATCGTCGCAAACAGGTGTGTAACTAACACCCTCTCATAGACTAGATTGGCAAAAGCCGAAAAGCTGAAATGCCGAATAGTCGGTATTTTGGGAATTTGCGAGTGTGCGAATGCTTGTAAGATAGTTGGGTTTGTATATTTGGTAATCTAAAGTAATAAACTGCGATGCTGCGATTTCGTACATTTTGATAATTTGGGCTTAATGGGCCAAAGATCGGGTTCATGGGCCAACGGCCCAATTCGTAAGTATGCTGTGTAAGTGTTCGATAGTACGTAAATAGTTAGGATATGCATGAAAACCCTAAAAGTAGCTAAATTACTATAATACCCTATGTATGGAAAATTATCATTATACCCCTAGGTGCAAAATTACCGTTATACCCCTAGGGTTAATTTTGACCAAAAGCATGACGATCCGATTACGTATGATGTATGCCATGATTATATATCTGTTGCATGGGGACATGGGTTATATTATGGAGGAAGCGTTCTGGTGGCTATGCCACAAATATCTGATCTGGTGGCTCTGCCACAAATATCTGATCTGGTGGCTCTGCCACATATATCTATTCTGGTGGCTCTGCCACGATTATCTGTATCTGGTGACTCTGTCACATTATCTGTTCTGGCAGCCATGCTGCAAATTCTTTGGTGTGTAGCAGTTGGGTGGGTCGAGTTGTCTCCCCACACGGTGTAAGGTTGGTACGGGGGTGTATACGGTTGGATATGGTTGGGTTTCTGCATAAACATGTAATATCTGTTCTATTCTGTTATGGGCCTATGGGCTTTATTCTGAATTCTGTTCTGGGCTAAGGCCAACTTATTCTATTTCTGTGGTTTGAGCTGATATAGGCTATGGTTGGGTTAATTTACACACTAAGTTTCCCCAAACTCACCCCTTTTATTTTCATCCACGCAGGAAATCCCCAACCATAGTGGGCTTGGAGCTGTGAGGGAATTCGGAGTGGCCACCCGCTCGAAAGTTTGATTTTCTTCCGTGAACTGAACATCCTTTTATTTACGTTTGAAGTTTTGGGTTTTAAATGTAATAAGGCCGCTTAATTATTTTTGATGGTTTTAATATGTATTACTAAGATAGGTAATACTTATTTTAACTGTTGAAATTGGATAGCTTTAGGGCGCGTTTTCAAAAACAACAGTTGATTTCAAAATAACACGACAACAAGCAAAGCTTCCGCAATGAAAGTATTTTCCAAAAATAATCACTTTTCCTAAAAATGACTTAATCGGATCGGTTTCCTAGAAATATCCACGACGTTAAGGTGTGGCAATGGCGGTATGCATGTCTAGGATTGGATCCAAAGGGAGCTTGGTACTTAAGCGGTCGATGGACTCACCACCTCTTTTCCGGTTTCCTACCGGTGCACACTTCCATTCACTTTAACCCTTAATGAATTAATCTTTTGAACATCGTGTGCGATTTTACGGACTTAGAATGGAAATTTTTTTTTTTACGTTTTTGATGTGGCATGCCTGATCCGGCCATAACTTCTGGGCCGGGTTTGGGGTGCTACATCAAATGTATAGATGAATATACCTTGGTATATGGTTAATGGTTGATGATGAAAGTGATAGTATTTATAATGGTTCATATTACATGGAATCAGTCTTATACACGGTTGAAGTACACGGTTGTGTGGTTCAGCTCCACACGGCCTGACGACATGGCCGTATGACCCTATTTTTCAAAATTTTCTCACTTTTTGTTACGTTTTTAAGTCCCTATTTGGTTCCGATTTGTTTTAAGAGTTTCCATAAGCTCGATTTAAGTTTTAATCATGTTTGTTTGAATGGTTAAGATTTGAGGCATGATTTATTAGATTTTTTAATTCAATTTACATGTTCTTGTACTATTAATTACTATAGCATCTCGTAATTTGATTCCCACGACGGAGACTGGTGAGGAGTGTTACATTTCAGAACAGAATTCAATTACTTTACATTTATTTCAGTTTAGTCCTTGTAACAACAATTCATATAACATTATTTTCCACTTTCAATAATACATGTAACATATTTCATTTCTTAATAATATTTTCATAATTCACCTACAAATTCTTATAGTATTTTTCACATGTCACTTTTTCATATATTCCAATTTAGTCTTTTCTTTCTCATAATTCATCAAATACATTCACAACATTGCCATATTATTTTACCCAATAATCCTATAGATATATCACTTCATACATTCGTTTATTTATAATAATTGTAATTTTATCAACTTTTGTATCTTTTACACTTTATTCCATTTACTTACTTTTAATTTCTTCTTCTTTTATTTACTTTTCCTTTATTTTCTCTATTACATATTACTTGGTAAATAGAATCAATTCATCATTTCCTTACACTCATTAGCATATCTTATTCTTCATTTATATAACATGTAAGCTTATAATTAAACATCATATTAAGACTTATATTCATCTAATTTAACTTAACAATTTACCACATATTTAAAATAAATGAAACTCTAGTTGTACTTACAACCAAAGCTTTGAAATCTAACTATTTTCTTCGTCTTCTTCCTTTGGCTCCTCATTTACTTTAATTCTCCACTTGTTTCTAACTTTCCTTCACTTTTTCTTCTTTTTTCATATCAAAACATACAATATTTACACATTAAAATCATAATAAAATATCATAATCTATGTTTTTCAATTAAAACTAACATGAATTTCAAGAAAGTTTTACCATTTTTACCTCAATCACTTGTATTCACTCTTAACCCTTACTTTCTCTCTTATTCAAGACAAGCATTATAGCAGCCCAATTTCGGCGAAATCAGAACAGTGGTTTTGGGACTACAAATCCGAGCTGAAAATAAAAGTTATTTTAATTTTATTATATGGTCTGTATTATGTTAGAAATGTCATGTGAAAATTCTAGTAAGAAAATTTTACCGATTATTTGCTTAATTACGGAAAAGACCAAATCGCATAAAATGCAAAAGTTGAATTCTAGTAGCTAGAAGGATTAAATAGCTATGGAATTCAAAACTTGAGGTCCTTATATGGTAATTAGACCATTAATGAAAAGTTAGTAGATATTTTTGGATGATTCATCCATGGAAAATTAGAAAAAAGCTAATGACTAAATTGGAATTCAAAATTATTAAAGATGATAAATTAATTAAATAGAAATAAAAATAATTTTTTATCATCTTCTTCCCCAAAATATTCCATGGAAACCTAAGAGAGAGAGAAGAAACTTTTTTGGCCAAATAGGGTAAGTTTTCTTGTCCTGTTTTTAGTAATTTTGATATTTTTGAAACTAAAATAGCTTAATCTATCTATTTGGGGGATCAATTTAAAGAGTTATAAAAGTATGAAAATTAGGTCATGGATGAATATGTTGAAATTTGAAATTTATAGTAGAAAATGAAAGGTTGTTGATAGATAAACAACTTTTTACAAAGTAATTTTTGATGAAAACATGATTTAGGGATTAAAATGTAAATTTTTGAAAACTGAAGAAAAATTCTGAATTTTATAGAATATATGTGATGTAATTTTTATGGTGAAATTTGGGTTAGGCTTGGAATAGGGAGTAAATTGCACAAATTTCATTTTTCGAGCTTAGGGACGAAATTGGAATTTATGAAAAGTTAGGGCAAAAATGGTAATTTTGCTTAGGATAAAAATTGAGTCCCCTTGAATATGAGATATGATAAATTGATGTTAAATTTACTCGTATAGATCCGGATAGACCAAATTTGGAGCTAGAACGAGGAAAAGAGAAAGATGTTAGATTAGTAGATTTTATGTACTCAAACATTTGTCGAGGTAAGTTCATGTAACTAAATCGTGTATGGTTATATGCTTGAATTAAATGTTGCATTGTGAATTGTATAAATATCATATATATGTGTGACATTGAAAATGTATCTGACAAAGCTTGATCCACGATAATGCCTGATAAATGATAAACGATGAAAAAATTACTTTTATGCTTGGAATGAATATGGAATGTGATTATTTGAATTATATGGATGTGATAGATGTATGAAATAATCACATGTTGGGAAATGCTTGAAAATGTTAAATCCCGTGTGAATAAATGAAAATCGAGAGATATGTGATTTCCCGAAATGAATGAGGTTCTACATTTGTTGTTAACGGGATTTAGCTTGGATAAGTAATCCTATTGACCGCATTTATGAAAGGATTTAGCCTGGATGGGTAAACTTGATATAAGTCCTCTCGAGCATATGTTATTGATTGAATTTAGCCTGGACGGGTAGTCCAGATCAAGCTCTTTAGAGCATATGTCATAAAAAGAATTTAGCTGGACTGGTAATCCTGACTAAGCTCTATTGAATATATATTGTTGATAAACCGTAATTTATACATATTTTTACCCCATGTTTAACGCATTTTATAGATGATTTCCCATTAGAATTGGTGAATTCGATGCTCCTAATGCTTTAATTTCATGTTTTATACCTAGGAGAGCATAGGAAAGCGAAAGGAACGAGAAACGGGCCAAAAATGGAGAAAATGAGCCAAAGTACGAAATCAACACGGCCTGGACCTCCTCACATGGGCGGACCACATGGCCGTGTCAATTTGGCAGGCTCGAGCACGGCCTAAAGTAATCACACACGTGCCAAAGTTGAGTCCAATTTGGAAAAGGCTAATTTTGAGGGCTCTTAGGCATTCCAAAGCCTATAAATACACCCTAGAGGAGGAAGAAAAGGGACACAAAAAATAGGGGGCAAGGAATTACCCCAAGAAAACCGATTGATCCATCTCAAAAGTCAGATTCATCATCAAGACTGAAGATCTCTCCTAAATTTCCCTTCAAGAGTTTTGGGTTTTCTTTATGTTTTGTATTCTTTATTATTCTGAGATGTTTTCTTATTTAGTTATGAACTAAATCCCCTAATTACCTAAGGAGAATGAAACCTAAGACGAATCTTGTTATTATTTTCTGAATCATATGATAAATATGTAACTTGTTCTTAACTATGTGTTCTTAATTCTTGTTTTGATATCCCAGGATACTGATTCAAGATAAGCTCTTATTCAGAGGAGGAATAAACCCTGTCTAAGAGTACATTTGTCATAATTAAGTGGAGTTCATTGCACGTCTAGACATAGGGTGTCAAGATTTTGCTGGATTAGGGTGAAACCTAATAAGAGGATCCATAGATCGAGTTAATGCAACCTTAGAGTGTTAATTAAAGAAAAGTCTCAGTTATTCAATCTAGAGATTAGACGTTATTAGTCTTGAATAGGGATAATAACATAACTTAGGGATTTCTACGGAACAAGTTAAATGAATAAATCGTCCGATTCGGAGCCAGAATAACAAGTACAGTCTAGGTGGATTTTTCCTTAGGTATTGCCTTCATTCAATCGATTTTCCCAAAAGCAATTTCCCAATTCTATTCTTTGTGAGTCCTTAGTTTAGATAATTAGTTAGTTAAAACAAAAACCTTTTTATTCTTAGGCAAGATAATAAAAAGACAGTCATTACTAGTACTTTTAGTTCCTTTGGGTTCGATAATTCGATCTTGCTAAAACTATACTACTGTTTGATAGGTACACTTGCCTGCATCGCGATAATAGTTAGTTCAAGAACGAGTAATTATAAATATTTAAAACCTATCATGAAATCACGCGATCAATTGTAGACAGGATTTAGCTTGGATTGGTAATCGTGTTGTCTATATATTTGTGGCTCGAGAGTGTACTTTCTGAAATAGTACCTTTTGGGTACCATTGAATATGAATTGACGGATCCTGATTTGTACACCTCGAGTGTACTACCTGTGTACCCATCGATATTTAAGATAAATTGAATGAGTAAAAATCTTAACATGAGAATATATGAATAAGAAATGAGTTATTACACGTATCTCTCTGAAATACATGAAAATGACGATACATGATAAACAATTTGTGAAAATATGAGATGATGATATTTGTACATGGAATTTATTTGATGAATATATGTTCATCCTTGATCAGAGACTTGTACACCTTGAGTGTTCTACTACTCGTGTGACCTTGATATTTCGAATGATATGAGTAAAGTTCTAACATAAAATAATCTGAACTCGAGATGAACTATTATGAAATTATACTTGTAATATAAAGAGATGATTTATATATAACATCCTGAATTAGGGTCTAGTTGGAATAGTAGTTTTGAGACCACAAATCTGAAATATAAATAATTATTTTATGATTATTTGATGGTCTATGATATGATTGCATGTTAGTGTGAAATTTTCATGAAGGAATTCTATGCCTAAAGTGTCCAATTTGAAGTTAAAGACTAAATTAAATAAGTTGCAAAATATGTGTTCTAGAAGTTTCAAGTCTGAAATTGCATTGGATTATAAATTAGAAGGTCTTAAATAGCAATTTGACCAATTTCTATAATTTTGGACAAAAATGGGCATGAATAGGAGAAATTGGAAAGAAAGGCCATAAGGGCATTTTTGTCTTTTGGTAAATAATAGAATAAAAAGGGAAAAATCAAGTCAAAATTGTGTCCATCTTCCTCCTTGTGTGCCGAAATTTACAAGGGTTCTATAGCTAGGGTTTTCAACTTTTCAAACTTGATTGTAAGTGCTCCCAAGTCTAGTTTTTGATGTTCTTTGCATTTTTGAAGTCCTTGAAGCATGATCTATCCATCTCTTGCCATATTTTGAGCTAGGGTTCATGTATGAAATTTGACCCATGTGTGACATGTTTGTACTTTGATGATTAATGGAAGATTATGAAAGTTTGATGTGTGATTAATGGAAGATTATGAAAGTCTGATGTGTGATGAACATCTTTTACTAAATGATTTTTAGTGAAAACACCTAAAAAGGACTTGTTTGAAAAAATTGTAAAAATGAGTAGTAAAAATGTGAAATAAAGGAAAATGTGGGCTGATGTGAGTATGGTGTAGGTTCAGCTAGGCTTGGGTAACCAAGAAAATGCATGCATTTCATTTTACGAGCTTAGGGACTAAAGTGTAAATAAGTAAAAAGTTAGGGGTAAAAAGGTAATTTTACCAAAGTATGTGTTGTGGGTTGATTTGAATAATGTATATATTAAATAAATTAAATTTGACATTATAGATAAAGAAAAACGTGATTCGAGTCTTGATCGGGGGAAAAACAAAGTTTACAAGGATTAGGCTTGTTTCTATCATTTTGTATCCATTACCGGAATAGGGTACGAGGCATTACCGGAGTTTACTGAACATTTTCAGATAATTCCGAATCATTTATTATTCATATTCTTAAAATAATCATAACGTCCCTCTATTGGGCTCTCGAAGCCCAAAACATACATTAAACATTCAATTCACATTCATGTCACATAAATATACAATTCAAACATTTAATAATTCAATTCAAGTTGCATGAACTTACTTTGTTGCTTATTCGTATTTATAATTTTACTAATCCGATAACATTTCTTTTCCAAGTTCAAGTCTCATATTTGAGTCGCCCGAATCTTTATAAATAAATTTGATCATCATTTTTATTTATTTCATATTCTGATACGTTCAATTAATGCTCTAGGTAAAATTACCATTTTACCCCTGAACTTTTGATTAATGACGATTTCATCCATAGGATCAGAAAAGTAAAGTTCTTGTAATTTAATCCTTGTTTCGAGCCTAATTATTCTTATATATATTGATAATAGCCCATGAATTCTATAAAATAACAAAATTTTCTATAATTTTAATATTTTTTAATTTAATCCCTAAAACATGTTTTGACCCGATCTTGATCTAAATTAATAATTTCATTCAATTTTGTAATTTAAATAATAAGATAATCCATTTCATACAATTTCGTCACTTTTGACATTTTTACAAAATTACCCATAAAGTTTTACTTTTATTCAATTTAGTCCCTGAGCCTAAAACATGCAAATTAGCCATGCTAGCTGAATATTCATATATATATTCCTCCTCCTCCTCTCCATTCCACATCCTTGATGTATATATCATGCTTACAAGTAACATTATCTATAATTTCACTATTAACTTATATGTATATTCAAAGCTATCCGTCCGTGTCATAGTCACTAAATTATTTTTATCTTAAGATACAGAAATCCAAATTAAGATTCGCTAATTTTCTGTGAAACTAAACTCACATATATTCTTACCATAAAATTTTAGAATTTTTTCTTTAACCAATAAGTACAGTTTATTCTTTAAAGTTAGCCCTATTCTGCTGTCTGACAGTTCCAACCCTTCTTCACTAAGAATTAATTATCTTATTGTACAAGATTCAGATGATGTTCGTGCTTATTTATATTGAAAATAGAGTCATTAAGGATTTTAGACATATAAATTTAAGCCTTTAATTATTTTTCTCCAATTTTTTATGATTTTCCAAAGTCAGAACAAGGGAGCCAAAATCATTCTGACCTTGTCTCACTTAATTTATTATATCTCACAATTCAAAATTCCATTGCTTACACCATTTCTTTTATAAGAAACTAGACTCAATAATATTTAATTCCATATTTTTTTAATCCTATAATTAGATTTCTAAAATTTATGGTGATTTTTCAAATTTAGCCTACTGCTGCTGTCCAAAACTGTTTTAGTGCAAGATGTTTATTTACCATGTTTATAACACCTTTATTTTCTTTCTCTACACTATTTCTCATTACTTTCTCTTATTTTCTCTTCACTAACATATCAATAACATAATAACATATATAAGAAAACTCTACATTAACATCAATTCCATGCTTTTTCAATAATATTAATCTTAAAAATGTATTGAAATCTTGATGTTCTTACCTTGCTCCATTGATTTCAATCTTTAACTTGATTTTCTCTCTCCTCCAGCTTCTATTTCTTGAATCTAACTTAATATTGTAGCTCCCCATAGTCTCCTTGTGATCTTTCTCTCTTGATGGCTATGGAAATTCTTTTGATTTCTAGGTGAAAATGGTGGATTTTTGGTGGAAGGACCAAATTGTAAAGAAAGCAAAACTTTCTTTTTTTCTCTCTTCTTCTCACGTTGGTTTGCATGGGAAAGATGATGAAAATTCTTCATCTTTCCCTCCTTTTATACTTAATAAATAATAATAAAATAATAAAATATCTTATTAAAATATTAATAAAATAATATTTGTCTAATTAATAATTATAAAATATCATCAACTTCATCATTACTTTCTAGATTTCTCTCTCTTCCAATTGACCATTTTTCCCTTTGTGATCTTTTAAAATTTCATCATTGAATATCACATAATTTGGTAAAATTATGATTTAGTCCCTAATAATTCTTTTCCTATTCAATTTAGTCCTAATTCATCCATTTTCCTTAGTTTCTAGATCATTCCACTCTTAAAATATTTTCCCTATTAGTCCTTCAAAATTTTCATATTTACACTTTAGCCCTTCAAATTTTGAGTATTTACTCTTGTGCAACAAAACTTTTCTCACTTTTATAATTTAGTCCTTTCTTGATTTAACATATCATAATATACTTCCCAATGTTGACATAACTCAGAATTTTCCCTTTTTGTCACTTTATTTCCTTATTTTACTATATCAAGGATAATATATTACTGTAAAAATTTTCAGGATATTACATTTCTCTCCCTCTTAAAATAAATTTCGTCCTCAAAATTTCCTTGTTTTCTTTTGATCATGAACTTCATTATTTTTATAATTCTATAGTTTCTTTCTGCACATAACCTAGTTTATCATTTATATCCATTCTCTATCCTTTCATTTCACAAGTTATTTTTAATTCAATATTTCATATTTGCCTTTCAGAGCTTCCACCAACAGAAATTAGAAGATAATATCATATGAATCTTAGTATCAAGTGTTCTATCACATATATTGGCTTGGAAAACCAAAGAGAGATAGAGTAATATCACTTGTGAATCAATCATACTTGCGAAAATTTCTGTCTATTAGCATATTTATCCAACCTTTCCATATAATGGTTATAGCATCCAAACATGAACAGTTGTATATACCTCTGAAAATATCAGTACATATAAGACACCGATATAAAATCCCAAAAATCTACTGTAATATACCTAATTATAATAGCTATATTAAAATATTTTTGCAATTTATTCACCAATCCATTGACTAGTATAGTCATCAATAATTTCACATCATTCAGTTCACTCAAGAAACTAACTTGGAAGAAATTTTCAGTTAACCATTCTGTAAATACCATATCTGAATAAATCAATATTCCTATAAATAACTTCTTTCTTTAGCAGTGGTACTGTATATCCCAAGTAGTTTTTAGAAAAAATCTAATATCTCTATTCAGAACCCATCTTCACTTATTAACTCATTCTCAGTTTTGACTGCATTATCAATTGCTCAACTATTGAACTTTTTCACTTTCACAGTTTTGAACTTAATCAATATAAATCTCATAAATTTCATTGCATATAACTATACTAGTAAGGGGGTAGAGATCGTAAAGCCTCATAATTTAATTTTCATGTATTTACTCATATAACTTAGCATTTATCATTCTCAAGTACTATAAAACATTTATCCGTATCTTTACGAGTTTTGTTTCATCGCAATCAATCATTTTTACTCAAAGATAATCCTTTACCTTGTAATGAAAATTGTTTACCTTTTTAACAGAGGCCCACTAGACTAAACAGAACACTTAAAATATACGGAACTGATATAGAGGTGCATTATTATGCACTATTAAACAAGAGCACTAAAGTGTTATACAGATAGCACAGATGTGCTAAACGGAGAGCATTAATGTGCTAATAATCAAAGAGCGTGCTAGAGTTCCTTAATGGCATGCCACTAATATTCTAGTAGTTCTAAATTCCATCTACTTGAGCATTAAAATTGAATTTCATACATTTAAATACTTTACAATTTAATCCTTGAACCAATAATCCGTATATTTATATATTCTCTATCTTTAATACATGTAATATATTTCAAAATTCACTAGTCATTCGTAATTTTCTAATAATTCTTATCATGTACTTCATATATCACTATCCAATTCAAATTTCACTTTCAATTCATTCGTAACTCAATTTAATTTCACTTTCTCATCAATATACCATACTTTAAGTGCTTTAATATTGCATGTATGGTAAGTATATATATAATTAATGTGATGTTGTACCATGCCTTAATGCTTAAAATTTTATTATGAATTATGCTTGATTATTCCATGAGTATCTTATTGGTGCTGTGGATATTGAAATCGACATTACGAGCAAGCTCAATGGAAATGTGGTATCGAAGAATCCCTTTTGAACTTAGGAATAGTTTAGGAAACAAGTGACATGTCACTAGGAACTACGTAATCTGAGCTCATGAGTTGCGGTCTGAGTTCAGGATATATGTTACACATGTTTTGGCATTTTGGGTAATGGTTTTATATGTCTACCGGTGGCTGGATAGTCCAGCATGTGTTGCGGATACCCGACAGCTTATGTGAGCAGCCCGTGTAGCTACATCCTGATCGATAGCTTGTGTGAGCTGACCCGTGAGTAACTCGAAAGTGAGAGACATGTGATATATGATATGGGGTAGCGATGGCTATGTATAGGACACTTAGGTGTGGGTTTTGATGTATCCAATGGTATTCCAAGTGTTCAACGGGTAGTTCTAAGAGAAGTTAATGGGTAATCTTGATGAATACGACAAGGACGAGAAAGTAAATTATTATGTGCAAGTGGGCACAGGTATGTACATCGAACTCATGAGAATGACATGAGATATGATGAACTTGTGGTAAGAATATATATATATATATATATATATGTAGAATAAGTTTAAGAGATTTGATAAAATACAAGATTATGTTCATTATGTTAAATGTATGATTAATGCATGTTTAAGTTGCATTTTATTTGCATGTGAACTTACTAAGCTTTAATGCTTACCCCCTTCCTTTCTTCTTATAGTGTCGCCAAGCTAGATCAGGGATCGGAGGATGTCGGTGATTCGATCACACTATCAATTGAATATTTAGGTATAGTTAGTCTCGTCATTTTGAGTATGACATGTATAGGGACTTGGTCTTTTTGTTATGTGTCATATTGATTAGCCAAATGTGCTGGCTCTTGATGATGTTATGGTTCAAATTGTATATGGCCATGAGGGGTGGCTCATATTGATTATTTGGGTTATAACCCTAATTTGTTATGCATGCATGCAAATGTGTTTATGTTTGTTGTGGTTGTTTGATGAATGTGTGATGAGATGTGGGTTACATGCTAAAGGTATGTGTTTGATGAGCTTGTGGTTAATTTTGTTAATAAGTGTGATGGATGCATGTATATTTAATGTATGAAATATGATTAATGAGTATGACAATAAATGTGATATAATGATGAATAGATGTGAAATTGGTGTGGAATGCCATATGAAAGCCTAATGGTTTAAGTATGTGATATGTTTACACTAATAAGTCATAATTTACCTAAGAATGTGAATACTTGAGTAGTCAAATGTGCCATGTTGCATGCTATGAAGTGGGATTGAGTATGGGAGTGTTTAAGGGGAAAATGGCCTAGAATTTGTTCACACGGTTAGCCACAAGGGCACGTGTCTTGGCCGTGTGTGACACACGGTCTGCCCCATAGGCGTGTGGTCTAGCCGTGTGTCCCTTGCACCTTAATTAATGCAAAACAGAATGCCCATGTAATGACCCAAATTTTACGATTATCGGAAAAGTGTATTTTTGGGTATCCGTTGCTGAAAAATGGATCCGTAAATATTTATCAAAAAATATTCACAAAGTTAATTGAGTAGTTAATTAGAGTTTAATCAAATGAATTATGTAGCTCTGGATTGGATAAAAGTGAATATTATAATTGTTTAATGACTTGTGAATAAATCGTGGAAAGCTATATAGGTTAGTAAGTGAAAAGAATGAAATAAGTTACAATAAATTTATCTATGAATTAAATAATTGAATAGTTATGATTGTTATATGATTTTAAGTGTTTGTTATATTTTTATTTTATTAAGTGTTCGGATTATAGAAATACCACTGAGTATACCCATACTCAGCGTACCGTTTATTTCCGTGCGTAGGTTAAGTTAAAGTAAGAATGTCGAATCAGCATCCCAGACCTATCCCGAATTCAACGAGGTAAAGAGTGTTAATTGTTGATAATGGCATGTACCTAGGGTGTCTTATGTATTTCATTTTGAATGGTGAATGTAAAAGTGAAATAAGTAGATTTAGGTTTTGGTAATGGTATATAATAGGACTTGACTAATTTAGTATAAATTTGATTTATTTGATAAAATTTGATAAATAATTAGAATTGAGTATTGGATAATATATAAAATGTGTAAATTTAGCAAGTTTTCAGCATATTTAAATTTTAGATTGGTTGAACATAGGTATTTTATGTAAATTGTCTGATAGGTTCCGTAATGCTCCGTAACCCTGTTCTGACTACGATTTGGGGTTAGGGTGTGTTACAGCCCAGTAGTAAACACACGGGAAGAGACACGACCATGTGTCTCAACCATGCGGAGGACATGGGCTTAGGGCATGGGTGTGTGCCCAGGGCGTGTGAAGTTTACACTTGATTTTTGAAATTTAATTTGCCAGACGGCCTAAGCACACGGGCTTGTGCCTTGACCGCATGACCCTATTTTGTTGATGACATCATAGTTAGAGAGTTATACGGGCTGAGGACACGGGCGTGTCCCAAGCCACATGAGCGTGTGTATGACCACAGCTTACCCACACGGGCGTGTGACTCTCCAAAGTATAAAAAATTTCTAAGTGTAGTAAAAGTTCCAAAAGTTCTCAGTTTAGTCCTAAACCGCTTCCAACGTATGTTTTGGGCCTTATAGGCACTTATAAAGGACAATTTGTATGTGATTGAATGGATTTGATTTGAATGAAAATTTTATGGCCCGATTTTGTATGTTTGTTTACGTTTATGTCCGGTAATGCCTCGAATCCTGTTCTGGCGTCGGATACGGGTAAAGGGTGTAACATTATACATGTTAAATGAGTACATTTTGTGGAAAGCATATGTGCATGGAAACTTTATTTTTGTTGAGCCTATATATGTTTTGATGTTATTATGGAATATATGACTAACAAGAGCAATGAGGATGTGTGTAGGGCTTGAGGTAAAATTGATTGAATATGCCTTACATAGTTACCTCAAAATAGACTTAATGGTAAGTTAAATACCATTTTATACGAACTTACTAAGCACTTTATGCTTTCTTAGTTTTATTTCCCTATTTTAGAGTAAATCAGAAGCTCATTGGATTGGAAGCTTGGCGGAGATCACTCACACTATCCAGCGGCCCATGTCGGTACAATATGGTAAATCAAATTGTTGTTGTAATGGCATGTATAGGTTATATTGGTCATATTGGCAAGTGAATGTAAATGATTATTGTAATCTAGCCATTGGAATGGCTAGTGATGATTATGTTTTGGTACATGTATATATATGTATTTAAGTTTATTTTATGGAGATAACATAAGTGTTTATTATTGATTGATTGAGAAAGGTTAAATGAATATGCTTATAAAAGGTGAGATTTAAGCAAGAATGCATGTAACAATATATCATGATTATATAAATTGCTTGAATTCAATGCTTGGATTGGTTGGTATTTGAGTGTAAGTTTGGTGCAGGAATTTGGTATGATTTTGGGTGAGAAATGAAGCTAGGAATGGCTTTATGTAACACCCTTAACTCGTATCCGTCGCTGGAATAGGGTTATTGAGCGTTACCAGAATTTTTCAGAACATTTGCAGATAATTCAAACATTTACTATTCATTCCTCGAGATTTATTCATAACATCCCTTAAATGGACCCTCGAGGCCCAAAACGAGCATTAGAATCGAGTCGAGACTTAATCAGAAATTCTAAGAATTTTTCGTGAAATTTCAAAATTTTTTCCTAGTTACAGGGCTCACACTCCAGTGTGGTCTAAGGGACACGCCCGTGTGACCCTAGGACAAGCCCGTGTTGAGGCCGTGTTTGACCCCGTGTAACTCTCTGACTTGCGCACATGGCCATGCCACATGCCTGTGTGCTAGGCTGTGTGGTTAATTAAATTCTTTCGAAATTAGGTGCATGTTTCACACGGCCAAGACACAGGCCTGTGTTTTAGGCCATGTAGCACACGGAATTCTGAGCATTCTTTTTTCTCAAATTTAAGATGCAGAGGACACATGGCCTAACCACACGCCCATGTACCAGGCTGTGTGTCACACATAGTCTAGACACACGCCCGTGTGTCTGCCTGTATGGACAAAATAAAGCCATTTCTAGCTTCATTTCTCACCCAAAATCATACCAAATTCCTGCACCAAACTTTCATCCAATTACCAACCAATCCAAGCATTGAATTCAAGTAATTCATAACATCTAACATGATATATTATTACATGCATTTATGCTTAAATCTTACCTTTCACAATCAATCAATAATAAACACTTATGTTATCTCTATAAAGTCAACTTAAATACATATATATACATATAGTTACCAAAACATAATCATCACTAGCCATTCCAATGGCTAGATTACAGTAATCATTTACATGCCAATATGACCAATATAACCTATACATGCCATTATAGCCATAATTGCTTTAACATATTGTATTGACATGGGCCGATGGATAGTGTGAGTGATCTTCGCCAAGCTTCCAATCCAACGAGATTTTGATTTACTCTAATACAAGGAAATAAAACTAAATAAGCATAAAATGCTTAGTAAGTTCGTATAACATGGTACTTAACTTACCATTCATTCTATTTTGAGGTAACTATGGAAGGCATATTCAATCAATTTGACCTTAAGCCCTACACACATCCTCATTTCCCTTGTTAGTCATATATTTCATAAATACATCAAAAACATATATGGACTCAACAACAATCAAGTTTCCAAGAACATATGCTTTCTACAACATGTATTCATTCAATAAGAATAATTCATCTCATTATTACAAGTATAATTTCATGCTAGTTCATTTTGAGTTCAGATCATTTCATATTAGAACTTTACTCATATTACTCGAAATATCAAGGCCATGATTAGTATACTCAAGGTGTACAAGTCTATAATCAAGAATGAACATATATTCATCAAATAAAGTCCATGTAAAAATATCATCATCTCATGTTTTCATATATCATTTTTCATGTATCATCCTTTTCCAGTATTTCAGACGGATACGTGTAATAACTCATTTCTTACTCATGTCTTCTCATGTCAAGATTTTTACCCATTGAATTTATTTGAAATATCGATGATTACACATGTAGTACACTCGAGGTGTACAAATCAGGATCCGTCAATTTATATTCAATGGTACCCATAACGTACTATTTTAGAGAGTACACTTTCGAGCCACACATGTATACAACAGGATTACCAGTCTAGGCTAAATCCTGTCTATAATATTTATACTCAATAGAGCTTAGTTAGGATTACCAGTCCAGGCTAAATCCTTTTTATGACATATGCTCTAAAGAGCTTGATCTGGATTACCTGTCCGGGCTAAATCCAATCCATAACATATGTTCGAGAGGACTTATATTAGGATTACGCATTCAAGCTAAATGCTTTCAGAAATGAGGTCAATAGGATTACTCGTCCGAGCTAAATCCCACCAGCAACAAATGCAGGACCTCATTCATTTTGGGAAATCACCTTTATCCATCGATTTTCATTTATTCAATCGAGATTTAAACATTTTTCAAGCATTATCAGACATGTGATTATTTCATGCATACATAAGATTCATATAATTCAAGTAAACATATTCCACATTCATTCCAAGCATAAAAGTAAAATTTCATCGTTTATCCATTATCATCTATTGGGCATTATCATTTAATTTAAAATTTTTATTTATCAGGTTTGATCGGATATGTAATCATTTCACATATTTATGAAATTTATACAATTTACATAAACACAATCAATGCAAGCATGTAAATAAACACAATTTAGTTACACGAACTTACCTCGACAAATGTTCGTGTACATAACATCTACTAATCCGACATTTTCCTCTTTTCCTCGTTCTAGCTCCAAATTTGGTCTATCTGGATCTATACGAGTAAATTTTACATCAATTTATTACATTTCATATTCAAGTGGACTAAATTTACATTCTAGGCAAAATTACCATTTTGTCCCTAACTTTTCTCTAAATTCTCATTTTGTCTCTAGGATCAGAAAATGAAATTTGTGTAATTTAATTCTTATTCCAAGCCTAACCAAAATTTCACCATAAAATTTAAAGCACATATATTCTAAAAAATTTAGAATTTTTCTTCAAATTTTACAACTTTACATTTTAGTCCCTAAATCATATTTTAATCAAAAACCACTTTGTAAAAGTTGTTTATCTATCAATAACGTTTCATTTTCTACCATAAATTTCAAATTTACAGCATATTCATCCATGACCCAATTTTCATACCTTGATAACTTTTCAAATTAATCTCCCAAATAGATAGATTAAGCTATCCCAATTTCAAAAATATCAAAATTACTGAAAACAGGACAAGAAAACTTACCCAATTTGGCCAAGAAAGCTTGCTTTCTCTTTCCTAGGGTTCCCATGTATTATTTTGGGGAAGAAGATGATATAAATGATTTTTATTGATGATATAAATGATTTTTATTTCTATTTAATTAATTCATCATCTTTAATTATTTTGATTTCCAATTTAGTCTTTAGCCTTTTTCTAATTTTCCATGGATGAATCATCCAACAATATCTTCTAAATTTTTACTAATTACCATATAAGGACCTTAATTTTTGAATTTCGTAGCTATTTAATCCTTATAGCTACTAGAATTAAACTTTTGCATTTTATACGATTTAGTCCTTTCCCTAATTAAACACATAATTGATAAATTTTTTGTATCAAAATTTTCACATGATATTTCTAACATAATACAGACCATGTAATAAAATAAAAATTAATTTTATTTTTCGCTCAGATTTGTGGTCCCAAAACCACTATTCCGATTTCAACAAAAATGGGTTGTTACACTTTATTTTGTCCACATTGGTAAACACACGGGCGTGTGTCTAGTCCTTTGTGACACACGGCCTGATACATAGGTGTGTGGTTAGGCCGTGTGTCCCCTGCATCTTAAATTCGAGAAAACAAAATGCTCAAGATTGAGCACATGGGTAGAGACACGGGCGTGTGTCTCAGCTGTGTGTGCTACACGGCCTGGAACACGGGCGTGTATCTTGGCTGTGTGAAACCTGCACCTAATTTTGAAAGAATTTAATTAACCACATGGTCTAGCACACGGGTGTGTGGCATGACCGTGTGCACAAGTTAGAGAGTTATACGGGGTTCAACACAGCCTGTAGCACGGGCGTGTCCCTCGGACCACACGGGTGTGTGTGCCCTGTAACTTGGAAAATTTTTAAAAATTTGCAAAAAATTCTTAGAGTTTCCGATTAAGTCCCGATTCGATTCCAATGCTCATATTGGGCCTCGAGGGTCCATTTAAGGGACATTATGAATAAATCTTTGGAAATGAATAGTAACTGTTATGAGTTATTTGAAAAAGTTTTGAAAGTTTTGGTAATACTTCGTAACTCTGTTCTGGTGACGGATATGGGTTTGGGGTGTTACAAGTATGAATGCACTTCTTATGACATTTAGGTAGTTACTACTCTTTTTTATTGATTTCACTCATTAATCATGAAAGAAATTGGAGGGATTTGGCTTAATTGGCTTTGAAATGGTGAAAATGACTTATTCAAAAGAAAATCAAAACTTGGATATAGTGCTTTGGAGGGTAACGTGAAAGGCTTTAAAAGGTGGATAGGTTTTCTTTCCACCTTTCTTCATTTTTCTACACTTTTCCAATAAAATATCCTTAGATTTTAATGATTAAATTAAAAGTTTATATTTGACCCTCCAATCAAAATTTGACACAATTTAGTCCATAATCATTACACTAACCATATTTATCTAATTTACCTAATAACCATTTTGCCTTTTAACTTTTTCTATAAATACCACTCACGAGTCATGTCTCTTTTTGGTAAAATTTCACCTCTAGTCCTTCCTCATTTTTCCTCCATTTCAATTTAATCACTCTAACTTTCAAATTTCTCATTAATGACCCCAATACTTTTCACTCTCTTACAATCTAGTCATTACCCTAGATTTATTTCTCTCAATATACAGAATTTTCCAAATACGTTCAGTATCTGTCTTTATTGTCTTACAACACTGATAATTTCCCATTTCTGACTTTCTTAGATTATAATTGATTCACCATTTATTTATCACTATTTCAAATTTGTGAAATTCTGGGGATGTTACACTTTTCACCTTTCTGAAACCAAAAGTTTAATAAAATGACATCCTTGACCATCGGTGTCACACCCGATTTCCCTTAAAACTTAGAAAAAAATTAGGAACTTTAGGTGTTAAATTGAAAAAGATCGTAAGTTGGTGATCTCTATTAGGAAAACAAGAAAAGTTATAAATAATATTACACAAGGTTGAAATCCAACCATAGTTTTGTTGGAATAGAACTAGTCAGAATAGAACTAGTCAGTCCTTTAGTAGGGGGGCAAAATGATTGAATATGGGTGGGTTTTACACGATTGAAGATCGTGCGAGAAAGGCTATAAATAGTTGGAGAGTGACTTCCCGGAGGAGACTTTTTCTTCAATCTATTTCTTCTTCATTTTCTTTCTTGGTCGCTTCGAGGAAACAATGATTAAAGAAAGCTCTACATGGAGTGATGATTGTGATATTTAAGTTAGAAAAATGGAGATCCAGTAAGCTGGTAGGGTTTTGAATCCTTCAGTATACGTAAGATTTAGAAACTGAAGTTAAGGGCCTCCAGAAACCATTTTAAAGATTCTGCATATTTCTGGAAGATTGAGTTTTAAAATGGGATTACTAAGCTTACTATGACTTGCTTGTTTTTCTTAGCTTCTAGGAGAAAGGAAATTCTTACATCCAGAAAAGCTAAACGGACAAGGCGAAGAAGTAAGGTGAGTTGCTGCACTCAACCCTTGAAATGCTAAATATGTTGTAAGGTTGTATGGGTTTATAAGTACCCACTATCCTAGTTTATGACTCCATAGCGGTTAGTTATAAAATGCTTGTAATGCATGTGAGGGGAATATTTCCAGGTTTAGACGAAGTTAGGAAAGGAAAATGGGAAAGAGATGATTTTGTTAGATACTACCATACGGTGTTGCTATGTGCACCGTGATGAACGAAGCTCCAGGCCTTGCGAAGGGGATACTATGGTGTTTGAGCATTAAGGTATAAGATTGTGAATAGAGGAATGAGAAAGATCATGGTTAGGCGATGGAACCAATCAAAGGCTATACACCTAAAATGAGTGAGACCATAGTTGAAAGACGCCATGGCATCATGATATAAATGAGTAAGATCATGGCTGAAAGACAGTATGACATTATGGTAAATAGGATTAAGACCATAGCTAAAAGGTGCCATGACATCCTAGTAGTCCACCGAGACAGCAAACATAGGATAAACTACGTAAGACTATAGCTGAAAGATGTTATGGCATCATAGATAGTTTGATGGGACATTAAACACGGGATAGTTTGATGGGATATTAAACATGGGATAGTCCTCTGGGATGATAAACACGGGGTAATGTCGTGTAAGACTATAGTTGAAAGATGCTAGGGCATCGTAGATAGTTTGCTAGGATGATAAACACTAGGATACTGAAGTGAAGGATCGTAGTTAGACTATGGAAACTAATGGAGCTCGCCAAGACATTAAACTTGGAAGGGACATATTGTGTAAGACAATAGATTAACTATGGAAGCATAGAGAGTCTACTGGGACAATAAATGAGTAAAAAATCAGAACAAAAGTTGTGTGACAAACCGCATTAAGGAAAATGAAAGTGTGGGCATGTATTAGTGTAACACTCCTAACCCATATCCGTCACCGGAACAAGGTTACGAAACATTACTAGAGTTTTTCAGAACATTTATAGTTAATTCATAACATTTACTATTCATATTCAAAATCATACATAATCAATTATATTATCCTTCAAATGGACCCTCGAGGCCGAAATTATACATTAGAAGCAAGTCGGGACTAATCTGAGAACTTAGGAAATTTTTCACTTAATTAAGCTCAATATCAGAACTGATTGAATTCTATCACTTTAATTCATATAACACTTACCGTTTATTGTCAAATTAGAGAACGTCTTACGGATTTTAGTACATCGTTTGCTTAAAGCCATAGTCTAGCTATGGTCTTACACATATATTACCATGACCTTGCCATGGTCTTGCACATATCGCCATAGCCTCGCTATGGTCTTTCACTTTATTATGATGCCATAACCCTACTATGGTCTTACACGTACACACATATACTGCCATGGTCCAACCATGGTCTTACGTTCACAATGCCATAATCCAGTTATGGTCTTTTCACTGAAATGCCATAACCTAGCTATGGTCTTACATTGCACACTTTTCCATGGTCCAACCATGGTCTTTTCCATCAATTCGTCACTAATCACAGAACGATTGTACTCAATCCTGCGTTCTACTCAATTTGAAATTTTGTTTCAATTTTTATTTTATAATAATAGTCATGGTTCCACAATAAAGATATGAAATAATACATTATATAATCTTTAATTTTAACAATCAATCATAAAATTTAACCATATGAACTTACTAAGCTTTTATAAGCTTACTTTTGTGTGTTAAATGTTCATTGTAGATTAACAAGAGTTCAGAGGATTAGATCAACACATCGGGCCATACTATCCAGATTTCACCGGTAGATTTTGTAAAATAACTTATTGTTTATATGGCATGTATAGGATAGAATTAAAAGAAAGTAAACTTACAAAATGGTTATGAATGGCTCATATACATATAAGTTGGTTTATGTGCATGTATTTAATAGTATCTAATAGTAGTCAAAGAATGGAATTACATGGTAAGTTATGCAAATGAGTAGTGTGATGATACATTAGGTTTAAAACATGATATTTGACTTGATTTGGTTGCTTGGTTGAATAATATTGGTGTAAGGAAATGTGTAAACAGGTTAGTTTTGGAAAGGGTGAGAAAAGTGGCCTTAAAATAGCCTATTTTCATCCACATGGATATCTTCATCGCGTGTGACACACGGTTTGGCACATGGGCATGTGGTCCGACTGTGTGTCCCCTGCATTTTAAATTTGAGAAACAGAATGCTCAGAACTGAGTACATGGGCAGAGACACGGGTGTGTGTCTTAGCCGTGTGTGCTACACGGTCTAGAAGATGGGCGTGTGTCTTGGCTGTATAAAAACTTCACCTTAATGTTTTGCAAGTCAAAGCGTTACATAGGTTAGGGATACGACCGTGTGACTTGTGTCACTTGGCCGTGTGAGCCACATGGCCTACCTACACGGGTGTTTGACCCTTGTACATGAGAAAAATTTTGAAATTTCGTGAAAAATTTCCTAAGTTCTCGGATTAGTCCTGACTTGCTTCTAATGTATAATGTGGGCCTCGAAGGTCCATTTGAAGGATAATATGATTGATTATGTATGATTTCAAATATGAATAGTAAATGTTATGAATTAACTATAAATGTTTTGAAAAACTAGTGGTGCCTGGTGTAAGACAAACGAAAGTTGGTATAACTGAGGATCGTAGATAAAGATCCACCAATAAGTGCCATCAAAGGATGCTCAGTGAAACCCTATACGTTAGGGGGTTTCCATGAGAATGCAGATTAGTACATAAGGAAAAGAAGGGTTAGATAGAACCCATTGATGAAAAAGAGTAATGAGATAATAAATATGCCTGTCGAGGCTATTCCTCTATAAGGGGAAAGCATTTAGGAAGTATTCGCCAAGTGGTGAGTTATAAGGGAATGCAATATGAAAGATAAATCATGAAATCAGATGGAAATACAATGACATTCGACTGAGTACTAAAGGTCATAGTGGGTCGTAGCAGAAGGTCAAGCTATGCTTAAGGGTATAGTAATTTAACTAAGTAGATTATAAAGAAGTAATCCGACCACTACTTAAACTAAGCAGGATTTAGTCTGCCAGGGTGATGTGGGACCTTATTAGCTATACCAAAGGATGAGAGGTGAGAAAGTTACTAGGAATTAATATAAGGAAAGAGTCTGCCACGGACTAAATAGATTGAGGATATTCACCAAAGACTTTTAGGAAGGTAAGTTGGGAGGCCACATTAATAAGGCATATTGGTGAGAAGATGAGAACCACTTGGGCATAAATAAGAGAAAGGAAAAGAGCTCCCAGATATGGCGAGACATTTAGAAGAACTATTGAAGAAGGTTGTTAGAGTAGTCAGAAGGAAATCACTCAACGGTTTATTCACTAGTGGATAGGATCGAGAATAAGAAAGGTCCATTATGACAGTTTAAGAGAAATGTCTCAAACGGGTAGGGAGTTGTTGTATTATTATTATTTAATTGAACCCCAACAAGGTGGGGTACATTTTTTGTAATGAAGAAACTCACTAAGTTCATCTAAACTTACAAGGCTTATTTTATGATTGCAGGATATACGAGATAAGGAAATCGAGGAGGAACCAAGCCAGATTGGGTGGAATCGAGGATTCACTTGGGTAGAATCATGCACATAGGAAGGGGGCACCTTTAGGAACTTCGCCTTGGGGGTGAATATATTGTAATTATGTATTTCCCTTAAGGTGGAGTAGTGATAGCGAACTGTATTTAGAAATTTTTCTCTCTTGTAAGTTAATTTTATAAATAAGTAAAATAGTTTGATTTTAAAATAATTTGTACTAAGTATGTCTGATTCACTGGTGACGCCTGTGGGTGGGGGTGTTACAATCGATCTAGCTGTGGGAATCTATAATGAGATATGGTTTCAGATCTAAAAAAAAATCAAAACTACATGAAAAGCTTTCAAGTTTTTTTTTGTTTTTAAAAAAATCAAAAAGAGAAAAGAAAAAAAAAGAAAAAGAAAACCGAAGAGCCTTAAAGTGTTTATAAAAGAAGAAAAAAACACTTTCAAACCTAATTTTCGGCCATCGTATATGGGTGCTTCGGCATTGAATTAATTTATATTTTAAATTTAGGTGTTTTATATTTGGGGTTTATTTAGTTATTTATTAGTTTTAGGGATTTCAAATTAATTTAATTTTTAAAATTTATTGTAGTTTCCTTTTAGGATTTTTCTTTTGTATTAGAGTAGATTTTAAACTTTTTAATTTTAGGATCTTAAATATCATTTTTAATTAAATTCTAGAAATTTATACTAGATTAGATATTAAATGTAGTGATATGATTTTTGTTAGTGCTAGAATAGTCGATTTCGAGGCCAAATATTCTAATTCAAGTTTATGTGACAATTTCATTCGAGGAGTTTACATGATTTATACTAAATTGTAAATTGATAAGCTGTAAAAGTAACATATTCTAATCCCATTCTTAATGCGTTTTTGGATGATTAATTATGTAAATTAGTGAATTTGATGCTCTTAATCGTTTAAATTCATGTTTCTATACTTAGGAGAGCATTTGGAGAGAAAAGAGCGAAAAGTGAGCCAAAATCGGAAAAATAAAGTTGTTTCCAGGATCCACACGGCTTGGGCATTTCCATATGGGCTGGCCATATGCCCATGTGCCAGCCGGTGTCGATTTCGCAACTTGCTTCCTAGATATGTGGAAAAACCCAATTTTTAGGCTTTCTGAGCATTCTAAAGTCTAAAAATACCAATTAGAAGAAGAGCTATGGGAGAATCAGAGGAGATCAAAGAGAACACTCGAAGAATGGCATTAGAATCAACTCGGAAGTTGAACCTCCTCAAGATCAAAGATCTCCATTTAATTTCTTTCGAATTTTTATTGAGTTTCTTTATGTCTTATGGTTATTCTGACTCTGAGATGTTTCTATTCAAGATTATGAGCTAAATTCCCTAGATACCTAGGAAGGATGAAACCTATGATGAATCTTATTATTTAATTTCTGTTTTTAGGCAATAACTACCTGATTTTTGTTCTCAATTATGTATGCTTATTTCGTATTTTAATATTTTTAGGATATTAATTCATGTTTAATGTGCTTGTTTTAGTGGAGCAAAAGTCCCTGTTTAAGAGTAGATCTAGCATAATTGACTGGAGTTGCATGCAATCCTATAAATAGAATGACATAAATCTACTGGATTAGAGTAAAATCTAATAGGGGAATTCATAGATCGAGCTAATGCAACAATAGCAGTTTTAATTATAAAGAGATTTCAATTAATCAACCTAGAGTTAGTTGTTTTTTCTCTCGAAAGAGATATTAACATAATTTAGGGATTTCTATGGATCAAGACACAAGTGAATAAATAGTTAAATTCAGATTCATAATAATAGGTGAAGTCTAGGTGGATTCTTTCCTAGTTATTGTCTATCTCATTGGTTATCTACGATTATTTTCCTATTTCATTCTCTATTATGTTACTAGATAAATTAGATTAGTAAATTTAGATGAAAAACAATCACTCCAATTTGTCGGCTAAATAATAGAAAAATGGTAATTACAAGTACTTTTAGTCATCGTGGATACGATATTTCCTACTCACCATAACTATACTATTGTTCGATAGGTGTGCTTGTCTTAGTCGTATCTATAGTTAGTTTAGTAACTATCAAGTTTTTGGCACCGTTGTCGGGGACTAAAATATTGGGAACACTTGATTTTTATTAATTTAGCCATTTGTTTTTATCACATTTTATTTTGTTTTTAGTTTATTTTTATTTTCTAATTTTTCTTTTGTTTGCTTCTCGCAAGTTCCTTTAGTTTATGCCTAGAAGAAACCCGTCGGGACCATTATTATTTGATAGTGAGATTGAAAGTACAGCTCACAGAAATCATAGATAACCAAGGCAAAGTCGACAGAGTATAGTAGACGAGCAAGAGGACGTTATTATTATTACTAAGAAGATGGGTGATAATCAGAATAATCATCTACCTCTTACAGTTGTTGCAAATCCAGATCTTGTTCCTCGTACAATGTACAATTATGCCAAGCCCATTCTAACTGGGCTGAATCGAGAATTGTGAGACCAACCATTACTGCGGATAATTTCAAACTGAAGCTGAACACTATTCAAATGATACAACAATTTGTTCAGTTTGATGGTTTGCAAGACGAAGATCTAAATACTCACTTGGCCAATTTCTTGGAAATCTGCGACACTTTCAAGATTAATGGTGTTTCTGATGACGCCATTGGTATAAGGTCGTTCCCCTTCTCGTTGAGGAACAAAGCTAAATAGTGGTTGAATTCTTTACCAAGAGGTTCTATCACTACATGGGATCAAATGATAGAGAAATTCCTATTGAAGTACTTCCCACTGGCTAAGGCAGCCAAGTTAATGAATGATATCTCTTCCTTCATTCAGATCGACTTAGAGACCCTATATGATGTATGGGAGAGATATAAAGACTTATTGAGATGGTGCCTTAACCATGGGTTACCTCTATGGCTACAGGTTCAAATCTTTTACAACAGTTTAAATCCCTCAACTAGGTAGTTGATCGATGTAGCAGCCAGTAGTACTTTGAACAATAAAACACCTGAAGTAGCTTATGAGTTTATAAAGGAGATGTCACTGAATAATTATCAATGGCAAGTTATGAGGACGAAGCCAATGAAAACAGTCGCTGTTTTTAACTTAGATGCGGTCACCATGTTATCGAATCAGTTAGAACTTTTAAATAAGAAAATTGATGGTTTATATGTTTCTACGTAGGTACATCCGGTGATGCAATGCGATGCAAATAGAGGTGGAATAAATAATCTAGAATATTTACCCTTCGGTCCTAGCATGGAGAATGAGCAAATAAATTATATGGGTAATAATTCTAGACCTCAAAATAACCCTTATAGTAATAACTATTGTAACACCCCAAACCCAGCCCAGACGTTATGGCCGGATCCGACATGCCACATCGAAGCGTTCAAAACATTTTAGTATTGTTGATCTAGAAGAACTTACTTAGTGTTTTAAAAGATAATTTCATTGTAGGTTAAAGTGAATGAAAGCTGTGCACCAGGTAGGAAACCGGGAAAGAGGAGGTGAGTCCATCGGACTGCTTAAGTACCAAGCTCCCTTCGGATCCAATCCTAGACATGTACACCGCCATTGCCACACCTTAACGTCATGCATATTTCCAGGAAACCAATTTGATTAAGTCCTTTTTAGGAAAAGTGATTAATTTTGGAAAATATTTTCATTGCGGAAGCTTTGCTTGTTGTCGTGTTATTTTGAAATCAATTACTGTTTTTGAAAACGCGCCCTTAAAGCTATCCAATTTCAACAGTTAAATATAAGTAATACCTATCTTAATAAAACATATTAAACCCATAAAAAAATAATTAAGCGACCTTATTACATTTAAAAAAACCTAAAACCTTAAACGTAAATAAAAGGACGTCTAGTTCACCAGAAGAAAATCAAACTTGCAGAACGTGTGGCCACTCCGAATCCCTCACAGCTCCAAGCCCTGTGACAGCCCTAAATTGACCCTAGTCGGAAAGTGGTTTCGGGACCACAAAACCGAGTCATAAAAATAATTAACCGTTATATTTGATGCTTATTATATGTATATAGGCATGTGTGAAAATTTCATGTTTGAATTTTGTTAGTTGTAAGTGAATTTTGCTAAATAGGACTTGTGTGAGAAAATTTAGAAATGTGCTAGGCAAATGTTAAAGTGGCCTATTGATACATGTTAGAAAATGTTTGTCCTTGCATGTCAAATTACCCAAAACTTACGATGGTGGCCGGCCATGCTATGGGTTAAAATGTATTATAGACATTTTATGTTAGTGTTTTATGTTAGGAATAATAAAATAAAGAACATGGGTAATAAAATAATAGTGGTTAGTAGGAGGAGAAACAAAAAAAAAAATTAGCTAGGTTGCTCCTCCATTGCCGTGAATTGAAGGAAGAAAACAAAGAAAAAAAAATGTTCATCTTTTAACATCCTTGGCCGAAAATGCTAAGAAGAAGGGGGAAGGGGAAGTAAAATATTCGGCCACTCTTTCTAGTCTTGAATAAGGTATGTAATTCATGGTAGCTTTTGGAATTGTTGAATGTATTAAGCTAGTTACTAAGTCCCTTAGTTAGCCCATGTTCAAATTTTGAATCTTGTTGGTAACATGAGCAATCGGTCATGAGAAAATGTTCAAGAAATGGTTGTTGTTCATGTTATTTGGATGAGAAATGGTGAGTTTTGTTGTTTCATGTTAAAGTTAGGTGAATGATGATAGATGAGTGTTTGAACTATAAAAAGAATCATAGGTGAGCATTAGATACTAAGGAAAAGAATCGGCTACCTTGTTATGAGCTAGGGCGAATGTGAGTTTGGTTGTGTTTGAATATTACATGCTTGGTAGAATGGTGGATGAAAGTGCGAATGTGGTCTTTGGTTTGGGCATAAGGAATAATAGTATGCATAGGTTTCGGCTTTGGTAGTACCTATGTAATTATAATTAGTTCATTTGATGGTTTGGCATGAGGTGATAAGTAAAAGTTTAAAGGTAGCTTAAGTTAATTGATTATATGTGTGTATGCTATTAGAAATTCAAGGAATTCTTGGCAAAAATGTGGTTAGGGGTTAAGTCATGGGAACTTGGGGGTATTCATATGTGGACCTTAAGATTTTGTACACTATGACTATGTGAGTTAGGTGTTAAATAACTTAATTATGTGTATGCATGACCAAGTATAATCGGCCACATGAGTAAAGAAATGGGTTAATTGATATGTGGTAAATGTTAAGTGTTAAACGAAATGGAAATGATATCATATTGGAATATGTATACTCGACCACATGAATGCATACATAGATTGGTGTTGCATGTATTCGGCTATAGGTAAGCATATTGATGATTCTATCTTGACTTAGATAATCGGCTAAAGGAGAATATTAGCTAATATGTTGAATTTGATTCATGATTTCATGCATATGACTCTAATGTCCAATATATATATGGACTAAGTACCTTGAATTTCTCTCGATGTTCAAGATGATTAAATCAATTTATTTGTTAAATTAAGCTCAAGAGCAAAGGGGAACTAAATCTGATAAAGGAAAGGAAAAAGTAATTGAATAGCCGTTGAAGTCGTTCGATAACATCCGAGGTAAGTTTTCGAGTAATGGAACTTAGTTTATGATTTGATTAAGTCATGACATATAGCATAATAAATAAACGGAGATATAATGATTCAACTTGAATTATATATTGAGGTGACTAGTTTATACTTGTGACGGGTAGCTGAATATGGTAATGCTTGATAAGTGACTTGTGTTTGAATTCTAGTTATGAAAATGAAATATAGATGCGTCATGATTTATTGATATGTGCATGAATATCCGGATGATAACCGGGCTAAGTCCCAAGGCATTTGTGCTAGTGACTAATTTCGGCTAAGTCCCAAGGCATTTGTGCGAAGTTACTATATCCTGCTAAGTCCCAAGGCATTTGTGCGAGTTACTATATCCGGCTAGGTCCCAAGGCATTTGTGCGAAGTTACTATAACCAAGCTAAGTCCTCAAGGCATTTGAGCGAGTAGCTATATCCGCTAAATCCCGAAGGTACTTGGTTTGGGAATGAGCGATCTTGCTGTAAAAATTTCAATTAATACGCTCGTAAAATCCCAACGATGGGGTATGTTTTGTATATGCTTTGGAATAATTGATTCCTTTTAAATAGTATTCGCTCAATCGATTAACAAGCTTCCGGCCTTTAGGCAAGTTAATACCTTATGTATGAATATAAGGGTTGGAAATGTGAAGTAGGTATGATTTTGAGAATATGTGTATATGAAACTATTCATTTAGTCATATGAATGCTATACTTCAGTTGTGCATGATTTCATTACTCAAAACTTACTAAGGATTAAATGCTTATTCCGTTTCTTTGATTCTCTGTTTTATAGATTTTGGTTCGTCACCATCGACTCGGAGTGTCAAAGTCAAGTCATCCACACTATCAAAGCCCTTTTGGTACTCTTTTAGTTGAACTCTGAAAATGGCATGTATAGGACCGCCTTTTGTTGTTAGTCAAGTACCTTCTGTAATGTATATATTTGGATAGCCATGCGAAAATGGCTTATATATATTTTGACCATAGCGTTATAATCATTTTGTATGTTGTTCATTGAGTGGTATGGAAATGTTGGTAACGATTAGCCATTGGAATGGTTAATCACGATCATTTTGGTGCTATGTATGACAAAACTCTAGTTGATCCATGGAAAATCATGAAATAGGTATAGTCTACCTTAAAAACAGATGCTGACAGCAGCAGTGATGTGAATTTGAAAAATCACTAAAAATAGTAGGAATGGAATTAAATAGCGAATAAATTATGTAATTGAACCCTGATGAGTCTATTTTCATATGGAAGAAACGAAACGATCATATGAGCCGTATTTTAAGGGATGTTTAAGTTTTCGTGAAACAGGGCCAGAGCGAATTCTGGATCCCCTGTTCTGACTTTGGAAATTCACTATAAATTAACCAGAGATAATTAGAAGTCATGCCCTATATTTACAGATTCCTTTTCGAGTCTAGTTTCTTTAGAAACAAACGGCATAAGTATTGAAGACCTGTATAGGAATATATATAAGTCGTAATACATGAAGGTCAGAGTAGATGAACCCTGTAACAGGGGAGACTTTAACTAATAAAATGTACTAATTGGCTTGACCAAAAATTCTAGAAAAAAAATTGTAGACGGACATATGAGTCTAGTTTCAGGAAAAATTTACGGAACCAGTTTTCGAGTTTTGGAACTTGAGATATGATTTTTAAGGTGACAGTGACGCAGTTAGCCAGCTTGTCTGGAAATTTTAAAATGGACTGTGCAAATAAGTGAATTAAGTCCGTTAACACCTCGTGTCCGACTTCGGCAACGGTCTCGGGTACGGGGTGTTACAAGCCCACTATGGTTGGGGATTACCTACGTGGATAAAAATAAAAAGGTGAGTTTGGGGAAACTCAGTATGTAAATTAACCCAACCATAGCCTATATCGGTTCAAACCACGAAAATGTAATAAGTTGGCCTTAGCCCGAATGTAATTCGAATAAAGCCCATAGGCCCATAATGTAACGTAATGATATTACATGTTTATGCAAAGCCCAACCCATCTAACCACATGCACCCCCATACCAACCTTTCACCATGTGGGGAGACTACTCGACCCACTCAACTGCTACACGCCACAGAAATATGCAAAGATGGTCGCTGTAGCGTATAATGTGACAGAGTCACCAGATATGATAATCGTGGCGAGCCACCGTATCAGATATATGTGGCGAGCCACCAGATCGAGATAATTGTGGCGTAGCCACCGTGACGCTTCCTCCATAATATAACCCATGTCCCCATGCAATAGATATACAATCATGGCATACATCATACGCAATCAGATCATCATGCTTTTCAGTCAAAAGTAACCCTAGGGGTATAATGGTAATTTTGCACCTAGGGGTATAATAGTAATTTTCCATACATAGGGGTATTCAAGTAATTTAACTATTCTTAAGGTTTTCATGCATAGCATAGCCATTTACATACGACCAGAAACACTTATCGTGTTTTCTTACAGAATTGGGCCTGTTGGCCCATTATCCCGATTTTGGCCCATTAAGCCCAAAAACATCGAAATGCACGAAATCGTGCACTTTGCAATCTTATCACTTTAATTTACCATATACATCAAACTACTAATCTCACGAGCATTCGCACACTTGCAAGTCCTCAAAATACCGGCTTTTCGGCATTTCGGCTTTTTGACTTTTGCCAATTTAGTCTATAAGAGGGTGTCAGTTACACACCTGTTTGCGATGATATGCTGACGAGATCCACACACGAACTGCCTACAATTGGATTACTAACACGTTAATCTAACTATCAAAAATGAACTACATATTAACCCCTTACCACATTCGGCCAAAAACACCTTAGGCACTAGCGATCCTACCTTTGCCGAAATTAGCGATTATGTATAGATCCAGTCGTTCCACTTGTCCAAGCCTTCGATCAGCAGCCTCTAGATCCCACTTGTCCAAGCACATTCACTAACAGGATAGATTTTCTTCTGAGAACCTTAACATCTCGAGCCAATATCTGCACAGGCTCCTCCTCAAAGGTCAAATCAGTCTGAACTTCAATTTCTGCAACTGGCACGACATGAGTAGGGTCAGAACGATAACGCCTTAACATGAAGACGTGAAAAATATCGTGAACCCTGTCTAACTCTGGAGGCAATTCCAATTGATAAGCCACTGGGCCTACTCCCTTCAAAACCCGATAAGGCCCAATGAACCGCGGACACAACTTGCCCTTCTTACCAAACCTTAATATCTTCTTCCAAGGAGAAACCTTTAAGAAGACCATATCACCTACTGAGTACTCAATCTCCTTACGCTTCAAATTTGCATATGACTTTTGCCTATCAGATGCTTCTTTTAACCGATCCCTAATTATTCTGATCTTATCCTCAGTATCAGCTACCAACTCTGGTCCAAGAACTTGTCGCTATCCTAGCTCAGTCCAACAACTAGGTGTACGACACCTTCGTCCATACAGTGCTTCATATGGTGCCATAAGAATACTCGCCTGGTAACTGTTATTGTATGCAAATTCTGCCAACGGCAAGTACTCCTCCCAACTACCTCAAAAGTCCATTACGCATCCCCTCAACATGTCCTCCGGAATCTGAATAACCCTTTTCGACTGACCATCAGTTTGGGGATGGAAAGTCGTACTAAAGTTCAATCGCGTCCCCAATGCCTCATGCAACTTTTGCCAAAACCGAGATGTGAATCTGGGATCCCAGTCAGAGATAATCGAAACTGGGACTCCATGAAGTCGCACAATCTCCGCCACATACAACTTGGCTAACTTTTGAAGTGAAAAGTCAGTATGTACAGGTATGACATGGGCCGATTTGGTCAACCTATCCACAATCACCCATACCGAGTCTTTCTTCGATGGTGTCAAAGGCAGCCCACTCACAATGTCCATGGTTATCCTCTCCCACTTCCAAAGTGGTATCTTCACTGGCTACAACAATCCAGAAGGTAATTGATGCTCAGCTTTCACTTCCTGGCATGTCAGACATTTCCCTACAAACTCTGTTACTTCTCGTTTAAGCCCAAGCCACCAGTACAATTCTCGCAAGTCGTGATACAACTTGTTCCTTCCAGGATGCATGGCACAAAGTCCCCTATGAGCTTCCTTCAGTATTGTCTGCCTCAAGTCAGAGTCCTGCGGAACATAAATTCTTCCTCGGAAACACAAAACTCCTTCCCCATTTAACCCAAACTCAGAAGTTTTCCTTTCCTGAACTTGTTGAAAATTAGTGACCAACGATTCATCTTCCAACTACTTTTCCTTAATCTGATCCACCCAGGTTGGCCTTACCTGCAACTCAGCCAACAGACTTCCATCATCATACAGACTCAGATGAGCAAACATTGCTCTCAGATCAGGTATAGTTCTACGACTTAGAGCATCGGCTACCACATTAGCCTTGCTTGGGTGATACTCGATCGAATAGTCATAATCCTTAAGCAACTCAATCCATCTCCTTTGCCTAAGGTTCAGCTCCTTCTGAGTCAACAAATACCTAAGACTCTTATGGTCTGTGTATATAAAACACCTTTCTCCGTACAAGTAATGTCTCCAAATCTTAAGTGCAAATATCACTGCCGCCAACTCCAAATCATGAGTAGGATAGTTCCCCTTGTGAGGCTTAAGCTATCATGATGCATATGCCACCACCTTACCCTCTTGCATTAACACGCAGCCCAAACCTACATGTAATGCATCACTGTACACAGTAAAATCCTTTCCAGACTCTGGCTGAATTAACACAGGTGCTTCAGTCAGAACTTTCTTCAACTTCTCAAAAGTTTCCTGCTGCTTCTTAGTCCATACAAACGGTACTCCTTTCCTTATGAGTTTTGTCAGAGGTGCTGCCATCACAGAAAAACCTTCCACAAACCTTCTGTAGTATCCTGCCAATCCTAGAAAACTCCGTATTTTCGACACTGACCTAGGCGGCTTCCGCTCCAAAATTGCTTCAATTTTTTGAGGGTCCACCCTAATCCCCTCAACAGAGACCACATGTCCTAAGAAGGTTACTTCCCTCAACCAAAATTCACACTTGCTGAACTTCGCATAGAGTTCCTTCTCCTTTAACACTTGCAGCACTATACGAAGATGCTCATCATGCTTCGCTTTTGTTTCAGAATATACCAAGATATCGTCAATAAAGACGACTACGAACCGATCCAAAAATGGTTGGAACACATGATTCATCAGGTCCATAAACGCTGGAGGAGTGTTCGTCAGTCCAAATGGCATAACTAGAAACTCGTAATGACCATACCGAGTCCTGAATGCCGTCTTATGGATATCTGCCTCCTTGACCCTTAACTGATGATATCCAGATCGAAGGTCGACCTTGGAAAATACAGAATCTCCTCTAAGCTGGTCGAACAGATCGTCAATCCTTGGCAGTGGATACTTATTCTTAATCGTTAGTTTGTTCAACTGGCGATAATCAATGAACATCCGCATCGTATCATCCTTGTTTTTCACGAATAGCACCGGTGCTCCCCATGGAGACACGCTTGGCCTAATAAAGCCCCTATCCAACAACTCTTGAATTTGTGCCTTTAACTCCACTAACTCCTTCGGTGCCATCCTATACAGTGTGATAGACATAGGCGCCATTCCAGGAAACAAGTCGATTCCAAACTCAACTTCTCGGTTTGGAGGCAATCCCGGAAGCTCCTCCAGAAAAACATCTTGGAACTCCTTTACGGTCTTAACGTTATCCACTGTCAGACCCTCCTCTTCCGACTGACTTACAAATGCCAAATAGGCCTCACAACCTTTCTGAATCCACTTTTCAGCTCTTAATGCTGACACCACATTGGACAAATAATCCCTTCGCTCACCTATCACCATAACCTCTTCATCCTTTGTGGTCTTTAACACCATTCGTTTAGTAGCACAATCCAGAGTCGCCTTATGCTTAACAAGCCAGTCCATTCCTAGAATGAGATCAAACTCTTCGAATGGTAACTCCATCAGATCTCCAGGGAAAATCCTACCTTGAGTTTCTAAGGGTACATCCCTATACCGTTTGTCTACCCTAACCGAGTGGCCCAAAGGATTTAGCACAGTTACCCCACTCACAATCTTCTCAGAGTGCACACCCAACGACCCAGATATGGCACATGCAACATAGGAATGAGTAGATCCAATATCCACCAAAGTAGTATACGCATGCTAGAAACCAAAACGCATTCAGTTATGACGTCAAAAGGCCGCCTCCTCTCGAGGACGAGCTGTATACACCAACTCTGGCTGTCGAGCTTCAGCATTTTTGGCACCCCTGCTAGGTGCCCCTCGACCTCGACCATTTCCATTTCCGCCCCTACCTTGTCCACGTCCTCTCGGTGGTTGTGGTCCACCTCCCATGGGTTGAGCAACCCTCTGTACAGCAACTTGAGCCTGATCAGCTCTCTGAGGACAGTCCTTAACTATATGCTCCATAGATCCGCATCGGAAACAAAGATCGAAACGTTTACCACAGTCTCCACAGATTGGTGGTCTAACAACATTTATCGGTACTGCTCGAACTGGTTCCTCCACTCTTGCTCTTTTAACATTTCTATTTGCTCCACCCGGAGGTCCGAAATCCTTTTGAAAACGGTTTCAATCTTTCTCCCTATTCTGCTTTTCAGCACGCTTTACCTCCTCAGCTATCTTTGCCTTCTCCACCAAGACCGCAAAGTCCCGCTCCCTCTGCGGAGCAATCAACACCCTAAGGTCATCCCTAAGACCATCCTCGAAGCACACACTTTGCTCATATTCTGTAGCGACTATGCCCATGGCATACCGGCTCAGCCTTAGAAACTCAGCCTCGTACTCAGCAACTATTTTACCTTTTTGCGCCAGATTCAAAAATTCCTTTCTACGGGCATCCATATAACTTGCCCCAACATACTTCCCTTTAAAGGCCGTCTTAAACAGTTCCCAAGTTACCCTATCAGCTGGGGTCCCTTCTCTCACAGTGAGCCACCACTGATAAGCCTCGTCCCGTAGCAACGATACGGCTCCCTTCAACTTCTGCTCCACAGAGTAGTCCAAGCCGTCCATAATCCGTTCTGTGGCCTCCAACCAATATTTCACCACATTCCGGGCTACACCAGACATGCCCCTAAAGATTTCTGCTCCATTATCCCGAAGTCGTTCAGAAATAAATCCCCGAATTCCGTTGCCCGTACTTTCCCCAGCAACCCTTTCCAGAACACGAAGCATTGCCTGCGACAGGGCATCATCCCCGGCACCGCGGTCATGAGACTCCACCTCCGTTGCCGGTGGTACCGGTGTATCCGCCGCCGGCATATGTCCTGAAGACGAAGATCTCGCTCGAGCATTTTCTCGGCCCTGTCCACGGCCTCTTCCACGAGCGGCTCTTGTACTCATATCGTATTATCTAATTACGAATTTTAATGCATTAATTCAATATTCCAGTGTTTATTACAGATGTTTTATGAATCAGACAGTAATTCAGAGTTTGTTTTTGCAGAATCGAAATCTAGCTACAGTTTCAGTCTCTTATCAAATTTTCTTATGGTTTCAGTATCATCCTATCTAGAGTATCCCAGTAGGGTTTCAGTACAGATAGATAATTCAGGAAAATATTCAAAAAAGTTCAGAGTAATACTTACAGGCTTGGGGCCGGAGATTCGAAATGCCACCTTCTAAAGATCTAAATTTTGAAAACTGAGTTTTTTTTTTCAATCTTTATAAAATTTTTGTTTTCGAAAATATTTGTTTTTGTAAACCCATTCCATAGCCGAGTTGTTACAACTTGGCTCTGATACCACTAAATGTAACACCCCAAACCCAGCCCAGACGTTATGGCCGGATCCGACATGCCACATCGAAGCGTTCAAAACATTTTAGTATTGTTGATCTAGAAGAACTTACTTAGTGTTTTAAAAGATAATTTCATTGTAGGTTAAAGTGAATGGAAGCTGTGCACCAGGTAGGAAACCAGGAAAGAGGAGGTGAGTCCATCGGACTGCTTAAGTACCAAGCTCCCTTCGGATCCAATCCTAGACATGCACACCGCCATTGCCACACTTTAACGTCATGCATATTTCCAGGAAACCAATTTACTTAAGTCCTTTTTAGGAAAAGTGATTAATTTTGGAAAATATTTTCATTGCGGAAGTTTTGCTTGTTGTCGTGTTATTTTGAAATCAATTATTGTTTTTGAAAACGCGCCCTTAAAGCTATCCAATTTCAACAGTTAAATATAAGTAATACCTATCTTAATAAAACATATTAAACCCATCAAAAAAAATAATTAAGCGGCCTTATTACATTTAAAAAAAACGCAAAACATTAAACGTAAATAAAAGGATTTCCAGTTCACCAGAAGAAAATCAAACTTGCAAAACGTGTGGCCACTCCGAATCCCTCACAGCTCCAAGCCCACTATGGTTGGGGATTACCTGCGTGGATGAAAATAAAAGGGTGAGTTTGGGGAAACTCAGTGTGTAAATTAACCCAACCATAGCCTATATCGGTTCAAACCACAGAAAACATAATAAGTTGGCCTTAGCCCAGAACTGAATTGAAATAAAGCCCATAGGCCCATAATGTAACGTAATGATATTACATGTTTATGCAAAGCCCAACCCATATACAACCACATGCACCCCCATACCAACCTTTCACCATGTGGGGAGATTACTCGACCCACCCAATCGTTACACGCCATTAAATATGCAAAGATAGCTGCTGTAATGTATAATGTGACAGAGTCACTAGATACAGATAATCGTGGCAGAGCCACCAGAACAGATATATGTGACAGAGCCACCAGATCAGATAATTGTGGCATAGCCACCAGGACTCTTCCTCCATAATATAACACATGTCCCCATGCAACAGATATACAATCATGGCATACATCATACGAAATCAGATCATCATGCTTTTCAGTCAAAAGTAACCCTAGGGGTATAATGGTAATTTTGCACCTAGGGGTATAACAGTAATTTTCCATATATAGGGGTATTCAAGTAATTTAACTATTCTTAAGGTTTTCATGCATAGCATAGCCATTTACGTACGACCAGAAACACTTACCGTATTTTCTTACCGAATTGGGCCTGTTGGCCCACTATCCCGATTTTGGCCCATTAAGCCCAAAATCTTCGAAATGCACGAAATCGTGCATTTTGCAATCTTATCACTTTAATTTACCATATACATCAAACTATAAATCTCACGAGCATTCGCCCACTCGCAAGTCCTCAAAATACTGGCTTTTCGGTATTTCAGCTTTTCGGCTTTTGCTGATCTAGTCTATAAGAGGGTGTCAGTTACACACCTGTTTGCGACGATATGTTGACAAGATCCACACACGAACTACCTATAATTAGATTACGAACACGTTAATCTAACTATCAAAAAGGAACTACGTATTAACCCCTTACCACATTCGGCCAAAACCACCTTAGGCACTAGCGATCCTACCTTTGCTGAAATTAGCGATTATGTCTAGATCCAGTCGTTCCACTTGTCCAAGCCTTCGATCAGCAACCTCTAGATCCCACTATTATCAAAATAAAATAGTTAAAACAACCCTTAGAGCTACAAACCCAAATCGACAGCCTCCCTAACCTTTAAGGGTTTCGGCATTTTCTAAAACCTGAAATACAGATTAAGTTTAAAAACTTACTGTGACAGCCCTAAAGTGACCCTAGTCGGAAAGCGGTTTCGGGACCGCTAAACCGAGTCACCAAATTATTTGAATATGATATCTATTGTCTAAAATATGTGATTATGAATGTGTGAAGGTTTTAAGCTTCGATTTAGTAAATTGCATGTGAAATTAGTCGATAGGACTTATGTGTGACACTTTTGAGATGTGATAGGTAAATCTATAAGGATCTATTAGTGATGTAATCAAAAGGGTGGACTTGCATGTCAATTTCCCCCTTTTTAATTGCTAGTGGCCGGCCATGACAAAGAGTGATGGGCAAAACATGTCATAAAACATGTTGTGACAATGGTGTATGTTAGGAAAAATAAAATAAGGAGTATGGGTAATAAAGAAATGGGGAAAAAAATAATGGTGTGAGTGTGGACTATTGTGGATTGGTGCATATTCGGCCACATGAGGTGGATTGGTGTGCATGCATTCGGTTAGAGGCAAGCATATTGATGCCTATTCTTGGCTTAGATAATCGGCTAAAAGAGAGTGTGGACTATTGTGTTGAGTTAGATTCATGATTTCGTACATATGTGACTTTAATGTCTAATGAATATATATGGGCTAAGTACCTTGAGTTCCTCTTTTTGATACTCAAATGATTAAATCAATTTGTTTGTCAATTTAAGCTCAAGAGCAAAGGGGAACTAAATCCGATAAAGGGAAGGAAAAAGTGGTCGAATAGCCATCGAAATCGTTCGACAACATCCGAGGTAATTTTTCGAGTAATGGAACTTAGATTATGGTTTGATTAGATCATGTTTTAAGCAAATCAAAATCATGCTCTTTGTGTGTGGCTATTGAGCCGAAATTGCAAGTGTGAAAAGTGCCTTGTGTTTGAGTTTTGCTAATGAAAATGAAATACGAATGTGTCATGATTTATTGTTAAATGTGCATGGTTATTCGAATGATGTCCGGCTAAGTCCCGAAGGCTTTGTGCTAAGTGACTATATCCGGACTAAGATCCGAAGGCATTCGTATGAAGTTACTAAATCCGGACTAAGATCCGAAGGCATTTGTGCGAGTTACTAAATCCGGGTTAAGTCCCAAGGCATCTGTGCGAAGTTACTATAACCGGCTATGTCCCAAGGCATTTGAACGAGTAGCTATATCCGCTAAACTCAAGGTACGTGATTCGGGAATGAATGAACTTGCTGTAAAAATTTCAGTTAATACGCTTGTGAAATCCCAACAATGAGGTATGTTTCAGTATGTGCTTTGAATTAGTTAAGCCCTTACAAATAAGTATTCGCTCGCTTGATAAATGAGCTACCGCCTTTAGCTAAGTTGATCTTTGTGTATGAATATAAGGGTTGGTAATGTGAAGTAAGTATGATATTGAGAATTTGTGCATATGAAATTATCTGTTTAGCTACATGAATGCTATACTTTGGTTGTGTTTAAATTCATGGCCCAAACTTACTAATCATTAAATGCTTACTCCGTTTTCTTTGATTTTCTGTTTTATAAATTTTGGTTCTTCAGCTATCGGACTCGGGATTTTGAAGTCGAAGTCGCCCACACTATCAAAGCTCCTTCTTGGTATACTATTTGGTTGAACTTTGAAATGGCATGTATAAGACTACCCTTTTGTTGTAGGTCATGTACCTTTCAGTTTTGTGTAAATTTGGATAGCCATGCGAAAATGGCTTAAGTATACTTTGGGCACGGTATTATAATCATTGTATGTTGTTCATTAAGAGGTATAGAAATGTTTGGAAACGATTAGCCATTGGGATGGTTAATCATGATCATATTTTGTGCTATTTATGTTTAAGGGCTAGTTGAATCATGGAAACTATGAAATAGGTAAAGCCTACCTTAAAGACAGATGCTGACAGCTGTAGTGACGTGGATGTGAAAAATCACTAAAAATAGTAGGAATGGAATTAAATAGTGAATAAATTATGTAAACGAACCTTGACAAGTCTATTTTCATAGGAGAGTAACGAAATGATCATATGAACAGTATGTTAAGAGATATTTAAGTTTTCGTGAGACAGGGCCAGAACTGTTTCTGGAGTCCCTGTTCCGACTTTGGAAATTCATTATAAATTTACCAGAGATAATTAGAAGTCATGCCATATATGTACAGGTTCCTTTTCGAGTCTAGTTTTCGTAGAAACAAACGGCATCAGTATTAAAGCCCTGTACAGGGACATATCCAAATCGTAATGCAGGAAGGTCAGTTTAGTCGCACCCTGTAACATGGGAGACTTTAACTAATAAACTGTACTAATTGGCCAAACCAAAAATTCTATAAAAAAATTTATAGATTCATATATGAGTCTAGTTTTAGGGAAAAATCGCGAAACTGATTTTCGAGTTGTGGAACTCAAGATATGATTTTTAAGGTGACAGTGACACAGTTAGCCTCATTGTCTGGAAATTTTAAAATGAACTGCAAGTAAGTGGATTAAGCCCGTTAACCCCTCGTGTCCGACTCTGGCGACGGTCTCGGGTATGGGGTGTTACAGTTTTATTGGTATCAGAGCTACGGTTTAGTCGATTCTAGGACTACCGTAATGCGTTTGGGATTAGCTATACATGCCATTTTATGTGATTATTTGATAGTGTGGTGATTTCTGACATTTGCAAATGTGTTTATTTATAATAATGGATCCCGATCCCGACCGAGCGGTAGCTGATGATCTTGACAGTGTAGTGCCTGCTCCCACACAAGGGACAGCGCCGGCGGACTCTCAACCTAATGCTAGTAATCCGAATGATGAAGCTAGACAAGCTTTCTATAGCGTGATGAATGATTGGTTCAACCAATACATTCGAACTAATACGGCTGTTACACAACCTCCATTCTCGACAAATACTACCCCCGTACCTACGATACCTCCGGTAGCTGACCAAATAAGGTCAAATAAGCCCCCAGGTGACAGAATCCGAAAACACGGGCTATGAATTTAAAGCTACGACAACGATGATGCCGAGCAAGCTGAATTTTGGTTGGACAACACTATCCGGCACTCGATGAGCTATCTTGCACACCCGATGAGTGCCTAAAGTGTACTATCTCCTTGCTACGTGATTCTGCCTACTATTGGTGGAATACGTTGACTTCTTTTGTGCCTAGAGAGCAAGTAACTTGGGAGTTTTTCCAAATCGAGTTTCAGAAAAAGTATATCAATCAGAGATTTATGGATCTAACTTGCCTAAAGTTCCATGTCGGTTACCGACTATGAACGAAAATTTGTGAGGCTTAGCCAGTACGCACGAGAATGCATTTCCTCAGAAGCCGTAATGTGTAAACGTTTCGAGGATGGACTAAATGATGATATAAAGCTGTATGTTGGCATCTTGGAAATCCGGAATTTGTGGTACTTGTTGAGCGAGCTTGTAAATTGAGGAGCTCAAGATGGAGAAAAGAAAACCGAGGTGGGAGCAAGGGAGTTTCAGAAGAGGTCTTGGGGAAGCCTTCCCACATCATCGAAGAAATTTAGAGATGGCTTGGGCGGTCTAGGACACTTCGGGCTTTTCTAGACGAGATCGCGATCGACCCCCGTGAGCACACGAGTCACTTCGATCGCCGTGTTGGAAATGACCGTCGAGACAGAGCGGAATACCAGATTGTGGTAAATTGCATTCGGGAGTTGTAGGTTCCATGATCGCTCTGTTACAAGTGCAGGTCACCGACCACTTTATCAAAGATTGCCCGAGATTATCTCGAATGTAATGTAAATCGAGTGGGAAACCGGTGCTACCAACGCTCGGGGTAGACCATCTAGGAATACGGGCAATGCTAGCGGCAATGAGAGGATCTAGAGATGCTACCACCAGATCTCGAGGCTCGTGCTCTGCTAGGGCTTATGCCATACGCCAGACGCGAGGATGCTTCCTCGCCAGATGTTATTACCTACTTTTACTCTCTTTGATACTAATGTGATTGCTTTGATTGACCTGGTTCTACTCATTCTTATATATGCGAAACCTTAGCATCCAAGAAGACTCTACCTATTGAGTCTCTCGAGTTCATAATTCGGTGTCAAATCCTTGGGTTGTTACGTGCTTGTTGACAAAGTGTGTAAGAAATGCCCCTAGTAATTCGAGGTTCTGCTTTCCGGCGGACTTGATGCTTTTGCCGCTCGATGAATTTGATGTTATTCTTGGTTTGGATTGGTTGACCGTGCATGATGCGGTTGTGAATTGCAAAAGCAAGACTATTGATTTGAGGTGCGCAAATAACGAGATAATCCGAGTTGAGTCTACGGACTTAAAGGGGTTGCCACCGTAATATCGCAATGTTGGCCCGAAATATGTAAGAAAGGGGTGCGAAGCATACCTTGCGTATGTACTTGATGACAAAGAATTGGAAAAGAAACCCGAATCTGCGTTTGGTGGTTTGTGAATACCCGGATGTTTTTCTCGAAGAATTACCGGGTTTACCACCTGTTCGGGAAGTAGAGTTTGGTATTGAGCTTGTACCTGGGACTACGCCAATTTCGATAGCTCCGCATCGTATGGCACCAACCGAGTTAAAAGAATTGAAAGCTTAGTTGCAAGAGTTGACGGATAGAGGTTTCGCTTGACCAAGTTTCTCACCTTGGGGTGCACCAAGATTGTTTGTGAAAAGAAGGATGAACCATGAGGTTGTGCATTGACTATCGTCAGCTGAATAAAGTGACGATAAAGAATAAATATCCGTTACTGCGTATTGATGACTTATTTGATCAACTAAAGGGAGCATCAGTGTTTTCAAAGATAGATTTGAGATCGGGGTATTACCAGTTGAATTCGATATTCGGATATACCCGTAATCGCTTCGAACGAGATACGGCCACTACGAGTTCTTAGTGATGCCGTTTGGGCTCACTAATGCCCTTGCGGTATTTATGGATTTGATGAATCGGATCTGCAGACGGTATTTGGACCGGTTCGTAGTTGTGTTCATTGACGACATCTTGGTCTATTCAAGAGACGAGACCGAACATGCCGAGCACCGAGATTAGTGTTGCAAATTTTACGGATAAGTAGTTATATGCTAAGTTCAAGAAGTGTGAGTTATGGTTAAGAGAGGTTAGCTTCTTGGGTCACGTGGTATCCGTGATCGGTATTCGAGTTGACCCAAGCAAAATTTCACCATACTTAACTGGAAGCCTCCGAGAAATATTATTGAGGTTCGAGCTTTTTGGGACTTGCTTACATTACTATCGACGGTTTGTAAAGGTTTCTCGATGATAGCCACACCCATGACGGCTACTTCAAAAGATGTTAAGTTCGAATAGACGGAAAATGTCGAAAAGTTTTGATCAACTGAAAACTTATTTGACTGAAGCTCAATTTTAGTGCGCCGAATCGTGCAAAGAGTTTGTCATCTATAGTGACGCCTCCTACTTGGGTTAGGTTGCGTATTGATGCAATAAGGTCGAGTTGTGGCCTATGCGTCGAGACAATTAAAGCCACATGAGAAAAATTATCCGACTCATGATCTCGAATTAGTCGCCATCGATTCGCTTTGAAAATATGGCGACATTACTTATTTGGTGAGAAGTGCCATGTATTTTCGGATCACAAAAGTCTCAAATATTTGATGACTCAAAGAGACTTGAATCTGCGACAAAGGCGTTGGCTTGAGTTGTTGAAAGATTATGAGCTGGTCTTTGATTATCACCCGAAAGGCTAATGTGGTTGCGACGCCTTAAGCCGAAATCACTGCTTGCTTTACGAGCAATGAATGTACACTTGTCCGTTTCTACCCGACAATGTGTTAGTAGTCAATTAAAGGCCAAACCATTATTGATTCATCAAATTCGTGAAGCTCAGAAAGTCAACGATGAGTTGGTTGCAAGACGGGCTGAATGTGTTCCGAATGTGGAATCGGAGTTTCAAATTGATGATGACGATTGTTTGACTCATTTCGATGATTCTGAACGAAGCTCATTGTAGCCGAATGTCAATTCACCTGGGGAGTACAAAAATGTACCACGACTTAAGACGCCGCTTTGGTGGCATGGTATGAAACGAGACATTTCGATTTTGTTTCAAGTGTTTAATATGTCGCAAGTGAAGGCGGAACATCAAGTGCCTACGGGTTTGCTCCAACCGATCATGATACCGAATGGAAATAGGATCGAGTAACGATGGATTTTGTATCCGGGCCGCCAAAGGTCGGCAAGTAAGAAAGATGCGATTTGGGTCGTTGTTGATAGATTGACTAAGTAGGCTCACTTTATCCCCGCACGCACGGATTTTTCAATGGATAAATTAGTGAATTGTATGTTTCTCGATTGTGAGATTACACGGGTACCTATTTCTATCGTGTCGGATAGAGATCCGAGATTCACCTCACGATTTTGGAAGAAATTACAAGAAGCTTTGGGTACCAAGTCGCATTTTAGCACCGCTTTCATCCACAAACAGATGGTCAATCCGAGCGGATAATTCGGATACTTGAGGATATGTTGAGATGTTGCATCCTCGAGTTTAGTGGTTCGTGGGAACGATATTTACCTTTGATTGAATTCGCTACAACAATAGTTTTCAGTCAAGTATTAAGATGGCACCTTACGAGGCTTTGTACGGTCGAAAATGCCGTACGCCATTGTTTTGGACCGAGCTCGGTGAAAGTAAAATTTTCGAGTGGATTTGATTAAAGATGCCGAAAGCGAAAGTAAGAATAATTTGTGAAAGTCTCAAGACGACATCGATCGTCGAGTCGTCGACGCGGATTTAAAACGAAGAGATATTGAGTATCAGGTGGGAGACAAAGTGTTTCTTAAGGTGTCGCCTTGGAAAAAGATACTCAGATTTGGCCGTAAGGGCAAATTGAGTCCGAGATTCGTTGGGCCGTATGAGATCTCCGAACGAGTTGGCCCAGTTGCATATAGGTTGCTTTTACCCCCTGAACTCGAAAGGATCCACAACGTTTTTCATGTTTCGATGCTTCGATGTTACAGATCCGATCCTTCACACCTAATAAACCCCTCCGAGGTCGAAATTCAAGCTGATATGAGTTATGAAGAAGAACCGATTCGTATCCTAGCTCGTGAAGTGAAGGAGTTGCGAAACAAAAGAGTTCCGTTAGTAAAAGTGTTATGGCTCAAACACGGGATGGAAGAAGCTACTTGGGAACCCGAGAACTCTATGAAAGAGCGATACCCAAACCTATTTACTGGTAAGATTTTCGGGGACGAAAATTTCTTAAGTGGGGGAGAGTTGTGACAGCCCTAAAGTGACCCTAGCCGGAAAGCGGTTTCGGGACCGCTAAACCGAGTCACCAAATTATTTGAATATGATATCTATTGTCTAAAATATGTGATTATGAATGTGTGAAGGTTTTAAGCTTCGATTTAGTAAATTGCATGTGAAATTAGTCGATAGGACTTATGTGTGACACTTTTGAAATGTGATAGGTAAATCTATAAGGATCTATTAGTGTATGTAATCAAAGGGGTGGACTTGCATGTCAATTTCCCCCTTTTTAATTGCTAGTGGCCGGCCATGACAAAGAATGATGGGCAAAACATGTCATAAAACATGTTGTGACAATGGTGTATGTTAGGAAAAATAAAATAAGGAGTATGGGTAATAAAGAAATGGGAAAAAAAAAAGAATGGTGTGAGTGTTTCCCCCCCCATTGCCGTGAGTTGAGGGAAAGAAGAAAAAAAAAGTGTCCATCATTTTTCACTTCTTTTGGCTGAAAATTCTAAGGAAAAAAAAAGAAAACAAGTTGTGTTCTTTGGTTCTTCTTGGCCGATTTGAGAGGGGGAAGAAAGGAGTGAAACAATCAGTCATCTTAGGTCGATATTAAGGTAAGGAAGTTGATACTAGTTCTTGAAATCCTAGTTGATTTTGAGTGAGATATCAAGTTATTGTTGGTAACCCATGTGAAATTGTGATTTTGGAATAAGTAAGGTTTTCGGCTATGGAGATTAATAAGCGTGATGGTTGTGTTTCATGCTAAATCTTGATGATTATGAGTTCCTTTCTTGGGTCTACCTTAGATCCATGAAGTATATTTTTATTTGGTGTTGTTGGAAGTATCGGCCATGGTATATCCATAAGCATGATTTATGCTTATTGCATGATAGGTAAGATTTGTGTTTTGGATATATGTTTATATTTGGTTATAATCAACTTGTGATTCGGCTCTTGCACATATATATATATATATATGTTTGCACATGATGTATTGGTATGACATATATACTATCTCAAGGTATATATTTACATATGATGATGTTTCGGTTATGAAGTAAATGATTGATGCGTATTGAGTTACGATATGTAATGCGTTAGTTAGTAAAATGTATGCCATTTATGTGTGATATTAAGTATATAATTGGCCTCAACATGGACATGCATATTTGGCCACATAAGGTGGATTGGTGTGCATGCATTCGGTTAGAGGCAAGCATATTGATGCCTATTCTTGGCTTAGATAATCGGCTAAAAGAGAGTGTGGACTATTGTGTTGAGTTAGATTCATGATTTCGTACATATGTGACTTTAATGTCTAATGAATATATATGGGCTAAGTACCTTGAGTTCCTCTTTTTGATACTCAAATGATTAAATCAATTTGTTTGTCAATTTAAGCTCAAGAGCAAAGGGGAACTAAATCCGATAAAGGGAAGGAAAAAGTGGTCGAATAGCCATCGAAATCGTTCGACAACATCCGAGGTAAGTTTTCGAGTAATGGAACTTAGATTATGGTTTGATTAGATCATGTTTTAAGCAAATCAAAATCATGCTCTTTGTGTGTGGCTATTGAGCCGAAATTGCAAGTGTGAAAAGTGCCTTGTGTTTGAGTTTTGCTAATGAAAATGAAATACTGAATGTGTCATGATTTATTGATAAATGTGCATGGTTATTCAATGATGTCCGGCTAAGTCCCAAGGCTTTGTGCTAAGTGACTATATCCGGACTAAGATCCAAAGGCATTCGTATGAGTTACTAAATCCGACTAAGATCCAAGGCATTTGTGCAAGTTACTAAATCCGGGTTAAGTCCCGAAGGCATCTGCGAAGTTACTATAACCGGCTATGTCCCAAGGCATTTGAACGAGTAGCTATATCCGGTTAAACTCAAGGTACGTGATTCAGAATGAATGAACTTGCTGTAAAAATTTTAGTTAATACGCTTGTGAAATCCCAACAATGAGGTATGTTTCAGATGTGCTTTGAATTAGTTGCGCCCTTACAAATAAGTATTCGCCAGTTGATAAATGAGCTACCGCCTTTGGCTAAGTTGATCTTTGTGTATGAATATAAGGGTTGGTAATGTGAAGTAAGTATGATATTGAGAATTTGTGCATATGAAATTATCTGTTTAGCTACATGAATGCTATACTTTGGTTGTGTTTAAATTCATGGCCCAAACTTACTAAGCATTAAATGCTTACTCCGTTTTCTTTGATTTTCTATTTTATAGATTTTGGTTCTTCAGCTATCGGACTCGGGATTTTGAAGTCGAAGTCGCCCACACTATCAAAGCTCCTTCTTGGTATACTATTTGGTTGAACTTTGAAATGGCATGTATAGGACTACCCTTTTGTTGTAGGTCATGTACCTTTCGGTTTTGTGTAAATTTGGATAGCCATGCGAAAATGGCTTAAGTATACTTTGGGCACGGTATTATAATCATTGTATGTTGTTCATTAAGAGGTATAGAAATGTTTGGAAACGATTAGCCATTGGGATGGTTAATCATGATCATATTTTGTGCTATTTATGTTTAAGGGCTAGTTGAATCATGGAAACTATGAAATAGGTAAAGCCTACCTTAAAGACAGATGCTGACAGCTGCAGTGACGTGGATGTGAAAAATCACTAAAAATAGTAGGAATGGAATTAAATAGTGAATAAATTATGTAAACGAACCTTGACGAGTCTATTTTCATAGGAGAGTAACGAAATGATCATATGAACAGTATGTTAAGAGATATTTAAGTTTTCGTGAGACAGGGCCAGAACTGTTTCTGGAGTCCCTGTTCCGACTTTGGAAATTCATTATAAATTGACCAAAGATAATTAGAAGTCATGCCATATATGTACAGGTTCCTTTTTGAGTCTAGTTTTCGTAGAAACAAACGGCATCAGTATTGAATCCCTGTACAGGGACATATCCAAATCGTAATGCAGGAAGGTCAGTGTAGTCGCACCCTGTAACAGGGGAGACTTTAACTAATAAACTGTACTAATTGGCCTGACCAAAAATTCTAGAAAAAAAATTTTAGATGCATATATGAGTCTAGTTTTAGGGAAAAATCACGAAACTGATTTTCGAGTTGTGGAACTCAAGATATGATTTTTAAGGTGACAGTGACACAGTTAGCCGGCTGTCTGGAAATTTTTAAAATGAACTGTGCAAGTAAGTGGATTAAGCCCGTTAACCCCTCGTGTCCGACTCCGGCGACGGTCTCAGGTACGGGGTGTTACACTTACCACCGGTTCCTTCAGTCAATGATCCCAATTAACTCCTACTTGATTCTGGTGCAGATCTAACCCCTCAAATGATAACAAAAGTCGAGCCTTTAGTGATCTTAGAATTCGGCTATGTCCCTATGGCTATGCGTTTTCGGCTTTTTTGTAACAGTGAAGAAAAGATGAGGGTTTTGTAGTGTCTTTATCGATAGAGGTTTAGGGTTCAGAAAAAGAAAGAATTGATCAAAAAGGATGAAGAAAAATTAGTAGGTTTTTGCTAGGAGAATTCAGCACAGACAATATGAACTTTCGGGATTTCGGCTTTTGTGATATTCGGCTGTAAGGCATAAAAATAATAGTAAGAAAGTGGTGTAGAGTAGAGTGGTAGAAGGATTCGGCTATGGAGAAAAGAAGAGGAGAAAATAGATGGAGAGAAAAAGAAAAGAAGAGAAGAGGAGGAAGGATGGTCAGAAAACGGCACAACTTACCCCTAATGCCGAACTTATCCTTGGCATTTGACATAGCCGAAACTTGCCCCCTAAAGAAAAACCCTTGGCCGACCAACTCTTGCTCCTCAAGAGTCCACCATTTGGCCAACACTACTCTCCCTAATCAGCTCCTAAATCCTCTCCCTTATCCCCTCCTTACTCAATCACCTGAGCAACTCAAACTCCTCTTGACAGTCTTTTACTTGAGTTCCATTACGTACCCTTTCTAAACATAAAAAATAATTCCCTTAATATGCTCCCATTATGACTTGAACCTTGGCTCTCCCTAGCATCCACACGCTACTTTTATAGCCTTCCCAGTGGCGTCACATGCCACTCTGCCACCTACTTTTTTGTGTTTTATTTTACCCAATTAATACTTAAAAGCCCAGTTAACCAGAACCCCTTTTTCTTACGGAACTAAAAGTAACTAAAATTACCGAGTTTTAACTTAAGCTTGGGCCTTCTAGAGGCCCACTAACATAATTAAACCTACACCAAACAGACAGAACACTGAAATTTTAAATTTTGCCAACATACACAGAATTCCTGAAAATTGGGGCGTTACAACTATAATTCAAGACGGAGGAACCACCCAAATTTCTCATAGGGTGGTTAATGAAACCAAAGACCACAACCCCCTCTAGGCTTTCAACAACCCTATCAGCAAGAGAAGAAACTGAACCTTGTAGAGATGTTGGCAAAATTTATTTCGGTGTCAGAGACTCATTTTCAAAACACTGGGACAGCTTTGAAAAATCAGCAAGCGTCAATCCTGGGCTCAAAAATCAAATTGGACAGCTTGTTCAATTGGATTCAGAAAGGCAGCAAGGTAGTTTACCTAGTAACACAAAACCCAACGCAAAAGAGCATGTGAAAGCAGTTAAATTAAGGAATCGGAAAGTGTTGGCTGAACCTGAAAAGAAGCTGCAGCAGGAATCTGATAAGGCAAATGATGATGAGGTAAATCCAAAAGTAATTCAAACACCGATACTTAAGGAATACAAACCACTAATCCCATATCTGGCAAAGTTGAAGAAAGACCGCATGGATGAACAATTTGGTAAATTTCTTAAAATTTTCAAATAGTTGCATATTAATTTACCTTTTGTTGAAGCTATTTTGCAGATGCCCACATATGAAAAATTTTTAAAAGAGCTATTAACAAATAAAAAGAAGTTTGAAGAGCCATCCACTGTGGAACTCAACAAGGAATGTTCAACTATTCTCCAAAATAAACTACTAACTAAGCTGAAAGATCTAGGAAGTTTTACTATTCCCCATTTTATTGGTAGTTTAAACTTTGAGAAAGTATTCGATGATTTGGGTGCTAGCATTAATTTGATGCCTTATAAAATGTTCAAGTAGCTTGGGCCTAGGGAACCAAAACCGACTAGGATGAGTATTTAATTAGCTGATAGATCTGTTAAATATCCTAGGGGTATTATTGGAGATATCCTTGTAAAAGTAGATAAATTCATATTCCCAATTGGTTTTGTTGTGCTTGACATGGAGGTGCCTTTAATTTTAGGTCACCCTTTTTTAGTCACTGCTTGGGCTATCATTGATGTAGGTGATGGTAAACTTGTGCTTAGGGTAGGTGATGAGGAGATTATTTTTAAAATCTATGATGCTATGTGATTCTCTAGAGAACAAGATGATTCTTGTTATTTTATTGACTCTATTGATAATGTTATTCAAGATTTATTTTAGGAAATCGTTCATAGGGACACAATGAAACTCTGTCTGGTTCAAGGAGAGGAGGTAGATGGCGATGATGCTTTAATAAGTAAGATGAAAATTGATTTAGACTCTAATGAGTCTTCACTGAGATAGATAAAGTATGAGGACATTAAGGTAAGCAAGGAATTGAAATTAAAACCCTCTATTGAAGAACCTCTCAAATTGGAACTGAAGCAATTACCAAATCACGCATGCATCTCTTGGAGACAATTCTACATTACCAGTGATTATTGCTTCGAATTTAAAGCCAAATGAGAAAGATGAGTTATTGGAAGTGTTGAAGGAACATAAAAGAGCTATAGCGTGGAAAATTTCTGACATTAGAGGGATCAGTCCTTCTTTTTGCACCCATAAAATTTTAATTGAAGATGAATACAAACCATGTGTGCAAGCATAAAGACGGCTAAATCCTAACATGAAGGAAGTCGTCAAGGCTGAGGTAATTAAACTTCTAGATGCTTGAGTTATTTATCCTATTTTTTATAGTACTTGGGTGAGTCCTGTGCAGGTTGTTCCTAAGAAGGGAGGCATGATTGTTGTAGCCAATGAGAAGAACGAATTGATTCCAACAAGAACAGTCAGGGGATGGATAGTTTTTATTGACTATAGGAAGTTGAACGAGGCCATGAGGAAAGATTATTTTCCTCTACCATTCATAGATCAAATGTTGGAAAGATTATCTAGGCATATGTATTATTACTTTCTAGATGGACTCTCAGGCTACTTTCAAAACCCAATAGCTCTCGAAGACCAAAAAAAAATGACATTTACATGTCCATATGATACATTTGCTTATCAAAGAATGCTTTTTAGATTATGTAATGCTTCTGCTACTTTTTCAGAATTTCATGTTAACCATCTTTGATGAACTTGTAGAAGACATTATGGAGGTATTTATGGACGACTTCTCGGTATTTAATAATTCTTTCCATCTTTATCTTAAAAACTTAAAACGAGTTTTAATGAGATGTGAGGAAACAAACCTTGTGCTTAATTGGGAAAAATGTTACTTCATGGTTCGAGAAGGGATTGTGTTGGGCCATAAAATTTCTAGTAAAGGGATTGAGGTTGATAGAGCAAAAAACGAAACCATCGAAAAACTACCTCCCCCTAGTTCAGTTAAGGCTATTTGAAGCTTTTTAGGGCATGCTGGGTACTATAGAAGGTTTATTAAAGATTTTTCTAAAATAGCTAAGCCTTTAACGAATTTTCTAGAAAAGATGTGCCTTTTGATTTTAATCAGGAATGCTTAGAAACATTTAATACTCTTAAAGAAAAATTAATTAATGCCCCAATTGTAGTTGCACCTAACTGGAATTTACCCTTTGAACTAATGTGTGATGTGAGTGATTTTACAGTAGGTGCAGTTGTTGGACAGTGAAGAGATAAGCATTTTCAGCCAATCTATTATGCCAAAAAAAGTTGATAGATGCACAAGAAAATTACACTACTATAGAAAAAGAATTGCTAGCTATGGTTTTTGCATTCGATAAATTTAGACCATATTTAATATTATCTAAAGTTGTTTACACTGACCATTCAGCACATAAAACAATTGAATCAATTTTTTATTGGCCTACACTATTTAAGGACACTAACATGTATGTTGTTTCTTGTGATAGATGGTAGAAAACAGGTAATATTTCTAAACGTGATGAAATGCCTCAAACTTATATACTCTCTTGTCAAATTTTTTACGTCTGGGGCATTGATTTTATGGCCCTATTTCCTTGCTCTTTTGGTAATAAATACATCCTAGTAGCGGTGGGTTATATGTCAAAACGGGTAGAAGCTCAAGCCTTACCTACCAATGATGTTAGAGTGGTAGTTCGATTTCTAAAAAAGCTCTTTTCTCAATTTGGAACACCTAGAGCGATTATTAATGATAGGGGTACGCATTTTTGTAACGTTCAATTTGATAAAATTCTTAAGAAATATAGGGTGCATCATAGAACAATTACCCCTTATCACCCTCAAACTAGTGGGAAAGTTGAAGTTGCAAATCGAAAACTCAAATGCATCCTAGAAAAAACTATATAGGCAAATAGAAAGGATTGGGCAATAAAAGTAGATCATGTTTTATGAGCTTGTAGGACTACATATAAAACACCCATAGGAACATAACCTTACAGACTTGTATATGGAAAGAGTTATCATTTACTGTTTGAACTCGAGCACAAACCATTTTGGGCAAGAAAATTCCTAACTATGATCTTAAACTTGCAGGTGAGAAGAGATTAATGCAGCTGAACGAGTTAGATGAGTGGCAAGTGAGTGTTTACGAGAACTTGAGACTATATAAATAAGCAACAAAGCGACGACATGATGCTTGTTTGATGCAGCCCAAACAATTCACAGTTGGGGATCTTGTCCTTTTGTACAATTCAAAGCTCAAGTTGTTTCCCGTGAAAGCTGAAATCAGGATGGTTAGGCCTATTCGTAGTAGAAACCATTTTCCCATTTGGTAAGATAGAGGTAACCCATCCAGCATATGACATATTTAAGGTGAATGGTCATCGGCTCAAACTTTATAGTGGTGACGAATTTAAAAATGATAGAGAGGAGCTTCAGCTCCGCGAACTTTTGTAATTATGCGCACAAGATAAGTTGAGCTTAGAATTTAAATAAGCACTTCTCGGGAGGCAACCCGAGTGTTAACACTACTAATCCTTTTAATTTTATTTCATGTTATTCTTAAAACTAATTAATTTTCAAAAAAAAAAAGTGTTTTTGACCCACATAGCCTGGACACACGGGCGTGTCCTTGGCCTGTGGCACTTAGGGCTTTATTTTTCAAAAATTTGATGGTCACACAGCCTAAATTAGTCTACATGGCCGTGTGAACCCTGTTGCTAATTTTTTGTTTTTTAAATCAAGCCAAAGAGTTACACGGGTAAGGCACAAGGCCATTTGCGAGACACGGCTGTGCCATACGAGCATGTGGTAGTTCCCATAGGTGTGGGAGAAGCGAAGGAGAGTGCACACAGCCGTGCGACTCGACCATGTGGCACACAGGCGTAGATACACGGGCGTGTTCGAGGCTGTGTGAAGTCTTGATTAAAATTTTTAAAATGCACACGGGCTGAAAAGTAACCACACTGGCGTCTGACATGGCTGTGTGGCCCAACATGGGCCTCACACTAATGTGTCACCCATTTTACACCCTTAATCCCCTTTTTATTTTTTATTTTTTACTTTGTCTTCTTCCTCCAACCTTAACCCTAGCCGTCACTTCCACTTTCTTCCCCCATTTCGGCTGCCGTTTTCCCCTGTCAACAACCCCATCACTCCATCACCCCTCCCTTTCCCTTTCTTCTTTTTATCATCGTCCATCCACCCTTCCCATGATCGTACCAAACCGTTCTCCCTCACCTAAGCTCGAACCGCATGCCTACTCCTTTCCCTGTAACAACCTATTTTTCAGTGAAATCAGAACAGTGGTTTCGGGAACACAAATCTGATCCGAAAATAAAATTTATTTTTATTTTATTACATGGTTCGTAATATGTTAGAAATGTCATGAGAAAATTTTGATAAGAAAATTTTATCGATTATGTGCTTAATTACGGGAAGGACCAAATTGCATAAAATGTAAAAGTTGAATTCTAGTAGTTAGAAGAATTAAATAGCTATGGAAATCAAAAATTGAGGTCCTTGTATGGCAATTAGACCATTAATAAAAAGTTAGTAGATATTTTTGGATGATTCATCCATGGAAAATTAGAAAAATGCTAAGGACTAAATTGGAAATCAAAATTATTAAAGATGATAAATTAATTAAATAGAAATAAAAATCATTTATATCATCTTCTTCCCAAAAGTATTCCATGTAAACCCTAGGAGAGAGAGAAGAAACTTTCTTGGCCAAATTGGGTAAGTTTTCTTATTACGTTTTTAGTAATTTTGATATTTTTAAAACTGAGATAGCTTAATCTATCTATTTGAGGGATCAATTTGAAGAGTTATCAAAGTATGGAAATTAGGTTATGGATGTATATCCTGAAAATTAGAAATTTATGGTAGAAAATGAAATGTTGTTGATAGATAAATAACTTTTACAAAGTAATTTTTAATGAAAACATGATTTAGGGACTAAAATGTAAATTTGTGAAAATTGAAGAAAAATTCTGAATTTCATAGAATATATGTGCTGTAAGTTCTATATTAAAATTTTGGTTAGGCTTGGAATAGGGAAAAAATTGTATAAATTTCATTTTTCGAGCCTAAGGATGAAATGGGAATTTATGAAAAAGTAAGGGGCAAAATGGTAATTTTGCCTAGGATGTAAATTGAGCCCACTTGAATATGAAATGTGATAAATTGATGGAAAATTTTTTTGTATAGATCCAGATAGACCAAATTCGGAGTTAGAACGAGGAAAGAAAAAAATGTCAGATTAGTAGATTTTACGTACACGAACATTGTCGAGGTATTATTTAATTTATTTGTTAATTTTCATTTATGCATTCCTATTATTATTGTTATTTTTGTCATTAGTACTTGTTGTTCTATTTTCTTATTATGATTATTATTATTTTTCTTCTTAATGTTATTATCATTATTATTATTATTATTATTATTATTATTATTATTATTATTATTATTATTATTATTATTATTATTATTATTTTAATTTTTGTCTTTTCGTTTTTCATTTTGTTGTTTTTATTTATTCCTTCATTATGATATCTGTTATTTCTAGTTGGAATCTTCATAGCTCAAGTTCATGGTTTTTGAATGATTAGGTGTTTGTACATCTTGTTTTAGGATTAGATTCCTATTTTGACCACTTGGATTCTGCCTTCTCGGCCTTTTGTTTGCTTATTTCGTGATGCTTTATTTATTGATTGAATTATTTTATTTTTTCAGGCACGCCATGACGAACACTCGTAACAAGTCTAAAGTCGCTGTCCCCGCTTCGGAAAATCAAAAGACCCCCTAGCATGACCTCCTCTTCAAGTGCTTTCATTGAGGCCCGCCACCCCTATATCTGATTTTCAGTGATTCCCTAAGAGGATTTATGTCAGCTACTTCGACTACGACCACTCGGCTTTGGCCGATAGATTGATTAGGCCACTTTGGAGCAGGTCCAGTTAGCTGATCATGTGCGCGACTTTATTGCCACAGCCCCATGAGAATGGTTATTCTTTATCATCGGACCCACATACACGGAGCTGACTTTGGAGTTCTACTGTACATTTACTCTCCAGCATGTGATGACGACTCATGACGAGTTGGGCACCATCACTTTTCAACTCGGTGGCCTAGTACGCCATATGAGTGTCCTTAAGTTCGGCGCTCCTTTGGGACTTTACACTGAAGAGTTAATGAATGCCAAGAAATTCCCCCGCCTACATCGGCACATCCACTTTTCACCATCTTCTTGTTGGGTAGATCTTACGGCGGGTACAACACCTTAAGACGCGAGTAGCTTGAAGGCGACTTCTCTTCCTCCAGCTTTACGTTATATTCATGCCCATTTAGCTCATACTTTGATTAGTAGGAGAGAGAGCACCAGAGTCGTCAGTACTACCGATGCATATTTTTTATGAAGTATAGCCACTGGGCATATTTTTTATTTAGCATACTTCATCGCCCTCGCCTTCCACCATTAGACAGACCGCAACAGGAAGGGTCCTATCTATTTAGGCCCTTATGTGACTTGACTCTCTCAACACTTCGGACTCCTCGACATACCGTTGCAGTCCTGCACGCTTACACTCGCCGGCAGATGTCTCCATAGGGGAGATCGAGCATGACCCATATAAGGATGATCGAGTGACTTCGTGGAGTGGATCTTTCTTAGTACCAATTATTTCATTCTGACTCTCAGAATGAACCCGAGGACTTCATTGATGATGTTCCTTTCCATCACGAGGACCCACCTCATCCTCCACCTTCGAGTCATCGTCCTGTTTCTTCTGCTTCTACATTAGAGGACCTCTCTAAGCGATTCCCTCATTTCAAGCAACACTGTTTTTAGAGGTTCGACAGTATTGCGACATTGCAGTAGATCTATCAGCACCTCCACATCTCTTTTTCGACACTGACAATTCACCCTATTGATGCCTTCGATGATGAGGATCATTAATTTTATTTATTTTCTTTTTTATTTTATTTTATTTTATTTTATTTTATTTTATTTTATTTTATTCTATTTTTAGTCGTTTTGTTTTATTTTTATTTTCTTATACTTGTTTTAATTATCATCTTTTGAACTATATTTTTATGGTTGTTCCTACTCGAGTTATAAACCCTTAATCTTCTTCACTATTTGTGTTTCTTTTCTTATTAGTTTGCTCGGAATCATGCACTACATCTCGATTTGTCTACAATTTCGCTTTTCACTATTCTGGCAATTTCAGTTAATATTCAGGGCAGTTTCAGTTTTCTCCCTCATGTAATTCTATCTATACTATGATTATATCTGTTTGTAAATTGAAGACAATGTACATCTTAAGTGTGGGAGGTTATTTTATAATTATTAGAAAATCCTTGAATTATGTCTTTTGTTTAAGTAATTTTCTTATATTTTCATTAGAATGAATTTTTATCGATTTGAGATTTTTATTTATGTGTTTTGGATTAATTTGTAAATAATTGTGTATTGGTTGATTTAAACTGTAAGACATGAGAGAATCAACCATGATAAGTTATTTTTCAGTAATAAAAAAATTTTAGGTTGTTTCCCTAAATTGAAGTATTACGTTGAAGTTTGAGATTTTTCAAGTTTGACATCAAAAACCATAAATTTTTGCGAGATTTTGAGCCTTTAGATCATACATTTATCTTGCTCATTTTATTATTGGTTATGAGTGTGTCAATTTGATTTGTTATTCTAGAACTTGCTTCATTTATACATGTCAAGACCACACCTTTCATTTGATATACTGAGATGATAAAGGCACTTAGGTTTTAACCCACTTACCTCCATAAAAAGCCTACCTTTTTAATTAAGCCATAGTGAACCCTATTGAGCCTAACACACCGTTTCTTAATTTACTCATTAATGTTAAACCATAACTCATTTTTTGTTCGTTGAGAATTTTTCCCGTTTTATTGACTCCCTCTTTGTTGAGATTTGATTTGGTTAGTTGCCTAACTATGCTCTGTTGTTTAATTTGCTGAATTATTTCTTATTGTTAAAAAAGAAGAAGAAGAAAAAATCGAAAGAATATACATGTATATATATATTGAGTATTATTTAGTTCTATGATTGAGCTTGAATAGTTAAATTCATATTTTGAGAAGTAGCTCGTTTTCTTATTCTTGAATAGTTCTTGATTTATGCAGTTGTTTTTAATTCAGCATTTGTTATTTTTCTAGTTTGGTAATTTATCAATTCGAGCTCAATTTTAACCATTGTTTTCGGCCTTTCTCCACACCCTTAACCTCAGCCCCATTACAACCTCTTAAAGCCCTTTTGATTTGTGTATCATATCATTTTATAATGGTGCTTATTCTTGAACCTTAAACATTTTGAGTGATTTGAGTGAATCTTTAGTGAAAATGTCGATTCTTATCGATTTTGAATTAAAGGAAATTACTTAGATAAGGGGAGACACCTATGTTTTCGTGTTTAAAAATTTTAGCTTGGATTGTTTGAGAGTTTAGTGCTCTTTTAGTTGAATTTCCAATACTTTATTATTTATGAATTATTTTGAGACATTATTGATGGGAATTACAAGTTGAGAAATATTATTTTTAATGTGAGTTGAGGATTTTGCTTGAGGACAAGCAAACGCTTAAGTGTGGGGATATTTGATAAGCTGTAAAAGTAATATATTTTAATCCCATTCTTAATGCGTTTTTGGATGATTGATTATGTAAATTAGTGAATTTGATGCTCCTAATCCTTTAAATTCATGTTTATATACTAAGGAGAGCATTTGGGAGTGAAAGGAGTGAAAAATGAGCCAAAATAGATGTTTCCAAGATCCACACAGCCTGGCCACACGCCCATGTGCCAGCCCATGTCGATTTCACAACTTGCTTCCTAGATACGCAGAAAAACCCAATTTTTAGGCTTTCTGAGCATTCTAAAGTCTATAAATACCAATTAGAAGAAGACATACGGGAGAATCAGAGGAGATCAAAGAAAACACTCGAAGAACGACATCGGAATCAACTTGCAAGTAGAACCTCCTCAAGATCGAAGATCTCCATTTAATTTTTTTTGAAGCTTTATTGAGTTTCTTTATGTCTTATGGTTATCCAAACTCTAAGATGTTTCTATTTAGGATTATGAACTAAATTCCCTAAATACCTAGGGAGGATGAAACCTATGATGAATCTTATTATTTAATTTTTGTTTTTATCCGATAAATACTTGATTCTTGTTCTCAATTATGTATTCTTATTTTGTGTTTTTATAATTTTGGGATATTAATTCATGTTCAATGTGATTTTTTCAATGGAGAAAAAGTTCCTATTTAAAAGTAGATCTAGCATAATTGAGTGGAGTTACATGCAGTCCTAGAAATAAGACGACATAAATCTATCGGATTAGAGTCAAATCTAATAGGATAATCCATAGATCAAGTTAATGCGACAATAGGGGTTTTAATTAGAAAGATATTTCAATTACGTAACCTAGAGTCAGTTGTTCTTACTCTCAAAAGAGACATTAATATAATTTAGGGATTTCTGCGGATCAAGACACAAATGAATAAATCGTTTAAATCAGATTCATAATAATAGGTGAAGTCTAGGTGGATTCTTTCCTAGGTATTGTTTATCTCATTGGTTATCTTTGATTATTTTCCTATTTCATTCTCTGTCTTGTTGCTAGATAAATTAGATTAGTAAATTTAGATTAAAAATGACTACTCCAATTTGTCGGCTAAATAATAGAAAAATCGTAATTACTAGTACTTTTAGTCATCGTGGATACGATATTCCCTACTCACCATAACTATACTATTGTTCGATAGGTGCGCTTGCCTTAGTCGTATTTATAGTTAGTTTAGTGACCATCAAAGATCGAATTGCTAAGTGATTTAGGTAGCTAAGCTTTTAAATTAGTACAATGACTAAATTGTGAAGTGAGAAAAATAGAAGAAATTTAATAAAGTTTAAGCAAGCGCTTAAGTGATAATTATGCCAAGAACCTAAAAGCAACTTGACCATAATTAAAGTTTGATTAGTGGCCTAGCTTCATCTTTTTCTATCCATTTCCACTCACTTATGTGAGATGAATTAATTGTCATTAGATTTAAGGTTAATTCGTGAAATAAATGTTCATTGTATGCATGTATAATATGGTAAGTGGGAAAAGAAAGCAAATATAATTTTTCTTTTTCATCTTTCCAAATCGAAACTAGAAGTAAGAAAAAACCAAGTTTTCTTCTTCCATAATCAACTATTAATTCAAAGGTAAACAATCTCTTTCTTTAATAGTTTTCATGGATTCTCAACCTAGGAAGCTTGATATAACCAACCCAATAGTTAAATTTTGTTGTTGTGGGAATTAGCTCAAGTTGCCATTAATGAGGACATAAAGAAATTGAGCTTGAAACCATGAAATATTTAGTTTTAAAGCTTAGTTTATGTGAGAAATATAGTAGAATTAAAGTGGGTAACGTTGTAACAACCCATTTCTCTGAAGTGTTCGAATAGTGGTTTCGGGGCCACAAATCCAGCATGTGAGTCCGTAAATATTATTATTTAATATTTACGAATATTATATGGTGTATTGATAAAATTTGAACTAATGATTTGTGTTAAAAGGAAGAACAATTAGGTTCAAGCGGTATAATCTTAAAGTCAAATGGTTTTAGAAAACGAGGTATCGGGATCTCGTTTCTATAAACCGAGCTGTAAATATTTATAATGTTATTAAGGTTTTATTAAAGTTCAGTTAAAAAATTTTGAAGTTTAAATGGTTAACTAAATAAAAAGGACGAAATCGTAAAAAGTGTAAAAGTTGAATTCTATTAGTTAAAGCGATCAAATGGCTATAGAAATGAAAGTAGATGGACTTGAATGGTAAATTGACCATTTAAAGGGTTAGTGGATATTTTTGGGTAAGGTATTAATGAAATTATGATAATTTTTAAAGGGTAATATGGTAAATATGTAAATTAAACCTAAAATAAACCAATTAAATGTTATCATCTTTTCTAATATCTTATTGAATGGCCGAACGCTCCATTGTTGAAGGGGGAGAGCTTCATTTTGGAATTTCCTTCTTGCATGGTATGTGTAATACCCCTCACCTGTATCCGTTACCAGGATAGGGTTCGAGGTATTACCGGAACTTTACATTTGAAACATATTGAATCGACTTACTAGGTTTAGCTTAGATTTTAAACTTTCAGGCATTCACATCTTTTCCCTTAAATGGGTCTTCAAGGCCCTAAATATACATAGAGATAGTTCGGGATATGACCGGGAACATTTAATAACTTTAGAAAATTTCCTTACTTAGAAGTGTCACACGCCCGTGCATGATGGGCCGTGTGGTCACCCACGCCTGTGTGACCTAGGACACGTCTATGCCTCTAACCCGTGGGCAACACTAACTTTTAGGCACGACCAAGACACACGCCCGTGGGTTCACCCCGTGTCCAAAACTTAAGCATTTTGTTAAATTAACACGGCCAGGACACACGCCCGTGTGTCCTACCCGTATACTAATTTGACTTAAAGTTTTAGGTGCAGGGGACACACGGCCATACCACACGCCTATGGGGATGGGCCGTGTGTCACACACGGCCTAGACACGTGCCCGTGTGTCTAACCATGTGGACCTTAATAGGCTATTTTCCAAGCCTTTAGTCACCCCTTTCTACTTCTTCTTCTTAATAGATACCAAATTCAAAGTAAAACATGATTATACACTTGTAAATGATCTTGATGAAGTTAGTTGTATGGAAACCTCATATCATTGCTTTCCTACAAAAAGGTTATTTCCCATCTAGTATTATGGGTTCTTATGTTATTATAGCACATTCAAAATTTGGCTCGTTTTTGAACTCATTGCCAATTGTAGCAACTCATCATATAAGAACATAAACATGCATATAAAGGCAGATCATAACCTACTTTCAAATATGCCAATTTCCATGGCCTTATACAAAAAGATGAATACATCTTTACATGTCTTCATTTGGCAATTCAAATGACACATATAACAAAATACTCAAAAATACTATACATGCCATTGAACAAAATAAACAGAGTCTTTATACCAAAGCTTGTTTAGTTGATAATGTGTTGACTCTCCAATTGTCTTCCAATCTTTATGAGTCCTCGAGCTCTGCGAAACAGGGAAAAGAGAGGGGTAAGCATTTACATGCTTAGTAAGCTTGAATAACCAGAAAGTAAACTTACCGAGTAATTAGCATAAATCCACACTTAAATCATGAAATCATCAATTATGAAGTGATTTCCTATCACATGCACTCAATCAATAAGTTAGTCACAAAACAAAACATCATGTAATTTATGTAGATGAGCTCATCATTCTTCATCTTATTGACATACATCATATTAATCCCGTTGAGTTTCTAGAAAATCTCGATGGAATACCCATTATCCGTCAATTCTTACGAATGATCATTTCACATATATGCACTCCCGCGAACCTCGGACCTCATGGCAGGATTACTAGTCTAGGCTAAATCCCTCCATATCATGAACTTGTAAGGTGATGTCGGGCTTACCAGTCCAGGATAAATCCCTTATAGCGACAAACACCCTTAATGAGCTCGGATCTGAATTACCAGTCCAGGCTAAATTCAGACCCTAATAGGATTATCCGTCTGGGCTAAATCCTCAATGCACATATCTTCTTCGGGAGGCTCGATCATTCAAGGAACACTCGTCCGGGCTAGATCCTTTCCATACTCGAGATCACAGATTATCCGTCTAGGCTAAATCCTTACGGCAACACATGCAAGATCTCTTTACACATATCAATGAGGGTTTATCCATCGAATTTCCTTTGTCAACCTCATCCGAGACATTTTTCACATGTTACCATCAAATATGCATTTCCATGATATTTCATACTAATAATAAATGCAATCATATGCATTCATAGATCATTCAATTATGCATATTAGGGGTTTACTTAAAGTTATTCGAACTTACCCGGTATTCTTTTCGGGATTGTGTTTTGGTTATTCCGAAACCTTGCATTTACCACGATCGACCTCTGAAATTTGTTTCTCGGGGTCTATAACAGCAAAATTAACTCATTAATACCCCACATTATACATTTCAAGTTTAATATCTACCCCCTGTCCAAATGACTGTTTTGCCCCTAACCCTTCACATTTTTACGATTTAGTCCCTAGGCTCGTATAATGAAACACATGCACTTTTTATCTCATCCAAGCCTAGCCGAACATTTTTCTTTCTTATGGTAGCCCAAATTTTCCATTATTTTCTCATTTCTACCACACATTTACATCTTTTGCAAAGTAGTCCCTATAAGGGTTTCTCATGAAAATCAACTAGGAAAAGATGTTTAATACACATTCATCTTTCATATTCCTCCATAATCCATCAAAATACAAGCAAATCATGCATGGGTAAATTTTTAAACATGAACCCTAGCATGAAATATGGGTAGAAATGGAGAGAGCAAGCTACCGGGATTTTAAAAATACAAAGAACATGAAAAACGAGGATTGGGAACACTTACTATTGAGCTTGAAAATTGAAGAAACCCTAGCTATGGTGTCCTCAAAATTTCGGCAGCTATGGGAAGAAGATGAGCATATTTTTGCTCCATTTTTCCCTTTTTATTTCATTAAAATGACAAATGACCAAAATGCCCTTATGCCCTTTCTTTAAAATTTCATCCATGCAAGCCCATTTTTGTCCAAAAATTTAGAATTTGGGCAAATTGCTCTCCAAGACCTTCTAATTCATAATCTAAAGCAATTTCATACAAATTTCTTCTAAAAACCAAGTTTTGCAATTTATTCAATTTAGTCCCTAATTTCCAATTGGACATCTTATACTTAGAATTTCTTCATGAAACTTTAACACATGCATATATTCATATTCTAGGCCTCATAATAATCATAAAATAAATATTTTTTATGTCAGATTTGTGGTCTCGAAACCACTATTCTAACTAGGCCCTATTTCGGGACGTTACAGTATGTTTTGATACCTTGGTCATATGTGCAAATGGCTTGTAAGGGTGTGCTTGAATTGGGTGAAAGAAATGGCTCGAATTTAGCCTATTCCTAGTCTACACGGGTGTGTGTTTCAGTCGTATGTGACACACAACCATGTGTCCCCTATAGATATTAATGGTTGCATTTTGAAGGTTACACAGCCTGGCACATGAGCGTGTTGCTTGGCCTGTGGTCCAAGTCAGAGAGTTACATAGGCACGGACACAGGCTAAGATACGACAGTGCGTCCCTATTTCAAATGTTACATGGCATGATACATGGGCTTGTGTCTCATCCGTGTCAGTCACACGGCCTGGCCACACGGTTGTGTGGCCTCCGCAATGTGAATTTTTCCAACTTTTTCCTTAAAGTTTCATATGTTCCTGATTTAGTCCCGAGTCATTTTTAAAGTGATTTTGAGGCCTTGAGGGCTCGAATAAGGAACAATATGCATGTGTTTGAATGGATTATGCTATGATTTATGAAATGTTTAGAAATGAATGATTTAAGTTACGTTTCTATAGTAATACTCCGTAACCTTATTACAGCGACAAGTACAGGTTAGGTGTGTTTCAAATGTTAAGGTAAAGTTCGATTAAATGTTAATAAAGGAAGCAATTAATGATTTCTTAGGGACCTATGTGTAAGAGATAAGAAATTTGGGGTTAAATTTTATGGATTGATAGTTTGAGGTCCCTAAAGTTTGTTAAAAAGTCAAATCTTGATTCAATCGGGAGGGTTGAATGATGGGAAGGGACTTAAGTGATAATGTGCATACCATGTTTTAATTACAAGTTATATATGCTTGATGATGAGCAACTAACATTGTTCTTGTATTGAAATTTTCATACGTAGCTGAAGACGACGTTGGGACCTTGAAGGAGAATAAGAAAGAGAAGGCGACCAATGAATAGCTAATTTAATTTGTGCTAACTTAATATGTCTTCATGACATGATTTTATTGAATTTCAATTTATTGAATAAATGACAAGTGTTAATTCTAAGGCATGCTTAATGATCAAGGTAGGTGAATGTTATTTATGCCATGTTGAATTGGAGGTTGATTGATAAGTTGCTACACTTGTTTATATAAAATTATATAATTCCATGATGTAAGTTGTAATATTATCATGAATTGTGTTGAGATGATGTGCAAATGTATACAAGTATATATGATATGTCATAGTTTGATATGATAAATTAAGCTCTTTTCACACTTAAGGAACTCATTTTCAAGCATCTTTTAGAGTCTTTTTATTAGTTTTATGAACTATTGTTAGGGTTTAGTTTAATTATGTTTTCAAGCATGTTTTCTTTATATTTTTTAATAAATATATGACTTACCTTAAAAATTTGACCTTAATTATATGCTAAGGTCATTTTAGGACTCAATGGAAGAGGCAAATAGAAGGAAGTGAGGAATAGAGTTCAAGGTTGCAACCATAACATTAGGTGTCGCAACCCATGCCCTTTTGACTTACAATGTTGTGACCTTGATCAAGCTAGTGTCGCAACCACTACCTCTTTAACTTACCAAGGAGTTGCCTTGATCAAAGCCAATGCCACAACCTCCAAAAGCCAATGTCGCAGCATTGAGACCTCTGACTTGTCTTGTCACCACCATCGATATGCAATAAAACAGCGGTTTGGGCTCAAAACACCCATGGGGCTGACCGTGTGTCACACACGGCCTAGACACATGCCCGTGTGTCTACCCGTGTGGACAACTTTGAGGCTATTTTCCAAGACCTCTTGTCACCCTTAACCCCAACACACATTCATATGCCAATGGTGGTTAACATGGCATAAAAGGGTTACTTAGACATCCATAGCTTTAACTCATGCATGATAAATTCATATCAAGTTTACCTAACTGGGACTCCTTAACTTGTTAAGTTCATTCAATACATTTCTTTACCATTATTATTATAGTGACTATGCCAATTAGCATCATTTATCAATCAAACATAAATTCCACATTTTATCAACCATTTGGCACACGCCACAAATTTAATAACACATCTCATGCATGTAGCAATATTTAGGGATTTCAACCCAATAATCAATATGAGCCATATTTCATGGCTATATACAAAATAGAATAATATACCAAAAGGAGCTATCACTTTGGCTAACAAATATGACACATATAACAAAATACTAAGTCCCCTATACATGCCATACTTAAATGTAGTAAACTAATTATACCCAAAAATATTTGTTAATAGTGTGACTCAAGCTCTGACGTCCACGATCCCGAGCTAGCTTGACAATGCTAAAAGAAAAGGGAAAGGAGAGAAGGGTAAGCAAAGGGCTTAGTAAGTTGCATGTAAATAAATAACAACATAAGTCAAGATATTCATGGATTAAATTTGTTATCAATTATCACCACAATATCATACTATACACATGAACGTAGTCAAAATTGACAATAAATGTCAATTTACATCAAGCTTATCTAAATGTCAATTTACATCAAGCTTATCTTACTCCTTTCTACTCATGCTAAATTTCCCATCATGAATCGAGTTTAATACTCATGAGGTTTACGTACATACCTGTGCCGTACATTCTTACTCATATCACTCCACTTTTTAACCCCAAGCCTTGAATGGCCCCTTGAACCACCGAAATACTAAAGGACACTCGAAATTGTCATACACTAATTAAAGTACCAATGCCATGCCCCTGACATGGTCTTACATAAATCCACATATCATCACCGATGCCATGCCCCAGACATGGTCTTACACTGACACACATATCATCGCCGATGTCATGTCCCAGACATGGTCTTACACAGGCACATATATCATCGCCGATGCCATTTCCCAGACATGGTCTTACACAGGCACATATATCATTGCCGATGCCATGTCCCATACATGGTCTTACACAGGCACATTTATCATCGCCGATGCCATGTCGCAGACATGGCCTTACACAGGTACATTTATCATCACCGATGCCATGTCCCAGACATGGTCTTACACAAGCACATTTAGCACAGTGTCTCAAGATCCAAGTCCTAAGTATTCCTTTGGGTCACCCGAACTTCTGAGACACGAGGCTATCACTAAACTTCCATTGGATCATCACAAGTCAATTTTATTAAAGCATACATACATGTATCATATAATTTCAAATATTAAATACGTAATATTGGAGTTGTTGAATTACTTACACACAACTTACCTCGATGGAAAATATGGCAAATTTTAGACTTAGTCCACAACCTTGCCTTTTTCTCGGTCAAGGTCTATCCCTCGTCCCTCTTGATCTATAATAGCACATTTAGCTTATTTCATACACGCATTATTCATTTCAGTCCAAAAATAATGATATGGTAAAATTACAATTTTGCCCCTAAAATTTTACAAAATTATAAAATTGCCCCTAGGCTCATAAAATGAAAAGTACCTATTTTTCTCATTATTCAATCCTAGCCGAATCATTTTCCCTCTTATACCAACCCACATTTTTCATTTATTCGCACATTTACACAGTTTCTACAACTTTTACAATTAGGTTTTTTTATCAATTTCACTAAAAACCACCTAGTAAAAGTTGTTTATCACACCTCAAACCTCCATATTCTTCCATTATAAATCAAAACACAAGCATGTCATTCATGGGTATGTTTTTAAACATGAACCCTAGCTCAAATTAAAGGTAGAAATAGCTAAATGAGGTACGAGGATTTCAAAAATGTAAAGAACATTAAAAACGGGGCTAGAATGCACTATGCACTTACTTTGAGCTTGAAAGATGAAAAAAACCCTAGCTATGGCTTCTTGTGAAATTCGGCCAAGGAGGATGAAGATGGACACAAATTTTGACAATTTTTCCCTTTTAATTCTTTTATTAACCAATGGACCAAAATGCCCTTATATTATAACTTTGATATTTTATCCCTCCTATGTCCATTTTTGTCCATAATGACATATAATGGTCTAATTTCCAAATAATGACTTCAAATTTCATAAAATCTCATCACAATTAAGCCTTTAAATCAACTAAAACACATGTTTTTCACTTATTGCAATTTAGTTCTAATAACTCAATTGGATAATTTATTGGTAAAATTGCTCATCGATATTTTCATACAGGCATGCATATACATCATGGACCTAGTAGCATCCACAAAATGATTATTTCTATCTCAGATTTATGGTCTCGAAACCACTGTTCTGACTAGGCCCTAATTCGGGATGTTACAATTCTCCCCCTTAGGGATTTTCGTCCCCAAAAATCTTACCAGTAAATAAGTGCGGGTATTGATTTCTCATGGCTTCCTTGGGCTCCCATGTAGCCTCCTCTATCCCATGCATATGCCATAACACTTTTACTAAGGCTATATTCTTGTTTCTCAACTGTTTGACTTCCCGATCCAAGATCTTGATTGGCTCTTCACCATAAGTCATGTCCGGTCGAATCTCAACTTCCGTCAATGATATCACATATGAGGGGTCTGATTTATAACGTTACAACATAGACATGTGGAATACGTCATGGATCTTTTCCAATTCTGATGATAAAGCCAATGAATAAGCTACCGATCTTATCCTTTCAGTGATCTCGTAAGGTCATATGAAATGAGGACTTAACTTGTCCTTCCAGCCGAATCTCAGAACCTTTTTCCATGGGGATACTTTCAAAAATACCTTATCACCCACTTGAAACTCAATTTCTTTTCTTTTCAAATCCACATAAGACTTTTGTCTATCTGATGTCGCTCTTAAACAATATTTAATTACTTTCACTTTATCCTCGGTTTCCTTAACCAAGCCAACCCCATGCAATTTACTTTCCTTGAGCTTTGTCCAATACAAGGGAGTTCGACACTTTCGGACATACAACGCTTCATAGGGTGCCATTTTTAAACTCGTCTGAAAACTATTGTTATAGGTAAACTCAACCAAAGGTAAGTATTTTTCCCAACTACTTTGGAATTCTAGAACACAACATCTCAACATGTCTTCCAAGGTTTGAATCACTCTCTCAGATTAGCCATCGATTTTTGGGTGGAAAGCAATACTAAAACTCAACCTCGTGCCCAAGGCTTCTTGCAACCTTTTCCAAAACCATAAGGTAAACCTCGGATCTCAATCCAATATGATCGATAAGGGTATTTCGTGAAGTCTCACAATTTCATAAATATATAGTTCAGCCAGTTTATCAAGCAAGTAATCGGTATGTACCAGGATGCAATGAGCTGACTTCGTCAATCGATCAACAACGACCCACACTGCATCTTTCTTACTCGGTGTAAAAGGTAAGCCCGATACAAAATCCATGGTAATTCAGTCTCATTTCCACTCAAGAACCATGATAGGCTGTAGTAATCTTGAAGGCACTTAGTGTTCAACTTTTACTTGTTGACAAATTAAGCATCTCACAACAAATTCAAAAATATCTCTCTTCATACCATCCTACCAATATATTTTCTTTAAGTTGTTATACATTTTAGTTCTACCGGGGTGTATTGACAGACAACCATTGTGTGCCTAATTCAGAATCTTATGAATCAATTCGGTTTCTTTGGGAACACAAATTCTATCTCGGAACATGAAGCAACCATCAGAATCAACCCAAAAATAGGATTCAGAGCCCGAGTCACACTGAGTTCTCTTGGCTTGCAATTCATTGTCGTTAGTCTAAGCTTCACAAATTTCTTGAAGGAATATTGGCCTAGTTCTCAACTCCGCTATGATAGCACCATCATCTAATAAGGCTAACCGAGCATCTATGGCTTTCAAAGCAAAGAAGGATTTTCTACTTAGGGCATCGGCGACCACATTTGCCTTTTCCGAATGATAGCCAATAATTAACTCATAGTCTTTTATCAATTCTAACCATCTCCGTTGCCTAAGATTTAAATCCTTTTGGGTCATCAGGTATTTCAATCTCTTGTGATCAGTGAATATTTGGCAAATCTCACCATACAAATGGTGTCTCCAAATCTTTAATGCAAACACAATGGCGGCTAGCTCTAAATTATGTGTCAGATAATTTTTCTCATGTTGTTTCAGTTGTCTGGATGTAAAGGCTATCACTCTGCCTTCCTGCATAAGTACACATCCCAAACAATTCAAAGATGCATCACTGAAGACCATGAACTCCTTTCCCGGCTCAGGTTGAACTAACACTGGAGCTTCAGTTAACAACGCTTTTAATTTCTCAAAACTCTGTTGGCACTTCTCTGTCCATTCGAACTTAACATCCTTTTGTAACAACTTTGTCATTAGGGTGGAAATCATTGAAAATCCTTTAAAAAACCGTCTATAATAATCGGCCAAGCCTAAAATCTTCTGACCTCTGTCACATTCTTCGATAGTTTCCAGTCAACAATGGCTAAAATCTTACTCGGGTCAACTCTAATAACATCTCCAAAAACAATATGTCCTAAAAAACTGACTTCAAAAAGCCAAAATTTGCTTTTTCTGAACTTGACATACAACTGTTTGTCCCTCAAAGTTTGCAAAACAGTTCTCAAGTGCCAGGCATGCTCTGGCTCATCTCTTGAATAAATCAAAATATCATCGATGAACACCACAACAAATTTATCCAAATAAGGCCGAAATATTCTATTCATTAAATCCATAAACACAGCAAGAGCATTTGTTAACCCAAATTGCATAACGAGGAATTCATAATGGCCATACCTCATTCTAAAAGTAGTCTTAGGCACATCTGATTCTTTAACCCGTAACTGATAGTAGCCGGACCTCAAGTCTATCTTTGAAAACACTGTGTCTCCCTTCAATTGATCAAATAGATCATCAATCCTTGGCAAAGGATACTTGTTCTTTATTGTCACCTTGTTGAGCTGTCGATAATCTATACATAGTCTCCTCGAACCATCTTTCTTTTTCACAAATAACACAGGAGCACCCCAAGGTGAAAAGCTCGGTCTCGCGAAACCCTTATCAGTTAACTCCTGTAATTGAACCTTCAACTCTTTTAATTCTATTGGGGCCATCCTATACGGGGTAATCGAAATAGGTGCAGTACCAGGAGTCAAATCAATGCTAAACTCTACTTCCCTAATAGGAGGTAACGCCGACAATTCTTCTAGAAACACATCCGAATATTCACATACTACCGGTACCGACTCAATATTTAACTCAGACTCTTTAGTGTTCAGCACAGAGGCGAGGTAAGCTTCATACCCCTTTCTTATACATCTTTGAGTAGACATGGAAGAAATCACTGCAATCATGCCATTTAAATGGAAGAAATCACTGCAATCATGCCATTTAATTTATCTAGTTCAACCTGAAGAACATTACTACTCTCACATTTCAGTTCGATAAACTTTCTTCCACAATTAACTACCACATCATGAGTGGTCAACCAATCTATACCAAGAATTACATCAAATTTATCGAACGGTAATAGCATAAGATTAGCCGGGAAACAATGACCTTTAATTATTAAAAGGTAATTTTTACACACATTATCAACTAAGACATACTTGCCTAACGGGTTTGACACCTTTACTACTAATTCAATAGGTTCAACAAACAAGTTCATACCAGACACCAGCTTCATGCAAATATTAGAATGGGTAGACCCCGAATCAATGAAAGCAACAACAGGAGTTTCATAGATAGAAAATGTACCCGTAATTACATCAGGAGACAAGGCCTCTTTACGAGCGCGAATGGCATAGGTCCTCACAGGTGCCCTGCCCTCGGGTCTCACAGCAGATTCTCTAGGCTCACCTTTACTACTCGTTCCACTACCCGGATTCCTCTAAGGTTTTCCCTTATTAGCAATACTATCTGACATTCTTCCTTCGAGATTTCTTTTTTCCATCCTCTTAGGGCAGTCCCTAACAAAGTGATTAGGGGAACCGTACTTAAAACAAGTTCTATCATTCCCTTGACACTCGCCAAAGTGGCGTCTCCCACATTGGGGACATCTTGATCTATCGGGTCGAGCATTCCTGACACTGGTAATTGAGGTAGTCTAAGCTTTCGAAACCGTGTACTGTTTACTCCTATTCTTGCTCGAATACCCAACAGAGGCATCAGATCGAGAAGTAAAATCTCCCGACTTCTTAGATAAAGATTGAAAAGATTTGCTTAGTTGCCTCTTCTTCAAGTCTTAAGACATCAAATCAACTTTCTATTTTTCTTTGGCCAATTCTTCGGCCTTGCATGCTCTTTCAACCAAGACTACAAACTCTTTCAACTCGAGGATGCCAACCAACAATTGTATGTCTTCGTTCAACCCATCCTCAAATCTTTTACATATGATGGCTTCGGTAGATACACATTTCCGAGAGTATTTTCTAAGCCTCACAAACTCACGCTCATACTCGGTAACTTGTTTCAACTCGAGGAACTCCTTCCTCTTTTGATCCATAAACTTTTGACTGATATACTTCTTGTGAAATTCCTCTTGGAAAAACTCCCAAGTCACTTTCTCCCTCAGCATAATGGACACGAGGGCATTCCACCACTGGTAAGCGAAATCTCTTAGAAGCGATACCACGCACTTCATGCACTCATCCGTTGTGCATGACAATTCATCAAAGACTCGGATGGTGTTCTCGAGCCAAAACTCTACTCTTTCTGGATCATCGTCAATGTTAGCTCGAAACTCTTCAGCTCCTTGCTTTCTAATTTGATCCACCGAAGGCCTTTCCCTTCTCACCATCTCAACAACTTGGGGAGCTACAAGGGTAGGCTAAGGAATAGGAGAAGTGGGGGAGGTTGAACACCCAGGTTTTCCCGAATAAACTCGGTATACCAATTATTCATCATGTTGAGAAAGGCTTCTCTGCTCCTTTTCTTCTACTAATTGTCTCGAGTCTACTATTAGCTGGCACTGCTCTTTTGGTAGGAGTAGGCACGTTACTTTCTACATCATCAGCAACTACTCGTTCAGGATCCATTTACTATATAAAATACAATTTCAATTGTCAGGAGTTGTCACACTATCATAATACACATATGGCATGTATAGCTAGACTTCTACACTCACTACGTAGTCTTAGAACCGACTAAACCATAGCCCTGATACCAATAAATGAAACACCTCACACCCGTGTCCAATGTCAAGACAGGATATGAGGCATTACTGGACTTGAACATACACTACTATGTAAAACCAAGCCATAAAATTTCATTCAAATTTAAAATTTATTCAAGAACGTGCATATCATCCCTTATATGGGCCTGTGAGGCCCAAAACATACATCAGGGGTTGTTCGGGACTAAACCATGAACTTTAGAAAAATTTTCTTAAAATAGGTTCACACGCCTGTGTGCCCTTGATATGCTCGTGTCCCAAGGCCGTGTAACTCTTTGTTTATGACATCAGCATAAATTTAATATCACATGGCCAAGTCACACACCTGTGTGCTAGGTTGTGTGGTGAATTTAATTTTTGCATTTAAGGTGCAGACTTCACACGGCCTGGGCATACGCTCATGTCCTAAGGCCGTGTCCTCCACACGGCTGAGAAATACGATTGTGTCTCTGCCCGTATGTTTACTATCATGCATACTGACCTGTAAAGCAATGGTGCAGGAGACACAAGGCCGGACTACACACCCATGGGACTGACTGTGTATCACAAACAGCCTAGACACATGCCCGTGTGGCTACAGGTGTGGACAACTTTGAGGCTATTTTCCAAGCCCTCTTGTCACCCTTAACAACCCCAACACACACTCATATGTGAATGGTGGTTAACATGGCATAAAAGGGTTACTTAGACATCCATAGCTTTAATTCATGCATGATAAATTCATATCAAGTTTACCTAACTGGGACTCCTTAACTTGTTAAGTTCATTCAATACATTTCTTTACCATTATTATTATAGTGACTATACCAATTAGCATCATTTATCCATCAAACATAAATTCCACATTTTATCAATCATTTGGCACATGCCAAAAAAGTAATAACACATCTCATGCATGTAAAAATATTTAGGGATTTCAACCCAATAATCAATATGAGCCATATTTCATAGCCATTACGAAACGGAATAATATACTAAAAGGAGCCATCACTTTGGCTAACAAATATGACACATATAACAAAATACTAAGTCCCCTATACATGCCATACTTAAATGTAGTAAACTAATTATACCCCAAAAGATTTGTTGATAGTGTGACTCAAGCTCTGACGTCCACGATCCCCAAGCTAGCTTGATGATGCTAAAAGAAAAAGGAAATGAGAGAAGGGTAAGCACAGGGCTTAGTAAGTTGCATGTAAATAAATAACAACATAAGTCAAGATATTCATGGATTAAACCTGTTATCAATTATCACCACAATATCATACTACACGCATGAACGTAGTCAAAATTGACATTAACTGTCAATTTACATCAGGCTTATCTTATTCCTTTCTACTCATGCTAAATTTCCCATCATGAATCGAGTTTAATACTCATGAGGTTTACGTACATACCTGTACCGTACAGTCTTACTCATATTACTCCACTTCTTAACCCAACGTCTTGAATGGCCCGTTGAACCACCGGAACACTAAAGGACATTCAGGATTGTCATACACCAATTAAAGTACCAATGCCATGTCCTTGACATGGTCTTACATGAATCCACATATCATCACCGATGCCATGTCCTAGACATGGTCTTACACTGGCACACATATCATCGTCGATGCCATGTCCCAAACATGGTCTTACATAGGCACATATATCATCGCCGATGCCATGTCCCAGACATGGTCTTACACAGGCACATTTATCATCACCGATGCCATGTCCCAGACATCGTCTTAAACAGGCACATTTATCATCGTTGATTCCATATCCCAGACATGGTCTTACATAGGCACATTTATCATTGTCAATGCCTTGTCCCAACCATGGTCTTACACAGGCACATTTATTATCACCAATGCCATGTCCCAAACATGGTCTTACACAGGCACATTTGTAACATCCCAAAATAGGGCCTAGCCAGAATAGTGGTTTCAGGACCACAAATCTGACGTTGAAATATTTATTTTATGATTATTATGAGGTCTAGAATATGAGTATATGCATGTGTTAAAGTTTCTTGAAGAAATTCTATGAGTAAGGTGTCCAACTGGAAATTTAGGCCCAAATTGAATAAAGCGCAAAACTTGGATTCTGAAGCAATTTTTATGAAATTGCTTTAGATTATTAATTGGAAGGTCTTAAATATAAATTTTCCTAATTTCTAAGTTTTTGGACAAAAATGAGCATGTATGGATGAAATTTTAAAGAAAGGGCTTGAGGACATTTTGGTCATTTAACTAATTAATGAAATAAAATGGGAAAATGAAGGCAAAAATCAGCCATTCTTCTCCCTTATCCAGCCCAAATTCTCAAGCCCTCCATAGCTAGGGTTTTCAACATTTTCAAGCTCAAAAGTAAGTGCTCCCAAGCCCCATTTTTAATGTTCTTTGTATTTTTGAAATCCCGGTAGCTTACTCTCTCCATTTCTACCCATATTTTAAGTTAGGGTTCATGTTTGCAAGGTGACCCATGTGTGACATGTTTATTCTTTGATGTTTTACGGAGGAATATGAAAGTTGGATGTGTGTTAAACATCTTTTCTTAGGTGATTTTCATGAAAAACCCCTAAAAGGACCTTTTTGCAAAAGGTGTAAAATATGTGGTAGAAATGTGAATAATGGAAAAATGTGGGCTGCCATAAGAGGAAAGAACATTCGACTAGGCTTGGATAATGTAGAAAATTCATGCATTTCTTTATACGAGCCTAGGGACTAAATCATAAAAATGTGAAAGGTTAGGGGCAAAATGGTCATTTTATCCAGGGGTGACATTTAGACTCGAAAGGAATAATGTGAGGTATTAATGATTCATTTTTATTGTTATAGACCCTAAGGAACAAATTTTGGAGGTCGATCGAGGAAAATGAAAGGTTTTGGAATAATCGAGACGCAAAACCGAAACAGATACTAGGTAAGTTCGAATAACTTAAAGTAAACTCATAATATATCTAATTGTATGTTTTATGAATGTATGAATATTGTATTTGATGATGGAATGAAAGTCCATGAAATGTGTTATTAATAATGACATTATGATAAATGTCTCGGTTGAGGTTAAAAAGGAAGTTCGATGGGTAAACCATGATTTACATGTGACTTGAGATCCTGCATGTGTTGCAGAAAGGATTTAGCCTGCACGGGTAATCTGTTGATCTCAAATATTGAAAGGATCTAGCCCGAACGGGTGTTCCTTGAGTGATCAAGCCTCCCGAAGAATATGTATGCATTGTGGATTTAGCCCGGACGGGTAAGCCGATTAGGGTTTGAATTTAGCCTGTACTGGTAATTCAGATCCAAGCTCATTAAGGGTGTTTGTCACTATAAAGGATTTAGCCTGGACTGGTAATCCCACTGTAAGATGCGAGGTTCACGGGAGTGCGTACATGAGATGATCGCTCTTATGACTTGACAGTAAATGGGTAATCCATCAAGATTTCCAAGAAACTCAACGGGATTAACATGGGATATAAAAATGAAAACATTGGATGATGAGCTCATCTAAGACAAATTACATGGTGCATTGTTGTTAGACTAACTTGTTGATTGAGTGCATGTGATAGGGAAACTATTTCATGCTTGTTGGTTTTATTGTCTAAAATAGATGCATACTAATTAATCTGTAAGTTTACTTTCCAGTTATTTGGGCTTACTAAGCATGTAAATGCTTACCCCTCTCTTTTCCCTATCTTACAGAGCTTGTGGACTCGCGAAGATTAGGAGACAGTTGGAGAGTCAACATTTTGTCTAGCTTTGGCATATAGATACTCTTATTTTGTTCAATGGCATGTATAGGCCTTTTGTTATTTTGTTATATGTGTCATTTGATTAGCCAATATGAAGGCTTATAAAAGTATACATATTCACTTGTATATGGCCATGGAAATTGGCTCATGTTGGTGTAGGTTATGACCTACCAAATTGTGCATGTTATGTTCCGATGTTCTTGTGATGATTAAATATGGTGTATTACAATTAGTCATATGTAGCATGACCAAATCACATGGGGTGGTTAAGACACAATTTTTGGCAGTTAAGATAACGAGCCAATCTTAATTGAGTCACAAGTCATGAAAATCCTTGCGATAAAGGGGACAACCTAGCATGTATAAAAACCGATGAGATGAGGTTTACATGCAATGAGGTATATTAAGGTCATTTAAGAGTATAATTAGACCATGTTAAGTGTTATTGAAAACTATAAGTGGATATGGTTATTAGAGAGTGACCTAAGGCTTGGAAAATAGCCTAATAAGTTCCATACGGGTGGACACACGGGCATGTCTCTAGGCCGTGTGTGTCACACGGACCATCCTATGGGTGTGTGAAATGGCTGTGTATCCCCTGCACTAAAAATATTAAGTCAGAATGCATAGTAGTAAACACACGGGTATAGACACGGCCGTGTGCCTCAACCGTGTGGAGGGCACGGCCTAGAAGACGGGCGTATGCTTGGCCGTTTGAAAACCCCTGTAGATTCGAAATAGAAAATAAATTCAATTAATTTCACACGGGTAGGGGACACGAGCGTGTCCCAAAGCACACGAGCGTGTGCATTGCCTCTACACGGGTGTGTGAGGCTTAACTTAGAAAATTTTTCAAGAACTTTCTCAGGTCCTCGGTTTAATCTCGGACCTTTCTCAATGTATTTTTTGGGCCCTATAGGGCCATAATAGGGACACTAAGATGTTGTTTGATTGGGTTCAAATTGGAACGAAATTTTATAACCCGTATTTCCTGAAAATGTTCGAGTACATGTCTGGTAACACCTCATACTTGATCTCGGTCTTGGGTACGGCTAAGGGGTGGTACAACATTTATCATCGCCAATGCCATGTCCCAGACATGGTCTTACACAGGCACATTTAGCATAGTGTCACGACATCCAAGTCTTAAGTATTCCTTTGGGTCACCCCGGCTTCTGAGACACGAGGCTATCACTAAACTTCCATTGGATCATCACAAGTCAATTTTATTAAAGCATACATACATGTATCATATAATGTCAAATATTAAATACGTAATATTGGAGTTGTTGAATTACTTACACGCAACTTACCTCGGTGCAAAATATGGCAAATTTACGATTTAGTCCACAACCTTGCCTTTTTCTCGGTCAAGGTCTATCCCTCATCCCTCTTGATCTATAATAGCACATTTAGCTTATTTAATACACGCATTATTCATTTCAGTCCAAAAATCACGATATGGAAAAATTACAATTTTGCCCCTAAAATTTTACAAAATTACAAAATTATCCCTAGGCTCGTAAAATGAAAAGTACCTATTTTTATCATTATTCAAGCCTAGCCGAATCATTTTCCCTCTTATACCAACCCACATTTTTCATTTATTCAGACATTTACACATAGTTTCTACAACTTTTACAATTAGGTCCTTTTTATCAATTTCACTAAAAACCACCTAGTAAAAGTTGTGTATCACACCTCAAACCTCCATATTCTTCCATTAAACATCAAAGCACAAGCATGTAATTCATGAGTATGTTTTTAAACATGAACCCTAGCTCAAATTAAAGGTAGAAATAGCTAAATCGAGCTACGAGGATTTCAAAAATATAAAGAACATTAAAAATAGGGCTAGAATGCACTTACTTGGAGCTTGAAAGATGAAAGAAACCCTAGCTATGGATTCTTGTGAAATTCGGCCAAGGTGGATGAAGATGGACACAAATTTTGACTATTTTCCCTTTTAATTCTTTTGTTAAACAATGGACCAAAATGCCCTTCCATTATAACTTTGATATTTTATCCCTCCTATGTCCATTTTTGTCCATAATGACATATAATGGTGTAATTGCCAAATAAGGACTTCAAATTTCAAAAAATCTCATCACAATTAAGCCCTTAAATCAACTAGAACACATGTTTTTCACTTATTGCAATTTAGCCCTAATAACTCAATTAGATACTTTATCGGTAAAAATTCTCATTGATATTTTCACACAGGCATGCATATATATCATGGACCTCGTAACATCTACAAAATGATTATTTCTATCTCAGATTTGTGGTCTCGAAACCACTGTTCCGACTAGGCCCTAATTCAGGATGTTACAATAACCGTCCACCTATTAACCTTATGGCTTAATTATTTCATAAGCTCTCTTCCATTAAATAGTTAAACTATCAAGCCAATGCAATTCAATAATCACTAAGTTTTATCTTCCACAATTTAGCCCTTTTATTCAATTAACTAACTAAACATTAAAATTTCCTTACCAAAATTTAATACGACTCTAATGTAACTTAATAAACATCAATTAAATAATAGTCTCAAAACCACTATTTTCGGTATCATTGAAAAATGGGATATTAAACAATCAAACCTATCCAAAATGTGCCTAAACAAGCCAAAACGTACCAATTCACAATCAACCTAAGTGCCTAACCAATATGCCCTCATTGGCACCACAATTCAAACATATATATAACAATCATTCAATCAAAACATGTACACAATTTGGTTTCATTCAAACATCCTTTAAACTTTAGATAGCAAATATTAAAGTTCATCCATAAACCAAACCTTTAAATGTTCAAATACTTTATTCCAAATGCATAAACTAATGTAACTAATTTGACCATTCATCAAACTTCAAACATTCCAAATTTCACATTAACCTAAACATACCAAAACAACCATTTGAATGTATCTAGATATCACCATATGCATCCCCCATCACAACCATAACCAAACCATTTACCAACTAGAATTTACACCAACATATACACCATAATTTTAAGTGTACATGTAACCAAAATACTTATAACTTACATAACCAAAACCCTATTTACATGCCACTTATAAATGAGCCAAAATTAACGAATAATTACCAAATGAATTGCCAGATAATGTGATCTCCAACGACGTTCCAATCGACAGTAAAAGTCTAACAATCTATAAAGAAAGAAAACCAAATAAAGTAAGTTTTCAAATAAGCTTAGTAAGTTCGTAAAATCAAAAATATCATACCTACCAATTTAAATATAAATTGTACATAACAATGAAACTAACAATTCCTTTGTCGTATTCCATTAATCCAACTACTTGAAATAATTAAACCTGGCTGATTTATATCATCAAACACGTCAAATAATCGTGTATCAATATATAAATCATCACATCGTCTTATACCATTTCCGTCATAATAGTTAATTATTTTTCTCAGAGAACAATAGTAAATCAACTTCGGATACACAGGAGGGTAATGCTCATATGACCTAACATAATGACATTAACCGATACACAATGCTACTCACACAAGCTTCAGAGAATACACAAAAAATGCAGGACCTCAAGCCATTGGTACAGTATCCATCATCGGTACATAGTACCTGCTAGATAAAACACCAACAAAGAGTGCCTACTAATACAACACCGGCATAAAGCCTACTAAATATAGACCAGCTCAAAGCCTACTGAATATACATGTAACGCCCCAATTTTCGGGAATTCTGTGAATGTTGGCAAAATTTCATGCTTTAATTTTGTCATTTGTGAGTGAAATTATGAAATAGGACCTATGTGAAAATGTTTGAAAATGCTATAGGCTAAATTGAAGTGACCAAATAAATAGGAGTGCAAAATAGGAGGATTTGCATGACAAACCTCCCATTTTACATGAAGTGGCCAGCCATCATGTTGTTGTAGACAAAATGTGCACTTGATATCCATAATTTATGGTACAAATTGATACAAATTGATAATAGGTTAGGTAAATGTTCCATGATAATAGGTTAGGTAAATGTTCCATGATAATGGGTTAGGTAAATGTTTCATGATAATGGGTTAGGTAAATGTTTCATGATAAGAATTTCATGTCTTTTGTATTAAAGAATTAAATGGATGAAATATGAAGTTTTATTAAAAGAAAAAGGGGTGAAAAGAACAAAGTCTTGTCCATCTTTGTTCATCATAGCTGAAAGTTAGAGAAGAGAAAGGAGAGGAGAAAGCTCTTGAGTATTCGGTCATTAGGAGGAGGAAAATTGAAGGTAAGTTCTTGGTACCTTGCTTCTATTTTGAGGTTCATGAGTTCTTCTTGATTCTACCTTAACTCTTGAAGCATATTGTGATTTTTAGTTGTGTTGTGAGCATTTAGTCATGAATTAAAATGAAGGAAATGGTTGTTGTTTCATGTTCTTTTGATGAAAAATGGAAGATAGGTGAAGTTGAGCCAAACAAATGAGCATGCACGTGCCTTAGATGTTAAAGGGAAAAATCAGCTAACATGTTGTGCTTTAAAATGATGAAATGGAGATTAAACTTAAGTAAAATCATAGATATGTGATGATTTATTGGTGATATACATGTTTAAATAACAAGCATGCAAGTTAGGTGTGAAAGAGTGATTTGGTAATAAATCTGCTTGGGACAGCAGCAGTAACGTGACTTTGGAAAATCACCATAAATTGTGGGAGATGAGTTAGAAGCTGCATAAATTATGTTATTAAAGCTTAATGAGTCTAGTTTCAAATGGAATAAACGAGAACATATTTTGAATTTTGTACAATGAGAAATTTGATTCGTAATGAAGAGTGGTCAGATTAGTCAAACAGTGAAACATGGGAAACTTTAAGAAAAATCTGGTATTGATTGGCCATACCAAAAATTCTGAAAATTTTATGGACAGAAGATATATGAGTCTATTTTCAGGGAAAATTAACGGCACTTGATTTGGAGTTTCGTAGCTCCAGTTATAAATGATTTAGTGACTGTTGCTCAGGAAGACAGCTTGCAGTGAAATTATGATTATGTGGCAAACATTGACAAAAATTTGTTAATGAGTTGCTTATTGATTTCTTATAAGCTTACTATGATCTGTAGGTGTGGTTGGCCGAATATTGTAAGGGGTTAATACGTAGTTTGTATTTGAATAGTTAGATTAACGTGTTAGTAATCCAATTGTAGGCGGTTCGTGTGTGGATCTCGTCAGCATATCGTCGCAAAAAGGTGTGTAACTGACACCCTCTCATAGACTAGATTGGCAAAAGCCGAAATGCCGAAAAGTCGGTATTTTGGGAATTTGCGAGTGTGCGAATGCTCGTAAGATAGTTGGGTTTGTATATTTGGTAATCTAAAGTAATAAACTGCAGTACGCGCGATTTCGTACATTTTGATAAATTGGGCTTAATGGGCCAAAGATCGGGTTCATGGGCCAACGGGCCCAATTCGGTAAGTATGCGCGGTAAGTGTTCTGATAGTACGTAAATAGTTAGGATATGCATGAAAACCCTAAAAGTAGCTAAATTACTATAATACCCCTATGTATGGAAAATTATCATTATACCCCTAGGTGCAAAATTATTTGTTATACCCCTAGGGTTAATTTTGGTGAAAAGCATGACGATCGATTACGTATGATGTATGCCATGATTATATATCTGCTGCATAGGGACATGGGTTATATTATGGAGGAAGCGTTCGGTGGCTATGCCACAAATATCGATCTGGTGGCTCGCCACAAATATCGATCTGGTGGCTCGCCACATATATCTGATTCCGTGGCTCGCCACGATTATTCAGATCTCGTGACTCTGTCACATTATCTGTTCTAGCAGCCATGCTGCAAATTCTGTGATGTGTAGCGGCTGAGTGGGTCGAGTTGTCTCCCCACACGGTGTAAGGTTGGTATGGGGGTGTATACGGTTGGATATGGTTGGGTTTCTGCATAAACATGTAATATCTGTTCTATTCTGTTATGGGCCTATGGGCTTTATTCTGAATTCTGTTCTGGGCTAAGGCCAACTTATTCTATTTCTGTGGTTTGAGCTGATATAGGCTATGGTTGGGTTAATTTACACACTGAGTTTCCCCAAACTCACCCCTTTTATTTTCATCCACGTAGGTAATCCCCAACCATAGTGGGCTTGGAGCTGTGAGGGAATTCGGAGTGGTCACCCGTTCTGAAAGTTTGATTTTCTTCTGGTGAACTGGACATCCTTTTAATTACGTTTGAGGTTTTGGGCTTTTAAATGTAATAAGGCCGCTTATTTATTTTTGATGGTTTTTTTTTTATATGTATTACTAAGATAGGTAATACTTATTTTAACTGTTGAAATTGAATAGCTTTAGGGCGCATTTTCAAAAACAACAGTTGATTTCAAAATAACACGACAACAAGCAAAGCTTCCGCAATGAAAGTATTTTCCAAAATTAATCACTTTTCCTAAAAATGACTTAATCAAATCGGTTTCCTAGAAATATCCATGACGTTAAGGTGTGGCAATGGCGATATGCATGTCTAGGATTGGACGAAGGAGCTTGGTATAGCGGTCCGATGGACTCACCACCTCTTTTAGGTTTCCTACGGTGCACAACTTCCATGCACTTTAACCCTTAATGAATTAATCTTTTGAACATCAAGTACGATTTTCTGGACTTAGAATGGAATTTTTTTTTACGTTTTGATGTGGCATGCCGGATCCGGCCATAACTTCTGGGCCGGGTTTTGGGTGCTACAATACACTGGCTCAAAGCCTACTAAATATACACCAGCATAAAGCCTACTATGCCCTAATGACATGTCATCTGAATCTTAGCTATTCACTAAGTTGACACGGGCTTATGTTGTTTCTCTGAGACATTCATATTCAACTATCCCTTCATTTCATTATTTATCCAATAGAACATAACATCGTACAAACTTCATACTATCAATTTGAAATAAGTTAAAACAGTAACAATATAATAAATGTAATACAAACTTACTAAAACACGATAGCTAACAACACGCGATGACGATTACTCGATGACTTTTTCCTTCCTACGTTTATCATCAGATTAGTTTGTTTTTTGATCCAAATATAATAGTTTAATTGAATTAACCAAATTAAACATCTTAAAACACTTAAATTCATACAATAAACCCTTTAATGACATTTTACACATTTACCTTAAACTTTCACCTTTTATTCAATTTAATCCCAAAAGCTGAAAATCTCACAATTATCACAAATCAGCCCAAAAAATCTTGTTTTGAATTCTATAAGGTTCCTATGCAGCCCACTTTTACTACTTTATTACAAGAATGACATGTTATTTTACAATTTAAACAACTTAGTCCTTAAACTTTAAAATTAACTAAAATCACTTTACAAAATAGTCCTATTTAACTATCAACCTTAATAATCTATCATAAAAATTCAAGAACATAAAAAAGTCATCCATGGTAAAATTCCAAACAATTAATAGTTTTACAAATTAGTCATTGATTAAGCTAGATCAAGCTATAGCGACCTCAAAAACACAAATATTCTAAAAACGAATAGGGAATTCACTTACATGCATTCAACTTAGCATGGTCGGTTCTCAAAGCTTTGGAACCATGGAGTTTTGGTTTTTAGAAAGAAAATTAAAGAAGAAGATGATAACATTATGTTTTTTTTTTTTGTTATTTAATTACTTATTACCACTTTAAACTTTAATATCAGTAAAAAAAATTTTAACATACCTGCTAAATCGTCCAGTCACATATATAAGGTCTAATCACTTATTAAAGTCCTTAATTTAGGCTTTATAATCAATAGGCACATATAAATTAATAGCGATTAACTTTTGTAATTTTTACAATTTACTCCTTTTTCCTTAATTAATTGACCAAACGTTAAAATTTTCAACCAAATTTTAATACGACACTCTCATAACCTTATAAATATTAAATAAATAAAAATTATTGACTCATTGGTTAGAATTTTAACAGAGACCCTTAACCCTAATAACTAAATTTTAATAGCGATTAACTTTTGCGACTTCTACAATTTAGTCATTTTTTCCTTAGTTACTTAACCTAATGTTAAAATATTTGAACCAAATTTTAATACGACACTCTAATAACCTTATAAATATTAAATAAATAAAAATACTAAATATTAAATAAATAAAAAATACTAACTCTTTGGTCAGAATTGTGGTCTCGAAACCATCATTTCTAACACCATTGAAAAATGAACTGTTACATTAAAAGTTCAAGAAGCACATATAATTGGACCCGATACAAAAAAGGCCCAAATCCCCTCATAATATGTATGAGGGGAAAAACCCTAGCATAATTAACTAGGATTAGTCACCCCTCTCTCTTAGTAGAACTAAGGGACTTTTTTTTCTATCAAATAAATATTATTTGTATTCTACTAATTTAACTAGGACTCTTCTATCTCTCTTTATAAATAGATGACATTGGTAGAGCTATTAACACATAAGTTTTCAATATTGTTATTCTGTTAAAAAATAGTGAGAACTTACTTCTAAGTATAAATTCTATTTTCTGGGAATAACAACTCTACCGGTTTCTATTGAGAGGGAGATTTACTTTCTTACTGAAAGTAAGAAAATTATTTTGGGTTCTGTGTTTGATTCATAATTGTTCGGACCCACACTCAAAGCGATTCGAGATATAAGAATAGCGAAAAAGGTTGTTTACTTGAAAGATGGGAACTTTAAGGATCCGTCTCGTACAAAGCACAGGGTTTTTTTGGGAAAATTTTATTGATATAACTATCACAAATTGGCTTGATTTTCAAATTTTTAATTTTTCGCTGTGATAGAAAACCGTTTTCAAATTGGATTTTGTCCAACACGTTTACCCTTTAGTTGGGTTATGAATTCCACTATTGTGGAATGATCTTACATACTGCAAAAGTCATATACCTAATGTACTAAATTTTGGTTCCTTACCTATTTGAACTCATGATTTCATTTACATCAAAGTATATAAGTCACACATACATAGTGCATCATCCACTTAGGATTAAGGTATGCCACACTATGAATATCACAAGTGAATAAACCTACAAACGGATCTAATATATATTCTAAGTGGGTGTTATTCGATGTACTTTCAGTCCACTCAGCCACAACTATGTCTCTTTCCTCTAAGAGCCATCTGCTCTAATACCCAAGACAACATATCTCCTAAACTGGACTTGATAGGGAGCATATTAGTCTTTCAATCGATTTACTCATTTTTGATTAGACGAAGGACATGTTTTGATTGTCTAATAATATAAATTATCTTTTCGTAACACGATTTGACCACGTAATGTAATAGCACACCCAATGAAGTCTCTATATCTGATTACTGTTTGGCATATAGTTGGATAAGCAAAGCAAGTTTTTTTTTTTTTGGATAAGAAAGGAGTTGTGAGTGTTATGCCAATTGGCGAACTCTTAGTTTTGGTGAGATCTGTGGTTTGGTGGACTCTTCAGTTAAGTATATGCCATATCAGATGTTTTGGCGAACTAGTCAAATTCACAGTTAATTAGATTTTTTTATTATTTTAGTAGGTTAATTTAGTTAGTTAAGTTAGGATTTAGGTAGAATGGAACAAAGATAGAGTAGATGAAACGACTTAAATTATGATAAGTGCACTTAATCACGAGAATCAAGAGTGTTAGTGGAATTATCTGATTCTTCCACTATACCTTGTTTTCGTGCTTAAGTATATAAGGATAGCGGTGACATCTTTGAAAACCTTTACGTCTTCTTTGTTTTCTTCTTTCTTCTTGATTTTCTTTGAACTTTTTGAAAACTTAAGTCCATAAAACCTCTCCGAAGTTGGGTTCATTGTGTTCAGCTAACTTATACGTTTGTCCAACTCACTGGTAATTACTAATGAACCCTAAGTTATCTTCAAAGTTATTTACGTGTTTTTAATTCTACATGCATAAATGTTAGAATGGTGTGTAATGAAGGAAACTTCTTGATTTTGGATTAAGTGTTAATGATTCTTGCATACATGTTTAAATTTGATAGATCAATGATCTGATATGTTTAATTATCCTCATTTTTAGCTCAAAAAGTTACTGAAGGTCCAAAAGATAAAGGCAAAGGACCTGCTTTATAGACTTTGCAATAATTTTTGGTGAGTTCCTTCTTACCTCCATGTATTGTGGTCTTCTTTAGTTTATAATTGTATAAGGTAAGTATTATTTTTTTGTAAAGGATGAAAAGTGTATGTGTGTGAATAATGGTTGTCTGGAGTCGTTAGTTTGAGTTCAGTATGTCTATGATATGGAGTATGAGCCATTTTCATGTTTAAGCCACTACCAATTGCTTCTAATATGAATGAATGATATGATGTGAGCTGATATATGGAGATGGATATGTAGAGATATGTTTGTGTAGCCTTCAATAGGGCAAGTATATTATTGCAAACCAAATTTGAAAAACACGATAAAAAATACTATGCTGAGTGAAAATGATATAAAGAGTTATGGTGAAGAATGTATATGAATGAGACTGTAAGTTATGTATCTGGCTCTAAAATCTAGGTATGTGGCTGGCACGAGAATGGATTTTTTAAGTTATGTTGAGTTGGTGTATAGTATTCGCCTATGTGATATGTCATTGGCATATTGAGTATGTCTGAGTTTTGTATACACTATTAGGTGTAGTCTGTGGTAATGTGTGAATTTCTTTTTAAAGGTTCAATTGTGCAGTTAGTATTCTTACTTAAGTTTTTTTTGGAACTCACAAAGTTCATATGAACTTACTCTGTTACTTTTTCCTTCTCAGACTTACAAATTGAAAGACCTATCTGAAGGACTACATTAGAGTGTTGCTGCTATTGTGAGATAGATGTTTTGTTTGTACTATGCATGGCACATGAGGGGTTGACATCTAAGTGTATTTTGAGGAGAAAATGTACAAATAACTTTTGTTTGTTAAGACTTTATTTTATGAAATCTTAGTGAAATTGAGATTAAGTTTTATATGCTATTTAATAAAGTCACTAAACTTGAGTTTATACACCATAAGATTTAAACATTAAATCCAATCTAATATTGGTTTAATTCAAACATTAAAGTTTTACAAGTTTTCGCTAAAACTGGTTTTTAATTTAAGATAATTTCTAAGTAGTGACATCTAATACTTAGATCTTTCAAAAGGATCGGGTTTGGCGTGTTACAAGTTGATATTAGAGCAAAGTTGAGTCGATTCTCGAAAAACCAAAGGCTGTGTCACACCCCATCATGCATAGTATGCCCTGATGTACAAACTGGTTTGGCAAATAGGATAACATATGATCTATCTACTAAAAAGTTGATTATTAATGGCACAGATGCTTATTTTGGATATATTATGGATTTATCTAAGTCAAGAAAGGAAGTTAGTCAAGTTTCTGTAATAAGAGAATTTCTAGATGTGTTTCCAATAGAGCTTCCAGGAATGCCACCTAAGAGAGATGTAGAGTTTTCAATTGAATTTAAACCTAGAATAGCACCTATCTACTATACTCCTTACAGAATGACACCATTAGAACTAAAAGAGCTGAAAGCATAGTTACAAGATCTATTGGATAAGGGTTTTACAAGACCAAGTCTGTCACTTAGGGGTGCGACAATTCTGTTTGTGAAGAAGAAAGATGAAACAATGCGCCTATGTATAGATTACCGTCAACTGAACAAAGTAACAATAAAGAATAAGTATCCTTTGCCCAGGATTGAGGATTTGTTTGACCATTTATGTGAGGATTTAGTTTTCTATAAAATTGATCTGAGGTTTGGATATTATCAAGTGAAAATTAAAAGTGATGATATGCCTAAGACTGCCTTTCGACCAAGGTATGGTCACTATGAATTTTTTGAGATGCCTTTTGGATTGACTAATATGCCTGCAATATTTATGGACTTGATGAATAAAGTATTTCAGCCATATGTGGATTAGTTTGTAGTAGATTTTATGATGATATATTGGTTTATTCTAAGAATGAGATTGATAATGAGGAATATTTGAGAATTGTGTTGAGAACTTTGCATGACAATCTGTTGTACGCTAAGTTTAGTGAATGTGAATTTTGGCTGAGAGAAGTACATTTTTTGGGTCATGTGAGTTTTGCTAAGGGTATTAAAATAGATACTGATAAGGTAAAAGCAATACTTGAGTGGAATCCTCCTAAAAATGTATCTGAAGTTCACAATTTTTTGGGTCTAGCAAGTTATTATAAAATATTTGAAAAAGGTTTTTCAATGTTAGCAACACCTCTTACTCGATTATTGAAAAAGAAAAAAAAGTTTGAGTGGAATGATGAGTGTCAATAAAGTTTTGAGAAATTGGAAGCATTTTTTACTGAAGCTCCAGTTTTAGCACAACCAGTATCTGGTGTAGAGTATACAATTTATACTGAACATCTTTGAATAGACTTGGATGTGTGCTTATGCAAAGGAGTAAGGTTATAGCTTATGCATCACATCAGCTTAAACCTTATGATAAAAACTATCAAACTTATGATTTGAAAGTGGCAATAGTGGTTTTGGCATTGAAGATATGGAGACATTATTTTTATAGAGAGAACTGTCATGTGTTCTCTGATCATAAAAGTTTGAAATATTTGATGACTTAAAAGGATCTAAAATTGTGCCAAAGAAGATGGTTGGAGTTGTTGTTATGATCTGACTATTGAGTATCATCCAGGAAAGGAAAAGTTGTGGCTGATGCTTTGTGCCAATATTTGCTTCCATTTTGCTTTGCATGCAAAAACTGTTCAGAACAGTATACAAAGTATATTAATGTAATTAATGGATATTTTATTAAACCAATTTGTTCAAAAAATTACAAGCATACATAGACGAAAATATTACACTAAAGGCACTAGATCCCAACACATGCTTCATTCTTTAATGCTTTGTTATTTTGATTTCAAATTATGTTAGCACCATTGAGCTCCCAACACTCAGCGTATGAATTGTTGGAAAAAATCTTATTCGAAAATAGTTTTCTTGAACAGCGAAAAAAGTAAAATTTTGAAAACCAGGCCGATATGTGATATTTATAGCAATAATTTTTTTTTCCCAAAATAGTATATATGTTTTGGGCTAGATGGATCCTAGATGTTCTTGGCTTTCAATGAATGGTGTTCTCCGCTATTCTTGCACCACGAACTGTTTCGAGTGTGAGCTTGAACAATTTTGAATAAAAAAATAGAACTAAAAATAATTTTCTTACTTTCAGTAGGAAAGTAAATCTCTCTCTCTCTCTCTCTCTCTCTCTCTTATAGAAACCAGTAGAATTGTTATTCTTGGAAAATAGAATTTATACTTAGAAATAAATTCTCACTATTTTCAGGTAGAATAACAATATCTCAAAAGTTGTGTGTAACTTGTTGTATTTTTAGCTTTATCAGTATCATCTATTTGTAGGGAGAGCAAGTGAAACCCTTATTGAATTAGTAGAAACATTTAATACCTATTTAATGAAAAAACAACCTCCTAGTTGAACTAGGATAGAGATAAGCTAATAGGGTGTGCTTCCCCTCCTATGTATTATGATAGGGATTCGGGCCTCTCCTGTATTGGGTCCAATTACACATGCTTCTTGGATTTTTAACCCAATACTTTATAATTCAATTTAACCCAGTACATGTTTTTCTATTTCTCAAAATAGACAAGATTTATTAAATTAATTTTCTAATTAGATAATTTACTCAACCCGATTCTAATTCCGTTAAAATTATGATAACTTTATCGTAAAAAAATCCATGAGAAAATATATTTAATTTCTACATTCAACGAATTTCATAATGACCAGGTAACTTAATTTCATTTTCAAACTTCAATTATTTAATTAAATAATAATTCAAAAACTGAAAATAATTCTTAGGTCATTTCCATACTAAGTGAAAAACTACATTCATTTCTGAATGTAACCCATTTCTCTAACTGTATCATTTCTATCAATTTATATTCATTTGATTCATCATGCAATTCATTTTTTATTTTAACAAGCTAGCGGAGGGGCTGATTGAATATATGTGATTAGGGCTCAAATGCTTTGTAATTAAGTTTCAGTTTTTCGCCTATTAATTACAACCTCATTTAGTCACAAAGTCATTCCATTATAGTATTGTGACTGAGCTCTCCCTAATGACATAAGGTTACAAAAGCAACTTGATCAGTACTCGTCCAATGACCTTGTCATAAGTGTGTTACCTTTATAGGATATCCCTAGTCTCTTTGGGATAAATCTGCTCTGCCAGTATGATCCTATTTTATCTAATGGTATCCATTACATCTTCCTTCACGAAAAGTCAATTATTATCAAATAGTAACTGAGTCATTCATGATAAAGATGAATGTCTCGTAACCACATTTACTTTTCATCTATCATGTAATTTCAATGAGAGGATATCATTTACCCATGTCTCGGGCTATGAATTCCACTATTGTGAATGGTGTTACATACTACAGAAATTGTATACCCAACACACCAGCTTTCAGTTCTTTATCTATTTGAACTCTGACTTTTACTTATATTAAAGTATACGAGTCACGCATGCATAGTCCATTATCCACTCAAAATTAAGGTATGTCACGTTATGAATGTGACAAGTGAATAAATTCATAAACGGATTCAAGATCTATTCTGTGTGAGTCCAGTTCAATATATTGTCAGTTCGATCAATCACATTTATGTCTCTATCTTTCAAGAGTCATCTACTCTGATGCCCAAGACAAAGCATATATGTCACATACTAGTCACATTTAAGCCTTAGCTCATTGAAACCGAAAATTAACTGCATATTGAATCAAATGAATAAAAATGGATAGAAATGGTAATGTTGGTGAAGTGGGAAACATTCGAAAATGAATGTGGTTTTCTCATTAAATAGAAATGTAACACCCCAAACCCGGCCCAGACGTTACGACCGAATTCGGCGTGTCACATTGAAGCATTACTAGAAAAGTCATGTTTTATCTAAAGTCTTTCTTAGTGTTTAAAGAATATCTTCGTTAAAGATTAAAGTGAGTGGAAGCTGTGCACCAGGTAGGATGCCAGAAAAGAGGAGGTGAGTCAATTAGACTGCTTAAGTACCCAGCTCTTCACAGATCCAATCCTAGACATGTACACAACCATTGCCACACTTTAACTGAGTGATTGTTCAGGGAAAACCAATTCATTTAAAACCATTTGAAAAGGTTATTAATTTTGAAAACGTTTTCGTTGCAGAAGCCTTGCTTTGTTATCGCGATATTTTGAAATCAAGTAACCTTTTTAAAACGCGCCCTAGAGCTATTCAATTTCAAACAGTTAAAACAATATCATATCTAAGCTAACAAAACATACTAAAAACAACTAAAAATAATTAAAGTGGCCTTATTACAAATTAAAACCCGAAAACATAAAGGAAATAATCTAAAATAAAACTGAAGGTATAAACACTTATTTTAAACAGTCCACATGGCCACTCTGAATCCCTCCAGCTCCAAGTCCACCGATCTAAGGCTCACCTGCAAAGATGGGAAAAAGAGGGTGAGTTTGGAAAACTCAGTGTGTAAAGTAAACCTAACTAGAGCCTAAATCAGTTCAAGCTCTACTGGGTCTAAGCCCTATTCAAAAATCAGAGTTAATTGGGCCTTAGCCCATATCAATATTAATCTGGGCCATAGCCCCTTACAGTATCAGAGTATACTGGGCCTAGCCCATATCAGTGTCAATCTGGGCCGTAGCCCTATTACAAGTCGAGATATGTTGGGCCTTGCCCATATTAACACAGTTGGGCCCATCTCAATACAGTTGGCCCATAACAAAACAGTCTCATATGATTAATGCATGATAACCCCATCCAACCCTACACTTGCCTCCGTTCATCCCTACACTTCCTGTGGGGAATAAATCACCCACGCCATCCCTACACTTACAGTGTTAGCACCGGTTATGGCACTAACTATAATCCGCAGCAAAGTTGCTTGTATCAGAATATGTGGCACAGCCACCAGAACGGGTTCTTCCTTCATAACAAAACCCAACCCCATGCAGTATGACATGTATGCAGAATATATATATAATTAAGAAGGCATGCTTCAGAAAGACAGTCAGATTATAGCGTAAGAACAATTATTTACCCCCGAGGGGCGTAATCATAAACTTACCCCTTTAGGGGTATTACGGTAATTCTACCATACAGAGGTATTTCAGTAATTTTACCAGTCTTTTTAAGGTTTCATGCCCATTACAGTTATTAACGTATTAACAGAAATACTTATCGAGCGTTTTTATTGAATTGGGCCCGTTGGCCCATTAACTCGATTTCGGCCCATTAAGCCCAAATATACCGAAGTGCACGAAATTGCGCACTCTGCAATCTTACCATTGAAGTTACCAAAATTATCAATACAAACAATCCCACGAGCGCTCGCATGCTCGCAAGTTCTCGAAATGCCGGCTTTTCAGCATTTCGACTTTTCGACTTTTGCTGATCTAGTCTACTAGTGGGTGTCGTTTACACATCTGATTTGCGACAATTGCTACCGAAATCTCCTACGATATCCTACAATCGGTCACTAGACATATCACATCCAAAATACAATGGCAACTATCATAAACTTACTACCATAATAAGCCATCCATACCTATGGCCCTTGAGATCCTACCTTTGCCAAAACTAGAGACTAGATCTAGATCTAGTCATTCCACTTGTCCAAGCCCATATTGCCAGAACCCTCTCTCCCAAAATTAAAATTCAGGAATTGCCTCGAATTAAATTTACTCTTGGGCCTTTTTTCCCACACCATAAACCCTTCGTAATTTATTTAATTACTAAACTAAACATACGAAATAATAATAATAACATCCAAATTATTCAGGCCGTTTTCCACCTGAACCCAGACTCAGGGCCCAATACTTCCAGGCCCAAAAATCGGAGCGTTACAAGAAATAACCTAGAAAATTAATTTATGGGCTTTCAAATTATTATTTAATTAATTAAATGATTGAAGTTCAAAAATGGAATTAAATTAACTGGTCATAATGAATCTGTTGAATTTAGAAATATTAAATATATTTTCTCATATATTCTTTTAAGGTAAAATTATCATGATTTTAATGGAATTAGAATTGGGTTGAGAAAATTATTTAAATGGAAAATTAGTTTATTTAAATTAATGTCTATTTTGGGAAATAGAAAAAATGTACTGGGTTGGATCAAATTATAATGTGCTGAGCTAAAAGTTAAGAAAGCACATTTAATTTGATCCAATACAAGAGAGACCCAAATCTTTATCATAGTACATATGAGGGGAAGCACACCTTATTATCCCCTTCTCTCTCCTAGTTCAATTAAGAAGTTGTTTTTCTATTAAATAGATTTATATTAATTCAACAAGAATTTCACTTGTTCTTCCTATATATAGATGGTACTGGTAGGGTTAAATACACAATAAGTTTTACATAAATTTGAGATATTGTTATTCTGTCCGAAAATAGTGAGAATTTATTTCTAAGTATAAATTTTATTTTCTGAAATAACAATTCTACCAGTTTCTATTAAAAAACGAATTTTTCTTTCCTACTGAAAGTAAAATAAATAATTTTTGGTTCTATGTTTGATTCAAATTCGTTCGAGCCCACACTCGAAACAGTTTGTGGTACGAGAATGTAAGAGAAGGTTATTTGGTTGAAAGTTGGGAAAGACATGGATCCATCTAGTTGAAAACATGGTTGAAATTTAGGAAAAGGTTTATTGCTATAAATATCACAAACCAGCTCAATTTTCAAAATTTTAATTTTTTGCTGTTCAAGAAAACCGTTTTCGAACTAGATTTTTTCCAGCAGAGCCTATCTCATATTTTATCTTTCTTCCATTATCTTAGTACAGTCCTCCAAAAAAAGATAAAATCACAATGTCGAGGGTTGAGTTCCCTTCTTAGAATCGGTTATTGCATACATTCTAATATCTTGTTAATGTATGAAGCTTTTGATAATGCTATCACTTTATTTTTTTCGATCCCTTAGGATTTGAATACCTAGAACAAAATTATCTTCTACATACTTCATGCTAAACTGTTAAGTTAACCACAATTTAATCGATGATAATGTCCCTATATAATTTCCAATTAGTAGAATGTCATTAACAAATAGAACGAGAAAAACCACATTTCCATCCCCAATACATTTATAAACACAAGGTTCATCTACGTTTTTCTTAAATCTAAAGGTTTTGCTCACTTAATCAAATCTTTGATTAGAAGAGTGGGATGATTGCTTAAGTCCATATATGGATCTAAGAAGTTTGCAAGCTTTATGCTCATTTCCTTTAGCTATATATTAGGTGGGTTACATCGTATAGATACTCTCTTGAAGATAGTCGTTCAAGAATGTTATCTTGACATCCATTTGCCAGATCTCGTAATTGAGAGCTTCCATAATGGATAACAATATGTGGATTGACTTGAGCACAATAACTGTAGAGAAGGTGTCTTCATAATCGATACATTCTTTTTGAGTATAACCTTTTGTTACAAGTCTGGTCTTATAAGTTTCCACTTTTCCATCCATATTTTTTACTTCTTGTAGAGCCACTTACACCCTATGGGTTTTGTTCTTTCCAGTCTACAAGTTGCCATACTGAGTTAGAATTTAAAGAATCTATCTCATCTTTCATAACTATTTCCTAAAGTCTGGAATCAACACTCTACATCGCTTCATCATATGCAAATGGGTCGTCATCTTCCTGTTCGAGACACTCAATATTTAAAACACTTCTGACAGATTGGAAGAACTCAGGCTTGTGAGAGACCCTCCTACTGTGATGAAGCACCCTATGCTGCTCATTGTTTGTAGGTCTATTATTAGGAATTGGTTTTGGAACCATTTCTGTAGGGCTTTGTGTATTTCTCGAAAGTTCTTTGAGTGCTTCTTTACTTCGAGTTTTGAACTCATTCATGTAACTTTCTTTAAGAAAAAAAACATGAGTTGACACTATCACTGTTTGCTTTAAGAAAAAAAACATGAGTTGACACTATCACTGTTTGCTTTTTCAGGTTATAAAACAAACTGCCTTTTGTTACTTTTGGATATCCACAAGCATGCACAATTTTGTTAATGAATCCAACTTCTTCACATCTTTATCCAATACGTGGGTTGGGCATCCGCGAATCTTTAAATGTTTTACATTTGTCTTTCTATCGTACCACAATTCGTATGGAGTTTTAGATGCTGCCTTAGTTGGTACATCTTTCAGAATATAACAAGTCATTTGTAATGCATATCCCTAAAAAGAGATTAACAGCTTCGAATAACTTAACATCAAATGAACCATGTCTAGAAAAGTTTAATTTCTTATCTCTGCCATGTCATTCTTTTGTGGAGTGTTTGACGCGATTAATTGGGATAAAATCTTATTCTCAATGAGATACCCTAAGAATTCATCTGATAAATATTACTCACCTCAATCAGATCGAAATCACTTTATGGGTAAACCTAGTTGTTTCTCGACTTTGTATGGAACTCTCTAAATTTATCAGAGATTTCACTTTTGCGGTGCATTGACTACACATACCTATATATGGAATAAACATCAATAAATGTTACATAATACTCGTAACCACCTCTTGCACTGATGTTTATGGAGCCACATACGTCAGTGTGCACAAGTTCTAAGGGTTTCATGACCCTCGTTCATTTTGCATTAAAAGATCTTTTAGTCATCTTACCTTCCAAGTAAGATTCATATTGTGAAAGATCAATTTATTTAAGCGAACTCAAAGTACCTTCTTTTACAAGTCTAGTAATTCTTTCTTGGTTAATATGACCAAGTCTCAAATGCCAAAGGTATGACTCATTAGAGTGAGAAGTTTAAGTCTTTTATTCAAAATTTTAGTTTCAAACAGTGGGTACATATTTGGTTTGATAAAATAGAGATTATTGACATCTATCCAATATAGATAAGTTTACGATTTCTAAATATTGCAATATTATTATCAAAAGTCACGGTTTAGCCGTCTTTAAATAAACATGCAACAAAAATTAAGTTTCTTTTGAAACTTGGTACATAGAACACTTCTTTTAAAATAATCTTTATAAAATTATCAAAATAAGGATATACATCTCCTACTGCTTCAGCTACCACACTTGTCATATTTTCTAGTCTACAATGATAAACTCTTATCTCTAAGGTTTTTTGTTTCCTCGAACCCGTGTAGAGAAACACATACATGATTAGTGGCTCTAAAATTAATAATCCAACAGTCTATTCAATCTTCCACTAAGAAAGCTTCTACCATAAAGAGTTTTATACCTTTTCACTTAGTAGGTAGGTAATCCTTCCACTCTTTGCAATTTGCTAGTGTCTTTTCTTGTCGCAAAAGAAACATTTGGACTTGGATAAGTCTTTAGGCTTCTTAGTTCTCTTCCTTTCCACTTGAGGTGGCCTAGAGTGCTTGGCCTTGTTTCTTTTAGCATGTTTTCCCTTCCTTTTAAAGAAAGAAGCAATAACTAAGTTTGCTTCTGCTTTTCAAACCAGTTGACCCCATTTGACAAAAACTCATATGATTGTAATTCTTTCATGAGTTAAGTAAGCGTCAGATTCTTGTTCCTAAGGTTATATGCGACCTTAAGGCCTGCAAAATCCTTGTACAAGCTTTTGAACACCATATCTGTTTGTGTGTTTTGGTCTAGATTGGCCACATTATCCTCAACCTCAGAAATGTATCCTATAAAAGTTATCATATGGTCTTTGACTGGAGTGCCGGGCTTTTTCTAGGCATTCATTAAACTAGTTATAGCAAACTGTCAAGCTAAGACAACTTGGCCTTTGAACATGTCCTCTAGTTTGTCTAGAATCGTTTTTACAGTCTTACAACTCTCTAGTTGCTTATAAAGGGTGCTGGTCACACTTGTCAGCATATAGCAATGAGTTATATCATGAAACTCCTCCTAAAGTTTTCTAGCCTTAGCTTGAGTGACCTGTGGGCATTTAGTATCAAGGACTATTTTTAGTTTCTCATAGCTCGGGACAATTATGAGGTTCCTATTTCATTCCTTATAGTTATTTTCATTTAGTTTGTTCTCAGTTAGTATATTTAAGAATGGAATAGGTATCATTTTTAACTGAAAATAAAATATTCATTCATTAATATATTTGTATTAAACAAATATTTTGAAAACATTTTGCAAGTTATGATATGCATTAAGATGATGCATGCATCTTACATTAAGCCTTGAAAACATTCGTAAACTATTGCAACGATAATTTCTACACCCATTGAATCAATTCACCATGAAGTAATCTTAATCAACTAGTAAGAACAGAGATTTTCTTCCAATTAGTACATGAACCTAATTTCTTAGGCATTCGCACGTACTAATAATCGTTTAACATTTGGTCATCATTCTAACTTAAGCAGAGCTTCGTGGGAAGTTACTTGACTAGAAGATCTTGAGTGTATAACCATCAACTCAACATATATCACATCATGTACCACAAATGAGTCATCGTGGAATAATCCCACCGAGTGACATGCTGTGACTAGGTGTCCTCTTTGAAGAAAAACTTCTTGTTATATCCATGATAATACCTACAACAAAGTCGACCAACTATAATATGATTAAGATAATTCTTCTTATTTTCAGGAAGTCTTCTCAATTGAGAAAAAAAATGGAGTTTTCTTCCTCCTTTCTCTTTAATAGGCTGTGGGAGCTTTAGGGAAGAAGATGATATATTGTCATCTAACACCAATTTGTTTATTTATAGCTAGATTAAGAAATGATTAAAATAATTAATCATGTTTATGTTTTAATTAACCTTATTTATTTGTTTTAATAATAATTATATTAATTTAAAGGCCATCACTATAAATTCCCACTAACCCATAATAAAATAATGGTTTAATAACTATTTTGGTCTTTTGGATAATTGTTATTTCGGTCCTCAAGTATTTTCTAAATTAAAACTCAATAGCGATTGGACTTTTACAATTTAGTCCCTGAGTTTTAATTAAATATTTTCTTGGTTAAATTACTTAGCCGAACTTCAATATATTTTCATACTAATTTTCTTAATATTTATATTTCATCTTACTAATTTTCTTAATATTTATATTTTGTCTTTCCAGACTCGGTTTACAGAAATAAGGTTCTAAAATAATGTTTTTCAACACTATTGAAATTTGAGTCATTACAGTAAAATGACTTTTTTTGGTACATTATAAAGGGACATTTGTAACTATAATATCCTTTCTAGAGACCCTCTGTAATATCAAGAGGATAGTATGATGGAGTAAGCTATTGATTATAGGATTTATAATAGTTGACCATGATCTTAGATTACTCTATAAGCTAAAAAAAAATCATCAAACAAAGAATTACGTTATAAAAATTACAAAAAAATCTCCATGACTCACCCCCTATATTTCCAAATAAAATATTACAAAAATAACTGCTAAGAAAAAATAAAACCTTCACACTTAGACCTATCCATGGGTTGGGCCACCAGGCCCGAAGGGCCGCCCGAAATGTGGGAGGGTTTGGACAAAAATATAGGTCCAAATTTGTGCTTAAGAATAAGGTCTGTTTAAAAAATGGGTTGGGCTTCAAGCAAGGCTTTTTCAGACCAGGCTTGGCTCTGGCCAGCCCAACCCGATTTTATTACCTAATTTTTTTACAGTATTCCCTCCTAGACCCAGTCCTCATTCAGTCATTCCCCTTCCCCTTCCCTTAATCCCTAATTCCCTTCCCTATAAGTTCTTATTTCTTAAAAAAGAAAACCCTATCCCTAAATTTCGCTCATCACCTCCACGGCTCCACCAGTAACCTCTAGCGTCGCTGCCCGTCCGGCTCCAGCCCATCACAGTTGCTTTTTGTGTCCTACTTCTTCTTCCTGTTGTTGCTTCCTCTAGTTTGCTTAGTATATGTCGTCCCACGGTTCATATATTTTTTATTCTGTTTTTCTTATTATTGTTTTCCATTGTTGGTTCTACTATCTATTTTGGGGTATTTTATGCACAAAGATCAAATTATGTTTAAGATTAAATTTTCAGTTTTTATTTTATTTTTCTTATTATTGTTTTCTTAAATTTGAAGCTAAACATTCCTTATTGTGGAGGAAAGTGGAAACTAGGACACAAATTTCGTTGAATGTGTTTTTAATCGTAAAAGTATGTAGGTTTTTCTGCTTCACTTGCTGATGACTTGCGAGTTGGTATTTTTTAATGTTATTCTCATTTCAACAATATTGGTTTTATCCTATTGCTGCCTATCTCAAAAGCCTAGTATAAGACATTTTCTGGCTTGGTATTAAGAATCTCGAGCTATTTAGACTTGAAATTCAATTCAATTCCAGATTGATTCGAGTTTCCAACTTGAGGTTGATGGGTTTTGTGAAGGAAAAATTAAGCTGTATGCATCAATATTTTAAAATGCTATAAACTTCTAATGGTCTAACAAACTATATTTTCTAATTGTAATGCTACTGCCATCATTTAATAATATTCTCATTAAAAAGGAAGGAAAAAGAACTTTGTTGCCAACTTGGTAGGTTCAACATTTGCCAACTATATTTTATAGTTGTCTTGTCTCTTTTATTAGAAAGTTGATAAATCTCCTATGGCATTTGCCTCTTTTGGATAGGTTTTATTTTCTTAGATACTTGTATTGAACTGTATCAATGATGTCTTATAGTTTCCAATATATAGATATATATAATTAATTGAAGCATTTATAGGTTAACTCTTTATGCCATGAAATTAATTCAAATATACTTTTTTTTTGTTTCCTTGTACTTCATGCCATGAAGTAATCCACTTAAGATTGCTATCTTTTTATGTAAGGTGAATTATTATTTGGTTGATGGTATTTATATTATTTTGTGCTCAAATTTGGGATGTTAAATATGTATGCCTATGAAAATGAATGATCAAAATCTACTATCAATACTTATACTTTAGCAGTTTCAAATCATGCTGCCATAAGCAACCATATATATATTTAAAATTTGATTCTATTTTTTTTATATATATTAATTGAGTTTTTACAATTTCATGACTTGAGTTTTTATGACAATGGCTAGTTCAAACACTCCATTATGTATGGATGATAGGTTTAATGAATATGAAAGTGCTCCCAAACATCAAAAGTCTACTACTTCAAAAGTGTGGGATGAAATGACAAAGTTTGAATGTGAGAACAAAGACGAGTTGAAAGCATAATGTAATCACTATAAGAGTATCTTTTTTTTGCTAAATCTTTTATCGAAACCTCCCATTTAAGACGTCATCTAAATTTTTGTTTGAAAAAATTTAATAAGGAAATTATTCAACACACCATAGCCACTAAACCATCTTTAGGAGGTGGTTCATCTATAAAAAACTACAAGTTTGATGCTGAGGAGTGTTGTCGAGCTGTTTCTACTTTTCTTGTGTGTGACAAACATGTATTTAGGACAGTTGAAGAACCAAGATTTAGATACATGATAAGTATTGATGTCCTAATTTTAAGAATAAAAGTAGACAAACAACTACTAGAGATATCCTAATGTATTATGTAAAAGAGAGAGATCATGTTAAAGAAGAGTTGGATAAAACACATGGTTTAGTTTGTCCAACTTCTAATAATTGGAACTCTGAGCATACTAATGATGAATATATTTGCATTACTGCTCATTGGGTTGACAAAGATTAGAAGCTACAAAAGAGAATCATAAGATTTAGATGTTTATCTCCTCCGTATGATGGTTTGCGCGTAGCAGATGAACTCATTTTATGTTTATCTTAGTGGGGTATAAACAAGAAAGTTTTTAGCATCACTTTGGATAATGCTTTTTATAACGGTGTTATGGTTTTTTGTCTTAAAAATCGTTTTGGCGCGAACGAGCTCTTTCTTTTTTTTCAAGTTAGATGTTACGCATATATATTGAATCTTATAATTAAAGCTGGTTTGGAACTTGCTGCTGATGTTTTTAGTAAGATTCGAAATGGAATTAAGTACATAAAAAAGTCAGGAATTTGTAAGAAAATATTTTATGATATGGCTAACAAAAGTTTTCATTTGAATGTGACTAAAAAGTTACGTCGAGATGTGAGTGTGAGATGGAATTCTACTTATTTGATGTTTGAATCTACTCTTTTCTATAAATATGTGTTAGATTATTGGGGCCAACGGGATAAAGATTATCAAATATTAGCACTTTCTGATGAGGAGTGGAGAAATGTTGTTATTTTTTTGCAAATTATTGAATTCTTTATGATGTGACTTGTACTTTTTCTGGTTCTAATTATCCAACGGTTGATTTTTATTTTAGAGGGGTTTGGAAGGTTCACATGGTCTTAATTAATACAGTTAAAGATCCTCATTCTTTTTTTAACTCTAATGGTTATGCAAATGCAAGATAAATTTAATAAATATTAGGCTAAGTATTCTTTGATAAATTTTAGATCCTCGTTACAAGTTAAATTATGTGCAGTATTATTTTACTACAATCTACACTACTTATGCTTCAAACTTTTTGGAAACCATTCTTTGCAATCTTAAACTCTTATTTGATGAGTATGTTAAGAACTCCAAATCCACATCTTCCTCTTTGGCCAGGAGTTTCAATGTTTCAGATAATGATCCTGTTCATTCTAATTTGCATCAACTCAATGTCAATAGGGCAGATTTGGGAGGAGATTATGATGAGAGTGGTGATTATAAATGATTCTTAAGTGCATCCAGTACTAAGAGTGAAAAGTCTCGATTGGACATTTATTTGGAAGAATCAGAGCTTGAGTTGAATAGCCAAATAAATGTATTGGATTATTGGAGCAAAAGTTCAATTCGATATTGTGAGCTTTCATTTTTGGCTCGTGATCTTTTGGCAATTCCAATATCGACCGTAGCTTCTGAGTCGGCTTTTAGCATGAGGAAGAAAGTGATCACATTTTTTAGGAGTTCCCTTAAACCAAAAATGGTTCAAGCCATTGTTTGTTTTGATAACTGGATGTGAGCTAAGAGATTTTCAACGGGTAATTATTATTTTCATTTTATTGTTATAATTATAAAACATTTTATCAATTTGATTATATAACTATTTATTCTTATTTTATATTAGAAATTGATTACAAGAATGATAAGAATGATAATGATGATGATTTTTGATTTGTTTCTAGGTATATAATTTAGCTTAGAATTTATAGCTTGTTATAAGATAATATATGTTGATTGCTTCATATAAAGATATTTTGAATGGTTGATACATTTTATAGGTTATTTTTGGTGCTATTTTGGGTGTTGTTTCACTGTTATTCTGCTATTGTTTTTAATGTTCTGCTGTTGTTGTTGGGTGCTAATTTTTGCTACTATTTTTGGTGTTGTTTCATTGCTATTCTGCTGTTGTTGGGTGCTAATCTTTGATGCTATTTTTGGTGCTATTTTGCTTGATATATATAGATATTGTAGAACTTTTGTTTGGATATTGTAGAACTTTTAATTTTGCTAAGTTTCCAACATCAATTGCATGAGAATGCGACCTTGTTGTGGATGGTTTTAGTTACCAAGTTGTTTCACTAATTATCAAATTTCTTGTACTTTATTATTCAACTTTAATGTACTTTAGTGAAACAACCTTATGCCATCCTTTACTTCAAGTGGTTTTTCATTTTTTGCTACCTTTACCCAAATCATATTATATATACTAGTATGCAAGATTTATTATTCTCTTGAAAATATACTCATTACATTAATAATGATTAATTTTTTTAAAAGAAGTAATGATTAATTATTATAAACATTAACGAGGTCTACATCCATCAAATGCTAATAAGTTTTTATCTAATTTTTAATATTTGCTAATGAAATTTGATAATTTTTGGAAATATTTGCTTTAATGTTTTTAGTGTATTTGATATACTATATTTTTAAAATAAAATATTTTTAAAAAAAAAAGGTCGATTAGGTTTGAAAAAAATTTTAAATCCGTAAACCAGACCTAAAATTTTGGTTGAGCTTAAATTTGACTTAGTCCATAGACACCTCTATATACAGTAGTAATCAGTGCCGGCCCATATTCGCCACCGCCCATTCTATAAGAAGCTGTTCTGATTTGAAGTCTAAACCATTACTTTTCCAAAGGAAGTCTAAAACCCAAACCAAAATTTAGCCCAAGAATGTAAAAACCAAAAACTCGGATCAAATCAAATCCCACAACTTCATCATCTTCGATGTTGCATCAAACCACACTATCACTGCTCACTCCGCAGTTTTAACTCATTTTGGACGAAAAAGAAAAGAAAAGAAAAGAAAATTATCCCTCAATTGTGATTTTATTAAAAACTATGCATTTTCTAGTTTAAAGAAGCTAAGGGGTTTCTTCAACCATCCTCTACGCCTGAGATCTTCCCACTTTTTTTCCCTTTAATTTTTAAATTTCATTTTTCTTATCTCGTTCGATTGGTCTGATCTGCTCATGGATTTGCGAGATTCATCACCGTCGTCGACTCCGAATCGGGATGGTAACGCCGGCGACGACGACGGCGTCCTCTCCGTCACTTCCGCCCTCGCTAAAGACGCCGCTCTTTACTTTCAGTCTAGGAAGTTCGCCGAGTGCGTCGATGTCTTGAATCAGCTCAACTCGAAGAAAGAAAACGATCCCAAGGTAAATTATTTCAACTTTTTACGCATACGCATGCATTGGTTCCTTTAATGAATGCGATTGAATCGATTCATTTCTAAGATCTTTTTTGCTTTATTTTTTTATTTTTTTATTTTTTTAAAGTGGGAATTTGAATATTGTTTTCCATCTTTTTTGTTGTGTAATTTTCCGGCTCACTAATACTTGATTATCAGCTGATTTCATAAAACAATTAATTTAATCCAATATTGTTTCCTTATCATTCTGTACATTCATGGTGCTTGAAACCCCATAACAAGGTTTAATTATTTTCATATGGCGATTTCACTGTATATGTAAACTTAATAATTCTTATTGTTGATTTCTCTATTTATATTTAGACGTGCAAGGGTTAATCAATAAAACCGTTTGTGGTGTTGCTGAACTCCTCTATCGGCGTATATAGGACAATAATCTTATTCTTGATCAGCACATGTCAAATGTATATAATTGCTTGCAGAAATTTTTGCTTCACCGGTGGTGTATCATGTAATAATCCTTTTCTTGGTGATGATAGATTCTTTATGTACTGTACTGCCAACATCTCTCTTCCGTTGCAATGCTCTCTTAAGCTCTGGCTAAAGAATGTTGGGCGGATGAATCATGGGTTTATTTTTATGACAGTACAAATTCTGTTTATCTACTGTGCTTATGAAATAAAAGTTGATTGATACCCGATGAGTTGGACTAGAAAATACTTCTTACACATAGAATTTATATTTGCTTGAAATTGCTTTCACGGTTTTCTTGTTCCTACTAAGGTTACGGAGTACATTTATGTTTTTATTTGCAATGATATGCGGATAGTGGTTCTCTTTCAGAAAAATGGTTAAAATTTTATTTTTCAAGCAAACTTCTGAGCGTTTTAGATAATTCTAGAATGATATATAAATGTTTGTTCAAATGCATGATAAAGACCAATGTTTAGCAATGTTCTTAAGGCGTGCGCTTAGGGGTTGTGCCTCAAGGTCAGGCAAGTGCATTGGACCCTTTCAAAGGAGGCATATGTCTGGTGTGTTTAAGTCCATACTTTTGTAAGGCAGTAGGTGTAATAAAAGTCTGATTGAGATTCTCTTTAATTTCATACCTTTTTAATTCTTTTATTTATTTTACTTTTAATGGTTAAAAAGGGTTGGACAAAATCAAATTCTGTACTTCTCAATTCGTGAGTATTCAACAAAATGTATAAGACATAAATAAAATCATGTATTTTGTCCAATGAAAGAATTTTATTTCATGCTTTCTAGATATATTAAACAAATTTTTACAGTTCATTATTGGAATTGTATTTTTGGGACTTACTATGCGCACATATATACATATACATTCACACGCACATACATATTGCATCTTGCTTCACTTGGGTGAGTGCTTTCTTATGCCTTGTGCCTTAAGCAATATTTGGGTTTCAACACCTAGAGTGTGTCTTGAACACTTGTCAATACTAAATATAAGGTACAGAGAAGTTGCATTTCTTTATGCTTTTATCTTGTTGGGAGTACAATGCTCTTTAATGACCTTGTAAATTGATGAAAATGATAAATGTCCATGTTTCATTGCTCATATTGGGGTTATATAAAATTTGAAGTGAAAGAAGTGTTGAAAATGTTAACTACGAACTAAATTTATTGTATGTTGATTATATAAAATAAAGATGTTTGAAAAAAAATTTAGGCTACATTGCCTAGGAATATTAATTAAAATTCTACACTGTTTTTAGCTTTTAAACACATTATTTGCAAAATGGAATGGTTTTTATTTTTAGAATTATCATGAAAGCATTTTTTTTCATTTTAATCTGTTTCAAAGATACATCTAATTCTCCAACCCAGAAAATAGCTTAAAAATTAAACCGACTAAAATGAACAGATATCATACTCATGTGCAAGTGGTTGTTAACTTGTTATTAACTAACATGTGATGACTGTAAGGGTAAAAATGATGATCATACACCTTACAAACTTTATCCTATGCACTTCCCAGACAATGTCAAATATGTTCAGCTCGGAAATTATGGTGCTATAGGAATTTTTAGCTTGAAGCCTGAAACCATCCACTAACACCACCATACTTCCTTTTTCTCTTTTATAGGGAAAAAGAAAAGGTAATTTGGAAGAAAATTTAGAGCCTTAAAACCACATTAAGGTAGCTGTGTCATAAATTACTCTTTGTAGAAATTCAAGTAGATTTTAATCATGTCAGACTGATGGTGATGGTGTTGGTGATATCTCTATTAAATGCTGTTCATAAATAGCTCTTCTTATGTTCTGAAATTTGAAATTTTGAGTACTTAGTTGATCTTCTTATAATCCTGTTTGCTGGTGTTGCATTCCATTTCTAGAATAACATTTGTTGCCCTCACATTTAAATTGCACTAACCACCAATAACTTCCCTTAAATGCTTTTGACATCTTTTATACTTTTTTCCCTCTCTGTTGCGACAGTCCTAAGTTTTCGAACCAAATGATATTGAACAGGTTCTTCATAATATTGCAATTGCGGAGTTCTTTCGGGATGGTTGCTCAGACCCAAAAAAGTTGCTTGAAGTCCTTAACAATGTCAAGGTACTACCTTTGTTCTACCTCCCTCTGGTTACATGGCTGAATGACTGTATGCTTCCTCCAAATTTCTAATCTTAATCTAGTCCTGCTCCATCTGAAAGAATGATAGTCCTGTCCTGTTCATCAATTTCATAACTTTGAGGTCTTATTTGCTTCATTTGATAATGGATTGTGGGTCTAGTGGTGAACTGTGCTGCAGATACTGCAAGGTTTTAAACAAATAAGGAAAAACAAAAATTTTATCTTCTAATACTCGAATGAAATCTTTTGGGTGTAGCAACTTTCTTAGCTCAAAATGAAGTTATTTGTCTGTTGTTTTTAATTGCTATCTGCTGATGTCAATGTGTTAGGCTTTTAGCAATTTGAACTATGATTAGCTTTAGTATGAAACAACTACTAATTAGGATTTAGTGTTGAAATTGCCTTTTGGTGGAAATATTTTATGCATCTGGCCCCATTTAAAGGACCTGAAACTTTTTGAGCCTGAGTTTGTGTGATTTTTTTATTTTGCCGTAATAGAAGTGATAGATTCATTACTTTCTCCCAGTTCAAACTAGTAACACATAATTTTATGTAGGAGGTTAATTGCTGTCTGGAGAGAAGCTTTTGTTGCATTGCAATGTCTAGAACTTTTTTTTGAAAGAATTTGCTATGTCCAGTACTTATTTTGACTTACACTGGCATCTATGGCTTTTTGTGTGTGTTGGTTTAGAAGAGAAGTGAGGAGCTTGCTCTTGCATCTGGGGAACAGGTGGAGTCTGGTAGCAATATTGGAAATAACATTACTTCAGGTTCAAAAGGAAGTGGTACAACTACAAGTCTTCCTGCTTCAAATTGTGCCAGTATTATTTACGCGGATGAATTTGATACCTCTGTGGCTTCTCTAAACATAGTATGCCTTCTTTCTATACATTCAAGAATTTCAGGAGCAATAATCTTTTCAGCCATAGCTTGGAGTAACATTTAACCTGTTTGTTCTGATTTGATCTAATATAGGCAGTCATTTGGTTCTACCTTCATGAATACGCAAAGGCCTTATCAGTTCTTGAACATGTTTATCAAAACATTGAACCTATAGATGAGGTATTTTAGCTTTATATTGTTTATGTATACATTTTTTATTTTTTAACATCTGTTGGTTTGTTTTAATTGCTTCCCTTTTTATTTATATATGCATTGCAGACAACAGCTCTTCATATCTGCCTCTTGTTGCTGGATGTTCTGCTAGCTTGCCGTGACGCGTCAAAATCTGCGGTAAGAACTAAATTTTTGTAGTGTGATGCTTGGAATTCATTCTAGGTAAAAATTTTCCTTGCTAATTTCGGTTGCAGTCACTTCAGAGACCACTGTAAGATGGATATGAGCATGACTAACTGTTAGCCTTGTACTTGGGGACAGGGAAAGATAGAAAGCTAACTTGTGCTCGTACTACTCTGATTAGCATGTTGCTAGAGGAGGTCAAAATGCTAGCCCATTAATAACATTTAAATAAATGAACTAATTTGCTTAAAGGTTTTTTTTCCTCCCTAATGTTTTAATTTGACAAGCCATTTAAATACATACCTCCTAATGGTTTGTTTAGAATGGATTTTATGTAGTGCCAAACTCTTAAAGGCACTGGATAGTGAATACTCCTGTCTCCAATCAAAAGGAAAACATTAAAAACATGCAAGATATTCTTGCAAAGCTGTAGACAACGATTTTCCCTAGGTTTTTGGTATCTCCGTCTTCTCTTTTGCATGCATGGTTTTTCAATTTTGGTTATGCAGGTAGCTATGTCCAAACTGATTTTTCCACTTAGAGCCCTCATATATGAAGTATCTTACTAATTTATTTAAGCTCTATGAAATTATTTGTTGCTACCAGTGTTGTTAAGGGCGCCAGGTGCACTCGAGGCGCCAATACCTCTATATTGGAATAGGACTGTATTCTTATTTGTTGGTATTTCCAGCTACCGAAGAAGAATGGACCATGTCTGTTTTACATTTTAGGAAAGATTTTATCATTTGCAAATTATGCCCCTTTACTACTGTAGGTGTGTTAGTAAAGATCTATTTTCATTATGCTGCAATTCAGATTCAAATTCCCCTCTAATTGTAATAAGGAACATGTTCATTCATGCTCTTCTCCTAACATGCTATGCATGTTCCTATCCCTTTCAGCATTTCCATGTTGTGTTCCTTGAAATTGTCTGCAAATGCCTCTTTAGTTAGTAGGAGTTTGAATTGCTTTCAAAGTACTCAAAAAAACATGTCGCAATTCACTTGAAACCAAAAACAGCTGACAACCTATATGTCTGTGTATGTGTATATACATATTTTTTTGGAATGTGTTAATCCTTGTATTAGCATGTAGTAAATGATATGACGTATGCTCTTAGTTTATGATGTACTTTTGATTTTACTATTAGCTGATATTAAATAATATAATTAGTTATATTTAGGGTTAATGTAATTTTTGGTCCCCGAACTTGATAACCAGGTCTTTGGTACTTGAACTTCGCATCTTTTCCCATTTTGGTATTTGAACTTGGATTTGGTAAAAGTGTGATGATGTGGCACTTTGAAATTGTGCCATATCATCACCTAAAAATTATATATAATAAAATTTTAAAAATTTATATATATATTTTTAAAGTTTCAGATGATGATGTGGCACAGTCTCAGAGTTTCATGTCGTTACACTTTTACGGACTCCAAGTTTGAGAACCAAAATGGAAAAAGCTGCCAAGTTCAAGTACCAAATTGGATCTAGTTGCCAAGTTCAAGGGCCAAAAATTACATTAACCCTTATATTTATGATATTGGTTTTTATATTTCTCACATTTAAGGTTTTAATTTTTAGATAATTGTTCTAAGATTTTCAAATTGAAACCAAACTAATGTATTCCTTATTTGTGGTTCTGCTTGCTATCCTGATCTCTAGCATTACCAATTTGACCTCTTTGCTTTACTAATTTTTTGTTAGTATGATATGGGATATGTACGAGGGAGTAGTCATGAACATAAGAACTTGTGGTGGATTAGGGGTGCCCCAAGGATTGGCATTGACTCATTTTCATTTTTCTGTAGTAACGGATGGAATAATGAAAGCCATTCAAGATAAAATACCTTGGTGTATGGCTGTATGCTATTTGTATATAATATTGTAGTGGACTAAAGGAGTTCATACCAAATTAGAGTTGTGAAGACAAACACTAGAGTTTGGGGTTTGTTTGAGTAAACCGGAAACTGAGTGTATGAAGTGAATGTTCAGTAAAAGGAATAACAATCGAACATGATCACATTTGGCGGTCAAGTGCTATGAGTAGAAGAATGTTTCCAAGTACTTGAGATTGATGTAATGTTAATCGGCAAATTCTACTATGAGCTTCACTAAAAAAACAGCTTAGGAAAAGCTTTTACCAAATTATCTAATGATTTACCAATATCTTTTTTCTAGGGAAGCTCATAGTAGAAGTTCTCAATGTTAACCATTAGGTCAAGGCTGGATGGCTTAAGTGGAAAAGTGCGTTAGGAGTCTTGTTTGATTGCAATATACTTAATGATATAAAACAACTAGATTTAGAAGTTGAAAGAAGGATGGTGGTAGATAGAAATAATTGGAGGGATTAGGTGAATGATTCGCCTACCAAATGATATATATTGTGTCTTGGTCCATATAGCAGATCCAAACATATTGGAATTAAGGCTTTTTGGTTTGGTCTTAGAATTTGCAAACTCAATTTGTGGGTTTAAAATATGTGTTCAGAAAAATAATATGTGAATAAAGAAGGGTAGTTTTCCGAAGTGGTTAGTTACTTTCTTGTTTTTTAGTTAAAAGACTAATGTTTGAACTTAAATTTATTAGAATAACTTCCAATTTTCTTTTGTAAATTCATTAAGTATCAGTTGACATGTGATTCCAAATTAATTAGGGATTTTATATAGAGAGATATATAGATGAGAGTCGGTGACTTTATTTTAAACTTATAAGCATGCTTGGCAAGAAGATTATTTTAAAAAGTGAAACCTGGATTGGAGACAGAGGCGGTTTAAGCCTGTGTTCGATCTGGTTTAGTTTCACGCCTCAGATGAACGGTTATCACTCTGTTAAAGTTCAGACAATTATAAACCCAGTTTTTACTTTCTAACAAACTCCTATTCACTATATCTTTTATTGTTTGTAGGACTTTGTAATGAATTAATGGTGAGAATGGTCTAACATTTATGAGCCATACTAGGTTTGTGCATATAGGAAGCTAATCCCTAGCATCTATTCTGAATTTTGGCATTATCATGTATGACATTCATTGTGGGTGTTGATGTTTATGGATGGCTGGTTTAGTGTTTGAATATTATAACTTTGGTACTAAGCTGCTTTAATCATGTTCAGGATGTATTGAATTATATGGAAAAAGCATTTGGTGTTGGCAATGTGAGCCAAGGGGAAAATGGTAACACAGCTTCGCAACAATCAAGAGCTTCGCAACAATCCTTGAATGTAGTTGGAAAATCATCCTCAGATCCAAACAGCTCATTGATCTCAGATGTTTCTTGTTCAGACTTAGCTGCTAGTGTCAATGCCTCAGAGAGTCCTCTATCTAGAACTTTATCAGAGGATCCACTGGATGAAATGTTTTCAACACTAGATATTGGAGGACAGAACTTAGCTAGGCACGCTGGTCTTACATCTGCAAATGATCTACCCAGGATCACAGTCGATAGATCTATCTCTGGTGTTGATCTGAAGCTTAAGTTGCAACTTTACAAGGTTCGACTATTGCTTCTCACTAGAAATGTAAAGCTAGCTAAGCGTGAAGTCAAGCATGCAATGAATATTGCTCGAGGGAGAGATTCTTCTATGGCTCTCTTCTTGAAGGCCCAGCTTGAGTATGCTCGTGGCAACCATCGAAAAGCTATCAAGTTGTTAATGGCATCAAGTAATCGGACGGATGCAGCAATGTCAAGCATGTTTAATAACAATCTAGGCTGCATTTACTATCAACTTGGGAAGTATCATACATCTGCAGTGTTCTTTTCCAAGGCACTGAGTAATTGTTCATCTCTTCAGAAAGAGAAGCCTCTAAAGCTATTAACATTCTCACAGGATAAATCTCTCCTCATAACATATAACTGTGGGTTACAGTACTTGGCCTGTGGAAAACCACTACTTGCAGCTCATTGTTTCCAGAAAGCAAGTTTAGTTTTCTACAAAAGACCCCTAATGTGGCTTCGGCTTGCTGAATGTTGTCTAATGGCGGTAGAGAAAGGCCTTGTAAAAGGAAGTTGGGCTCCATCAGACAGATCAGAAGTTAGAGTCAGTGTTATAGGGAAGGGTAGATGGAGGAGACTTCTAATTGAAAATGGAACTACAAGAAACAGACATGTAGATTCTGTTGAAAGGGATGTCTGGGCTTTAGGTGATGATGGGCAACCTAAGCTTTCATTACCTCTTGCTAGGCAGTGTCTCTACAATGCACTGCACTTGTTGAACTGTTCTGAGTTGAGTAATTCGAAGTCTATTCTACCCTCAGATTCATGCTTGGAAGAGAATGAATTGAGTGATGGAGCATCTTCCAAGAACTCAAACTATAAGAACTTACCCAGCAATGATTCCAAGGCTTCAACTATGCCGGCTGCTCTAATTAACTTAAATGGGGATTTGAAAGAACCAAAGGGGGGAACTAATCAGGAGGGTATTCAGACCTTCATCTCCTATTATGAAGATATTTGCAGAAGAGAAAATCAGATGATTAAGCAAGCTCTTCTTGCTAACCTGGCATATGTAGAGTTAGAACTGGAAAATCCTTTGAAGGCGCTCTCTGCAGCACGAGCTCTCTTAGAACTGCCAGGTTGTTCAAGAATTTATGTCTTTCTAGGCCATGTCTATTTGGCGGAGGCTTTATGTTTGCTGAACAAACCTAAGGAAGCTGCAGAGCACTTGTCCATTTATTTATCTGGGGAAAGTAACATCGAATTACCGTTTGGTCTAGAGGACTGTGAGCAGTGGCGAGTGAAAAAGCATATTGATTGTGAAGAAGCAAATGTTGGAGCAGCAGCTGCCAAGAACTCTTCCCCCGAGGGCTTAGAGGATTTCATGTTTCTCAAGCCTGATGAGGCACGTGGAACACTTTACGCAAACCTTGCTGCAGTGTCTGCAATACAAGGCGACCTTGAGCGAGCTCACCATTTCGTGACACAAGCATTGTCCCTGGTACCCGACAGCAGCGAAGCCACTATGACCGCAATATATGTCGATCTCATGCTTGGTAAGTCGCAAGAAGCTGTGTCCAAGTTAAAACATTGTAGTCATGTCAGGTTCCTACCCAGCAATCAACAATTCAACAAATCCTCCTAACGGATTGTATGGGGGGTTTCTAATTCAATCCTGTGTGGCCCACACCATTGAGTTGGTAGTTAGCAGGTAGATCAGCAATCCTTTTAAAGGATTTGTATCATATAAATATAGTTCAATTCAGATAATCAAGTTTTCTTTAATTTTTACCCCCTTTCATTTTCCCATACCTAGGGTTCATTTTTCAGTGGTGTGGCTGATTGTTTTGGTAAAGAGCTGATGCCCCACCTGTGAGAATTTGAGATGTAGTTTTCTAAAATCAGGGTTATTGTGTTTTAGTGGCCAATCCCTCTGGTATCGAAGAATAGAGAGAGAATGTGCTTTTATTCATTTTGGATTTAAATTCCAAAGTCATTCATTCCATTCCTTGCCTTTCAATCTACTTATAATCTTTGATTATCTCCGAAGATGTTATAAAATTTATGTCTCTTGGAATTAGTACACATTCTAAATGACCTTAACATTTATGCATGTTTATCTTTATTATCTAAAACATTGAAGAAATGCTTATTGGCTGACTGAGGTTCATTTGGATGATTGGAGGCTACGACAGTCTGGACCTTTAAGCTTTTGGAACCAAGGACTGGTATGGATTTGAATATTTTTTTACAGATTATTATTTGCAACAGTTTTGAAGTGTTCGGATATCCATTATTTGAATTTGAAATATATGGTTTGTTGCAGGACTTTGGCAAATGGGTAGGAAACTAAGTAATTTTATTGACTGATTTTTAATTATTAACGAAGCCCCCTTCATGAAACCACTTGCCGTAACCAAGTCTTCAACGGAGAAACCCTTAACACACCATATGTTAATGTTATTACGTAAAGGTAAAAGATAGAGAAAGGGCTCATGAGGTGCCGCAGGCTTCTCTGCAGGCTGCGTTTGAAACTGTGTTATTCAACTCGTGATATCTTCCTATAACATAAAGTAAAACACCTTCAATTTCTAGACTGTCATTTCTGAACCTGAATTACTTGGTTGAAAATAAAAGACAGACATATGTTCGATGGACCCATCCATCGTGGTTCACCTAAATTTTCATCCAAATGTATGTATTGGTGAAGATTGTCCATTCACGCCCTGATTACTACATTTGAATAATGCCAACGAATTAAAGCCAAAACAGTAGTTTATGCCTATTACTATGGGAGTCCTCAATACTTTTCTCAAGCCATTCGTCTTTCAGCTTACTATTTGAGTTCTTCACTGTCCAACTTGCCATAAATGACTACTTTGTAATATCTAAATTTAATTAGATGAAATATAATCAACAGATAATATCTTAATGAGTCTCTCTCCTTTTTATTATTATTTAAGAATGGGTTTTGAGAAAGAGAGAAACACAAGAAAAAAATGGTTTATTTTTGTAATTTTTTGTAAAGAAAAAACTTTAAATTGTTGCATTCAATAAGTGAAAAAGGTAGGGAATAAAGTTTGATTAAATACAATTATTAAAGTTTTTAAAGCTACAACAGTTAAAATGAATATGCCATGTCAATCATATTTTAAAATACTGTCACTTCAATCTTTAAAAGTACATCATACTTTTACCCACGCTGCATGCATGATGCAGACATGGCCATGGAGTTAAAAGAAAATCTTATATTCATGTCGGGGTCTATCTGTCGTTTTACTCTAATAGGGATTTTCACTCTCCGCCCATGGTTTTCTGAAAGCAACATTGGACCATGCACAGTACCAAAATTATGAAAACCGCCACTCAAATGATTAGGTTTAAATAAAGTATTTGTGTTTAACTGAAAAAAAAAAATGATTTTTTTTCCAATCAAATAATGATGCGAGTAATTCACCAACTTAATCCAACTTTTAGTATTGAAAAATTTCAATTTAAACTCAATCTTAAGTTTAAGTTCAAGCAATCAAACACTAAAATTAAACTTATTTTTTACCGACGAATTAACCTCAGTTATTTAGTTTATTTCTATTTTGGTTATTGGATTCAATTTCTTTTTTTAGTTATTAACTTTATCAAAATTTAAACTTTAGGTTTCTCTTGCGTTAAATTAATTATTAATAGAATACCGAGGTAGTCATTTTTATTGGAATAAAACAAGTTTAGAACTTCAATATTTACTGATTTTGTCAAATTGATCATAATTAAAAAAAAATTTAACCCTTTAATTTTACATATTCCGTCAATTTAATTATTCTGATTCTAAAAAATAAAAATGAAAAATTATAAAATAGATTGTGAAACACCCATGCAAGAATTTTGATAACATTAATAATTAAAATAGAACTTTTTAAATTTAAATGACGAAAACAGAAATATACTAATAATTGTATAACTTTTTTCTTCAAATGGTGTAAAACCTTTAAAATAAAACTCCATCGAACTTAAAAGGTTATTTTTAATGAAAGCAAATGCAAACTTTTTATAACCTGGGAGTTCAATTCAATTAGATTATACCCCTAACTTGGGAAGGTGGAATTAATTCTCAAAGCCCATTGGATGTTGGAACACAAAAAGTGAAGAAAAACCCTCAAAAATCTCTCTCTCTAGGTTATATGATATTCAATATTTAGATTATAACATAATATTCATAGTGTTTTTAGAATTGAATTGAAATGGTTAGTTAGATTGGTTAAATTGAGAATCAATTTAAAAGAGGTAAAAAAAAATGATTGGTTGACGGTTTATAATTTTCTAATGTTTTTAAAAAAAATATATATTTTATTTTTTTGATTTTTTAATAATTTATTTGATTTAAAATGAACGAACCGATCAAATAAAAAATTGATGATCTCACTGATTTAACCACCAATTTGATCCCAAAAACATTATTGATTGTCGTAGGCATGTCCTTGAACCGGGTAGCTTATGATGTGTTTGGAAGCCCTCTTCCAAACGAGTATTTTACAGAGAGCCGACAATGAATTCCATTAATAACTACCTGTTTTGATTCTTTGGAATAACTCGATGAATTTGATAGATCTTTTTAGGAGGACCCAATGACCATAGATTGAACCTATCCAATTTTTACAGTGCGATAGTTGGCTGTTCACGGACTAGCTGTACCTACCGTTTCTTTTTTGGGGTCAATATCAGCAATGCAATTCATCCAACGATAAACCTAATTCAAAATAATTATAGAGCTATGACACAATTAATCCCAAACAAACAAAATGTTAAATTGAATCATACCAGTCTCTACTAGGGGTTATTACTCATTTTTGTACTTGTTGTTTAATTTTCCAATTATTTCTTCAATGAAGAAAAAAAAAGAGTAGTAGAATACTAAATAATTGTAGGAATTCTCTTATCCCATTCGGGAGATTGTATCTCATAATTATCTATGACTATTTATGTCTTTAGCATGACCAGTTGATGAAATGCGGAGGGAAGTGGGATAAATGGTCGATACTATTGGAATGATTCCTCTTTGGATAATAGGTATAGTAACTGGTATTCCTGTGATCGGTTTAATAGGTATTTTCTTTTATGGTTCATATTCTAGACTGGGTTCATCCTTGTAATATGGAATAATGGATAATGGGACGAGCAAAGCTATAGGCATGAAAGTGTAGGAACTCAACGGGGCCCACCTCCTCTTTATTTGTCTAATTCGCGAGGAAGGGTCCCGTTGAATTCTTAATAGAATGATCATAATATTTTGGTCATATAAATGACAACAAATAGATCACTTTTTTCCGATGAATTTTTTGAAAAATGAACTCAATTTTAATTAATTGATTCATAGCATCTGCTCTTCGATAGTGGCTAGAGCTTTTAGGGGATCATTAAACTTAAGGTTTTCTTTTGATGTTTTAAAATTTAAGTCTGAGTACTAATTTTAAATAAAGATTTAAAGAGTTTCTTTTTTCCTCTTTTTAAAGTTTAATTTGATTTGACTTAATTTCATATAAAAGTTTGATAATTTTTATTGGGAAAGTTGTTGTTGCTCGTTCCTTGTTATGTTATAACGAAACTATTTCTCTATTTGGGTCATTGACTTGGGCCTTAAATTTGTTTCATTTGTGCTAAGTTCAGATCATTTGAATGTGGCATATTTGACAAAACTAGAAACATGGGTCAACTAGGGTGCTAAGAACCCCAACTGAATTGTTTGAGGTGATTAGATAAACGTGAAAGTCTTATTATTAAATTGCTATTTTTTAGAGATAAATATCAAATTTATTCAAGAGAATTTTCAAGCAGTTGGAAGACTAATTTATAAAGACTTTTATGGATAAATACTGAGAAAATTTGTAACACCCTCAGCCTAATCCGATTTGCCAGATCCGGCTATTGGGAATTACAACGAATACAAAGAAAAACTTAGTCTACTTATACGAATTACAATCAATTACGACTTACTTAATTACAAAATTTCTATCTTGAATACATAACATGTACAAGAAGTAAATACAACTACAACACATGGTAATTAAAATACAACGATATTTGATTTGAAATCCTAATATATTACAAACACCCCAAGTATGAAATTCTCAATGACAATTCATACTTTCAATGCGTCGCCAAGCTTGTTCTGTATGCATAACAACTCGATACCCCCTTTCTTTTGGCGTAGTCCTAGCTTTGTTCCTCCTGGTGTATACTCACATTCAACTTGAAACAAAAGTATAAGCTGGTGTAAGCTAATAAGAACTTAGTGAGAGAAACCGCCTTTACCTATGCAATATTTGCTCATTGTTACTAATGAATCGTTATGACAATTTTATTGTTCTTGTCCTTCAACTTGTCTCTGGCGAATGCCTTTCTCAAATTTTGTTTTTCATTACTTATGAATCAACATCTTCGATACATCACTTACATTATTCAATCCGATCTTTCATAAATCTTTATCCATTTCTTTTCCAAAGGTCCATACAACTGAAATACCGTTACTCTTGCATACATAACTCTAAGCCATTGTTTTATCACAATTTTTGAATGGCCACATAAACAGATAACAGATACCCCATTCAAATATCAAATTTGGAATCCTTACTCAAAAAACACTTTTCTTATGTTAACTCATCACCTCTCTATATCTCTTCAATTCATAATTCACAATTGAATCATGGTCTTATATATTACTTTACCTTAACCCATAGAGACACTGTGCCTTATTGATCTTTCTAGTCACACTTGCGAACCATACTGAACGCGCCAAAATAATTTAATATAGAATCCACCATAAGAATCATTCCTTCAGAGTGCGCCACAAGGGATTATCTCTCAAATTATCGACACAAAGGCTATCATTGCAGGGTTCGCCATATAGACTATCCCTTCATAATTCGCCACACATGCTTTTCTTTCATGTTTCATTACAAAGGCTTTTCTTTCATGATTCACCATAAAAGGCTTTCATTTCTTGATGTGTTTATGATATGGATTTGCTTCAAATCACATTATGTGAGGTTTTCCTATCATTGTCCCAGGACTCGCATAGAACCCTATAAGGTAATCACCATCATTTAGTTCCTTTCGGAAGGTGCCATGGTCATGGAATTTTCCTTTTAGATTTTGTATTTAAAGTCGTGACGGACCCCTTTGGAAAATACTGCGGATACAAGTATAGATTTTTAACAGAACATACTACATAGCATACATCTGATACACACATGCATGATCATACTTCCCTTTACATTACTTCAACTCATTAGATCTATACCAGATGTATCTATCATCCTTAGAAAACAAACACAAAACCATAGATATCCTTAAATAATCTCCTATATAGTCACATACATAGCATACTTTAACTTGTCAGATTCATACAAACTATACATTCGAACCCCCAACAAACATTCTAACTATACTTTTTTCTAGTTTTTGTTTCATAATCCGGTCAAGTACCATGAAAATATCTCGTATGAATAGTATACATGCAAGAGTCAATATGGAGGCTCACCTAATAATCACAGATAGTAGCTTGAACTCTAGATCCAATAAGGAACTACAACAACCACTTGACATGGAGTAGTCACTGGCAAAGATTCTAATTTGCAACTCCAACTTAGAGAGAAGGTAATACTTTAGGTTTTTCTTAAGATTTTGATAGTAGTGCTTTTTGAAGAAGAAAGAAGAAAGAAGAAAACTCCCTCTTTCTTTCACTTGATTATCCATTAATGTAATCTAAGTCTTTATTGGGACTTAACAAATGTCACATCCTTTCTGAATTATCTTACCCAAACGTCTACAATTTCCGAGAAATCTTGTAACACACCCTTACTTGAGACCATCTCCGGAGTCAAGCTTCAGGCGTTAACATACTTAATCTATTACTTAAACAGTTTCAAAAAATTTATTTCACCTTTCGTAATAAACTGCTCATCTGCGTCACAGTCGCTAAAAAAATCATATCTCGAGTTACGAAACTCAAAATTTAAATCCATAAATTTTTCCTGAAACTAGACTCATATATCTATTTACTAATTATTTTACAAAATTTTTGGTCATGACAATTAATATAGTTTATTAGTTAAAGTTTCCCCTATTTCAGTGTTCGACTGCTCTGACCTCTGTTCAATACGAATCACTTTTCTCTCTTTACAGAATTCATATGACTATGACGTTTATTTCTATTAAAATTATACTCAACAAGGAATATATACATATAAATTATGACTCCTAATTATTTTTGTAAAAGTTTTAGTGAATTTATAAACTCAGAATAGGGGATTCAGAAATCGCTCTGACCCTGTTTCACCAAAACTCAAATTTCTCATAAACTAAAACTCATTTACCTATTTTGTTTATTTAATATGAAAATAGATTCAATAATATTCAATTTCATATTTTATTCACCATCTAATTCTGTCTCTACTATTTTTAGTGATTTTTCAAACTCACGTCATTGCTGTTATATGATACTGTTTTAGTGCAAATTTTACCTTTTTATGAATTTCCATGGATTAGATAGCACATTAAGCATACATAACATCAAATATGATCTTGATTAGGCATTCCAATGACTAATCATTACCAAAAATTTTCTTACCACTCAATAGCCATATCATAGGATCATATACACAAAAAGATTATAATGCTATACGTGCCATACTCAAAATATACAAGCCACTATACCAAAATAGTCCACGGATAGTGTGAGCGAGCCTCCGACCGTTCCCAGTTTCTGAGCTGGCTTGTCAAAACTACAAAGAATGGAAAGGAGGGAGTAAGCATAAGTGCTTAGTAAGTTCACATGTAAATAGCAAGTAACATAATCATACAATCCAACATAAAACATCATTTGCATAAATATCACCAAGACATTTATGTTACATTTGCATTTTATATCTTACCACGATTTCATTATACCAAGTTCTCAACCCGAGGGTTTAAGCGCATACCTATCCAATTTTCTCATTCACCATACTTACTAACATGTCACCTTCGTCTCAAGTATTCTCCTTATTCACTTAAGATTCACCCGTTAAACATATCGGAATATAATTTGGATACACGGATTGCATTCACATAAGTGCCATACCCGCAGCTGGACAAACTCAATAGCCTACGGAAATTATGTAGCCAAGCTACCATGTAACCTGCCCATAAGTGAACTCGGACTCAACTCAACGAGCTCGGGCGTTCGCATCCATAAGTGAACTCGAACTCAACTCAACGAGTTCGGATGCCCAGTTACATCTCACGAGCTCGGACTCCACTCAACGAGTTCGGAACTCAAATATCCTAGTGACATGTCACTTGTATCCTAATCTATTCCCAAGGTTCAAACGGGATTTTCTTCAATCACACATCTTTGCCGTCTTCCACAGAATGTCGGAACCGATACTTGGTAGCATTTCATATTTATCTAGTAGCTCACATAATTTGCATATTACTAAATAATAATCCACAAAGCATAATATTTCATGATAATAATCATCATATCATATAAATAACATTAAATACTTAAAATGACAATTATGTTACTACATTTACACATGAACTTACCTCGGTACAAAATGTTAGAAATCGAGCCTATTCCTCGTAAACTTTCTTTTTCCCTCGATCACGACTCGAATCTTGTTTCTCTTAATCTAAAATGCCAAATTAATTTATTCAATATACACATTCATCAAAACGGCCCCTAATACGGGCTCGAATGAAAATTACCATTTTACCCCTAGCTTTTCAATTATTTACAATTGAGTCCTTAAGTTTGTACAATGAGTTACATGCATTTCCCATGACATCTAGGCATAGCTGAATTTCCTAGTGTCCATAACAGCCCATATTTCACACTAAAAATTAGATTTTTACCATCAATTTTACCCTTTTTACAATTAAGTCCATTTTTAGGTGTTTTCACATAAAACTACTAGGTAAAAGTTGTTAAACACACATCAAACCATCATATCCCTTCATTATTCATCAAAATACAATTATTTCACACATGGGTAAATTTTCATACATGCATCCTAACTCAAAATATTGCTAGAAAATGATAGAACATGCTTTCTAGATTTTAAAATCGAAAAGAGCATTAAAAACGGGCGTGGAAGTCACTTACAATCAAGGCTTAAAAATGTTGAAACCCTAGCTATGGTGACAAGAAAAATTCGACAGCCCTTATGGAGAAGATGAGTCCATTTTTGTGTTATTTTTTCCCTTTTTAATGACTATATTTACCAAATGACAAAAAATGCCTTTAATGCCTTTCTTTGTAATTTTTCATGTACAAGCCCATTTTTGTCCAAAATTTTAGAAATTGGTTAAATTGATATTTAAGACCTCCTAATTAATATTCCAAAGAAATTTCATACTAAAAGCTTCTAGAATGCAAGTTTTGCAACTTATTCAATTTAGTCCCTAATTTCAAATTAAGCACTTTATGCATAGAATTTCTTCACGAAATTTTCACACAATCATGCAATCATATCATAGACCTCAAAATAATTATTTCTATCTCGAATTTGTGGTCCCGAAACTACTATTTTGATTAGGCCCTAATTCGGGATATTACAGCTCTCCCACCCTTTAGGGATTTTTGTCCCCGAAAATCTTACCGGTAAACAGGTGTGGGTATTGATTCCTCATAGTTTCCTCGGGCTCCCATGTAGCCTTCTACCCCGTGCTTTTGCCACAATACTTTCACGAGAGTGATACTTTTATTTCTTAGTTGCTTGACCTCCTGAGCTAAAATTTTAATCGGTTCTTCATTGTAAGTCATATCCGGTTATAGCTCAATTTCCATCAGTGAAATTACATGTGAAGGATCCGAACGATACTTGTGGAACACATCATGAATCTTCTCTAATTCAGGTGGTAATGCTAACCAATATGGCACCGGTCCAACTCTTTCAATTATCTAATACGGTTCGATAAAACGCGGACTTAACTTGCCTTTCCGACCAAATATAAGAACTTTCTTCCATGGAGACACTTTTAAAAATACCTTATCGCCAACTTGAAACTCGATTTCTTTTCGTTTCAAATCCGTGTAGGATTTCTGTCTATCTGAAGCAGCTTTCAAACAATCTCGAATCACTTTCACTTTTTCTTCGGTTTCCTTAATTAGATCAACTCCGTAAATTTGATTTTCTTTGAGTTCAGTCCAATACAATAGCATCCGACACTTACGACCATACAATGCTTCATAAGGTGCCATCTTTAAACTCATCTGATAACTATTATTGTAGGCAAATTCTACCAATGGTAAGTATCTTTCCCGACTACCTTGGAATTCCAATACACAACATCTGATCATGTCTTTAAGAATCTGAATTACTCTCTCTGATTGTCTATCAGTTTGTGGATGGAAGGCAGTACTGAAATTTGAACTTCGTACCTAATGCCTCTTGCAACTTTTGCCAAAACCGTGATGTAAATCTCGGATCTTTAACTGAAATGATTGACAAAGGTACTCCGTGAAGTCTAACAATCTCACTGATATACAATTCAGTTAACTTATTAAGAGAATAATTAGTATGTACCAGAATAAAATGAGCCGATTTAGTCAATCTGTGAACTATTACCTAGATAGAATCTTTCTTCCTCGGAGTTAATGGCAACCCTGATACAAAATCCATAGTAATTCGATCCCATTTCCATTCGGGAACCATGATAGGTTGAAGTAGTCCCGAAGGCACTTGGTGTTCAGCTTTCACTTGTTGACAAATTAAGCATTTCGATACAAACTCAGAGATATCTCTTTTCATTCTGTTCCACTAATACATTTTCCTCAAATCATTATACATTTTTGTACTGTCCAGGTGAATTGACAAACAACCACTATGTGCTTTGTGCAAGATCTTTTGAATCAACTCTTCATTTTTCGGTACACAAATCCGATCTTTAAACATCAAGAAACCATCAGAACTGATTCTGAAATATGATCTTGTATCAGCCTCACATTGCTTCCTCTTGGCTTGTAAATCTTTGTCACTTTTCTGAGCTTCACAAATCTCTTGTAAAAACATCGGTCTTATTCTCAACTCTTCTAGAATTGAACCATCATCAGACACCGTCAACTGAGTATTCATAGCTCTCAAAGCAAACAACGAATTTCTACTCAAAGCATTGGCAACCACATTCGCTTTCCTCGGATGGTAGTCAATCATAAGCTCGTAATCTTTCAATAATTCTAACCATCTCCGCTGTCTCAAATTCAAGTTTTTTTGTGACATCAAGTACTTGAGACTTTTGTGGTCGGTATATACTCAGCACTTTTCACCATACAGGTAATGACGCCAAATCTTCAAAGCAAACACTATAGCAGCCAGTTCCAAATCATGAGTCGAATAATTCCTTTCGTGAGGTTTCAACTGCCTCGAAGCATAAGCCACAACTTTTCCTTCTTGTATAAGTACACATCCCAAGCCATTTAAAGAAGCATCACTATACACCAAAAATTCTTTACCTGACTCGGGTTGTACCAACACTGGTGCTTCAGTCAGTAACTTTTTTAATTTCTCAAAGCTCTGTTGACATTCTTCCGTCCACTCAAATTTAATATCCTTTTGGAGTAGTCTGGTCATAGGAGCAGTAATTATAGAAAATCCATTTACAAACTGTCGATAATAACCAGCTAGACCCAAGAAGCTACTAACCTGAGTTACATTCTTCGGCGGTTTCCAATCAACAATAGCCGAAATTTTACTGGGATCAACTTGTATACCATCACCTAAAACAATATGACCCAAAAATCCAACTTCTCGAAGCCAAAATTCACTCTTACTAAACTTGGCATACAACTATTTATCTCTCAAAGTTTGCAAAACTATCTTCATGTGCTCAGCATACTCTATCTCATCTTTCAAATAAATTAAGATACCGTCAATAAATACCACAACAAACTTGTCCAAGTATGACCGAAATATGCGATTCATTAAATCCATAAAAACAACAAGAGAATTTGTCAAACCGAATGGCATAACTAAAAATTCATAATGGCCGTACCTTGTTCTAAAAGCAGTTTTAGGCACATCTGACTTTTTTACTCACAGTTGGTAGTATCCAGACCTTAAGTCAATCTTTGAAAACCATGTTGCTCCTTTCAGCTGATCAAACAAATCGTCAATTCTCAGCAACGAATACTTGCTCTTGATTGTTACCTTATTTAACTACCGATAGTCTACACACAATCTCATAGAACCATCCTTCTTTTTCACAAATAATACGGGAGCACCCCAAGGCGAAAAACTCAGTCTTACAAAGCCTTTGTTAGTTAACTCTTGCAACTGCAACTTTAATTCTTTCAATTCTGTTGGTGCCATTCTATATGGAGCAATTGAGATCGGAGTTGTTCCCGGTATCAACTCAATACCAAATTCTACTTCTTTGACAGGAGGCAAACCTGACAACTCTTCTAGAAATACATCCGCGAATTCACATACAATCGGCACTGATTCAATTTTCTTCTCAAATTCCTTTGTATTCAACACATACGCCAAATAAGCTTTATAACCCTTTTTCAAATATCTCTGAGCCGATATCAAAGAAATCACACTAGGTAATGCCTCTGATTCGTCTGATTCAACTCGCAGAATTTTATCATTTTCACATTTTAATTCAATAACCTTTTGTTTACAATTTACTATAGCATCATGCAATGTCAACCAATCCATACCCAAAATAACATCAAATTCGTCAAACGGCAACAACATCAAGTCGCTTGGAAAATAATGACCTCTAATCATCAAATGACATTTCTTGGATACTTTATCAATTATAATACATTTGCCTAATGTAACGCCCTGATTTTCGAGATTTTTTTCGGGTTTCTCTGATTTCTGGTAAATTTTGGAATTTTGGTGTTCTGAATATTGGAATTGTGTTTAAATGTGTTAGTAGGTCTTTAGAAGGCCCAATCCTAGGTTAAACATGGTAAAATATCAAGGTTGGATTTTAAGTGAATAGGAGACTAGGTTAAGTGGGCTTGGAGAAGAACTTCGTAAGTCATGACACAAATAAGGCTTTGGTAAAATGGAAAGGTGGCACCACTAGATTCCAAAAAAAAAAATGGCGCATGGGAAGGAATTGAAGGTCCAAGGTTCGAGTCGCAAGGTAGGCATGTAATTACTTTTTAATTTTGGACATGTGCTGGGCACATGATCACTCAAGAGAATTTCGGCAAGGGCCTTAGGGAGGTTGGGTCTATTGCTTTAGTTGATTTAGGGTTAGGTTCTTTTCTTTTTCTGTCTTGGAGGATTAGGGTTAGCCACCTGAAAGTTTTCATTCATTCATTCTGAGTTCTCACAAAAGCCGAAAATGCAAGTTCCTCTTCTTGATGCCTAATTTTCTCCCTCTCTTTTTCTCCATTTTCTTTCTTTCCTTATACTTCTTCTGTTAGCCGAAACCTTCTGATCACCCTACTCACCTTCTCTGTCGATCCCATTCTCCACAAAACCTCCATAGCCGATTGCCATAAAAGCCGAATCCCGAAACTCATTACTTGTGCCGATTTCTCCAAAGCCAAAATCCTTCGGTATTTTTGTTTCTCTTGATCAACATTCATCTTCTCTAAACCCTTGGTACCAGTCAACAACATTATTCCAAGGTTATAGCCTCGAATCATCATCTTCTTCACCACTTAAAAAGTCGAAATACCATAAGACTTAGGGGCTTATAGCCGAAACTTCAGATCTCCTGGATTCAGGTTCTGCCATCATTTAGAGGATAGATCTACATTAGATCTGTGTAGAAATCAAAGAGGAATAAGTGATAAGTGCTCATTACTTCAGATCTAGTCTTATTTCTTTCAAGTTAAAAAGAGCCGAAGTCCCTAAAGGTTAGAGAGGCTGTCGATTTGGGCTTGTAGCTCTAAGGGATGTTATAATTGTTTTATTTTGATAATAGTGTGATCTAGAGGCTTCTAATCGAAGGCTTGGACAAGTGGAACGACTGGATCTAAACCTAGTCTCTAATTTCGGCAAAGGTAGGATCGCTAGTGCCTAAGGTGCTTTTGGCAGAATATGGTAAGGGGGTTAATATGTAGTTCGTTTTTGATAGTTAGATTAATGTGTTAGTAATCCAATTGTAGGCAGTTTGTGTGTGTGGATCTCGTCAGCATATCATCCAAATAGGTGTGTAACTCTTTCATAGTCTAGATCGGCAAAAGCTGAAAAGTCGAAATGCCGAAAAATCGATATTTTGTGGACTTGCGAGTGTACGAATGCTCGTGAGGTAAATCGATTAACATTTTTGGTAAACTACAATGTTTAGACTGCAGAGTGCATGATTTCTGTGCCTTCGATATTTTGGGCTTTATGGGCCAAAAATGGGATAATGGGCCAACGGGCCCAATTCGATAAGAACCCTCGGTAAGTGTTTCTGTTAGTACATGAAAGGTGGGAATATGCATGAAAACCCTTTAAAACTGATAATATTACTGAAATACCTTTATAGGTGGACACTTTATAGATTTACCCCTCGGAGTAAAATTACTAATGTACCCCTAGGGTTAAGGTTGACCTGAATGCATGTTTGACTGCTATTATTTACTATTATTATCTGATGCATGGATCGGGATATTGACGAGGAAGTATGAAAGTAGCTTGTCCACGTCTTCGGAGGCTTTGCCTCAACTTATCGATAATCGAGCAGAATGCCAAGAATGTGGAGTGTAGGGCTGGTACGGGTGGAGTGTAGCGGTTGGTTATAGGCTGGGTTGGGCTTGCATACACGAATATGTCTGATCTATTCTGGAATGGGCCTCTGGGCCATACTGATATCTGAAAATGGGGCTAAGGTCTAGTTTATTCTGAAAAGGGCTTCGGCCCAATACATACTGTTATCTGAATGGGCTTAGGCCCAATGGGCTTGAGCTGACTTGGGCTTTGAATGGGTTTTCCTTACACACTGAGTTTTCCAAACTCACCATTTTCCCTTCCATCCTTGCAGGTGAGCCCTAGTTGGTGGACTTGGAGCTGGACGGGATTCAGAGTGGCCACGAAGATTAATTTCTGTTTTTTTAAGTTTCGAAATTATTATTTTGATTATTTTGTTTCTGGTTTAAGTTGTAATAAGGCTGCTCTTTTTATTATTTTATTTATTTTGGTTATTAAATTGGTTAGCTTTAGGGCGCATTTTATAAAAGTTTCCTATTTTCAAAATATTACGATAACCGAGCAAAGTTTCCGTAATGTAAAGTTTTTCAAAAGAAATGAATATTTTAAATAGACTTAAACTTAATTAATTATTCGTGGACTAGTAACAGGCTTAAAGTGTGGCAATGGATGTGTGCATGTCTATGATTGGATCCGTGAAGAGCTTGGTACTTAAGCAATCCAATGACTCACTTCCTCTTTTTGGCTTCCTACCGGTGCATGACTTAGTTCACTTTAACTTAAAACAAAACATTCTTCAAACCTTAAGAAAGACTTTTGGATAAAACATAACTTCTTTAGTAACTTTCCCTATGTGACACGCTGAATTTGGCCGTAACGTCTGGGCTGGGTTTGGGGTGTTACATTTAGTGGTATCAGAGCCCGGTTGCAACAACTCAGCTGTGGATCGGGTCCAAAAAGGTTTTCAAAACTTTGAGCCCAAAGAGGGTATTTTTGAAAAATCTGATTTTTGAAAACAAATTTTTTGTTGAAAGGAGATAATTTCCAAACCTGTTTTCTTTAAACCAAAAGTGTGAGAAATGGATTTCAAAAAGGCCTAAATCTTTTGAGTTTGTTTGAAAACTGATGAGGTGGCACACTAAATCCCCGGCACCAAGTCTGTAAGTATCTTTCTGTTTTATATACGGAATCATCATGTAGATAATCTTGAGCCTTAGAGATAGTACTATAGATAATGTGGCATTAAGGCTACAAAACTGAGACTGTACGGTAAATTAAGCCCTAAGGTCTTGAGACAGAGCTAAAGCTGCGATCACAGGAACAACTCGAAACTTTATCTGCTCATAAGATATTCGTAATAAGCAAGTGGAAACAATAAACTAACGACATAAAATTCGAATCGATAAATCGATATGAGTACGAGAGCTACTCGGGGAAGAGGCTGTGGTCGAGGCCGAGGTAGTACTCAAGCTGGATCTTTGTCTTCTGAACACATACCACCTGGAGTGGCACGACCACCACTGATGGATGAAAATGGGCCGTATGATTGGGCCGCGGGGGACGACGCTCTATCCCAAGACATGTTGAGAGTTTTGGAAAGGGTGGCCGGAGCTAATGTCGGACCCATGAATAGGGGGTCCATTTCTGAGCGACTTCGGGCCAACGGAGCTGAGGTTTTTAGGGGTATATCTGGAGTAGCCCCAAATGTGGTTGAGTACTGGCTGGAAGCCACGGAGTGGATTATGGATGACCTGGACTACTCAGTGGAGCAAAAGTTAAAAGGGGCGGTGTCATTACTGTGAGACGAGGTGTATCAGTGGTAGATCACTGTGAGAGAGGGTACCCCAGCTGAGAGAGTAACTTGGGAGTTGTTCAAGCAATCCTTCAAGGCAAAATATGTCGGAGCTGGCTATGTGGATGCACGAAGAAAGGAATTCCTGAACCTGACTCAGGGTAGTAAGACCGTTGCTGAATATGAGGTAGAGTTCCTGCGATTGAGCCGGTATGCTAGTGGCATTGTCTCCACCGAATATGAGTGTAGTGTTTGTTTTGAGGATGGCCTCAGGGATGAGCTAAGGGTGCTTATAGCTCCGCAGAGGGAGCGCGATTTTGCTGCACTGATAGAGAAGGCTAAGATAGCCGAAGAGGTGAAGCAAGTCGAACGAAAGAACCGCGACAGGGATCGAAACCGGTTCAGGAGGGATGCTGGTCCAGCTGGTGCTGCAAACCGAAATGTTAAGAGAGCTAGGATGGAGGAACCAGTTCGAGTAGTTCTGGTGAACATAGTTAGACCACAAGCTTGTGGAGATTATGGTAGAATGCATCTGGGGGAATGCTGGAAGTGTTCTGGGGATTGTCTTCGTTGTGGATCAAAGGAACATAGGATCAGGGATTGTCCTAGGAGGCCAGCTCAGACTCAAGTGGCTGAATAAGGGGCTGTGCAACCTGTCCAACCAGCGCGACGTGGACCACCGCCCCCGAGAGGTCGTGGCCAAGGTCGCGGTGGCAATGGACATGGACGTGGGGCACTGGCGAAATCTTTATTATCTTGAGGCTCGTCGGCCGACTTTGATATATCTTTGCTCGATGTCGTGAGGAGGGTGACGCACCTGATGTCATAACTAGTACGTTTTTGATCTCTAGTGTACCTTATACTGCTCTGATAGATGTGGGGTCAACTCATTCGTATGTTGCATGTGACATTTCTGGGGCATTGGGTGTTCAATTTGAGGAGACTGTGTGAGGGGTAACTGTGATAAGTCCTTTAGGTCACTCGGTTAAAGTAGAGAAACTCTTTAGGGAGGTGCCTTTAGAGACTCAAGGTAGGATTTTCTGTGGAGACTTGATGGAGTTACCGTTCGAAAAATTCGATTTGATCCTAGGGATGGATTGGTTGACCAAGCATAGGGTAACGCTGGATTGTGCAGCTAAGAGGATGGTGTTAAGGACTGTTGATGGTAAAGAGGTAATAATTATTGGAGAACGAAGAGATTACTTGTCCAATGTAGTATTGGCTTTGAGGGCTGAGAAACTGATGCGTAAGGGATGCGAATCATATTTGGCTTTTGTAAGCCAAGTTGAAACTAAGGATCTGACTGTGGAGACCGTCAGAACTGTTAGGGAATTCCGGGATGTTTTCCCAGAAGAGCTTCCTAGATTACCTCCGAATCGGGAGGTTGAGTTTGGAATCGATTTGCTGCCTGGAACAGCTCCAGTATCCATTGCGCCCTATAGGATGGCACCGAAGGAGTTAGTGGAATTGAAAGCTCAAATCCAAGAGTTGTTGGATAGAGGCTTCATTAGACCTAGTATGTCTCCATGGGGAGCACCGGTCTTATTTGTGAAGAAAAAGGATGGGACGATGTGCATGTGCATCGATTATCGCCAGTTGAACAAACTAACGATAAAGAACAAATACCCACTGCCAATAATTGATGACTTATTTGACCAACTTAGAGGAGCTTCAGTATTTTCCAAGATTGATCTTCGATCTGGATACCATCAGCTAAGGGTAAAGGAAGTGGATATTCATAAGACAACATTCAGAACTCGATATGGTCATTACGAGTTTGTGGTTATGCCGTTTGGGTTGACGAACGCACCTGCCGCTTTCATGGATTTGATGAATCGGGTATTCCAACCTTACTTGGACCGATTCGTGGTAGTTTTCATCGATGATATTCTGGTATATTCAGAAACCGAGGAGAAACATGAGGAGCATCTACGTATTGTCTTTGCAAGTCTTTGAGAGAAAGCAAGCGTATGTGAAGTTTAGTAAGTGTGAATTCTGGTTGCGAGAAGTGGCTTTTCTAGGTCATGTGGTTTCTGCTGAAGGAATTAGAGTGGATCCTCGGAAAATTGAGGCAGTTCTGGGATGGAAACCACCGAAGTCAATATCGAAAATTCGGAGTTTTCTGGGTTTGGCAGGCTATTATCGAAGGTTCGTAGAGGGATTTTCTCGATTCTTTGCACCATTGACGGCTCATAAGGAAAGGGTAGAATTTTTGGATTGAGAAACAAAAAAAGCTTTTGACCATTTGAAAAGGTATTGACCAAGCGCCGATATTGATTCAACCGAGTCAGGAAGGACTTCACTGTGTACTGCGATCGTCGCATGTGGGGTTAGGATGTGTACTGATGCAAGAGGGTAAGGTGGTCGCTTATGCTTCACGACAGCTTAAGCCTCATGAAGCGAACTGTCCTACGTACGAGTTAGAGCTAGCAGCAGTGATCTTCGCGTTGAAAATCTGGAGACATTACTTATATGGAGAAAAGTGTATTATATACACAGACCATAAGAGCCTAAAGTATCTGTTGACTCAGAAGGAGTTAAACCTTAGGCAACGAAGATGGGTAGAGTTGCTTAAGGATTACGACTGTTCGATTGAGTACCACCCAGGTAAGGCTAACGTGGTGGCTGATGCGTTGAGTCGAAGGGTTGTTACCGATTTGAGAGCCTTGTTTGCACGTTTGAGTCTGTTCGACGATGGAAGTCTATTGGCAGGATTGCAAGTGAGGCCTACTTGGACTGAGCAGATTAAAGAAAAATAGTTGAAGGATGATTCGTTAGTTCTTCGGTTTCAGCAAGTTAAGAATGGTGAGAACGAAGATTTTGGACTGAACACTGACGGAGTTCTGTGCTTTCGTGGAAGAGTTTGTATTCTGAAAGACTCTGAATTGAGGCGGTTAATTGTAAAGGAGGCTCATGGTGGACCCTGTACCATGTATCCTGGAGGGAATAAGTTATATCGAGATCTACGAGAGGTGTACTGGTGGCCTGGACTGAAACGGGAGGTGACTGAATTTGTTGGGAAATGTCTGACGTGCCAGCAAGTTAAGGCCGAGCACCAATTGTCTTCTGGATTACTACAACCGGTGAAAATTCCACTATGGAAGTGGGAGAGAGTAACTATGGACTTTGTGAGTGGGCTACCTTTGACACCCACCAAGAAAGATTCTGTGTGGGTAGTTGTGGATAGGTTAACAAAATCTGCACAATTCATACCAGTTCGTACTGATTACTTATTGCAAAAATTGGCCAGGTTGTATGTGGCAGAGATAGTACGACTGCATGGAGTGCCAGTGTCGATTATTTCTGATCGAAACCCTAGGTTTACATCTCGGTTCTGGCAGAAGTTGCAGGAGGCATTGGGTACATGATTGGATTTCAGTACTGCCTTTCACCCTCAGACATATGGACAGTCGGAAAGGGTTATTCAAATTTTGGAGGATATGTTAAGAGGTTGTATCATCGATTTTCGTGGTAGTTGGGAGGACTACTTGCCATTGGCAGAGTTCGCATACAACAACAGCTACCAAACAAGTATTCAGATGGCTCCTTATGAGGCACTTTATGGGCGGAGATGTCGTAAGCCTACGTGTTGGGCAGAGTTGGGTGAACGATAAGTGCTTGGACCGGAGTTAGTGGAAGATACTGAAAGTAAGGATAAGTTGATAAGAGATCGATTAAAGGAGGCATCTGATAGACAGAAGTCGTATGCGGATCTAAAGCGCAAAGAGATTAAGTTCGCTGTTGGGGATATGGTTTTCTTGAAGGTTTCACCTTGGAAGAAGATCTTGCGGCAAGAAAGGCAAATTGAGTTAGCAGTTTATAGGGCTTTATCGGGTTCTTAAATGGGTAGGGCCAGTACCGTATCAGTTAGAATTACCACCGGAGTTAGACAGAATCCATGACGTCTTTCGTGTGTCTATGTTGAGACGATATCGATCGGATCTTTCACATGTCGTGCCAGTGGAGGAGATTGAAGTAAAGACTGATTTGACCTTTGAAGAAGAACCCGTACAAATTTTAGATCGAGAGGTTAAAGTTTTAAGAAGGAAGTTGGTTCCATTGGTAAAAGTACTGTGGCGTAATCATGGAAGGGAAGAGGCTACTTGGGAGTCGGAAGAGACTATGCGTCAACAATATCCTCAACTATTTAGATCAGGTAAATTTCGAGGCCGAAATTTCTTTAAGGGGGGTAGAGTTGTAACGCCCTGATTTTCAGGATTTTTCGGGTTTCTGTGATTTCTGCTAAATTTTGGAATTTTGTTGTTCTGATTATTGGAATTGTGTTTAAATGTGTTAGTAGGTCTTTAGAAGGCCCAAGCCTAGGTTAAACATGGTAAAATATCAAGGTTGGATTTTAAGTGAATAGGAGACTAGGTTAAGTGGGCTTTAAGAAGAACTTCGTAAGTCATGACACAAATAAGGCTTTGGTAAAGTGGCAAGGTGGCGCCACTAGATTCCAAAAAAAAAAAATGGCGCATGGGAAGGAATTGAAGGTCCAAGGTTCGAGTCGCAAGGTAGACATGTAGTTACTTTTTAATTTTGGACATGTGCTGGGCACATGATCACTCAAGAGAATTTCGGCAAGGGCCTTAGGGAGGTTGGGTCGATTGCTTTAGTTGATATTAGGGTTAGGTTCTTTTCTTTTTCTGTCTTGGAGGATTAGGGTTAGCCACCTGAAAGTTTTCATTCATTCATTCTGAGTTCTCACAAAAGCCGAAAACGCAAGTTCCTCTTCTTGATGCCGAATTTTCTCCCTTTCTTTTTCTCCATTTTCTTTCTTTCCTTATGCTTCTTCTGTTAGCTGAAACCTTCTGATCACCCTACTCACCTTCTCTGTCGATCCCATTCTCCACAAAACCTCCATAGTCGATTGCCATAAAAGCCGAATCCTGAAACTCACTACTTGTGCCGATTTCTCCAAAGCCAAAATCCTTCGGTATTTTTGTTCCTCTTGATCAACATTCATCTTCTCTAAACCCTTGGTACCAGTCGACAGCATTATTCCAAGGTTATAGCCTCGAATCATCATCTTCTTCACCACTTAAAAAGTCGAAATACCATAAGACTTAGGGGCTTATAGCCGAAACTTCAGATCTCCTGGATTCGGGTTCTGCCATCATTTAAAGGATAGATCTACATTAGATCTGAGTATAAATCAAAAAGGAATAAGTGGTAAGTGCTCATTACTTCAAATCTAGTCTTATTTCTTTCAAGTTAGAAAAAGCCAAAGTCCCTAAAGGTCAGGGAGGCTGTCGATTTGGGCTTATAGCTCTAAGGGATGTTATAATTGTTTTATTTTGATAATAGTGTGATATAGAGGCTGCTGATCGAAGGCTTGGACAAGTGGAACGACTGGATCTAAACCTAGTCACTAATTTCGGCAAAGGTAGAATCGCTAGTGCCTAAAGTGCTTTTGGCGGAATATGGTAAGGGGGTTAATACGTAGTTCGTTTTTGATAGTTAGATTAACGTGTTAGTAATCCAATTGTAGGCAGTTGGTGTGTGTGGATCTTGTCAGCATATCCTCCAAACAGGTGTGTAACTGACACCCTTTCATAGTCTAGATCGGCAAAAGCCGAAAAGCCGAAATGCCGAAAAACTGATATTTTATGGACTTGCGAGTGTGCGAATGGTCGTGATGTAAATCGATTAACGTTTTTGGTAAAATACAATGTTTAGACTACAGAGTGCATGATTTCTGTGCCTTCGATATTTTGGGCTTATGTTTAGACTGCAGAGTGCATGATTTCTGTGCCTTCGATATTTTGGGCTTTATGGGCCAAAATTGGGATAATGGGCCAACTGGCCCAATTCGATAAGAACCCTCGGTAAGTGTTTCTGTTAGTACATGAAAGGTGGGAATATGCATGAGAACCCTTTAAAACTGATAAAATTACTGAAATACCTTTATAGGTGGACACTTTACAGATTTACCCCTAGGAGTAAAATTACTGATGTACCCCTAGGGTTAAGGTTGACCTGAATGCATGTTTGACTGCTATTATTTACTGCATGCCATGTTATTATTATTATCTGATGCACGGGACTGGGATATTGACGGAGGAAGTACTAAAAGTGGCTTGTCCACGTCTTGGAGGCTTTGCCTCAACTTATCGATAATTGAGCGACAATCTTTAATCTGTGGAGTGTAGAAATTTGGGTGGGTTGAGCTATTCCCCACATGGAGTGTAGGGCTGGTACGGGTGGAGTGTAGCGGTTGGTTATAGGTGGGTTGGGCTTGCATACGAATATGTCGATCTATTCGGAATGGGCCTCGGCCATCCGATATCTGAAAATGGGGCTAAGGTCTAGTTTATTCTGAAAAGGGCTTCGGCCCAATACATACTGTTATCTGAATGGGCTTAGGCCCAATGGGCTTGAGCTGACTTGGGCTTTGAATGGGTTTTCTTAGACACTGAGTTTTCCAAACTCACCATTTTCCCTTCCATCCTTGCAGGTGAGCCCTAGTTGGTGGACTTGGAGCTGGGCGGGATTCAGCGTGGCCACGAAGATTAATTTCTATTTTTTTTTAAGTTTCACAATTATTATTTTGATTATTTTGTTTCTGGGTTAAGTTGTAATAAGGCTGCTCTTTTTATTATTTTATTTATTTTGGGTTATTGAATTGGTTAGCTTTAGGGCGCGTTTTATAAAAGTTTCCTATTTTCAAAATATCACGATAATTGAGCAAAGCTTCCGCAATGTAAACGTTTTCAAAAGAAATGAATATTTTAAATAGACTTAAACTTAATTAATTATTCGTGGACTAGTAATAGGCTTAAAGTGTGGCAATGGATGTGTGCATGTCTAGGATTGGATCCGTGAAGAGCTTGGTACTTAAGCAGTCCAACAGACTCACCTCCTCTTTTCTGGCCTCCTACCTGGTGCACAGCTTCTGTTCACTTTAACTTAAAACAAAACATTCTTCAAACCCTAAGAAAGATTTTTGGATAAAACATAACTTCTTTAGTAACTTTCCCCATGTGACACGCTGAATTTGGCCGTAACGTCTGGGCCAGGTTTGGGGTGTTACACCTAATGGGTTTGACACTTTAATCATAAATTCCGTAGGCTCAACAGGTATACTCATATTACACACCAATTTCATGCACACATATGAATGAGTAGAACTGGGGTCAATCAAAGCAATAATATTAACATCATAAAGAGAAAAAATACCAGTAATCACGTCAGGAGATGAAGCATCTTCACGTGCCGTAATGGTATAAGCTCTAGCTTTAGATTTAAACGCCGAATCTTTGACTACATTCTTACTGCTTGCCTCATTCCCAGCTTTTCTCGAAGATTTTCCTCTCGAAACTGCACCACTAGATTTTGCACTCTGAAATTTTTCTTTCTCAATTCTCTCTGGATAGCCTCTAATAAAATGATTTAGAGAACCACATTGGTAACATTCGTTTGTTCTACATGGACCAAGGTGACTTCTACCTCATCGTTGGCACTCGGGTCTAACAAATCTCGAATTTCCCACACTAGCCACAGAAGTAGTCTGAGATTCAAAACCTACATTTTTCTTCTTACGATTCCCATACGAATGTCTAACCGAAACATGAGAAAGAGAATAAATATCTCTAGATTTTCTAGATTGCAGTAGGAATGCACTGCTCATCGGTCTTTTCTTCAAATTTCTAGTCTCAGCTTCAGCCTTTCTCTTTTCTTTAATTAGTTCTTCAGCCTTGCAAGCCCGATCAACAAGTACTATGAACTCTTTCAAATCAAGAATTCCCACAAATACTTTGATGTCTTCATTGAGTCCGTCTTCAAATTGTCTGCACATTTTAGCCTCTGAAGGAATACATTCTCTAGCATACTTAACCGAATGAACTCCCTTTCATACTCAGTAACTGTCATATTGCCTTACTTCAACTCAAGAAACTCTTTATGCTTCTGTTCAACAAATCTTTCATTGATGTATTTCTTCCGAAATTCTTCTTGAAAGAACTCCCAAGTCACTTTCTCTTTCGGTACCACTGAAATCAATGTCTTCCACCAATAATAGGCTGAATGTCTCAAGAAAGATATAACACATTTCAAGCATTCTTCAGGTGTACAAGATAATTCATCAAATAACCGAATAGAATTCTCAAGCCAAAATTCTTCTTTCTCGGCATCATCATAAACATTTGCCCTGAATTCTTCAGCTCCTTGCTTGCGAATCATGTCAACTAGGGTTCTATGAAATTTCATCAAATCTATACCTTGAGGCATCGGGGGTACAGGTTGAGGAATCGGGGGAGGTGGGGGAGGTTGCTAAGCATTCGGGTTCGTACGAACTAACTCAGTGTACCATGCATTCATCATCTGGAGAAAGGCTTCCCGAGCCCCTTCTCCTCCTCCTTGACCAACAGTAGGATGTTGATTTTTAGTCGGCACTGCCCCTTTAGCAGAAGCTTGTAACACCCCGAACCCGAGACCGTCGCCGGAGTCGAACGCGAGGTGTTAACAGACTTCAACCCACTTATTGACAATTTTCAGACAAGCTACCAATCTGTGTACTAGTCGCTCCAAAATTCATAACTTGAGTTTTACAACTCGAAAATCAGTTCCGTAAATTTTTCCTGAAACTAGACTCATATGTCCATCTACATATTTTTTCTAGAATTTTGGTCGAGCCAATTAGTACAGTTTATTAGTTAAAGTCTCGCCTGTTGTAGGGATTGACTACACTGACCTTTGTGCGTTACGAATTGGATATCTCCCTGTACAGGGCTTCAATACTAATGCCGTTTGTTTCTATAGAAACTAGACTCAGAGAGGAATCTACACATATATGGAATGACTCCTAATTATCTCTGGTTAATTTACAATGATTTTCCAAAGTTGGAACAGGGGATCCAGAAACCGTTCTGGCCCTATTTCACAAGAACTTTAAAATCTGTTAACTTATAACTCATATGACCATTTCGTTTCTTCCATATGAAAGTAGATTCATCAAGGTACACTTACATAATTTACTTGCTATTTAATACCATTCCTACTATTTTTAGTGATTTTTCACATCCACGTCACTGCTGCTGTCAGCATCTGCCTTTAGTAGGCTTTACCTATTTCATACTTTCCATGATTCAATTGGCCCTTTTTACATACATAGCACAAAGCGTGATCATGATTAACCATTCCAATGGCTAATCGTTTCAAAATAATTCCATACCTCATAAGGGTCAACATACAAACGATTATAGTTCTATGCTAAAACGATATATAGCCATTTTCGCATGGCTATCCAAGTTTACACAAACCGGAAGGTACATGACCTTCAACAAAGGATGGTCCTATACATGCCATTTCAAAGTTCAACCAAAATTTGTACCAAAATGGGGCTTCGATAGTGTGGATGACTTGACTTCTTTGATCCCGAATCCGATAGCTAACGAGCGAAACCTATAAAACAGAGAGCCAAAGCAACGGGTAAGCATTTTAATGCTTAGTAAGTCTCAAGCAATGAAATCAGCTTTGACTAAGGTATTTTATTCACATGGCTAATTAAACCACTTTACTAATTCACATTCCCATACTCATACTTATTTCACATCACCGACCCTTATGTTCATACACAAAAGAACAACTTAGCCCAAGGCCGGTAGCTCGTTTATCAACTTAGCGCATACTTACTTGTAAGAATTCAATTAGTACAAGCACATACAAACATACCTCATTGCTGGAATTTTCACAAGTGTATAAGCTGAAATTTTCACAGCAAGATTGCTCACTTCGAATCACATACTTTCGGATTTAACCGGATATAGCGACTCAGACGATTGCCTTGGTCATAACCCGGATTTGGTGACTTGCACAAAGGCCTTGGTCTTAGCCGGATATATATCAACTCGCACGAATGCCTTCGGGTCTTAGCCCGGATATATCAACTCGCACGAATGCCTTCGGGTCTTAGCCCGGATATATCAACTCGCACGAATGCCTTCGGGTCTTAGCCCGGATATATCAACTCGCACGAATGCCTTCGGGTCTTAGCCGGATATATCAACTCATACGAATGCCTTGGTCTTAGCCGGATATATTTTCAATGTTCACTTACACATATATCAATATTCAAGACACGTCCATAGTTCATTTTCGTTACTAAAGCTCTAACACAAAATATTTATCAACCTTTACTATTTCGGCTCAATGGCCACACAAACAAGGAGCATAATTTTGATATAATTCAAGTAGGGTCATCACTCGAAGACTTACCTTGGATGTTGTCGAGCGATTTCGACGGCTATTCAACTACTTTTTCCTTCCCTTTATCGGATTTAGCTCCCCTTTGCTCTTGAGCTAATTCACACAAATTTAACTTATTAAAATCTCATCATGATAGCTTATGGCGAATATGACAAGGAGTGTAAATGGTCATATGGCCATCCTTTAGCTCAAATACACAATGGTCATGCACATTTTACATCACAACAAGCAATTCAATACATTCAAACATCAACGTGAAGTTCAAAGTACTTGGCCCTTATATACATTAGGCATCAAAGTTGCATATGTACGAAATCATAAATCGAACTCAACACATTAGTTAATATTCCTCTTAGCGAATTTTCTAAGCCAAGAATAGGCATCAATATGCTTGCCTCAAACCGAATGCATGCACACTAATTACCCCTCATGTGGCGAATATACACTTAATACCACACAAAAAAAAAAAACAGCATACATTTTACTACTAACACATTACATATCGTAATTCATTGCACATCTCTTATTTACTTCATAATCAACACATCATCACAAGCAAATATATACTTTGAATTAGTATATATGTCATACCAATCCATCATGTGCAAACATATATTCATGTAGGTGCAAGGGCGAATTCTCAAGTGGCTTATATCCAAATATATACACATTTCCAAAGCTTAAATCTTACTTACCATGCAACATGCATGAATTATACTTATGGATATATCATGGCGAATACCACAACACCACACCATTTCAATTTGGTCATGGTGAAACAAAGAACTTAGTATCTCATTCAAAAAAAAATGCTAAAAGAAAATCTAAGAATCTTCAATCCTCCATCACATGTATCACTTTCAAGCTTGTCATTTAACATGCAATGGCATTAACACCACATTCACTTTGGCGAATTTCATTCCCATGACATAACAAGGATTTGAACCATGGGCTAACAAGAACATTAAGCTAGCAACTAAAAACATGCATGAACCTCAAACATACCTTAATCTTGATGCAAGTTTAGCCAACCTCTTCCTAATCCTCTTCCAAACCAAGTATGAAGCAAAACTCCTTCCTTAACCTTAGTATTTTCGGCCAACAAGAGAGTGAAAAGAGATGAACAAAATTTTTTTCTTTCTTCCTTTAGGACATTCGGCCAAGCTATGGAGGAAGATGGACACTTTTTTTTTTGTTTCTCATCTACTAACATTAATTGTTTATTCCATACCCTTATTTTATTCTTTCCATCATAACCCATTTACCAAACATGTTTCATGACATGATTTTTGCCCATAAATCCTTGTCATGGCGGCCACTAGCTATGGGGAAATTTGACATGCAAGTCCATTGTTTTGCATGCATCCTTTAATTAGTCATCACACATTTCCCTCATACTTTCAAAGTTTATTACTAGGTCCTTTCTAGTGAAATTCACATCTATAATTCTAAATCAAAGCATAAAAAATATCACACATGAGTTAACACACATTATAGGCAATAAAATAAATATTAAATTATTTTTATGCCTTGGTTTTGTGGTCCCGAAACCACATTTCGACTAGGGTCGTTTTAAGGCTGTCACAAAGCTGGTGCATTGCTCTCTACATCATCGGCCACAGTTGGATCGGGATCCATTTACTATAAAAAAATCATTTAAAAGGTCAGGAGTCGTCACACTATCACAATATATATATATATGGCATGTATAGCAAGACTGTACATATGCCACGTTAGTCCGAGAATCGACTAAATCGTAGCTCTAATACCACCAAATATAACACTCCCTTACCTGAGACCATCGTCGGAGTCGAGCTTAAGGCGCTAACATACTTAATTTATCACTTAAACAATTTCAAACTATTTATTTCACCTTTCGTAATAAACTGCTCATCTGTATCACAGTCGCTAAAAAAATCATATCTCGAGTTACAAAACTTAAAATTTAAATCCATAAATTTTTCCTAAAACTAAACTCATATATCTATATACTAATTTTTTTCTAGAATTTTTGGTCAGGCCAATTAGTAAAGTTTATTAGTTAAAGTTTTCTCTATTTTAGTGTTTGACTGCTCCGACCTCTGTTCACTACGAATCACTTTTCTCTCTGTACAGAATTCAGATGCTATGATGTTTGTTTATATTAAAATTAGACTCAATAAGGAATATATAAATATAAAGTATGACTCCTAATTATTTTTGTAAAATTTTTAGTGAATTTCTAAAGTCAGAATAGTGGATTCAGAAATCGATCTGACCCTGTTTCACCAAAACTCAAATTTCTCATAAAATACAACTCATTTATCTATTTTGTTTCTTTAACATGAAAATAGACTCAATAAGATTCAATTTCATATTTTATTCACCATCTAATTTTGTCTCTACTATTTTTAGTGATTTTTCAAACTCACGTCATTGCTGCTATATGATACTGTTTTATAGCAAATTTCACCTTTTTATGAATTTCCATGGATTAGATAGCACATTAAGCATACATAACACAAAATATGATCTTGATTAGCCATTCCAATGGCTAATCATTACCAAAAATTTCCTTACCACTCAATAGCCATACTCAAAATGATTATAATGCTATACATGTCATACTCAAAATATACAAGCCACTATACCAAAATGGTCCACGGATAGTGTGAGCAAACCTCTGACCGTTCCCAATTTCTGAGCTGGCTTGTCAAAACTACAAAGAATGAAAAGGAGGGAGTAAGCATAAATTCTTAGTAAGTTCACATGTAAATAGCAAGTAACATAATCATACAATCCAATATAAAACATCATATGCATAAATATCACCAAGACATTCATGTTACATTTGCATTTACTATCTCACCACGATTTCATCATACCAAGTTCTCAACCCGAGGGTTTAAACGCATACCTGTCCAATTTTCTCATTCACCACACTTACCAACATGTTACCTTCATCTTAAGTATTCTCCTTATTCACATAAGATTCACCCGTTGAACATATCGAAATATAATTTGGATACACGGATTGCATGCACATAAGTGCCATACCCGCAGCTAGACAAACTCAATAGCCTACGGAAATTATGTAGCCAACCTACCATGTAACCCGCCCATCAGTGAACTCGGACTCAACTCAACGAGCTCGGGTGTTCACATCCATAAGTGAACTCGAACTCAACTCAACGAGTTTGGATGCCTAGTTACATCTCACGAACTCGGACTCAACTCAACGAGTTTGGAACTCAAATATCCTAGTAGCATTTCACTTGTATCCTAATCTATTCCTAAGGTTCAAACGGGATTTTCCTCAATCATACATCTTTGCTGTCTACCACGGAATGTTGGAATCGATACTTGGTAGCATTTTATATTTATCAAGTAGCTCACATAATTTGCATATTACTAAATAATAATCCACAAAGTATAATAGTTCATGATAATAATCATCCTATCATAAAAATAACATTAAATTACTTAAAATGACAATTATGTTACTACATTTACCCATGAACTTACCTCGGTACAAAATGTTAGAAATCAAGCCTATTCATTGTAAACTTTATTTTTCCCTCGATCACGACTCGAATCTTGTTTCTCTTGATCTAAAATACTAAATTAATTTATTCAATATACACATTCATCAAAACAGTCCCTGATACGGAAATTACCATTTTACCCCTAGCTTTTCAATTATTTACAATTGAGTCATTAAGTTTGTACAATGAGTTACATGCATTTTCTATGACATCTAGGCATAGCTGAATTTCCTAGTGTCCATAACAGCCCATATTTCACACGAAAAATCAGATTTTTACCATCAATTTTACCCTTTTTACAATTAAGTCCATTTTTAGGTGTTTTCACATAAAACTACTAGGTAAAAGTTGTTAAACACACATCAAACCATCATATTCCTTCATTATTCATCAAAATACAATTATGTCACACATGGGTAAATTTTCATACATGCATCCTAGCTCAAAATATTTCTAGAAAATGATAGAACATGCTTTCTAGATTTTAAAATCGAAAAGAGCATTAAAAAATGGCATGGAAATCACTTACAATCAAGACTTGAAAATGTTGAAGCCCTAGCTATAGTGACAAGCAAAATTTAGCAACCCTTATGGAGAAGATGAGTCCATTTTTGTGTTATTTTCCCCTTTTTAATGACTATATTTACCAAATGACAAAAATGCCCTTAATGTCTTTGTAAATTTTCATGTACAAGCCCATTTTTGTCCAAAATTCTAGAAATTGGTTAAATTTCTATTTAAGACCTCCTAATTAATATTCCAAATCAATTTGATACTAAAAGCTTCTAGAATGCAATTTTTGCAACTAATTCAATTTAGTCCCTAATTTCAAATTAAGCACTTTATGCATAGAATTTCTTCACAACATTTTCATACAATCATGCAATCATATCATAGACCTCAAAATAATTATAAAATAATTATTTCTATCTCAGATTTGTGGTCCCGAAATCACTATTCCGATTAGGCCCTAATTCGGGATATTACAAATCTAATTGAGTATCCCATTATCTTTTAATTATCCTAGTTCATATTCAGTTGGTTTCTGACCAATTTACCTTCCAACTTAACTTGTACAATTTTACAGTAAAAGGGCGCACTATACTTTTGACGTGAACTCATACCATCCGTACTAATTTACTTGTCCATATCTTATTCCAACTAGCATAGAAATCTGACATAGAACTTTCATTAACTTAAACACGTAGCTATTTATGCCCACTCTATACGCCAAAAGATGTACTTGGGTGATTACTACTCTACCATTCATACTACTTTAGGACTATACGTCAAACCTTGCACCCACCAGAACTGAGGTGCTATAAAATTAATAGGATAATTTTAGCTCTTAAATAGTAATTTAAAGCCAATCAAAATATTTGTTAGCTCGGACGGATCAACTCGATATCGCCAATAGGGAAGTTGGATTGGCCTTTGAGAAGTTGTGGTGGAAGTAATAAAAATTGTGCAATAAAGAACACAAGGATTTATAGTGGTTCGACCCCAATTGTTTACTCCACTACCTTAGCTTACCATAACTAAGGATTTCCCCAAATTCACTAATTTGGTAACCTTTGAGGATAAGTTTTAACCTTAAAACTCCCTTAAGATTTATGCCTCCAAATCTTAATATTGCACTCCCTTAAGGTTTCTACCCAAACCTGAAGAATTAACCCTCTCTCAAAGAAATAAATGAGCAAACTAAGAAGTAATCTTTACAAGATTAGAGTGTTTGCCAATTATGCACTAATACAAAGAAGAACACTATAGCTAAATGAATACAATAAAAGCTCACAAGTTTTTACAAGAAAATGTATGAAAGAATTAAGCTTTTAGGTTGTTTTGATTGATCTTTAAGCTTTTCACATGTCTCATGTTGTTGTAGGACATTTGGAAGATGATATTTAACCCTTTAATTGATTTCCAACCGTTGTGGTTGTTGAGGAACTAAATATAGGCATTGGGATGGAAATACCAGCTCATTTAATTCATCTGCAACATCGAGTATTGATACATACTAAAAGGGTATCAATTTTTTTAGTAATTAAAGCATATTTCAGTGAGCGTTTGTAATATCCCGAATTAGGGCCTAGTCGGAACAGTGATTTCGGGACCACAAATTCGACAAAATAAAATTTGTTTTTATTATATTTTTATGGTCTACAATTTCATGGGATGATTTCGTAAAAATTTTGTTCGAAAATTTTGACGTTTGGGCACTCAATTTGGTCAAAAGGACAAAATTGTAAAAAGTGCAAAACTTGAGTTCTACATGTTAGAGGTGTCTAATTGTTATGAGATTTTAAATTTGAGGCCCTTAAATTTTAATTAGATCAATGGATAATTTTTTGGACAAAAATGGACATGAAATGGGTGAAATAGAATATTTTTAAGTTAGGGGCATTTTGGTAATCTAGTAATAAAATGAATTAAAAACAAAATTAAAAGCCAATTTTTGCCCATCTTCTACCCCATGGCCGAAACTTTCATGGAGAATACATAGCTAGGGTTTTTCAAGCTTCCAAGCTCGATTGTAAGTCCGTTTTAGCCCCATTTTTAATGATTTTTACGTTTTTAAAATTCTCGTAACAAGATCTACTCATTTCTACCCATATTTTGAGCTAGGGTTTGTGTCTAAAAATTTATTCATGGATGAAATGCATGTTTTTTGATGTCTAATGGTAGAATATGAATGCTCGGTGTGTAATAAGCGACTTTTACTAAGTGATTTTCAGTGAAATTGTAAAAAAGGACCGTTTTGTAAAAGTTACAAAATTTGTCATGAAAGTGTGGTTTAGTGGAAATTAGGGGTTGCTACAGTTATGAAAATGATTTTTCTAGGCTTAAAATGCAAGGAAATTGAATAAAAATCATTTTACGACCCTAGGGGCCAAAGTGCAAATATGTGAAGTTTAGGAGTCAAAATGAAAATTTGTAAAAGTATGATGTTTGGACCCATATGAATAATGTGACTAATTAGTAAGCTTAATGTGGTATTATAGATCAAGGAAAATGAGATTCGGGCATAGATTGGAAATGAATGAGATTATGGACTAAATCAGAATATATAGTCGTACTCGAACCCAAGGTAAGTTCATGTGATTTTTAAATGCAATATTGTATTTGAATGCTAATGCTTCGATATTACATGAGTTGTAAGTATATATATGTGAATAATTTGATATTATGTGATTATTTTGATGATATAACCTGTTCTTGATGTTTTGCTATTATGATTAAAATGTTGCAATGCCATGTGATTATGAGATATTTCTATGTGAATGAAGCCACAGTTCGAGTATGTTCGGTAAAGGTTTGGAAGTTTGATGGAATATGATGTTTCTTTGAAACGAGTAAGTTTGTATGTAAATAATATTTTGATTCTTTTTATGTTATTATCTTTTGTTATTATATGAGATGTGGTTGCCTATAGAATGATCAATTGATGTAAACTACGAATCGAAATTGACTAAGAACGAGTTAGTAAAGTGTTGAAAAGTGAAGAATTTACCGATTGAACCTTCGGAATAGAAGAGATACAAATGATTCGTTGTGAGTCACGTGTGTAGTACTAAGTGCAGGCTACTACATGTACTAAATTGATAGGTCGCATGTGTAGTACTAAGTGCAGGCTACTATGCGTACTCGTTAACTTCGATCACGTGTGTAGTACTAAGTGCAGGCTACTACGTGTACCAGATTGATAGGTCACATGTGTAGTACTAAGTGCAGGCTACTATGCGTACCAGAGATGTGACAGCCCTAAAGTGACCCTAGTCGGAAAGCGGTTTCGGGACCGCTAAACCGAGTCACCAAATTATTTGGATGTGATATTTATGGTCTAAAATATGTGAATATGAATGTGCGAAAATCTTAAGCTTCGATTTAGTAAATTGCATGTGAATTTAGTCAAAAGGACTTGTGTGACACTTTTGAAATGTGATAGGCTAATCTACAAGGATCTAATAGTGCATGTAAACAAACAGGAGGACTTGCATGTCAAATTCCCCCTTTTTAATTGCTAGTGGCTGGCCATGACAAAGGATGATGGGCAAAACATGTCATAGACATGTTTTGTTGGTGCATCATGGGTGGAAAAATAAATTAAAGAGCATGGGCAAAGAAAGAAAAAAAAAAATGGTCTCATCCATGCTCCCCCCTCCCCTTTCCGTGAATGGAAGAAAGAAAACAAAGAAGGAAAAAAAAATGTTCATCCTTTGATTCATCTTTTGGCCGAAAATTTGAAGGAAAAAGGGAAGAAGGGAGTGAAGCATTCGGCTATCCTAGGTCACTATTAAGGTAAGTTTGATGTTTTGCCATGAGATTCATGTATATTTTAGTAGTTAGCTTGAGTTCTAACTAGCCATGGTTCCAATCCTTACTATGTCATGGAGATGATATTTGGCTAAGGTAAGATTGTGTTGATATCATTTGGATGCTAAAAGTGAAGCTTTGTAATGGTGCATGTGATGGTGTATTGATGATGAATGTGTTATGGAAAGAAATCGGTCTTCCTAAGAAAATATTTGTGAATGTTTATATTAGTAATAGCCGAAATTAAAGAGGTTTGATGTCTTGAACAAATGTTGATTATATGATACGAAAATGAGATATGTCAATGATGAAGTATAATCGGCCATGGAGGTAGCTCATTTTGGAAGTGTGATTGTGGTATATTTTCTTTGTGATTGATTATAAAAATTTGGCTTAAGTGAGGTAATTGGTAAAAGATGTGTTTATGATGTAATACATATGTTCTCATAGGCTAAGTTATGTATATGTGATATCTTGCATATTGGTTGTTATGGTAAGGTTTGAGATATCGACGTATGAATATGTTTTGTTTGTGGTTCGGCAACTAATGGTTAAGTTGTTAAGTTACATACTTGAGTAGTAAATATGTTAAGAATGGTTCTAAAATGTATATGGATGCCGTGTGATGGTGTTTGATTGGGAAGTAAATTGTTTGATTTAGCTCAAGAGCCTAGAGGATCAAAGTCGAATAAGGAAAAGAGGAAGTAAGCGAATAGCCGTGGATATCTAGTCGTCGACCACTTTCGAGGTAAGTTTTAAGCGATAAATCGTTGAGTAAATTCAATCATAATAGGGCATAATGAGTTGATTTGATAAGATATGATGTGGCCATGATATGTCTTAAACCCAAATGGTAAGTTCATAAGTGTTTGGACTTGGAAATTTAAGAGCAAATTGTAATAAATTGCTTGGACAGCAGCAGTAAGGTGATTTTAGAAAATCACTATAAATTGTTGGTGTGGAATTATAGGCTGAATAAAATATGTAATCAAAGCTTAGTTGGTCTAGTTTCTTATAAAAGAGACCGTGGAAGCAAAGAAATTTCCTATAAAGAGATATTTAATGTTGTGCGGGACAGTGTCGGAATGACTCCGAAATCCCTGTTCTGTTTTTGGAAAATCATTATAATTCGTAAAAAATGGTTATGAGATAAGATTTATATGCTTAGACTCCTTAATGAGTCTAGTTTCAAATGGAGTCAAATAGAACACATTATGAATTCTGTACAATGAAAAATTTGATTCGTAGTGAAGAGTGGTCAGATTAGTCAAACAGTGAAACAGGGGAAACTTTAAGAAAAATCTGGTATTGATTGGCCAAACCTAAAATTCTGAAAGTTTTATGGGTGGAAGATACATGAGTCTACATTTGGGGAAAATTAACGGCAATTGATTTTGAGTTTTGTAGCTCCAGTTATAAACAACTTAGTGACTGTTGGTCAGAAAAACTGCTTGTAGCGAATATGTGATTTTGTTGTAAACTTTGATGAAACTATTTGAGTTGCTTATAAGCTATTGCTGAAATTGATGTACAGGAAAAATATGAAATATGTATGATATACATATATGTGTGATGAGGCCTAATGGCCGATGTGATGAATGTGAAAGTGGATGTATATGTGATAAGGCCTAATGGCCGATGTGATGAATGTGAAAGTGTATGTATATGTGATCAGGCCTAATGTATATGTGATGAGGCCTAATGGCCGATGTGGTGAATGTGAAAGTGTATGTATATGTGATGAGGCCTAATGGCCGATGTGGTGAATGTGAAAGTGTATGTATATGTGATAAGGCCTAATGGCTAATGTAAAATATATGTGTGATATGCATATGTGTTAAAGCCAAATGGCTAATGTGAATGTTGTAACATGTAATTAAATGTACATGAAACTTGGAATATGTTCCGGGTGAGACCCGATGACTACGTGTGGAGATTATGACCGGTAAGACCCGATGACTACGTGTGGAGATTATGACCGGTAAGACCCGATGACTACGTGTGGAGATTATGTCCGGTAAGACTTCTTTTATAAGAATTGCTTATAAAATTACATAATGCGAAAGGTTAAACAGTATGTACTCCAAGCTTATATATGAGCTTGATTTAAACTAAACCATAAGGTAGTTATGTGATGTATCGAGAGCAATCTATGAGACTATTCCTATGATTATGATGAGATGTGCATATTTGGATAAAGGGGTGGTATGCCCAAGGAAGAGTGAAATAAAAATACGAACAACTATGTTATAACTTGATTGTTATCTGTTGACACTGCTTGAAACTTACTAAGCATTGTAATGCTTACTCCGTGTACTTTGTTTCCTCTGTTTTATAGATTTCATTTGGAAGCTACAGGGCTCGGGGATCGTCGAAGAACTAGTCACACTATCACTATCCACCTGTTTGGTACTGCTATGTTTTGGAATATCTTATGGCATGTATAGAATAGACTAGTAGTGAGAGGATATCTTGGTTAATGTATAGGACTACCCTTTTGGTGTAGGTCACGTACCCTTCGGTTTTGTGTAAATTCGGATAGCCATGCGAAAATGGCTTAGATATACTTTGATCATAGCATTATAATCGTTGTATGTTGTTTGTCAAGAGGTATGGAAATGTTGGTAACGGTTAGCCATGGGAATGGTCATTCATGATCACTTTGGTATATGTATGACAAACTCTAGTTGATCCATGGAGGATCATGAAATAGGTAAAGTTTACCTTAAAAATAGATGCTGGTAGCAGCAGTGACGTGAATGTGAAAAATCACTAAAAATAGTAGAAAGGGAATTAAATAGTGAATAAATTATGTAGTCGAACCTTGATGAATTTATTTTCGTAGGAAAGTAATGAAACGATCATATGAACAGTATGTTAAGAGATATTTAAGTTTTCGTGAGACAGGGCCAGAACGGTTTCTGGATTCCCTGTTCCGACTTTGGAAATTCATTGTAAATTAACCAGAGATAATTAGGAGTCATGCAATATATGTATAGATTCCTCTTTGAGTCTAGTTTCTATAGAAACAAACGGCATCAGTATTGAAGCTGTGTACAGGGAGATATCCAATTCGTAACGCTCGAAGGTCAGTGTAGTCGATCCCTGCAACGGGGGAGACTTTAACTAATAAACTGTACTAATTGGCCTGACCAATAATTCTAGAAAAAAAATTTTAGATGCATATATGAGTCTACTTTCAGGGAAAAATTACGAAACTGGTTTTCGAGTTTTGGAACTCAAGATATGATTTTTAAAGTGATAGTGACGCAGTTAGCTAACTGCCTGGAAAATTTTTAAAATGGACTGTGAAAGTGAATGGTTTAAGCCGTTAACCCCTCGTGTCCGATTCCGGCAGCGGACTCGGGTACGGGGTGTTACAAGAGAGCTTCAATTACAAGGGTGGTATATGCACAGGCCACCGACTATCTGTTATTATTCCAATGAGTTCAACGGGAAATTTACTAAGTGAAAATACATATGTACATAACTATGTGATGAATAAGTGCAAGTATATCTATGTGAAAAGTTGTGAGCAAAGTGCTCGATAGTTGAGTGAATCTTTTGGTAAGATAGAATGGAGTAAGTGAAATTATGTAAAAGTGAAATTTTGTAATAAAACAATTTTGGACAGCAGCAGTTGTGTGATTTTGAAAAATCACCAAAAATAGTAGAAATTGAATCAAAGGTTGAATAAGATATAAAATTAAAGCTTAATGAGTCTATTTTCTCATAAAATAAACGGTGAAGGAAAAAGAACTTCATATTCTGTGATAATTGGATTTTTGTGAGATAGGGTCAGGATGATTTTGGAATTCCCTGTTCTGATTTGGGAAAATCATTGAAAATTGTAAGAAAAATAATTATGGGTCATAATTTGCATACTTAAAATATTTAATTAGTCTAGTTTCTGGAAAAATTAGCGGTTCTCAATCTGGACTTCTGTACCATGAGATAAATAATTTTTAGTGCAGAGAGGTCGGAACTATCAGACAGTGAAACAAGGGTATATTTAATGAATAAACTATACTTATTGGTTAGACCAAAAATTCTGAAATTTTTTTGGTAAGAATATATATGAGTCTAGTTTCATATAAAATTAATAGATCTTAATTTGGAATTTCAGAGATCCGGATATAAATAAATTAGTAACTATGACTAGAGAAAACAACATGACCATAAAATCAGCAAAAGTGTAATTATGATTACATTTTCATGGAATCATATTGATAATTTGCTTATTATTTTCATATGGACTTACTAAGCTTTAAGCTTACTCCCTCCTCTCCATTTCCTTAGTGTTCTCAGGTTAGCTCGGGGTTGGAGACCGTCGAAGGCAGCATCACACTATCAAGACAACAACTTCAGAGTATTGTCATATGTGTATTAAATACTTTCAAGTGAGTGTCATGTATAAGGACTAGTTTTTATGTTAGATGTTGTTATGATTAGCCAAATTTATCAACTTATATTGATTTATTGTATATGGCCATGAGATGTGGCTTAAGTGGTTAGGGCTTGTAAGCCTAATTATTCTTGCTATGTGTTAATGTTTGTGATGAGTTTATAATTGGTTGTTATGAGTGATTAGTATAACACGTGTCGTAACCATTTTTTTGGAAAACGGGAATCGACTTAAGTTTTGGAAACGAAAATGAAAAATAGGAGTCGCCACCAATCCTTTTTGATGAGGTGTGATCGGTTCACCTTAAATTAATCATTTTAATAAAAGTTAAGATTTACTAAAACGATAATTTTTTTTTTGGTCTACGAAAATAAGAAAATGAGTTCGGGAGTCGGTTACGCACGAGGAAGGGTTAGCACCCTCGCTACGCCCAAAATTGGTACCTAGTTGATTAATTAGTGTCTTAGTATCGAAGATTGAAAACTTGAAAGACTTTTGAAATGCGATCCTTCTTTATAAAAATGCTCAAGTGTTAAAGATCTTCTCGTCTCAAAATATGAAATGTCACATCTAGTAAGTTAGGACACGACATCGTGGATTTTTTAGAGCGAGCTTGCCTTTTATATAAAATTTGCGTATTTTAATTCATAAAAAGGGTATTCGATTATTTAGAGTAAACAAGAGAAATCGAAACCCAATAAGTTAGGGCACGTTTTCTCGAATCCTCAAACACCGAATGTTGCCTTTATTTAAAAAAAAAATTCTTCTTTCGAGGTGACGAAATGTCATACCCGGTAAGTTAGGGCACAACACTTCGTATCTCTGAGAATAAGCATTTTTCAAAACTCGTATGGTGATTTAAAGGAATATTCCGTTATTTGGATTAAATTAGAAAAATCGAAGCCCAATAAGTTAGGGCACGGTTTTCTCGAAATTCCAAACACGAAACATTGCCTTATTTAGAAGATTTTTGTTTTTTTTGAATGGTAGCGAATTCGATGTTTAAACGACGTGTCGCTGGCTTGAATTAAAACAGAACGATTTATTGGATAAGTGCCACAAGACTTGATTCATGAGGCGATGATATGAAAAAGTATAGTGCGACATGAAACAATGATAAAAAATACTGCACAAGTGAATAGTATGAGAATACAAATAAACAAATCATAGTATACGCAATGACAATAATCTCGCAACATACATCATTTAAATACTAACGTTAATAATCGAAAGCCAATGAATTAAATAATATATACAACAACTTAAGAAAATTTAAAAACAATTAAAGTAAATAAAATGTAAAACAACTTTTAAAATGATAATAAATAGATTCAAAATAAATATTGTGAAAAAAGAAATTTAATATCAACAATATACAAAGCAATTTAAAAAATAGATCATATATATGAAAATTTTAGAATAAGTAATATACCGGACATCAAAGAAACAACTAGTATATACATACATAAAAATAGACATAACGATTTGAAATTGATAATAGATATAAAATTTTAAAGTAAATAATAAAATGATTTAAAATGAATAACACATAAAGTGAGTTTAAAATAAATAATGTAGAAGAATTTTAAAATCTATATTACAAGGCAAATTAAAAGGATTCCTATGAGTAATTTTAAAATAAATAATATATATACATACCTATATATATATAAAAGTGTAAAATAAATGATACATATGTAAAATCTAAATAATAAAAAATATTTTTTAAATAAATAAAAGAGTTTAATATAAGATATATAAAACAATTTTAAAAATAAATAACATGTAAGTCGATTTAAAATAATAAGTAAGAATTTAAAGTAAAAGAGATTTAAAGAAGTAATATACAAAACAAAAAAATTTATAATATGTGTAAAAGATTTGAAATGCTATATAGATAATATGTGAAAAGCCAAAATATAATATGTACAACAATTTAGAATACATAGTGTTAAAGAAACAGTTTGAAACAAATAATAATACAATTTTAAATAACCAACATATTTAAACAAACCAAAATAAATAACACATATAAGCAATCTTATCTATACAACCTACAAAATATTTGAGTAAACACATAAATCTTATTTTGATATAACAAAATAAATAAATGAATAAAATAAAAGGATTCAGGGTGTGATTGAAACTAAATCAAAATTTGAGGTATCGATTGCAAATAAAGAAAAAGACCAACAGGGACTGAATCAAAATGCGCTTAAATGCACGAGCATAAAATGGGATAATATCCCACATCATTATGCGCTGTGCTTCATCTGTCCAAGTCAAGGATTAAAACGGGAATGAAGTAAAATAAAAGTCAAAATTTAAAAAGAAAAAAAAATGCAAAAAGGGGACCAAATAGAATGGCATAGGAAAGAAGGAGGGACCATAACCGCAAATATCCCATTAGGGCCTCAAAAGCATGCGGGTCCCCTTTCAAACTTCCCCCCGTCGTTTTGCTTGGCTTATTTAATCCAAATTTGTTCTTTTTTTTTATTGTTTCAGCATTATTTAGAAAAAAAAAAAAGAGACAGAGAGTTTTCTTTGCTCTCCCTTCACTCCCCATGTCCGTCGATAGGATTTCACGAGGTCCATTCTTGCCGTCGTTGTGGGCGATGGTAAGCGTTCTTGTGAACAATTTCTTCGGCAATCAAGAGGCCAACGAATGTGAGTACCCTCCTTTTTCTACTCTTTTTGTTTTATTTTTATTATTTTTATTCAAACAAAAAAAATATAAAAGAAAATAAAAGCAACAGAGATTTTAAAGAAAAAAACGAAACAAAAGAGGAATCACCTTTAAAGTTTTGGTTTTTGATTGATTTTCTGTATTGGGTGCTCTCTGTTTTTTCCTTTTCTTTTTTTGAAATACAATCCCCCCCTTTTGGATATTGAAAATCCCTCTTCCAATACAATTAGTTCCTCCCCCCCTTAGTACAATCTGTCCTCCCTTCGGTTTTATAACCGATTGCAATAACAATAAAAAATACCCTCATTCCTCTATTGTGGCTGCTGTTTTTGTTTTTTGTGTTTGCAGGGTATGGGTGTGTCAGACGCATGGAGGGAGCATATGCTTGGTGGTGGTGCTTGGCGGCCATTGGTTGGCCGAGTGTCTTCTTGAGGCTTGAGGGTCTTCTTGTTTTCTCTTCTCTGCAGGGGGCTAGGATTTGGGCTTTAGGGTTTGATGTAAATTGGGTTTGGGTATTTTGGTTTTGTTGGATTTTAGGCTTGGTGGGAGGGGTTTTGGGCCCAAAATTGGGCTTGTACAGCTACCCCTCTTTGCTTGTTGTCCTGTAACGAGAACTGAGCAAAGACTTAAGAAAGACCAATTTTACCCGGTCTCACATTGTCTGGACTTGTTTAGCGCTCCTCTTCTTCAAGTAGCTTCATTCAGCCTAGTGCCTCCTGTTTCTTTAATCCACTCCACCGCTTCACTGCAACTTTAGGGAGATAAGACTTGTGGCTTCAATCAATTCCACTGAAATTTCAAGGAGATTTGCTGTGGCTTCTAACCTCTTCAGTGCCATTTGTAATTTCTAGCCTGTTACCCTATTGCATAGGGATTTAAGGCCCATCGCATTTGATCTGTTTCCCTATTGCTTAGGGGGTTTTGATTCGTACATTCAACCTGTTACCCTACTGCTTAGGGATTTAAGGTCTGTAAATTTGGCTTGTTATCCTACTGCTTAGGGGGTTCAGCCCATCATCTTCGATCTGTTTCCCTACTGCTTAGGGGGTTAAGATCTATAAATTCAGTCTGCTCTACTGCAGCTTCAGGGAGATGAGACTTGCTGGGTTCGATCTGTTCCATTGTAACTTCAGAGAGACAAGATCTGTAATTTCAGACTATTACCCTATTGCTTAGGGGTTTACAGTCTGTAAATTTGGCTTGTTATCCTACTGCTTAGGGGGTTAAAGCTCATTATCTTCGATCTATTTCCCTACTGCTTAGGGTGATAAGATCTATGAACTTCAGCTTGTTACCCTACTGCTTAGGGGGTTAAAGCTCGTCGCCTTCGATCTGTTTCCCTACTACTTAGGGGGTTACGATCTGTAAATTCAACCTGTTACCCTGCTGTTTAGGGGGTTAAGGCTTAGTGAATTCACTGATTCTAGGAACATGACTTGTAGAATCAGTTTCATGTATTTATGCTTATGCCAAAGAATTAGGATGCTATGATCAAAATGAATCAAATGCTCTTAATTAGATGCATTATGAATGATCTTTGAATGTATGGGTGCAACTTGTTGTGAGCGTGAATCCCTTTTAATGTTTAAGTGGCCATTGCTCTTTGTTCATCAAGGTTCTTTCACTGAAATGGTACCTTATCTTATTGTTCAGCTCAAATTTTGAACAGAAAACCCGAAGAGGCAGTCCCAATTTAAACTCTTTCTTCTCACATGCTTCGAATCTTTGAGTTTGGTTAGTTCTAAATAATAGTCCTGTTCTAGGTCCCTATACTATTTAGAAACTTTCAGAGTAATATGCAGAACTCTTTCTGCGAAAATGGCTTTTAGTCCATTAATCATCATTTTAATGCAAAATTCTTGAAAAAGATTATAATGACAGAACTGAAATTTATCAGAAACAAAATTTGAAGGGAGTAGATTCATCACGGTCAACAAACATTGCTGGAATACAATATGAATAAGAAGGGAATAGGTGCCCCAGATATCGCAGCGTGAGCTTCTCTATGCTAACTTCTTGAGGACTCCCTTTTTGCTCGACATGTGTTTAGGGGATCTAGAGTACCCTTGTAGATGCCCCAAGACGTAACCTCTCTCTTCCTTGTTAATTTGTGTATCATCAGACCATCGTATGCTCCACTTTTGATCAAAATTTGGATCGCCCTTTACGGGTTTTCAATTCAAAATCCCTTTGGTCCCAAGGTGCTCTTTGCGAGTTTTCACCCTAGCCTCTCCCCTCTTTATTTTTTTAGGCAAAGTATTTTTTAACCGAATCCGAATTCACGGGATTGGGTAAAGTCTTGCCATCCATTTCGACCAATATCAATGCTCCTCCCGAAAAGGCTTTCTTTACCACATAAGGTCCTTCCCAATTCGACGTCCATTTTCCCCTGAAATCCTTTTGTATGGGGAGGATCTTTTTCAATACTAGGTCTCCCTCGTGGAATTCTATAGGACGAACCTTTTTGTTGTAAGCTCGCATCATTCGCTTTTGGTACATTTGACCATGACAGATAGCCCTTAGCCTCTTTTCTTCAATCAAATTCAACTGGTCATATCGGGACTGGATCCATTCTGCTTCATCCAACTTTACCTCTGACAAAAATCTGAGGGAAGGGATCTCGACCTCGATAGGTAAAACTGCCTCCATTCCATAGACCAATGAGAAAGGCGTTGCTTCGGTGGAAGTCTTGACAGACGTTCGATAAGCATAGAGGGCGAAGTCATGACATGCAAAGGTAAATGAGGTACATTAATCTTGTCTCCATAGATTTGGCACTTATGACATCTTTTGGCGTAGTTAACACAGTCTCCTTCCATGGTGGACCAATAATAACTAAATCTCATAATTTGCCTGGCCATTGTGAAGCCATTAGCATGTATCCCACAGACGCCCTCATGGACTTCCTCTAAGATTTTCTTAGCCTCTATAGCATCTACACATCTCAACAGTACTTGATCCTTCCTTCTTTTGTATAGGATCTCCCCATTAAGACATAGTCATGGGCCAGTCTTCTCAACGTTCTTTTGTCGTTCTCAGTAGCTTGGTCGGGGTACTCACGATTCTTCACATATCACAGGATATCGTGGTACCAAGGGTGATCATCATTTTCTTCTTCTTCTTTGAGGTTGTAACAATGAGCCGGGGCCTCGTAAATGCTCATTTGGATTGGTTTCACATCCTCTGGTTGGTTCACCTTAATCATAGAAGCTAAAGTCGCTAGGGCGTCAGCCATCTGATTTTCCTCTCGCGGGAGGTAGCAGAAGACAATATCATCAAACTCTTTAATTAATTCAAGGATCAGCCTTCGATAATTGATCAACTTAGGGTCTCTCGTCTCCCATTCACCTTTGAGTTGATAAATCACTAGGGCAGAATCTCCATATACCTCTAACACCTTGATTTTACGTTCTATGGCCGCACGTATTCCCATGATGCATGCTTCATATTCTTCCATATTATTCGTGCAGTCAAAATCCAATTTACTAGTGAAGGGATAATGATCTCCGTTCGGGGATACCAGGACTGCCCCGATTCCATTGCCCACGGCATTTGATGCTCCATCAAAGTTTAGCTTCCAAGGATGACCTTCTTGAGGATCTTCTTCAGTGGTTGCTATGTACATTAGATCTTCATTTGGGAAGTTAAAGTTTAGAGGCTCGTAGTCCTTTAGGGCTCTGCTGGCTAGGAAATTTGCTATCGCACTCCCTTTTACGGCCTTCTGGTTCACATAGACTATATCGAATTCAGAAAGTAGAATTTTCCATCGGCCCATTCTCCCGTTCAAGGTAGTCGACTCCATCAAGTACTTCAGAGGGTCCATTTTAGAGATTATCCAAGTTGTGTGATACAACATGTATTGTCTCAGTCTTCGGGTTGTCCAGATTAAGGCACAACATAACTTTTCAATGAACGAGTATCTCGTCTCACACTCAGTAAACTTTTTACTGAGGTAATATATCACTCTTTCTTTCCTTCCTGATTCATCGTGTTGGCCAAGCACGCATCCCATAGAATTTTCAAATACCGTCAAATACAGTATCAGTGGCTTATCTAGACTAGGTGGTGTCAACACTGGAGCATTAGACAAATATTGCTTAACTTTGTCGAACGTCTTCTGGCATTCCTCGTCCCAAACACCAGGGTTGTGTTTTTAAAAAGACGGAATATGGGGTCACATTTCTCGGTTAGTTGTGAAATAAACCGAGCGATGTAATTTAATCTTCCTAGGAATCCCCGAACTTCCTTTTGAGTACGTGGTGGAGGTAACTCTTGTATGGCTTTGACTTTATCTGGGTCAATCTCAATCCCTTTTTCACTGACTACGAATCCTAGTAGTTTTCCAGACCTGGCCCCGAAGGTACACTTCGCTGGATTGAGTTTCAGTTGGAATTTCCTCAACCTCAAAAATAATTTCCTCAAGACTTGCACATGCTCTTCTTCAGTCCGAGATTTGGCGATCATGTCGTCGACGTAGATTTCAATTACGTCATCGTCGACATAGACAAATTTTCTTTATCAAGAGAGGGAGACAGCGGATGGAATTGGACTACCAGTGGGGCTAGTCAGTCTATCTACAGCTTCTGATTGAGAGATTCGAGGTTGCTTTGTCTGGTCAAAGCGATGCAATCCTTCCTTCATCTATTGGAATCGTTCTACTGCACTTCTCTTATGGCACAAGGGCAAAAGGTTCCCCACATGGTCACGAATGTGGTTTTATTCATGTCTTCAGGATGCATCTTGATCTGATTGTACCCCGAGAAACCATCCATGAAGGAGAAGAGTGAGTAGCCTGCCGTGTTATCCACTAAGGTGTCAATATGAGTGTAATATCCTGATTTTGGGCCTAGTCGGAATAGTGGTTTCATGACCAAAAAATCCGAGATAGAAACAATTATTTTATGATTATTTTGAGGTCTATGATATGATTGCATGATTGTGTGAAAATTTCGTGAAGAAATTTTATGCATAAAGTGCTTAAATTGAAATTAAGGACTAAATCGAATAATTTGCAAAACTTGCATTCTAGAAGTTTCTAGTATGAAATTGTTTTGAAATATTAATTAGGAGGTCTTAAATAGTAATTTTACCAATTTCTAAGTCTATGGACAAAATTTGGACATGGATGGAATTTTTGGAAAGTTTAGTAGTAAGGGCATTTTGGTCATTTAGGGGTAAAATGAATTAAAATACAAAATTAAAAGCCAATTTTGCTCATCTTCAACCCCATGGCCGAATGTAGCAAGGAGAAACCATGGCTAGGGTTTTTCAAGCTTCCAAGCTCGATTGTAAGTCCGTTCTAGCCTCGTTTTTAACGATTTTTACGTTTTTGGAGTCCCGGTAGCTCAATTAAGCTTATGCTAGCAATAATTCAACCTAGGGTTCATATTTGGAAAAATACCCATAGATGAAATTTGTGTATTTTGGTGTTTTATGATAGAATATGAAGTTTTAAATTATGTTAGACAACTTGTACTACTCTGTTTTAAGCGAAAACGAGCAAAAGGGTTTAATCGGTAAAAATACCTAATAGTCATAAATACATGTTAGAGTGAGAATTTAATGTTGCCATAGAAGGGAAAAATGATCATCATGTCATAAAACATAAGAAAATAGGCTGAAGTTTAATTTACGAGCTTTGGGGCAAAAGTGTAAATATGTGAAAGTTTAAGGGCAAAACTGTAATTTTGCAAAAATATGATTTTGGGTCAATTTGAATAATGTGAGTCCTAATTAGACTATATTTTAAATGATAGAGCAAGGAAAACTAAAATTCGGGCTAAAATGGGGAAAATACCAAGTTGTGGACGAAATGGTAAAAGTAGCCATTTTCGCATACGAGGTAAGTTCATGTGTAAATAATGTAGTATAATTGTTATTTTAAGTTATTGATGTTAATTATATGATATGCTGATTTTATCATGAAATATATGCTTTGTGGTTATTTTGAATAAAATGCAAATTATGTGAATTATTTGTTAAATATAAAGTGCTACCGAGTATTGGTTTCGGTATTTTACGGAAGATGGCATGGAGATGTGTTCGAGGAAAATCCCGTTTGAACCTTAGGAATAGATTGGGATAAAAGTGAGATGTCACTAGGATATCTGGGCATCCGAACTCATTGAGTTGAGTCCGAGTTCACTTATGGATGCGAATGTCCGAACTCGTTGAGTTGAGTCCGAGTTCGAGAGATGTAACTAGGCATCTGAGCTCGTTGAGTTGAGTCCGAGTTAACTTATGGATATGAACGCTCGAGCTCGTTGAGTTGAGTCCGAGTTCACTTATGGGCGGGTTACATGGTAGCTTGGCTACATATGTGGCACTTATGTGCAAACTTTCCATGTATCCAAATTATATTCCGATGTGTTCAACGGGTAAAATTCTACTCAAATGGAGGAATACTCGAGATGAAAGGGACGTATTGGTAAGTGTTGTGAAATGAATACTTTGAACAGGTATGTACTTAACCCTCGGGTTGAAAACTCGATATAACAACAACTCGATATAACAACAATATGGTAAGATGATAAATGAAAATGTGATATGAATGTCTCGGTGATGATTATGCAAATGATGTTTTATGTTTGCTTATATAGTTGTGTTACTTGCTATTTGCATGTGAGCTTACTAAGCATTTATCCTTACTTCCTCCTTTTCATTCCTTGTAGTGTTGACAAGCCAGCTTGGAAATCGGGAATGGTCGGAGGCATGCTCACACTATATCCGTATACCATCTTGGCATAATGGCTTGCATATTTTTAGTATGGCATGTATAGCATTATAATCATTTTGTATATATGGTCTTATGATATGGTTATTGAGTGGTATGGAAATGCTTGGTAATGATTAGCCATTGGAATGGCTAATCATGATCATATTTGGTGTTATGTATGCTAAATTGCTAGCTAATTCATGGAAACCATGAAATAGGTAAAATTTACCATAAAATAGATTCAGATAGCAGCAGTGACGTGAGTTTGAAAAATCATTAAAAATAGTAGATATGGAATTGAATAATTATGAGTCTATTTTCATATGGATGGAACAAAACAGGTATATGAGTTATATTTTATGAGATGTTTAAATTTTTGTGAAATAGGGCTAGAGCGATTTCTGGATCCCCTGTTCTAAATTTGAAAATTCACCATAAATTGTTCAAAGATAATTAGAAGTCATAATTTATATGTACAGATTCCTTATTGAGTCTAGTTTTATTATAAACAAACGACATACTCATTGAAACTCTGTACAGGAGATATATGATTCGTAATACACGAGGTCGAGCAATGAACCACGAAATAGGGAGACTTTAACTAATAAAATGTACTAATTTGCTTGACCAAAAATTCTAGAAAAAATTTAATAAATAGATATATGAGTCTAGTTTCAGGGAAAATTACAGAATTAGATTTAGAGTTTTGGAACTCGAGATATGAATTTTTAAGCGACTGTGATGCAGATTGCTAGCTTGACTGAAAATTTTAAAAATAAATTGTTTGAGCTGTTTAAGTAATGAATTAAGTCTGTTAACACCTCGTGTTCGACTTCGGCGACGGTCTCGGGTACGGAGCATTACAATGAGGCAACGGGAAATTATCCTTTGGGCTAGCTTTGTTTAAGTCTCTATAGTCTACACACATCCATACTTTTCTATCTTTTTTAGGGACTGGGACGATGTTGGCTACCCATTCCGAGTACGTAACTACTTGTAAGAAACCAGCATCAAATTGCTTCTTGACCTCTTTTTTTATTTTCAACAAAACATCGGGCCGCATCCTTCGAAGCTTTTTCTGGACTGGTTTGTATTCTTCTTTTATGGGGAGCCTGTGTACCACAATGTTAGTACTTAACCTAGGCATATCTTGATATGACCATGCAAAGACATCCTTGAACTCTTGTAGTAACTCAATAAGGTCCCCCTTTGTCTCTGTGGTAATGCAAGCTCCGATCTTTACTTCTTTCCTTTCTAGTTCATCTCCCAAGTTCACGACTTCTACGGTCTCTTTGTGGGGTAGAATCTGTTTCTCCTCGTGTTTTACCATCCTTAACAAATCAGGGGATAAGTTACAATCTCCGTCATCCTCAAAATCCTGAGATCCCTCTAGACACATATCCCGCTCAAAAGGAGACTCTGAATTAGTAGCAACGTCACTCACAACATTGATATCTGGAGACCTGTTGTAGGTGCGAAGGAAGATACAAAGAACAAGAGAATCTAAGAACAATGATATGTATGGTATGATCATGAATGAAAGAAACGGAATAAGTCAAAAAGGATGCATTTTATTGAAATAACGATTTCAAACATAAGCCTATTTCACAAAAGGACACTTATTACTCCTAGGCCTAGAGCAATAAGTGTGTTTTGGACATTACTCTGAGTTAGTTCTAAAAACTACAGGAATCTCTTCCGCAGTCCAATTATTCAGAACACTTCCCGGCTCATAGGGGCGAATGCCTGACAAATTCTCTACCCCCGTCCCTTTTTTATATGTGGCGTTGATGTCCAAACTTTCCAGCATTCCTTCCAAGGTTTCTTTTCCCGACATCTTTCGCTCGGAGTGAATGACCTCTCCAGACACAAAAGTCTTCAATATATGGGGGAAGATTATTGGTTCCCATTTGATTTCTCCCTCGCTCAATCGCGCTCTCCTTCTTTCTTGCTTATTCTCAAGTTCCTTTTTTCTTTGTTTCATGTTTAGCTTAAACCCTAACCCAGAACGGTCTTGTTTGTCCTTCATCATTAGTACATTAATCCTTCCCTGGAGGTATCTCCCGAGTCCTCTTCCGGGTAGAGCCCCTTTTCCAATAGTTAGCCGTAGTCCCATTCTTGTAGTCTCAGATAACCTGGGCATTGGAATCTTATTTCCTTCGGTGATGAATGTTGCGTTCACAAACTCCAAAGATCGAAAAGAGCACTCGATTGCTTCATCATTTGCCTCCAGATATAGGGCGTCACTGGTTATTGCCGCGATGATGTCCTCTTCAGCATTGATCGTTACTAACTGACCTTCGGTCACTAATTTCAACTTTTAATGCAGCGATGAAGGGATTGCCCCCGCCGAGTGTATCCACGGTCTCCCCAATAGGCAATTATATGAAGGCTTAATGTCCATGACCAAGAAATCTACCTCGTATGTACTCGGCTCGATTAAGAGGGGTACTTCAATTCTCCCCATTACCTTCCTTTCCGTGCCATCAAATGCTCTCACTACACTTTGGCATGTCTTCATATGGGAACTATCCACTGGCAACCTACTCAGCGTAGATAGGGGTAGGACATTCAATGTAGACCCATTGTCAATCAATACCCCCGGTAACGTGTACCCTTTACAGCGGGTTGTGATGTGCAAAGCTTTAGTTGATCCTCGGCCCCCTGGCGGTACCTCATCGTCATTGAAGAATATGAAGTTGTCGGCACTTATATTGTTGACTAAGCGGTCCAGTTTGTTTACAGAGATATCGTTAGCAACATAAGTTTCATTCAGCACCTTCATCAATGCGCTGCGATGGGTTTCAGAGCTTAAAAGTAAGGCTAGTACCGATATACGCGCTAGCTATTTGTGCAACTGTTCTACGACACTATATTCGCTGTGCTTTAGAAATTTTAAGAATTCCTTGGCTTCTTTTTCAGTCACTGATTCGTTAACAGTTGGTTCAGGCCCTGCCGGCTTCTCTTTCTTTTGCTCAATTACTAATGATTTTTCTTTAACCTGCTCGGCTTTTGTATTTGGGGTATAACGCCTTCCGCTGCGCGTATAAAAACCTTTATCTTGAACTTCCTCTGATGCATTAATCGGGGTCTCCTCTCCCGGGAATGTCACATTGCAGCTATAGTTCCACGGTACCTTTTTGCTATCCTTGTAAGAGAAAGCAACGGGCTTCCGGATTACGACCTTTGGCGTAACTTGTGCCCCAGCTTCATTCATTCTCGGACGTGATATGATAACCACTGGGTGGTTGACTTTGTAAACATCCTTCATCGACCCCTCTTCGGAGGCACACACATCTGCTTCTTCCGAGCTCCTGACATATTCGAAGAATTCCAGCTCCTTATTATCCATCAATCCTTATACTAAAGCCCTGAATTGGCTGCATTTTTGAATCTCGTGATCCTCTTGATCGTGGAACTCACAATAATTCTTCGTTTCTCGAGGTCTGACCCTTGAATTCTGTGCTATCAACCTTCTTTCCACCATTTTCTTCCAAACTTCCTCCAATGGGGTATTCACTTCTGTAATACTCATCTTAATTTCTTTCCCCGAACTCTCGATTATCGCATTTATTCCTTTATCCCCATGGTTAGGTAATAGGTTCTCTGTGTTGGATGCATCATCATGCCCATGTTGATAAGTCTTTCAACCAATTTCTTGAAAGTGGTGCAGTTTTCTATCGAGTGTCCTGTGGCTCCCGTATGGTATTCGCATTGGGCATTTGCGTCATACCATTTGGGGTATGGAGGTTGCATTGGCTTCAGGTAGAAGGGAGACACGACATGTGCATCAAATAAACTCTGGTATAACTCCATGTACGTCATTGGAATGGGCGTAAATTGAAGTTTCTCCCTATTTTGTTTTGTGTTGGGCTCTTGTCTGGGTGGGCCCTGCTGTCCAGTAGTTGTCGACCTTGGTTGGCTTACGGTGATCAATTTCGAATATGAGCTCACATTATTCACCTCATGCTCTTTCTTTCTCGGCGCTGACCTCTTAGCGTTTTCCCCAGCCTCTATTTTCCCACATCTTATGGCATTTTCTATCATTTCTCCAGACATTACTATGTCTGAAATACTCTTGGTTGTGCTACCCAGCATGTGGTTAATAAAAGGTGCCTTCAGGGTATTGATGAAGAGCATAGTGGTTTCCTTTTCCAACAGAGGGGGTTGGACCTGTGTGGCCACTTCTCTCCATCGCTGGGCGTACTGCCTAGAGCTCTCATTATGCTTTTTCTCCATATTCTGTAAAGTGATTCTATCAGGGGCTATGTCTGCCACATGACCGTACTGCTTCATGAAGGCTTGTGCTAAATCTTTCCATGAACTGATACTTAGCTGGTTGTACCATCTAGAAGCGGCCCTAACTAGACTTTCTTGGAAGCAGTGAATTAATAGTTGGTCATTATTGACATGGCCTGCCATTCATCTGTAGAACATAGTGATGTGAGCTTCGGGACAGCTAGTCCCGTTGTATTTCTCAAATTCCAGAGTTTTGAACTTGGGAGGGAGCATCAGGTCCGGAACCAAACTTAATTCCTTAGCATCGATTCCACCACGATAGTCGGTGCTTTCCATTTCTTTAAATTTTTCTTCCAACCATCTACACCTTTTTTCAAGCTCTCTCGGGAGTTCTACCCTTGTCTTTTCTGCTTCTGTTACTTCATTGAGATTGAAGACCACAGGATTGGTCAGGTTATCCCCCGGATTAGAGCCCGAGTCGGCTTGATAATTCATCAGTGCCGAAACACCGACCTGAAATGTTTGGGGCCTAATTGTGACCGATGGCCTTCTTGGGTACATATCAGGTTGTGTCTGAACGTTCGCTGGGGCAAAACCCGGAGGGTAGGTAGAATCTTTATTATCTTCTCCTGCATTAATCAAAGGGCTTTTCCCGTTTTCTAATCCGTCAGCCAATAGACGAGTTAATTGGTCTATCATGCTTTTCTGGGACTCCAACATATGGTCCCTCATATCTTGCTGGATTTTGGCAAACTGTTCTTGCATATGTGCTTGTAATTGATCCTGCATCTCTTTTTGCATTTGTTCCAATCTCTCTAACCTTTGGTCCTTTTTAGGGTTTCTTGTGAGTTTTAGTGCGTATGATGCAATGCTGATGCATGAATGCAATGAATGCGTTGAATGCAAAAAAAAGTTGATTCCAATTCGATTTCATTAGAGTAACTTTTCTAGAAAACAAGTTTCTTTACATAAAATAGATTACATATAAGGCTTGGCCCTGATACTTAAGGCCTTGACTTGCCTAAGAAGCCAAGCTAGCTCTCGTCTTCGGTCCGATTCTGACTCATATTTTAAACTCAGTACATCGGTTTGTACTGCTAATGTTTGCAAGTGATCAGCCACTTCTCGCACTTGAGTCAAAGCTTCGCCCATGACGTAGTCCCTGCTCCTGACTTGGTCTTGAGATTGATGAAGTTGCTCCTTCCATCGCTCGTTATTTACCTCGAGGAGTTCTATCTGAAGTTCATGATTTTGCAGCGCTGTTTTGAGTTATTCTATATTCTCTTTTAATTTTTCGATTCTGTTCTGACTAGCTTTCAACTCGATTACAGAGTTACGAGAGCGATACTGATACAATGACCTCTCTAACTCTGATACCCGGATCTTTAACCCTTCTTTCTCATTCTGGCTTTCTACCAAACTTCTTTTCAGTGCACCTTCTCGAGCTTGAGCATCGCGAAATTTTTCTTCCCACAGGTTGGCTTTGCTTTGTTCTTCTTTAACTTCATGTCGCCATTGTTCGGATGTTTTTCCTAACCCAGCGGTTCTCATTGATCTGCGTAGCTTCTTATACTCCGTTTTCAAACTGTCTAAGTCCTCTTCAGCCTTGTTTTTCCCTTTTCTGAGTTTTTTAGCTTCTAGTTTCTGGACATTGACATCTAACCCTAACTGCATCTTTTATTCTTCCAACTGCTCGATCCTTTTTTTCTAGCTCCAGACTCTTTCTTTTTAAATCTTGCCTGATGATTTCTAGCTCAGATGGGATTACTTTCAAGTGCTCTTCTATCGACTGAGTATTCCCTTGATCTGATGTAGGGATGTTGTCGTTAATCCTCTGATTCCACCATCGGTCGTACTCAGGAGTAGTCATGGGATTAGCAGCAAACTTCTTCATTCTACGAGTCTGGTTCCAGTCATTTGATATCTTGCAAACTTTATTTTTGTAATTATTCCCTGTGAACACGAACTCGCACTGGGCTAACCCGTATGTTGGTGGTGTAAACTGTCTGGATCTGTATTGTCGTAATGCAAGCAGAGGAGCATACCCGACGGCCCCCCATACTCCTAACAAGGGAACCCAATCGAAGTCTCCGCATCGGTATAATATTTCATCAGGAACCATCCACGGGGCTCTCCATTCAACATCTTCTTCTTGTAGATTTTGGAGAACCATCATCCAATTTTCTTCTGTCACATCATCTCACCTCGGTGTATCCACTAACTCTTTCAGCGGAGAGTAATTTTCAGAGAAGATACGAATCAAGACCTCTTCCACTTTCCAAAAATGGCTGTGGAACCAGGATAGCAAGAGCTGTGCACATCCAATAAATCTCCCTTCACCCGCTCTTCTACAAGCATTTAATGATCTGAAAGTTTCAGCCAAGATTGCGGGTACAGGTGTGGTTCCTTTACCAAGCCTGTCAAAAAGGTCCGCAACAGCCTCGTCTACATGCCCCAAAGCTTTGGGGAAGATGACCAGTCCATAAATGCTCAAGGCGAAGACATCTACCCTTTTCTTCACGTCGGGGTGCGCTAAGACTAGATCCCTTAGGTTCCTCCAAGGAATGCATTTACAATCTTCTTTTTGTTTGATCTAGGTTGTCACCCACTGTTCGCTCATCCCTGTGATGTTCATCAGCTTTTTTGAAAATGCTGGGACGTTAGCAGGTCTGGCATAAATTCTGTCAACCTGAGTCTTTGGGTAATGGAGCAAGGCCGTGTATTCTTCTATAGTAGGTACCAAATATACTTTCCCGAAAGTGAAGGAACTGTAAGCAGAATTCCAATAGTGGGCAAGGGCTCGAAACAGGTGTTCATCTACCTTGACATCGAGCTGATAAGGTAAATCACCGTAATGACAATAGAATAGCTGTTTGACCTCATCATCCCACTGACCCCAAATTTCTTTCATCTCTTGGAGATTATTTTGAGTTATGCTGATCCGAGTAAAATTCCATAACTCTGACACGTGCCCCTCGATAAGACTGTCCCTTTTCCATGATAAGCTATCTATTTAGGAACCGAATGAGAATCAACACCTTTTATAATGAAAATGCCATGTAAATACAATCAAAGTAAAACAAATCAAGTCAGCAATTTATACACAGTTCAAAGCAAACAAAGAATAATAAATATAGCACTTGCTCAGGTGACCACTAGGGTTTCGGAGTGGCTCTACCTAGGGCGGGTTCTTAAGGCTCACTACATGGGGTTTGGTTCTAGAGTAAGGGTACCTGAACCAGCAGATTCCTCAATCTTCACCCATTATAGGCTCATACAGACCGAGTTCAGTTTAGGGGAATACATTTCCCTATGGCTGCACGGAAATGAAAATCTCACGAAGACATAGGTACGGATGTATCCCGAAAGTGATCCACTATCCTGCACGGAGGTGAAAACCTCACGAAGGAGTAGTTTCTCACTCCCACTTAAAGGGGTGTGACCACAGCGGTCATGCAATGCAATATGCAAAACTATTTAAAGACTCGAACCAACGCAGCAGGTATTGTACCACAAAAATAGCTGATGAAATGCAATGAAAGGATCGTATTTCAAAACCAAGTTTTCAATTTTCGATAAAAAGACAAGAGTTAATCAACTTGTGGCTTGACTCTCTCATTCGTGTCCCCAGTGGAGTCGCCAAGCTGTCGTAACCATTTTTTTGGAAAACGGGAATCGACTTAAGTTTTGGAAACGAAAATGAAAAATGGGAGTCGCCACCAATCCTTTTTTATGAGGTGTGATCGGATCACCTTAAATTAATCATTTTAATAAAAGTTAAGATTTACTAAAACGATAATTTTTTTTTGGTCTACGAAAATCAGAAAATAAGTTCGGGAGTCGGTTACGCACGATGAAGGGTTAGCACCCTCGCTACGCCCAAAATTGGTACCTAGTTGATTAATTAGTGTCTTAGTATCGAAGATTGAAAACTTGAAAGACTTTTGAAATGCGATCCTTCTTTATAAAAATGCTCAAGTGTTAAAGATCTTCTCGTCTCAAAATATGAAATGTCACATCTAGTAAGTTAGGACACGACATCTTGGATTTTTGAGAGCGAGCTTGCCTTTATATAAAATTTGCGTATTTTAATTCATAAAAAGGGTATTCGATTATTTAGAGTAAATGAGAGAAATCGAAACCCAGTAAGTTAGGGCACGTTTTCTCGAGCCCTCAAACACCGAATGTTGCCTTTATTTTAAAAAAAAAATTCTTATTTCGAGGTGACGAAATGTCATACCCGGTAATTTAGGACACAACACTTCGTATCTCCGAGAATAAGCATTTTTTAAAACTCGTATGGTAATTTAAAGGAATATTCTGTTATTTGGATTAAATTAGAAAAATCGAAGCCCAGTGAGTTAGGGCACGGTTTTCTCGAAATTTCAAACACGAAACATTGCCTTATTTAGAAGATTTTTGTTTTTTTTAATGGTAGCGATTTCGATGTTTAAACGACGTGTCGCTGGCTTGAATTAAAACAGAACGATTTATTGGATAAGTGCCACAAGACTTGATTCATGAGGCGATGATATGAAAAAGTATAGTGCGACATGAAACGATGATAAAAATACTACACAAGTGAATAGTATGAGAATACAAATAAACGAATCATAGTATACATAATGACAATAATCTCAACATACATCATTTAAATACTAACGTTAATAATCAAAAACCAATGAATTAAATAATATATACAACAACTTAAGAAAATTTAAAAACAATTAAAGTAAATAAAATGTAAAACAACTTTTAAAATGATAATAAATAGATTCAAAATAAATATTGTGAAAAAAGAAATTTAATATCAACAATATACAAAGCAATTTTAAAAATAGATCATATGTATGAAAATTTTAGAATAAGTAATATACCGGACATCAAAGAAACAACTAGTATATACATACATAAAAATAGACATAACGATTTGAAATTGATAATAGATATAAAATTTTAAAGTAAATAATAAAATGATTTAAAATGAATAACACATAAAGTGAGTTTAAAATAAATAATGTAGAAGAATTTTAAAATCTATATTACAAGGCATATTAAAAGAATTCCTATGAGTAATTTTAAAATAAATAATATATATACATACCTATATATATATAAAAGTATAAAATAATTGATACATATGTAAAACCTAAATAATAAATATGTTTTTTTAAATAAATAAAAGAGTTTAATATAAGATATATAAAACAATTTTAAAAATAAATAACATGTAAGTCGATTTAAAATAATAAGTAAGAATTTAAAGTAAAAGAGATTTAAAGAAGTAATATACAAAACAAAAAAATTTATAATATGTGTAAAAGATTTGAAATGCTATATAGATAATATGTGAAGAGCCAAAATATAATATGTACAACAATTTAGAATACATAGTGTTAAAGAAACAGTTTGAAACAAATAATAATACAATTTTAAATAACCAACATATTTAAACAAACCAAAATAAATAACACATATAAGCAATCTTATCTATACAGCCTATAAAATATTTGAGTAAACACATAAATCTTATTTTGATATAACAAAATAAATAAATGAATAAAATAAAAGGATTCAGGGTGTGATTGAAACTAAATCAAAATTTGAGGTATCGATTGCAAATAAAGAAAAATACCAACAGGGACTGAATCAAAATGCGCTTAAACGCACGAGGATAAAATGGGACAATATCCCACATCATTATGCGCTGTGCTTCATCTGTCCAAGTCAAGGATTAAAACGGGAATGAAGTAAAATAAAAGGCAAAATTTAAAAAGAAAAAAAATGCAAAAGGGGACAAAATAGAGTGGCATAGGAAAGAAGGAGGGACCATAACCACAAATATCCCATTAGGGCCTCAAAAGCATGCGGGTCCCCCTTCAAACTTCCCCCCGTCGTTTTGCTTGGCTTATTTAAGCCAAATTTGTTCTTTTTTTTTTATTGTTTCAGCATTATTTAGAAAAACAAAAAAAAAAAAGAGACAGAGAGTTTTCTTTGCTCTCCCTTCACTCCCCATGTCCGTGATAGGATTTCCGAGGTCCATTCTTGCGCCATTGTGGGCGATGGCGGCGTTGCTCGAGCAATTTCTTCCGTGTAGAAGAGGCCAACGAAGGTGAGTACCCTCCTTTTTCTACTCTTTTTGTTTTATTTTTATTATTTTTATTCAAACAAAAAAAATATAAAAGAAAATAAAAGCAACAGAGATTTTAAAGAAAAAAATGAAACAAAAGAGGAATCACCTTTAAAGTTTTGGTTTTTGATTGATTTTTTGTATTGGGTGCTCTCTGTTTTTCCTTTTCTTTTTTCAAAATACAATCCCCCCCTTTTGGATATTGAAAATCCCTCCTCCAATACAATCAGTTCCTCCCCCCTTAGTACAATCTGTCCTCCCTTCGGTTTTATAACCGATTGCAATAACAATAAAAAATGCCCTCATTCCTCTGTTGTGGCTGATGTTTTTATTGTTTGTGTTTGCAGGGTATGGGTGTGTCAGACACATAGAGGGAGCAATGCCGGTGGTGGTGCGCGAGGCAGCCATTGGTTGGCCGAGGCTTGAGGGCTGCTGCTATTTTCTCTTCTCTGCAGGGGGCTAGGATTTGGGCTTTAGGGTTTGATGTAAACTGTGTTTGGGTATTTTGGTTTTGTTGGGTTTTAGGCTTGGTGGGTTTAGGGGTTTTGGGCCCAAAATTGGGCTTGTACAACATGTACATGATGAATGCTCTAAGACCATTCGAGGTGGTTGTGGCCATAGAATGAATGTGTGACATGGTAGTAAGTTGATAATGATTGAATATGGAAAATTGTAGAATATGAATTGGAATGTCTAACTTGGTGTAACATGAGTATAGGTTATAAACACATGTATGACAACATGTAAATGCTTTAACGAAATTGTACTAAAGGATGATTAACCATTAAATTGATGTTATAATGTGTGTCTATAATGTGTATAAGTATGGGAGAGAATTAAGGACAACATAAGGCTTGGAAAATAACCTAAGTGTTGGCTACACAGGCAAAGACACGACCATGTGTCTCAACCGTGTGGAGGACATGGCCTAGCACACGGGCATGTGGCTTGGCCGTGTGGATCAATTTGTTTTGCTGACATCATAAACAGAGAGTTACATGGCCTGAGGAAACGGGCGTGTTGAAGAGACACGAGCGTGTCCCTGTGTCCACACGGGCGTGTGATCCTATTTCATGAAAATTTCTCTAAGTTTTCCCAGAGCTTTCTAAAGTCCTTGATTTAGTCCCGAACCACCCCGATGTATGTTTTAGGCCTTGAAGGCGATTTACATGTGTTTGAAAAGTTTTAATTTGGATGAAATTTTATGGCCCAGTTTTGCATGTTTGTGAATGTTTAAGTCCGGTAACGCCTCGAACCCTGTCCCGTTTTTGGATACGGGTAAGGGATGTTACATCGTTAGAGCAAATATTGATACCTGGTAAAAGGTATCGATATTTTTTGAAAAGATATCAATACTTTTTGTCATTGTTTGAAAAATCATGAAAACAAAGTGTCAAATTGGTATCAATTTTAGAATGGGTATTGATATTTTCAAAACTATTGATACTTGGCCAAAAAGTTGGAGCAATACTAGCTTGTTTAAAAACAATTTTAACATGATTGAAAATGTTTGATTTAATTTAAACCATTTCAACTTGATTTTATCAATTTTTTCAACTTTAACTTTTATTCAAAAACACTTTAATTTGTTATATCAAAACATATTATCGCTTTGTTGTGTTTTTTTGTGTGATTATTTTGTGAGTATCCTTTGGAGAGTTTATTGATTGTATTATGAGGTATTTGGAGTGAGTGATTTGTGACAATTAGGGTCAGTATTGGACTTGCAATTACTTCATGTAAGGGTAGATTGGGCTTAAGTTAATAGGTGATCCTGACGATTGTTGAATAAAATCATTCACTAAGTAAGACTACGTAGACACAGAACCATTGTGTCTGAATTGTATTAACAAAGATCAATTGTGTCAATTTTTTCCTACTTTTTTTTGGTGAATTACAATAATAGGGTAAAGTCTGAACAACAAATACGACTTGCGTGACTTGATCTCAGGCTACACCTAAAGCGGTGAACACCTTTGACCATTAGGCCATCACATAAGGTTCAATTCTTTCTTGCTTTTAACTGCAGTTACAACGAAATATTAAGGAAAGTTTAAATAAAATATTGAAGAGCTTTGTCGTTTCTAAGAGTTTAGTTTAATTTGACTTAAGATTTAGCTAAAATTTAGTATAAAAGTTATTTAAGAAAACAAGAATTTTCACATGCATTTTATACTACTGATGTTATATATAATAATAATAATTGAAGGAATAAGAAACATTATTACGACCCTACTGTAGTTACATTATTGCATGCAGAATGTGAATCCTAGAAAATCATGAAGTGATAGAAAATAATTGTTGATTGCTTCATTTGTCGTACACAAAAACACACACTTGCGACAATCATTGAAAAATACAACTGGTCTACACTAATAAATAAGAGCTAGCCAGCTTAGCTCCAAATGCAATCCAATTGAGGTAGAAAGGGGAATTTAAAAGAAAAAGATGGAGGACATCCTGTCATGTGGGCTTCGTCATTGCATCCATGAACCTAGCAGCCTGCAAATTCGTACAGACTTAATGAGCAACAGGCTTCCCATGGAATATAAGCATGAAATGAGATATAAATGCTAAGTAACTTAACTTTGACTTAAACTAGAGAGAACAAGTGTAACCAGGAGGGGGTGTTTTCCCACAACTGATGAGCAGCTGAAGAGCAAGCGGCACATAAATGTTAAGGTTGAGAACCTTTAGCTTCAGAGTGGTGCACAAGCAAACAGCAGCTTCCAGCTCAACAAGCCCTGCAAGGACTGGACAACATGCATTCACAACTGGGTCACCAAGGCCAATGTGAACCAACCCTCCAAGCAGATCCACACATGCACCCAATTTCAATGTGTCAATGGGGCAAGTGGCCGACGGGCAAGGTTTCCCACTTGGTGGCTTAGTAATTATGGGAGGAACCACCGTCACCGGAGGGACTGTCACAGGGGGATTTAGAATGGGAGGGAGGTTGATTGGGGGATTAAAAATGGAAGGGATTGTAATGGGGCCTTTAGGGGGCTTTGGTGTTGCTTTGCCAGTGCTACATGAACCACAACCAAGAACGGGAGTGGCGGAGGAAATGAAAAGCATGCAAATGAGAAAGAGAGCTGAGATTTTAGTGGACTCCATATTTTCAGTGTAGCAAGTTTTGTAGAGAAGTAGGAAACATATATATAAAAAGAGTGAAGAGTGGAAGAAAACAAAAACAATAAGGCCTAGATGAAGCAGTATCACGTGAAGATGGGCAGCGCTAGTTGGCATTGCCAATCTATATTATTACATCAGTCTTTCAACTCATACATAATGCTACCCTACCCATTTTTCATTTTTTTGAGTTGGCCTTCACTTTGATTTAAATCTCAATTTTCTTTCAACTACCAATTATAATAAGCCCTATCATTTCTTTCTTTCGAGGCGGTATTAAAATTTCCAAATTTATAAACTGGTCTAGTTAAATTGATTAACCCCCCCACCCCATTTAAACTATTAAAAAATAAAGGTCAAATTTGTTTATCTCTAATTATTATATTTGTTTTAATTTTAAAATATCAATTTAATAATTATTAAATACGTTTTGTGAGTACTATATGAATATGAATTAAACATAGTAATATATTTACTATATAAAACTTTTGAAATAATAAAATTTAACTTAACAGATTTAATAATTAAAAGTTTAAATAAAAAACTAGATTAAAAACAACTCACATATAATCAAACAACTAATAGCTTAATTTCATCCAACTAAATTATTTATAGTTATAAAAGTCATTCTATAATATATAAGCTACTAATTGCCACGAAGTTCTAAGTGTTTAGTGGCACTCAATCTTGACCTTGACATGCAAACGGTAATTATATATGTTAAACAGCAGTCCAAAAAAGTAATATATATTTTGATTAGGGTTAAATATAAAATTAGTACTTGAATTTGTTTTCTTCTCTCAAATTAGTATTTATGATTTTTTTTTTGTTTCAGATTGGTACTCGAACTTTTTTCTGTCCACTAGTTTGGTACCTAAGCCTAACGACCTTAAGATTTTACTAACGTGGCAGCGCTGCCCACTCGCGTACCACCATGTATCGCATTCCCAAGACCCTTTTGACCCGTGTTGACTCGACTCTTTGGAAAAAAAATTTAAAAACATCATTAATTAAAATAACAAAAAATCAAAAACAAATAAATGTTTTCCATTGGTTATTGAATCGATTGGAAAATAAATCTTTTTGATTGCTTAAGAAACCTCTTGGATTATCCTTGAAGATCAAAAGCCATATTTGATTTGATTTTATTGATATTGAATCCTTTCACCAGTCCTGTTTCCATTCTTCAACGTTTGTGCGAGAAAGACTTTCGATTCCAGCCTTCAGCCATTTGAGGAACCCTTTTGATTACCTAGCCATCTAAAAAATTCTTCACCATCTCATTGAAAGAAACCTTGTTTCATCATCAATTAGTCAGCCCTTTCTATTACCCAGCCATTTGTTGTATTCGAATCAAGATTGCCATACTTTCATCATTGATTATAGGTATTTAACTCAACCTTTCTAGTTTTTTTCTTCATCATCGAATACTCAACATAACTTTTTATTGCTTAGATAACTTTTTTTTACCCATATCTAATACTTAACACTTTTTTTTCCCCTTCGATATGCTTTTTGTTGTGTGTTTTTTTAAAAATAGAAACTTTTTATTTTGACTCATTCTCAATTAGTGATAATTTTTTTGGAGAATATTCAATTTTCGGTTTAAAGAAAGTTTAACAATTTTTATTATTATAATTGATTTATACATTTTATTGACAATTTTTGTTTTTTTTGTTTAGATATTTTATTCATATTATAATTGATTTCAAATTTTTTTTGTTAGCATTCATGTGTATGCGAAAAAGGCCATACTACTTGGAATTTTTTTCGAGGGTTAAATAGATTGAGGCTGAAAGGTCAATCATTATGTATGTATGTTATGTATATTATTGTTTATGTATGCTTATTATGTATGTTATGATATGTTTGTTATGTATGTTATGAATATTACTGTTTATGTATTTATGTATGTATGTCTATTAGTATGTTATGTAGTATATTATTGTTATGTATATATATTATGTATGTTATGTATATTATTGTTTATGTATGTCATTAGTATGTTATGTTTGAATATTATTTATGTTATGTTTATTACTATTTATGTATGTCCGTTAGTATGTTATGTATGTATGTTATGTTTATTACTGTTTAAAATATGTATGTAATATGTGCAGTGTTTTATAATGTCTTGGGATAAATGTGTGGTGTAGATACATTTGGGTGGAACTTTTGTTACAAACCTTTGTGCAACCTATATTAGAGGGGAAGTGCTGCAATGGGATTTTGACCTAGATTATTTGTGTTATTACACTTTGTGTGAGATGATAGTGGATGTAAGACATAAAGCTGTGAGGAACTTTGTATACTGTGAGGGTGGGATAGATTTTAGTAACGGACTGACTGTTTGCTATGATAATTCATCATTGTTGGGAAATGTGCCCATATTGTAATAAACATGTAATTATTTTTTATGTATTTGAACAATGAATAAATAAATTTCACATTTCACTGTTATGTCTTTTGTATTTTTGTCTTTCATATTTTGCATGTATAGCAAAATTGTAACAAACAAATATTAGCTAATTGATTGTCTAAGTTCAAACTAATGATAAGTGACACTGTAAGAATGTCTACATTGAGAGAAAGACAACTTACTTCAGTAGATAATCAAAATGAGTCTATAATCCAGTAAAAGAATAACAATGAGTATTTAATTCAAATACTAAGAAAGATTATTATGTCATCGACAATTTTAATTGAGGAGAAGGCTATGCTTGGCTATAGGAGCAGTTGACTCCACGAGTAGAGACATATATGTATTCATTGACAGAATGATACACTAGACTGGACCCAAGATGAATTAATTCTAAATTTGTTTGTGAGTTAATTCACTTGTGACATTCATTGTGTGATTTACCTAAATCCTGAGTTAGTCACTAACCATGCATATGTAACATATGTGCTTTGATATAAGTGAAGGCTTATGCTCTAAAGATGATTGAGCCGATAGCTGGTATGTTGGGTACATGACTTGTGTATGGCATGACTTTACTAGCAACAGCGGAATTCATAGCTCAATTAAGGAGTTAACGATATTATCTCATTAGTATTATGTGGATTGATAAATATGGAACGTGGCTATGGGTTGCTTGTTCTCGAACGATCAATTTATCACAATCATTTGTTGATAGTGGTCTTATCAATCATTAAGAAGACATAATGGTGACAGTGAGATAAAATATGATTGTATCGAGTGAACGAATTTAAGTCAAAGGAATTAAGGATATCATATGAGGGTAACACACTCATGACAAGGTCATTGTTAAAAGAAATTGGATGAATTGCTTTCGTAAAGAGTAAACAATAAGGATTTTTCAATCATGGTACTTCTTGTGGACTAACTCCATGATTTAAGTAATTGCAAATAATCAGAACAATTCTTTTGGATATAATTGCAATTATTAGAGCCTAATTGTATATGTCTAATTGGTCTCTCCACTAGAGCAAATAAATGTGTTGTATTGTTCTATTCACTTTTTTAGGTTATTCGATTACTGTGAGAAGTATGGTAATGAGAAGGTGAATGTCTAGGATTGGCTTTGGTTAGGAAAGGCTTAGTTTTTAAGCGGTCAAATTTGACTCACCTCCATTTATTAAGACCTTACCTGGTGCACTGCTCACTTTCATTTCTTTGATTTTTCCCTCAAAAGAAAAACTACGGAGAATCAAAATTGTCTATTTTATGATTGATTGATTCTTATGAATAAAAGAATGTGATTTCCATTGTAACAGTCTGGTTTTGACCCTAGTCGAAATAGTGGTTTCGAGACCATGCAACCGATTCTGACAAATATTTTAATATTATTTTGTGTTTGTGATGTGTGAATTTATATCTACGAAGTTTTTGTCATTTAATTTGTCTGTTTCTGTGCTTAATTTTGATAAAGGACTAAATCGCGTAAAATGCAAAAGTTGCATGCTAATTGTTAATGGGGTTACTTGGCCTTGGCTTTTAACATAAGGGTCCTTGCATGTCAAATTTACCATTTGTTTTAATGGTGGACAAATATGGACAATAGTTGGTGGATTTTGAAATGAAATAGGTAAGGTTAAAATAGTCATTTGTGTAATAATATGTTTTATAATAAAACAAATCATAAAAATAGCCATTATCATGTCGTTCTTGCCGAAAATCAAAGAAAAAGAAGAAATAAAAGAGCTTTAAGTTTCGGCACTTGTTTTGGTTGATTAAGATATGTACTTTGGTCCGTTTTTAATAATTTCTACATTTCTATGATTGTTGCTTTGTGTTCTTCGAAACCTATGTCTGAATTTCTGTTTCTGTTGAAGATTATGAAATGTGCCATTGATGATTATATGAGCTTAGTGATATTTTTATATGGATTATGAAAGATATATGTGAGATTATCATGCTTTGTTCTTGAATTTTTTATGGAATAGAGCTATTTGGGCTAATTTGTGAAAATGAGGTTTTGAGAGACTAAATTGTGAATTAAACATGTTAATTGGGCTTGTATGGAAGCTATGTATTTTTGGCCAAGCTATAGTCTTGGTGAATTTTGCATAATTGTGATTTTGTGAAAAATAGACTAAATTGTCAAAGTGTGAAAATGTAAGGGCTAAAATGTTAAGTGCCCCAAATATGTGTCCATGGATTATTTTGAATGAAATGAATGGTTAAATGGTTGAATTTGAATTGTATTAAATCAAGAACAAAGAAAATTGGACTTAGATCGAGGGAAGTCCAAAATAGTTGAATAGTCGACTCGTTTCGTCCGAAATCCGTACGAGGTAAGTCAAATTACAATTACGTGTTAAATTGACTAAAATTCTGCTCATACAAACTGTAATCTGTATTGGAAGGTCTTGAGAGCCTGATGAATGAATTCCAATTAAATTCTGATAATATGCTAGCATCTAAAAAGCTTTGTATGTATCTAAAGGAATGTGAACATCGATCTGAGATGTCGTGTAAGACCATGTCTGGGACATCGGCATCGTATCTGATTTCGTGTAAAACCCTGTCTGGGACAGAGGCATCGGTACTGAATTACATGTAAGACCACGTCTGGGACGTCGGCATTGTACCCGTTTATGAGCACCTGTATCGTTTCTGAACCGTCTGATGATAGAGTGTGAGATATGGGAATGAATATATAAAATGTATAATCTATACAGGTACGTTTGTATCGTACTAAATTTCTGACTATGAAAGACTCTGTTTCTGTGAAATAATGAATGTGAAGTATGTATGGAATTTGGAAATGAAGCATGACATGTATACAAGCAAATGAGCATGGTTAGGCTCATTAATTACTTTGTGAAATCGCTATAAATTTATGCTATTGACTTTCACTTTATATGCTTTTATAGTTAAACCAATTGTATTTTACTTACTAAGCTCTATGTAGCTTACTCTATGTGATTTCTGTCTGTTTTACAGTTATCGTAGCTACTGGAGGCTCGGGGATAGTCGAGGATTATCACCACATTATCGAACTCATTTTGGTACTTTTGAAAGTGTAAATATTTTCTTAAGTATGGCATGTATAGGCTAGAATGTCTATGTATTAAACTTTGATATGTATATATTTTATGCCATGAGAGTTGACTAACAAATGGTACAATTGTGCTTAGTTTTGGTAAATGGTTTGTGATGCCAAATTGTGTATGATTGTAATGGTTATATGGCCTTATATGTGATGAACATTCTAAAATATGCCAAGTTAAAGAAATGGTAAGTTTAAGCATGAGTTAGAAGGTGCCATAATTGAGCTATGAAATGAGCATTTTAGGCATGTTGTTGTAATAAGATTTTTAATGTGTTTTTTGTATGGATTTGAATAGGTTATTAAATGATGATGATTTTGTTATATTGAAGAATGTTATGAGCATGGAATTGGCTGAAATTTTAGTATAAATATTGTTTAATATTTCTTGTAGGAATGACCCAAAAAGGGGTGGCAAGTTGGCTTAAACCAATCCTGCATTGTGCCACATGGTCAGGGAACACGGGCGTGTCATATGATCGTGGGCTTAAGTCAGTAGCTAGCTAAGTATCACACGGCCATAGCAGAGAGGTGTGTTTTTTGGCCGTGGGTGAAAGTCAGTATGTGTTCTTTGTTTTGGCACGGCTAGTTCACATGGGTGTGTCTGATACACGTGTAGGGCACATGGCCTGATCACACGGGCGTGTGACCTTAACAGAATTGAAAAATTTTCTGAGTTCTGAAATTTATTAATATGTTCGGTTTTGTTTCGACTGTCCCTAAAAGTATGTTTTAGGTCTCATAGACCTTCAAAAGAGATGTATTGCTAATGTTAGCTTATGTATTAATGTTATGTTCTGTCTGTCTAGTAATACCTCGTAACATTAAGCCGATGACGGTTATAGGTTTAGAGTGTTACATTTTATTGGCATCAGAGTTATGGTTTAGTAGGTTTTAGGACTACCATAGCGTTTGTGAGTCTAGCTATACATGTTATATATCTGAAACTGCGATAGTGTGATGAATCCTGACATTGAAATGTGCTTTTATATAGCAAATGGATCTCGATAGAGCTGTAGCTGACAATGTAGAAAGCAATGCGTCTGCTCCCGCGCAAGGGATGGTGCAAGCTGATTCTCGACCGGCTATGATAGTCGTGATGGTGAGTCTAGGCAAGCCTTCTATCAGATGATGAATGATTGGTTCATTCAATATATTAGAACCAATTCGGCTGTACAACAACCTCCACCTCCGGTTAATTCTCCTCAAACTCCTATTATGCCACCAGTGAATTCGATACAGATAAGTAGACCACCAGTTGATAAGATTAGAAAGTATGGGGCTGAAGAGTTTCGAGCTACAATGAATGATGATGCTGAAAGAGCCAAATTTTGGTTAGAAAATACAATACAAGTGTTTGATGAAATGTCTCTAAATCCTGAGGAATGTGTAAAATGTGTCGTTTCACTTCTGAGAGATACGGAGTATCATTGGTGGAAAAATTTAATATATATGGTTTCGAGTGAACGGGTTACTTGGGATTTCTTCCAAGCTGAATTTCAAAAGAAATACATTAGTTAGAGATTCATCAATCAGAAACGTAAAGAGTTTCTCGAGCTTAAACAAGGCCATATGTTTGTTACTGAATACGAACGTAAATTTGTGAGATTGAGCCAGTATGCTCGGGAATGTGTATCAAATGAAGCATTAATGTGCAAAAGATTTGAAGATGGACTAAATGAAGATATCCGTATGTTAGTTGGGATTTTGGAGATTAAAGAAATGGTAGTGCTCGTTGAGCGAGCTTGTAAAGCTGAAAAATTAAGTAAAGAGAAAAGAAAAGCTTATTCTGAAGCCAGAGATGTTAGAAAGAGATCTTCAAATAGATCATTTCAGTCTGTGTCAAAGAAATTCTGGGATGATCATAGCCGTTCAAAGGCTGATGTAGGACATTTGAATCGAGATCGAGCTAGATCGTATTCGAATTTCAGAGCTCCTGCTACTTCTGTTGCAAGTGTTGGAAATGTCCGATCTGAGAAACCTGAATGGAAACACTGTGGTAAAAGACATCAGGGAAATTGTAGATTGAATGACCGAGCCTGTTTTCGATGTGGATCTCTGGACCATTTTGTAAGAGATTGTTCTGAACCTGCTGAGCAAGATAATGTAAAGAATCCGAGACCGAGCAACACCTCAGCTAGAGGTAGACCTTCCAGAAATACAGGAAATGGAAGTGGTGGTCAAAGAGCTACTAGGGATACTGTTGTTAGATCTGAGGCCAGAGCACCTGCCAAAGCTTATGCTATCTGAGCTCGAGAAAAAGCCTTGTATCTTGACATGATTACTGGTACTTTTACTCTTTATGATACTTCTGTGATTGCATTGATAGACCCTAGATCAACACATTCTTATATCTGTATGAAATTAGTACACAGTAAGACTTTTCCTGTAGAGTCTACTGAATTCGTAATTAGAGTATCGAACCCCTTAGGAAAAAGTGTATTGGTTGATAAAGTCTGCAAGAATTGTCTGTTATTGATTTGAGATATCTGTTTTCCCGCTGATCTGTAACACCCCAAACCCGACCCAGACGTTATGGCCAAATTTGACGTGCCACATTGAAGTTAAAAATCCATGTTTCGTTTTAGTGCTTTAAAAACTGACTTTTGTTAAACTAACAAAGTGAATGGGAGCTGGGCACCAGGCAGGAATCCGTAACAGAGGAGGTGAGCCATGAAGGCTGCTTAAGTACCAAGCTCTTCGGTTGGATCCAATCCTAGACATGCCCACAACTATTGCCACACTTTGGTGCTAGGTTAGTTTTGAAAAAAACGAGTTACAATTCATTTAAGTCGATATTTTTGATAAACCGATTAATTGTATCGTTGCGTTTATTTTGAAAACAATTATCATTTTGGAAATGTGCCCTAGGTCTAACTCATATTGTTACCAGAAAAATATAGGGTATAAAATAAAATAATCCTAGAAAAATAATTAAAATGGCCTTATTACAACCCAAAACCAAATAATAATATTAATAAGATAAAACTTATAAAGAAATGAATCGGCTACTTATTGCAATTTAAAGAACCGAAAGCATGAGTGTGGCCATCTCCGAGTCCCTCGCAGCTCAAACCATCTAAGCTTAGGGATTACCCTTGCACAGTTAGAAATGGGGTGAGTTTACGAAAACTCAGTGTGTAATCCCAATAACAAACAAACAGTGAAAACACAGTGTCAGTACAATCTGGGCCAAAGCCCTATTTAGTCTTGGCATATACTGGGCTGAAGCTTTTCGTTTAACAGTTACTGGGCCGAAGCCTTATCATAAATCATATCACTGGGTCGAAGCCTTATCATAAATCATATCACTGGGCCAAAGCCTTATCATAAATCATATCACTAGGTCGAAGCCTTATCATAAATCATATCTCTGGGCCGAAGCCTTTACTGTAAACGGTATGGCCCTTAGGCCCATTTCAATATCACATGTAATGTCAATGGATGTATACAAGCCCATTTTGGGAGACTATTCGACCCATCATCCGCTACTCTCCACCCGTACCAACCAACACACCATGTGGGGAATAATTCAACCCACCCAACCAACACACCACTGGCAGCATAGCTGCTTTATCATATATTTGGAGGCCTAGCCTCTATTAATAACTGGGGCAAAGCCCTTTTGATAAACTGGGGCAAAGCCCTTTTGATGGCCGGGGCAAAGCCCTTTTGATGGCCCAGGGCAAAGCCCTTTTCGATGGCGGGAATAGCCCTTTTAGCACTTCCTTCATTTATAAAACCCAACCCATGCAACATGTCATGTATGCAGAATGTCATGCCCATATTTGAATCAAACAATCACAGTTAAGTCATTCATATCACCAACATATATTCACAATCAAATCCGTCAACCACACAGTCCAAGTCAGTCACTTGCCCACAAGGGCAAAACAGACATTTTTCACATTATAAGGGTAATTTCATAATTTTACCAAATATCAGGGTTTTCCATGTTCATCAACAATTATCAATATTTCCGACTGTTTAAACAATGATCTTTAACCCACTTTATCAAACTCGGGCTTTTGGGCCCAAAACCTCTAATAGGCCCTACGAATGCCGATTTAGCCCACTTAGCCCACATAATCCAAATTTTACAACAGTACTAACCGTGTTAACATGCAACTTTTCCAGATTGCATTTTCTATCAGTTTTACCCAAATGGGTCCGAAGCCCATTGGGCCCGATTCCAGCCCATTGAGGCCCAACTTACCATCGTGCACAAAATTGAGTTCTTACATGTTCCATCGATCCAAACGCTGATCTTATCGTATTTATCGCATCTATACCCAAATGCAACATTACAAGTTCCCGAAATACCAATATTTTAGTATTTCGGCTTCTCAGCATATATTAATCTAAGCTATTACGAAGGTTAGTACACACCTGTTACGGGTTAAAGTTGAAAAGTTTCCAAAATCAATCGCCTACGATAACCACCACCTGTCACTCAAACTTAACTAATCCAATATCAATATATGTAAATCCTAAGCACTTCAGTCATATAGAGCATAAGGGCATATTCGTCATTTTACCATACAGGGGTATTACGGTCACTTTACCTTACAGGGGCTTTACGGTCACTTTACCCTACAAGGGCTTTACGGTCTTTTTACCTAATAGGGGTATTTTAGTCATTTCACCCTACAAGGGTGTTTTGGTAAATCTACAAACCAAGGGTATTTCAGTAATTTTGTAAACCAATGGTATTTCTATAATTTTTAGAAAGTCAAGGGTATTTCTGTAATTTTGTAAATTTACAAATTGAGGGTATTTCGATAATTTCACAAACCAGTGGTATTTTGGTAATTTTACAAACTAGGGGTATTTTGGTAATTTTACAAACCAGGGGTATTTTAGCAATTTTATAGACCAAGGTATTTTGGTGATTTTACTGATCGAGGGTATTTTGGTAATTTTACTGATTGAGGGTATTTTAGTAATTTTGTAAATCGAGGGTAAAATAGTAATTCTGTAAATCAAGGGTAAAATAGTAATTCTATAAATCAAGGGTAAAACGGTAATTTTGTAAATTAAGGGTAAAACGGTAATTATGTAAATCGGGGGTACTTTGGTAATTTTACAAGTCGAGGGTATTTCAATAATTGGTAAACTAAAGTATTCTAAACATGGATAACAATACTAATGGCCCTAAAGCCCATTCTCATTAAATAGGCCCTGCGCTCGTGTGGCCCTTTTAGCCCAAATCTAGCCACAAATATTAGATTCACCTACCCTAGCCCAATATTTACTACACAATCAAACAACTTATCCAATTGGGCCCGTAGGCCCATTAGGCCCACATGACCCCTTTCGACCCATCGCGGTCCGAAGTAGCCATCCTACAGCTAGAGTAGTAAGAAATACACACCTGATAGGAGACTGGAGTTAATCCACGCTCCGAGCACTCTTAGCCGACGCCCAACCCAAACGAGCACGCCATACAATGAAAGGATCAACCAAGAAAGGTACCTCTACTCTCCTCATGGTTCTCTCTATTTAAAGCCGACCAGATCCCTCTTATGTTAGCTTCCGATGTGGGATCCTTGAACATCGAGTTTAAATTCAACACCAACTCTTGCCACCTGTTAGCAAAATAAATGCTCCTTGCTTGCCATGGGATTCGAACCCATGCCTCCCTCGATACTCCACACGCTACTTGCCACTAAGCCACAAGGCTTTTTGTGTCATATTTTATCCCCAATTAATTATAAGGTCTAAAGGCCAAAGTCCGTGTTCCCTTAAAAAAAAACCAAAATAAATTGTAAGAGCCAAGGCTTGAACCCAGGCTCCCATACAACCTTAATGATACCACAACCACTAGACTACAAGCTTCCTTGTGTCATTTATTTAACACAATAATTTATAAGCCCTCATCCAAGCATCCAGGTTTTTTTTTTCCTTTTAATACCAAAATTTTTGCTAAAGCCCAAGTTTGAACCCAAGATTTCTCTAACACTTCTTAGGGCCATTAACCACCAAAGCGGACATTTAATTGTGTTATTTCATTGCATAATTAAATACCTATATACAACCTCTTTACGGACACGCACTCAAGGCCCAATACTTCTAGGCACAAATTTAGGGTGTTACATGATCTGATTTTTTGCCTTTCGACGAATTTGATATAATTCTGGGAATGGATTGGCTAAATTTGCACGATGCTATTGTGAATTGCAAACGAAAATTCATTGATTTAAGGTGTAAGAATGATGAGATAATTCGAATTGAGTCTAGTTATCTGAATGGACTACCAGCTGTGATATTTGCAATAAAAGCACGAAAATATGTGAAGAAAGGCTGTGAAGCCTACTTAACTTATGTGTTAGACTCGAAAGTGAATGATAAGAAAGTTGAATCAGTGCCTATTGTCTGTGAATTCTCTGATGTGTTTCCTGAAGAATTATAGGGTTTAACTCCAAATTGAGAAGTTGAGTTTGGCATTGAATTAGTACTACTCTGATTTCGATAGCTCCGTATAGAATGGCTCCGACTGAGTTAAAGGAATTAAAATCTCAGTTGCAAGAATTGACCGATCGAGAATTTGCTAGATCGAGCTTCTCACCATGGGGTGCTCCTGTTCTGTTTGTGAAAAAGAAAGATGGAACAATGAGAATGTGTATTGATTACCGTCAGCTTAACAAAGTGACTATAAAGAATAAATATCCTTTGCCCAGAATCAATGACTTGTTCAATCAATTGAAAGGTGCTACTGTGTTTTCAAAGATAGATCTAAGATCGGGTCACTATCAGTTGCGAGTAAAGGACTTTGACATTTTGAAAACTGCTTTTAGAATGAGGTACGAGCATTATGAATTTTTAGTTATGCCTTTTGGATTAACGAATGCACCTGCTATCTTTATGGATTTGATGAATAGAATTTTCAGACCGTATCTAGATCAATTTGTTGTTGTATTCATTGATGACATATTGATTTATTCACGTGATGAATCTGAGCATGCTGAACATCTAAGAATAGTGCTACAGACTCTATGAGGTAAACAGTTGTATGCGAAGTTCAGTAAATGTGAATTCTAGTTGCGAGAAGTTAGTTTCCTGAGTCATATTGTATCAGCCTCTGGTATCCGAGTTGATCCAAGCAAAATTTCTGCTATTCTGGATTGGAAGCCTCCGAGAAATATTTCTGAAGACTGCAGTTTTCTGGGACTTACCAGTTACTATAGAAGATTTGCAAAAGAATTTTCTGTGATAGAAAATTCATTGACAAAGTTACTTCAAAAAGATGTGAAATTTGAGTGGTCTGAAAAGTTCCAGAACAGCTTTGATCAGTTGAAAGTTTTATTGACTGAAGCTCCAGTACTGGTGCAACCTGAATTTGCCAAAGAATTCGTTATTTACAGTGATGCTTCATTGAACGGACTCGGTTGTGTTTTAATACAAGAAGGAAAAGTTATTGCTTATGCTTCGAGACAACTAAAGCCACATGAAAAGAATTATCTAACACATGACTTTGAGTTAGTTGCTATTGTGTTTGCCTTGAAGATCTGGCGTCACTATTTGTTTGGTGAGAAATGTCACGTGTTTTCTGATCATAAAAGTCTGAAGTTTTTAATGACACAAAAATATTTGAATTTGCGACAGAGAAGATGGTTAGAATTGCTAAAAGACTACGAACTTGTGATTGATTATCACCCGGGAAAAACAAATGTTGTTGCTGATGCTTTGAGTCGAAAATCGTTATTTGCTTTATGTGTGATGAATGCTCATTTAGTTCTGTCTGATGATGGTTCAGTTTTAGCTGAATTAAAAGCGAGACCCTTATTCTTACAGTAGATTATCGAAGCTCAGAAGATTGATAATGAGATTTTGGCTAAACAAACTCAATGTGATGTAGAGACTAGTTCAGAATTCAGAGTTGATAAAGATAATTGTTTAAGATTCTGTGATCGGATTTGTGTTTCGAGAAATCCAGAGTTAATTCAAATGATTCTGAGAGAAGCTCACAGTAGTTGTTTATCAGTACATCCGGGTAGTACGAAAATGTATAATGATCTGAAACAACACTATTGGTGGTCGGAAATGAAAAGAGATATTTCTGACTTTGTTTCGAGATGTTTAATCTGTCAACAAGTTAAAGCTGAGCATCAAGTGCCATCTGGTTTGTTGTAACCGGTTATGATTCCAGACTGGAAATGGGATCGAGTGGCCATGGATTTTGTTTCGGGTTTGCCCCTGTCTCCGAGAAAGAAAGACGCAGTTTGGGTTGTAGTTGGTCGTTTGACGAAATTAGCTCAATTTATTCCGATTCGATCTGATCACTCACTCAAAAAATTAGCTGAGATATATATTTCTGATATCGTGAGATTGCACGGTGTGCCTATATCTATAGTATTAGATAGAGACTTGAGATTTACATCACGATTTTAGAAGAAATTGCAAGATGCTCTAGGTACTAAATTTCATTTTAGCACTGCTTTTCATCCGCAAACAGATGGTCAATCTAAACGGATTATTTGTATACTCGAGGATATGTTAAGATGTTACATTCTTGAGTTTGAAGGTATGTGGGATCAGTATCTACCTTTGATTGAATTTGCTTATAATAACAGTTTTCAGTTGAGCATTAAAATGGCACCGTACGAAGCCTTATACGGTAGAAAGTGTAGAACTCTGTTATACTGGTCTGAGCTTAGTGAGAATAAGATTTATGGTATTGATCTGATAAATGAAATAGAATAGAGAGTGAAAGCAATTTGAGATAGTCTGAATGCTGCCTCTGATCGTCAGAAATCTTATGCGGATTTAAAACGAAAAGATATCGAATTTGAGATCGGTGATAAAGTGTTTCTGAAAGTATCTCCGTGGAAGAAACTGTCCCTATTTGGTAAAAAGGGCAAGTTGAGTCCAAGGTTTATCGAACCGTATGAAATCATTGAACAAGTTGGTCCAGTTGCTTATTAGATTGAGGCTACCATCTGAGTTAGAAAAGATACATAATGTATTTCACGTATCAATGCTTCAACGGTACAGATCTGATCCATCTCATGTGATATCCCCTTTCTGAGATTGAAATTCAATTTGATATGACTTACAAAGAAAAGCCGATCCGTATTTTAGCCCGCGAGGTTAAAGAGTTACGAAATAAGAAAATTCCATTAGTTAAGGTTATGTGGCATCGACACGGGGTTGAAGAGGCTACGTGGGAGCCTGAAGATTCAATGAGACAACAATATCCAAATCTGGTTAACAGTAAGATTTTCGGGGATGAAAATCCTTAAGAGGGAGAATTGTAACAATCCGGTTTTGACCTAGTCAGAATAGTGGTTTCGAGACCACACAACTGATTCTGAAAAATATTTTAATATTATTTTCTGTGTCTGTGATGTGTGAATTTATATCTGCGAAGTTTTTGTGATTTAATTTGTCTGTTTTTGTGCTTAATTTTGATAAAGGACTAAATTGCGTAAAATGCAAAAGTTGCATTCTAATTGTTAATAGGGTTATTTGGCCTTGGCTTTTAACATAAGGGTCCTTGCATGTCAAATTTACCATTTGTTTTAATGGTGGACAAATATGGACAATAGTTGGTGGATTTTAAAATGAAATAGGTAAGGTTAAAATAGTCATTTGTGTAATAATATGTTTTATAATAAAACAAATCATAAAAATAGCCATTATCATGTTGTTCTTGCCGAAAATCAAAGAAAAAGAAGAAATAAAAGAGCTTTAAGTTTCGAAACTTGTTTTGGTTGATTAAGGTTTGTACTTTGGTCCGTTTTTGATAATTTCTACGTTTCTGTGATCATTGCTTTCTGTTCTTCGAAACCCATGTCTGAATTTCTGTTTCTATTGAAGATTAGGAAATGTGCCATTGATGATTATATGAGCTTAGTGATATTTTTATATGGATTATGAAAGATATATGTGAGATTATCATGCTTTGTTCTTGAATTTTTTATGGAATAGAGCTATTTGGGCTAATTTGTGAAAATGATATTTTGAGGGACTAAATTGTGAATTAAACATGTTAATTGGGCTTGTATGGAAGCTATGTATTTTCGGCCAAGCTATAGTCTTGGTGAATTTTGCATAATTGTGATTTTGTGAAAAATGGACTAAATTGTCAAAGTGTGAAAATGTAAGGGCTAAAATGTAAAGTGCCCTAAATATGTGTTCATAGATTATTTTGAATGAAATGAATGAAATGAATGATTGAATGGTTGAATTTGAATTGTATTAGATCAAGAACAAAGAAAATTAGACTTAGATCGAAGGAAGTCCAAAATAGTTGAATAGTCGACTCGTTTCATCCGAAATCCGTACGAGGTAAGTCAAATTACAATTACGTGTTAAATTGACTAAAATTCTACACATACAAACTGTAATCTGTATTGAAAGGCCTTGAGAGCCTGATGAATGAATTCCGATTAAATTTTGATAATATGCTAGTATCTGAAAAGCTCTATATGTATATAAAAGAATGTGAACATCGATTTGAGATGTCGTGTAAGACCATGTTTGGGACATCGGCGTCGTATCTGATTTCGTGTAAGACCCTGTCTAGGATAGAGGCATCGATACTGAATTACATGTAAGACCACGTCTGGGACGTTGGCATTGTACCCGTTTATGAGCACCTGTATCGTTTCTGAACCATCTGATGATAGAGTATGAGATATGGGAATGAATATATAATGTATAATCTATACAGGTACATTTGTATCGTACTAAATTTCTGAATATGAAAGACTCTGTTTCTATGAAATAATGAATGTGAAGTATGCATGGAATTTGGAAATGAAGCTTGACATGTATACAAGCAAATGAGCATGGTTAGGCTCATGAATTACTTTGTGAAATGGCTATAAATTTATGCTATTGACTTTCACTTTATATGCTTTTATAGTTAAACCAATTGTATTTGACTTACTAAGCTCTATGTAGCTTACTCTGTATGATTTCTATCTGTTTTACAGTTATCGTAGCTACTGAAGGCTCGGGAATAGTCGAGGATTGTCACCACATTATCAAACTCATTTTGGTACTTTTGAAAGTGTAAATATTTTCTTAAGTATGGCATATATAGGCTAGAATGTCTATATATTAAACTTTGATATGTATATATGTTATTCCATGAGATTTGACTAACAAATGGTACAATTGTGGTTAGTTTTGGTAAATGGTTTGTGATGCCGAATTGTGTATGATTGTAATGGTTATATGGCCTTATATGTGATGATCATTCTGAAATATGCCAAGTTAAAGAAATGGTAAGTTTCAGCATGAGTTAGAATGTGCCATAATTGAGCTATGAAATGAGTTAGAAGGTGCCATAATTGAGCTATGAAATGAGAATTTTGGGCATGTTGTTGTAATAAGATTTTTAATGTGTTTTTGGTATGGATTTGAATAGGTTGTTAAATGATGATGATTTAGTTATATTGAAGCATGTTATGAGCATGGAATTGGCTGAAATTTTGGTATAAATATTGTTTAATATTGCTTGTGGGAATGACCCAAAAAGGGGTGGCAAGTTGGCTTAAACCAAGCCTGCATTGTGCCACACAGTCAGGGAACATGGGCGTGTCATATAGCCGTGAGCTTAAGTCAGTAGCTAGCTAAGTATCACATGGCCATAGCACATGGGCGTGTCTTTTGGCCGTGGGTGAAAGTCAGTATGTGTGCCTTATTTTGGCACGGCTGGTTCACATGGATGTGTCTGATGCACGTGTGAGGCACACGGCCTGATCACACGGGCGTGTGACCTCAACAAAATTGAAAAATTTTCTGACTTCTGAAATTTATTAATGTGTTCTGTTTAGTTTCGACTGACCCTAAAAGTATGTTTGAGGTCTCGTAGACCTTCAAAAGAGATGTATTGCTGATGTTAGATTATGTATCAATGTTATGTTCTGTCTGTTTGGTAATACCTCGTAACTCTAAGCTAATGATGATTATGGGTTTAGGGTGTTACATCATTAGCATGCCATGCATACATTAGAACCATATCATATAAATTAGGTAAGAATGCCACTAAGAATATTGTATGATCAATCTTGAAATATGAGATAAAAAACCTTGCATGTTATTTTAAAATATTGAGTGGGAGAAGGTCCTTGAGCAAGACCTACGACCTCCGTTAATGGTCCCTAAGTGATAGCAGGATAAAGTTTTGAGTCGGTTCCTACCTTAGTTGTAGCCTAAAGTGAACTTTATCATGTGGGTTCTACCATCTGAAAGATAATGCGATCAAAGTTTCTACTCATGCTATTTTCCTTGAGGAAGACTACATGTATAAATTTAAGCCCCAAAGTAAAGTGATACTTGAGAAACTTTCAGGAGTTATAGAACAATCACCGAGTTCATTTCTCGAGAAAGTTGTAGAAAGACCTGCAAACGATCAACAACATAGGAGAATCCATCGAAGTGTGAGAGTTTCTAAGAAACCAGACTTGCCATTTTAGATGCAGGGGACACACGACCATGCCACACGCCCACGGTGTGGCCTGTGTGTCACACACGGCCTAGGCACACGCCCGTGTACCCAACTAAGTATACCCTATTAGGCTATTTTCCAAGACTATAATCACCCCTTTTTTTAACACTTATGTTTAATAAATATTAAAAATAAAGTAAAACATAATTATGCTCTCATAAATGATCTTTGCAAAAACTCATTGCATGGAAACCTCATATCATTGGTTTCGTACATGCTAGGTTATTTCCCATCTTGTATTTATGTGTTGTCATACCACTTTAATACATTCAAGATTGGCTCGTTTTTATGCCTCATTGCCAATTGGAATTCAACCATCGCACATGATTACAAACTTGCATGGAAATTTTTGTAGGTCATAGCCTACTTCAAAACAAGCCGATCTCTATGGCCATAAACAAAAAGATAGATTTATCTTTACAAGCCTTCATTTGGAAAATCGAATGATACATATAACAAAACACTCAACAGACCTATACATGCCATTGAACAATTTAGAAATGTCTTTATACCAAAGCTGGTCTATTTGATAGTATACTGACTCTCCAACTGTTCTCCAATCTTTACGAGTCCTCGAGCTCTGTGAGAGACAGGGAAAAGAGAGGGGTAAGCATTTTCATGCTTAGTAACCTCGAATAACTGAAAAGTATACTTACCAAGTAATTAGCATGCAATCAAATTGGGCAATAAATTCAATGAGCATAGGATGACTTCCCTATCACTTACACTCAATCAAAGAGTTAGTCACATAATAATGCAATATAAAAATTATCTCAGATGAGCTCATCATTCAACATCTCATTTTTATATGTATATCACATTAATCTCGGTGAGTTTCTAGGAAATCTCGATGGAATACCCATTTACCGTCAATTCGTACAATGATCGTTTCAGATATGCACTCTCGCGAACCTCACATCTTATGGCAGGATTACCAGTGCAGGCTAAATCCCCCATTTTATAAACTCATAAGGTGATGTCAAGATACCAGTCCAGGCTAAATCCCTTATAACAAAAAACGCCTTTATTCAGCTCGGATCTGAATTACCAGTCCAGGCTAAATTCAGATCCTAATCAGATTACTCGTCCGGGCTAAATCCATAATGCACACATATTCTTCGGGAGGCTCAACCATTCAAAGAAACACCCGTCCAAGCTAGATCCTTTTATAAATAAGATTAACAGATTACCCGTCTGGGCTAAACCCTACTGCAACACATGCAGGACCTCATTACACATGTCAATCATGGTTTATCCATCAAATTCCCTTTTTAACCTCAACCGAGACATTTATCACAATTTATACTTAAACATGCATTTCATAGAATTTCATGTTATTAATAAATGTAATCATCAAGCATTCATAAATCATATAATTAGGCACAATGAGTGTTTACTTTAAATTATCCAAACTTACCTGGTATTAGTTTCGGTGTCGTGTTTCGGTGTCGTGTTTCGGTTATTCCAAAACCTTTCATTTTCCTCGATCGACCTCCGAAATTTGTTCCTCAAGGTCTATAACAATAAAAATAGATCATTAACACTCCACATTATACATTTCAAGTCTAAATTCCACCCGGCCCAATTGACCGTTTTGCCCCTAACCTTTCATATTTTTACGATTTAGTCCTTAGGCTCGTACAATGAAATGCATGCAATTTCTACCCTACTCAAGCCTAGCCGAACACTTTTCCCTCTTATGGTAGCCCACATTTTCCATTATTTTCACATTTCTACCACACATTTTTCAACTTTTGCAAAAAGGTCTCTTTAGGGGTTTTTTATGAAAATCACCCAAGAAAAGTTGTTTAACACACTTCAAACTTTCATATTCCTCCATAAAACATCAAAATACAAGTAACTCATGCATAGGTAAATTTTTAAGCATGAACCCTAGCATGAAATATGGGTAGAAATAGGGAGAGCAAGCTATTGGGATTTCAAAATTACAAAGAACATTAAAACCGGGGCATGGGAGCACTTACTATTGAGCTTGGAAAGCTTGAAAACCCTAGCTATGGAAACCGTAGAAATTTCAGCAGCATTGAGAAGAAGAATGGCTGATTTTTGGTTCATTTTTCCCATTTTATTTCACTTAAATGCCAAATGACCAAAATGCCCTTAAGCCCTTTTTTTGAAATTTCATCCAAGCAAGCCCATTTTTGTCCAAAAATTTAGAAATTGGGCAAATTGCTCCCCAAGACCTTCTATTTTATAATCTAAAGCAATTTCATTTAAATTGCTTCTAGAATCCAAGTTTTGCAATTTATTCAATTTAGTCTCTAATTTTCCAATTGGGCGCTTACTCAAAGAATTCCTTCATGAAACTTTAACACATGCATATTCTCATATTCTAAGCCTCGTAATAATCATAAAATAAATATTTTGGTGTCGAATTTGTGGTCCCGAAACCACTATTCTGACTAAGTCCTATTTTGGGATGTTACATTTCTCCCCTCTTAGGGACTTTCGTCCTCGAAAGTCTTACCAGTGAACAGATTCGGATATTGGCTTCTCATGGTTTCTTCTGGTTCCCATGTAGCCTTTTCTACACCATGTCGATGCCATAAAACTTTTACTAAGGCCACATCTTTATTCCCCAGCTGTTTAACCTCACGAGCCAATATCTTAACTAGTTCCTCTCTATAGGTCATGTCCGGTCGAATTTCAATCTCAGTCAGTGAAATCACGTGAGAAGGGTCTGATCGGTATCGCCTTAACATAGATACATAGAACACATCTTGAATCCTTTCCAATTCAGGTGGCAATGCCAAGCGATAAGCTAACGGTCTAATTTTTTCAATAATCTCATACGGTCCGATAAATCGCGGACTCAGTTTGCCTTTCCGGCCAAATCTCAACACCTTTTTCCATGGAGACACTTTCAAGAATACTCTATCTCTAACTTGAAACTAAATTTCCTTTCCTTTCAGATCAGCATATGACTTTTTCCTATCCGAAGCCACTTTCAAACAGTCTCGTATCACTTTAACTTTCTCTTCAGTTTCTTTAATCAAATCAACTCCGTGAATTTGATTTTCCTTAAGTTCTATCCAATACAATAGAGTTCGACACTTCATTCCATACAAGGCATCATAAGGTGCCATCTTCAAACTCGTCTGAAAACTGTTGTTGTAGGTGAATTCTACTAACGGCAAATATTTTTCCCAGCTACCCTGAAATTCAAGGATGCAACATCGTAACATATCCTCAAGAATCTGAATCATCCACTCAGATTGACCATCTGTCTGAGGGTGAAAAGTTGTACTAAAGTTTAACTTCGTACCCAAGGCTTCTTATAATTTCTTCCAGAATCTCGAAGTGAACCTCGGGTCTCTGTCAGAAATAATCGACAGTGGTACCCCTGCAATCTTACAATCTAAGAAATGTACAAGTCAGCCAATCTATTGAGGGAGTAATCTGTCCTCACTGAAATGAAATGAGCCGACTTCATCAACTTATCCACTACAACCTATACAACATATTTCTTCTTCGGAGTCAATGGCAATCTTGTCACAAAATCAATAGTAATTTTATCTCACTTCCATCCGGGGACCATCATAGGCTATAGCAAACCTGAAGGCACTTGATGTTCAGCTTTAACTTGCTGACATACTAGGCATTTCGACACAAATTCAGAAATATCTCTTTTCATGTCGTTCCACCAGTACATTTTCTTCAAATCATTGTACATCTTGGTACTTCCCGGGTGAGTTGACAAATTGCTGTTATGTGCTTCTTGCAAAATTTTTTGAATAAGTTCATTATTTTTAGGTACACAAACCCTACCTCTGAACATCAAACATCCATCAAAACCAATCTGAAAATCTGATTCAATACCTAACTCACATTGAGTTCTTTTAGCTTGAAAGTCATCATCATTAGTTTGAGCATCATAGATTTTCTAAAGGAATGTCAGCCTAGCCTCTAGCTCAGCCAAGGCTGAACCATCATCAAGCAATGCCAAACGAGCATCCATGGCCCTTAATGCAAGCAAGGACTTTCTGCTCAACGCGTCAGCGACCACATTCGCCTTTCCCAAGTGATAGTCAATAATCAGTTCGTAATCCTTGATTAACTCTAGCCACCTCTGCTGCCTCAAATTTAATTCTTTTTGAGTCATCAAATACTTCAAACTTTTGTGGTTAGTGAATATGCAGCAAGTCTCACCATATAAATAATGCCTCCAAATTTTCAAAGCAAAAACGATGGCAGCAAGTTCTAGGTCGTGTGTAAGATAGTTCTTCTCATGCGGCTTCAACTGTCATGAAGCATAGGCTATTACCTTGCCATCTTGCATAAATACACAACCCAGTCCATTTGAGGACGCGTCACTATAGACTACAAATTCTTTTCCCGACTCAGGCAATACTAAAACAGGAATTTCAGTAAACAGTGTCTTTAACTTCTCAAAACTTTGCTGACACTTCTCCATCCATTCAAACTTAACGTCTTTCTGTAGTAACTTCGTCATCGGAGTCGCTATCATATAGAATCCTTTCACGAACCTCCAATGGTAACCGGCTAAACCCAAAAAGCTCCTAACCTCGGTTACATTCTTAGGTGGTTTCCATTCAACAATAGTAGAAATCTTACTTGGATCGACTCGGATGCCTTCACCCGAAATAATATGACCCAAAAATCCAACTTCCTAAAGCCAAAACTCACTCTTGCTAAACTTAGCATACAACTGCTTTTCCCGCCGAGTCTGTAACACAATTCTCAAGTGCTTTGCATGTTCTGACTCATCTTTGGAATAAATCAAGATGTCATCAATGAAGACAACTACAAACTTATCCAAATATGGCCGAAAGATCCTATTCATTAGATCCATGAATACGGCTGGTGCATTCGTTATCCCAAACGGCATGACGAGAAATTCATAATTACCGTACCTCTTTCTAAAAGCTGTCTTAGATACATCTGATTCTTTAACTCAAGCTGATAATAGCCAGACCTCAAGTCTATCTTAGAAACACGGTGGCTCCTCTTAACTGATCGAATAAATCGTCGATCCTTGGTAAAGGATACTTATCCTTGATAGTTACCTTGTTCAATTGGCGGTAATCTATGCATAACCTTATTGAACCATCTTTCTTCCTTACAAATAGAACTAGAGCACCCCAAGGTGAAAAGCTCGGCCTTAGAAAACCTTTATCCGTCAGCTCTTGCAACTGTGCTTTCAACTCTCTCAGTTTAGTTGGTGCCATCCTATATGGAGCAATTGAAATAGGAGTTATCCCTGGCACTAGCTCAATACCAAATTCTATTTCCCTTTCAGGAGGTAATCTGGGTAATTCTTTTGGAAATACATCTAGGTACTCACATACTATAGGCACAGACTCAATCTTCAACTCTGTTTCCTTAGTGTTCAATACAAATGCAAGATAGGCTTCATACCCTTTTTTCATATATCTCTGAGAAAACATTGTCGTGATCACAACCGAAGGCGTACCCAACTCTCTTGAATCAACCCGTAGAATCTCACCATCTGAGCATTTCAATTTAATATACTTACTACTACAAATTATAATTACATCATGCAGTGCTAACCAATCCATACCAAGTATTACATCAAATTCATCAAATGGTAACAACATAAGATTAGTTGGAAAATAATGACCCTGAATCGTCAAAGGACAATTCTTACAGACTTTATCAACCATGACTGATCTACCTAGTGGGTTTGACACTTTAATAATAAATTTCGTAGGCTCAATGAGTATGTTCATTCTAGATACCAAGTTCATGCAAATGTATGAATGCGTCAACCCCGCGTAAATTAAAGTAATAATACCTGTATTAAAAAGGGAAAAAGAATCCGTAATAACATCAGGAGCAGAGGCTTCCTCTCAGGCACGTATCGTATACGTTCTTGCTAGGGCTCGAGCTTCTAGTTTTACAGCGTCTTTAACCACAACTCGACCGCCACTAGCACTTTCAGGATATCTCGGAGGTCTACCTCGTGAAACAGGAGTACTCGACTTTGGGGCTACTTCCACTTCTTTCTTGACTCGCTCTGGGCAGTCCCTGAGAAAGTGGTCCAGAGATCCACATCTAAAACATGCATCGCTCTTCACTTGACATTCTCCGTAGTGAAATTTTTTGCAACTTTTACACTTCGCCTTTTGATCATCTACACTCCCCACACTAGTTACCATCGGGGAGGAAAACTTTTGGCTTTGTCGTTTAGAGCTTTTTGCTCTACCCGAATATAATACAGATGAAGTAGAGTGTTCATGTTGTCTCCTTAATTTCCTTGTGGGAAACATGAGTGTTTTACCACTGGACCTCTTGCTCGCATCTCAGGCCTCTTTCTTTGCTTGCTTTCTTTCGTTGTTAAGTTCTTCGGCCTTCTTGGCCAGATCAGCCGATACAAAAAATTCTCGTATTTCCAGGATACCAATCAAAAACTTAATTTCCACATTCAGACCTTCCTTGAAGCATTTACACATTTCCGGCTCAGCTTGGACCCATTCAGTTACGTACTGACTTAGCCTCACAAACTCTTGTTCGTATTCTGCTACAGTCTTATTCCTTTGTTTGAGTTCTAGGAATTCCTTTCGCTTCGAGTCTAAAAACCGTTGGCTAATGTATTTCTTCCTAAACTCTGCTTGGAAGAAATCCCAAGTGATATTTTCCTTTGGCGCTACCGAGGATACAGTCTTCCACCAATGATACAAAGTATCCTTTAGGAGGGATACGACACACTTTAAACACTCCTCAGGTGTGCACAAAAAATCATCTAACACCCGTGTAGTGTTCTTGAGCCAAAACTCGGCTCTTTCAACATCATCATCAACTTTAGCTCTGAATTCCTTAGCCCCATACTTTTTAAGCTTATCAACAAGGGCTTTACCAATTCTTACCAATGCCATACCTCGTGGCACATCCTCATCAGGTTGGTTAGGGGGCGAGGGAGGTCTTGGTATGTTGGGGCGATTCCTCAGGTAATCCCCAAACCATTCATCCATCATATCAAAGAAGGTAGCTCAGGCCTCTTACCGGCCTTCAGACATAAGCCTTCTACTACTACTAGATACAGCTCGTTGTACAGAAGTTGGAGCATGGCTCTCAGCTCCCTCGGACTCATCTTGTGCTTGATTGGAAGACATTTACTATATTCAAAACAATTTGAACAGTTAGCAGATGTCACACTATTAATATTTGAATAATGGCATGTATAGCAAACCTCAATACTCTCTGCGGTAGTTTTAGAACTGGCTAAACCATAGCTCTGATACCACTAAATGTAACACCCCTCAACCGTATCTAACATCGGGATAGGGTTTGATGCGTTACCGAGATTTCACGTTCATAAACATATTAAATCAAATCACTAAGTTGCGCTCTAATTTAAAACTTTTTCAAATATGTATATCCTTTCCCTTAAACAGGCCTTCGAGACCTAAAAAATGTCTAGAGGCGGCACGAGGAAAAACCGAGAATGTTTGATAAACTTTGGGCACCTTGGAAAATTTCTTTTAACTTGAAGTGTCACACGCCCGTGTGACATGGGACACGCCCGGGCAATCACCCCGTGTCCAAGACTTGAGCATTCTGTTAAATTCACACAGCCAAGACACAAGCCCGTGTGTTTAGCCCATGTTCATTTAACAGACTTACCATTTTAGATGCAGTGGACACACGACCATGCCACATGCCCACGGTGTGGCTCGTGTGTCACATATGGCCTAGGCACACGCCCGTGTACCCAACCGTGTAGACCCTATTAGGCTATTTTCCAAGACTATGGTCACCCCTTTTTTTTAACACTTATGCTTAATGAATATTAAAAACAAAGTAAAACATAATTATGCTCTTATAAATGATCTTGCAAAAATTCGTTGCATGGAAACCTCATATCATTTGTTTCGTATAGGCTAGGTTATTTCCCATCTTGTATTTATGTGTTGTCATACCACTTTAATACATTCAAGATTGGCTCATTCTTATGACTCATTGCCAATTGGAATTCAACCATTGCACATGATTACAAACTTGCATGGAAATTTTTGTAGGTCATAGCCTACTTCAAAACAAGCCGATCTCTATGGCCATAAACAAAAAGATAGATTTATCTTTACAAGCCTTCATTTGGCAAATCAAATGGCACATATAACAAAATACTCAACAGACCTATACATGCCATTGAACAATTTAGAAATGTCTTTATACCAAAGCTAATCTATTTGATAGTATACTGACTTTCCAACCGTCCTCTAATCTTTACGAGTCCTTGAGCTCTATGAGAGACAGGAAAAGGAGAGGGGTGAGCATTTTCATGCTTAGTAAGCTCGAATAACCGAAAAGTAAACTTACCAAGTAATTAGCATGCAATCAAATTGGGCAATAAATTCAATAAGCATAGGTTGACTTCCCTATCACTTACACTTAATCAAAGAGTTAGTCACATAATAATGCAATATAAAAATTATCTTAGATGAGCTCATCATTCAACATCTCATTTGTATATGTATATCATATTAATCTCGGTGAGTTTCTAGGAAATCTTGATGGAATACCCATTTACCGTCAATTCGTACAATGATCGTTTTAGATATGCACTCCCGCGAACCTCACATCTTATGGCGGGATTACCAGTCCAGGCTAAATCCCCCATTTTATAAACTCATAAGGTGATGTCGGGATTACCAGTCCAGGCTAAATCCCTTATAACAACAAACGCCTTTATTCAGCTCGGATCTGAATTACCAGTCCAGGCTAAATTCAGATCCTAATCAGATTACTTGTCCGGGTTAAATCCATAATGCACACATATTCTTCGGGAGGCTCAACCATTCAAAGAAACACCCGTTCAGGCTAGATCCTTTTATAAATGAGATCAACAGATTACCCGTCTGGGCTAAATCCTACTGCAACAAATGCAGGACCTCATTACACATGTCAATCATGGTTTATCCATCAAATTCCCTTTTTAACCTTAACCGAGACATTTATCACAATTTATACTTAAACATGCATTTCATAGAATTTCATGTTATTAATAAATGCAATCATCAAGCATTCATAAATCATATAATTAGGCACAATGAGTGTTTACTTTAAGTTATCCGAACTTACCTGGTATTAGTTTCGGTGTCGTGTTTTGATTATTCCAAAACCTTTCATTTTCCTCGATCGACCTCCAAAATTTGTTTCTCAAGGTCTATAACAATAAAAATAGATCATTAACACTCCACATTATACATTTCAAGTCTAAATTCCACCCCGGTCTAAATGATTGTTTTGCCCCTAACCTTTCACATTTTTATGATTTAGTCCCTAGGCTCGTACAATGAAACGCATGCAATTTCTACCTTACTCAAGCCTATCCGAACACTTTTCCCTCTTATGGTAGCCCACATTTTCCATTATTTTCACATTTCTACCATACATTTTTCAACTTTTGCAAAAAGGTCCCTTTAAGGGTTTTTTTTATGAAAATCACCTAGGAAAAGTTGTTTAACACACTTCAAACTTTCATATTCCTCCATAAAACATCAAAATACAAGTAACCAATGCATGGATAAATTTTTAAACATGAATCCTAGCATGAAATATGGGTAGAAATAGGGAGAGCAAGCTACTGAGATTTCAAAATTACAAAGAACATTAAAAACGGGGCTTGGGAGCACTTACTATTGAGCTTGGAAAGCTTGAAAACCCTAGCTATGGAAACCCTAGAAATTTCGGCAGCTTGGAGAAGAAGAATGGCTGATTTTTGGTTCATTTTTCCCATTTTATTTCACTTAAATGCCAAATGACCGAAATGCCCTTAAGCCCTTTCTTTGAAATTTCATCCAAGCAAGCCCATTTTTGTCCAAAAAATTAGAAATTGGGCAAATTTCTCCCCAGGACCTTCTATTTTATAATCTAAAGCAATTTCATGCAAATTACATCTAGAATCCAAGTTTTGTAATTTATTCAATTTAGTCTCTAATTTTCCAGTTGGGCACTTACTCAAAGAATTCCTTCATGAAACTTTAACACATGTATATTCTCATATTCTAAGCCTCGTAATAATCATAAAATAAATATTTTGATGTCAGATTTGTGGTCCCGAAACCACTATTTCGACTAAGCCCTATTTTTGGATGTTACAATGTGGATGCTTCTGAGACAACAGAAGAAGCAATATGGCTTCAAAAGTTCTTAACCGATCTTGAAGTAATTCTTGGTATGGAAAAATCTATAACAGTGTATTTTGATAATAGTGTTGTAATAGCTAATACCAAGGAAATAAGAAGTCACAAGAGGACGAAACAGATTGATCAAAAGTATCATTTGATATGAGAGAAAGTAGCCGAATGAATTATAAATGTGGTGAAAATAGTTTCAGATGATAACCTTGTGAATCCATTTATTATGGCTCTAGTAACTAAAAGTTTTAACAAACATGTTAAGGATATGGGAATACGAAATATGTCACATTTACTTCACTAGGGCAAGTGGGAGATTATTGGGAAATGTGCTCATATTGTAGTAAACATGTAATTATTTTCTATGCATTTGAACAACGATTAAACAAATTTCACATTTTACTGTTATATCTTTTTTATTTATGTCTTTCATATTTTGCTTGCCTAGCAAAATTATAACAAGTGAATATTAGCTCATTGAATGTCTAAGCTCAAACTGATGATAAGTGACACTGTAAGAATGTCTACATTGAGAGAAAGATAACTTACTTCAGTAGATAATCAAAACGAGTCCATAATCTTGTAAAAGAATAACAGTGAACATTTAATTCAAATACTAAGAAGGATCATTATGTCATAGACAATTCCAATTGAGGAGAAGGCTAGTATTGGCTATCGGAGTAGTTGACTCGATGAGTAGAGATAGATATATTCATTGGCAGAATGATACACTGGACTGGACCCCAGTTGAATTAATTCTAAATCCGTTTGTGATTTAATTCACTTGTGACATTTATGGTGTGATTTACCTAAATCCTGAGTTAGTCATTAACCATGTTATGTAACTCATGTGCTTTGATATAAGTGAAGGCTTATGCTCTAAAGATGATTGAGCTGATAGCCGGTATGTTGGGAACATGACTTGTGTATGGCATGACTTTACTAGCAATAACGGAATTTATAGCTCAACTAAGGAGTTAACAATATCCTTTCATTGATATTGTGTGGATTGATAAATATGAAAGTGACCACAAGTTGCTTATTCTCAAACGAGCAATTTATCATAGTCATTTGTTGACAGCGATCATGTTAATCATTAAGAAGACACAATGGTGATAATGTGATAAAATAGGATTGTATTGAGTGAATGGATTTAACTCAAAGGAATCAAGGATATCACATGAGGGTAACACACACATGACAAGGTCATTGGACAAAGTAGTTGGATACATTGCTTTCGTAAAGAGTATACAATAAGAAGTTTTCAATCATTGTACTTCTTGTATACTACTCCATGATTAAGTAATTGTGAATTATTAGAATGATGTTTCTAGATATGATTGCAATTATTAGAGCCTAATTGTATATGTCTGATTATCCCTCCGCTATCTCAACAAAAGCTCGATCGGATTGCATTTGAGTTAGAAGTAAATTCTACGACTTTGAAAATAATTTAATTGAGTCAATTTATTCGATGTGGAATTAAATTGGGTGATTGTAAGAATTGTTCAACTAGAGAACTTGATTAAAGAATTTTCTTAAAAATTTAATTTGGAAAATCTAAGTGATTTTTGGGAAAATTAATTTTTATAAAGTAAAATTAAATTAATCAAATTAATATGAAATTTTTGAAAATTAATTTTCAAGTTAGACTATTGGCCTAATGAGTAATAGAAATTGAAAATTGGACCTGAGATTGTAAGTTAGGCCTGAGAGCCTAAAATCGAGACCAAGACCCAAAAATGGTCAAATCGAGCCTTATATGTGGAACCAGGCCGACGGTCCAACTAGGGGCTAGATCAAACCAGTTAGGTCATCACTAGCCTGGATCAAACCGGTAGAAATCGAACCAACTCGAGGTGCTGGTGGCTACGACGACTATATTCCGGTGGCCTAAAAATGGTACGCGGCGTTGGTTCTTCAGTGGTTAAGTAGTGGAAGAATTACACTTCTATTGGGACTCTACTAGAGAATTTGATTTCAGATTAACTATTCTAAAATAATATTATTTTAATATATTTAATATTAAATTAAATTTAATACTTATCCTAATAGTATTTTATTAATTTAATATTAAAGTGATTAGCTTAATATTAAATTTAATTTAATGTTTATTTTGTAGAAAAATATTCTATTAATTTAATAATATTGAATATTAAATTTAGTTTAATATTTATCTTGATAAATATTATATTAATTTAGTATTAAAGTGATTAAGTTTAATCATAGTTGGATTCTTTAAACTCTCCTTATATAAAAAGAGACTTGGGACATTATTTACACACTTGAATTCAAGAGAAAGTTGTAGAGAGAAAATTCTCTGAAGAAATTATTTTAGAAAATTTCTAGAGATATTTTTGTTATTTAGAACTTAACCCAAAAGTTCAGAGAAATTGGGAAATTACCCCACTAGTAATTTTTATAATCTTTTTCTAATTTGAAGCAAGCCCACACTCAAAAAACTTGAGATTGAGGATAGCGGAGAAGACTACTCGGTCGAAGCGTTCATCCTAGATGAATAAAAAAGGTACAATTTTGATTAAGTGTTTATTACTTTAGATATCATAACCAGGTTCTTGTTTTGGATTTTTTTTTAAAACTCAGATTTTTTCCTAAATTCATTTTTCGTTGTGTTTTTTAAACTCGAGTTTCCTACAATTATTCATAGCAATGATTCACCATATTAGAAAAAGAAGGTCCATACATGTATATGTTGAACACGAGGTAGACACACTTGATGTTGTTGATGATACCATATTGCTGCCTGCCACTAGGAAAAAGGATATAAATATTGGGGGTTCAGGAATCACATTTTAATAAAGAATTAAATTTTAATTAGAGAGTTAATGGTAGGGCTGGGGCAACATTTACAGAGTTAGGTGGGGAATCTAATGTGGGACCAGACTTGGGTGGGAGTAGTGATGCATGTGCTAAGAGTGAGGAAAGTTTTGAAAGTAGTGGGGCTAGTGATACAGACAACTCATTGAGCAATGAAAGGGCTTTAGGGGTAGAATTTGAGGAAGAAGAGGTGAGAAATATCAAAGCTTAGTATAGAAAATAAGGCAAAAAAAAAAAAAAAACTAGAGAGAATGAGCAATATGGTTAATAATGAGGGTCTAAAGGTAGTTCAAGGTAGTGAAAGAGGAGAGAAAAATGGTGAGGTTTCAGACCCATCAAATGGGGGAACTGATTATGTTGATTCATCAGATTTTGGGTTTTATAGAAGTGATTCAGATGGTGAGGTAGTTTGTAGGAGAAGTAGACATGTATGTTTTGATCCTAATAACCCATTCCTACATTTAGAGCTTAGTATGGTGTTTAGGCGACCAAAGAAATTTAAAATTGTTTTAGCAAAGTATGTAGTAAAAAAGAGGTGATATTGTCTAGGAATGAAAAGGGGAGGACTAGGGCTAGGTGTAGGGAAGATGGGTGCCTTTTTAGAATATATGTTGCGATAGATAATAATGATGGGTTTTACAAGATAAAAACATTCATAGAAACCAACAAGTGTTCTATAATTTTTAAGAACAAAAGGGTATCTTACAAGTTTAATGGGGAACATTTCTTAAGTACAATTAGAGTGATTCCAAAGCTACAGTTAATTGAGATGCAGAACCTAGCCAATGAAGAGTTGAAAGTTGATCTGAGTAGGGGTACATGCAGCAAGGTTAGGAGATAAGCATTGGAGGAGATCAATAGAAGGGTAAGTTATGATTTTAATAGACCATGGGACTATGCAAATGCAATTAGAAAGGTAGATTTGAATGAATATATAAAGGTTATGGTAGAAAGACCAACCCCTACTGAGGTTCCCAAGTTTAGGAGATTTTATGTAGGGTTTAGTGCTTTGAGAAAAGGGTTTCTGGAGTGTTGTGGACCTTTTATTTGTCTGGATGAATTCTTTTTGAAGGGAAGATTCAATGGGAAACTTCTGTCTGTTGTGATGAGAGATGGGAATGACCAAATCTACCTTATTTCATGGGCAGTTATGGAGAATGAAAGTAGAGAAATATGGTGTTGGTTTCTTAAAAATCTTATTTTAGATTTAGAAATTGGTGATGGTTCTGGATTCACGTTTATGACTAATAAAAAAAAAGGTATGTTAGAGACATTACTTAAGTAATTCTGTCATATTATGCTTAATTTGTTGAATCAGCCATTTAATACCATTGTTTTTGTTTGGATTTAGAGATTGATGGATGAAATATTTGAGTTGTTACCAAGGTTTGAGCATAGAGTTTGTGCAAGGCATTTATATACTAATTGGAGGAAAGACAATCCTAGAGGAGACCTGCAACAAGCATTTTGGAGAGCATGCAAATCATACATAACTGCTGACTTTGAAGATCACATCGAAAAAATTAACCTTATCAAACATAGTTCTAAGGTAAGTCTACTTAGGATTAATACTGAGAAATAGTCAAAGGTTTTTTTTTCTAGTAGGTCTATATGTGATGTAATTAACAATAATTTTAGGAGCTAGGTTAATGTCTGTAATTTCCATGTTAGAAGAAATCAAGTAGTATGTAATGGGGAGGATTGTAAAAAATATGGCCAAATTTAAAAATTGAAATGATCAATTATGTCCTATAATATGTGAGAAGTTATATAAGAGTATCCAAATGAATACTGTCATGTTAAATGGAATAGAGCAGAAGGATTTGAAGTGACAAAATTTGGTGATGTTGTAGTTGTAGACTTATTTTAATGGTTATGTAGTTGTACGAGATAGGATCTCATTGGCATCCCATATCCACATGCTTTTGTAGCCATTTTGTGGAAAAAAGCTTATTTTTTTATTTTGTTATAAGGGGTTTAAAAAAGATGTGTTTGAAAAATTGTATGGCTTTGTATTGCCTACTATCCCAAGTGAGATATTTTGGTTGAAAACTGATATGAGACCAATTGACCCCCCATTTCAAGGAAAATATTTGGAGACAAAAAACAACAGAGTGAGAGAAAAGGGAGAGATAAAAGAGGAATAAGATAAAGTGCCACAAGTTTTCCATGGTTAGACACAACTCTAAAAGATGTCAAAATTCATCTGCTGTAAGTGTTTTGATGACTAAGAATTTTAATGCAATTTTTGGCTAATTTGATAACTACTAACATGTTAAATTTGCATAGTATGCCTCCACCAGCTCGAGCAGCTCCTGCTCTACCAGCTTCAGCAGCTCTTGCTACACTAGCTCCTTTTGATCCTGCTCCACCAACTCCTCAAACTGTTGCATCTGAAGCACCAACTCTTTCAGCACAGCCAACTCCTCCCACCATGCCAACTTCTTCAACACAACAAATACTTACAAGACTTCGTAGCAGGGAAAACAAGCTGTGCAAGGGATTGGGATATACACTGATGAGAGAACAGTGATTCAAATTTTGAATGTAAGTTATCAAATTTTAAACTGTTATGCCTATTGTATTTTGGTGACATGCTTTTTAATTATATATTTTATGCATTGTAGCCTGGTATGAGAGAGGAGAACCATGGTGATTGCCCCAACCAAGTGTACCAATAAAAGGAAGGGAAGCAACAATAAGGAAACTGTTGGTGGGACTCAGGAAAGTAGGAACACAAAAAAGGCTAAGTTTAGAGATCTATCTAAGCAAAATCGTAAGCCATAGAAATAGCTGAGGTTAATTGATGGAAAATTTGATGGTTTGATTTTGTTAACATACTATGGATAATTTGATGGTTTTATTTTGTTAACATGCTATGGATAATTTGACGGTTTTATTCTGTTGGATCATTTTGATGGTTGTATTTTGATGTGCAGTATATGCTGATCCTTTATACATGATGGTTGTAATAGATGGTTCTATTTTGTTGATGTTGATTTTGGTATTTGCATATACTTTTACAACAACAAAAGAATATTTTCCATTCATTCTTAACAACTAATGCAAATACGTAGACAACACTTCACCATCTACAAGAAAGATAACCCAGAAACATCATCCATGATACAATTAACAACAACTTATAAGCAACTATTACTTTGTTGTTCCTTGACATTTTATCCTCGTACAATTTTATATTTTCTTCCAAACGAGTTACCCTCAGTCGCATTCTTCGCATTTCGTCAATATTGAGATCATTGTTCTCAAGTCTTAATCTCTTGTTCTCTATCAATAACATATTATTTTGAAGCATTATTTCATCGATTGTGTATCCTTCTTATTTTGCAGTTGAGCCCGTTCCCTCACTGTTACCTTCAACCCATAAAAAAAATCACAACCCTGGGTCTTTATTTCTCACATTCAACAAAAAGAAAAAAGAAAAATCAGAATATTAAAAACCTAATAATGCATCTTAAACTCAAATTGCAACAAAATGGCTGACCAAAACCCTAAACCCTAATTTACCTCTTTGAAGTTCGCACACCCAAAGATTTTTCTCTTTTTGTTTTCTAGAGTATTCGCGTTGCAAACGAGAGCCCTTAACCTGCAATGGCAGCAGAAAACACTTCTTTACGCACTTCATTTTCTATTCACAAATGAAGACATGGTGGATACATGAAGGAGTTGGAAAACAAAAGAGATTTAAAACGAAGAAGTGAAAGGAAAAAAAAAACTAATGGATGAACAAAAGAGGGAAAAATGAAAGAGATGGCAGAGAAAGGGAAAGAGAAAGAGCCAAGAATGAAAAATGTTGAAGACGATGGTGAATTAATAAATTTAAAGGAAATATATTTGAAAAATCAGGTCAAAGAAAATTAAATAAGGGTCAAAGGGGTCTTGAGAATGCGACACGTGGTGGCGCGCGAGTGACCAGCGCTACCACATCAGCGAAATCTTAACGTTGTTAGGCTCAAGAACCAAACTAGTGGACGGAAAAAAAGTTCGGATATCAATTTAGGACAAAAAAACCATAGGTACTAATCTGAAAGAAGTGAATAAGTTCTGATACTAATTTTATATTTAACCTTTCTAAATATGAAAAAGTTGACAATATCTGACTTGATATTCTTAACGATAATCTTGCATGCAACTATGATTTAATGTAAAAATATATAATAAAGATATATTAATCAATCTCTATGTATATAATCTATTAAAATTCTATCATATGCATATACACGAAAATCACATATTTAAAACATAAATGTATATTCAAAATAATATATAATAAATAATAAAATATATAATTTAAAATTAATTAATAATAATGATGAAAATACTAAATAGAGTAAATAAACAAATATCTCTACTAAAATGAACAATCGAATTCCTATACTTTTAAAGTGAAAAAATTGATAAAATTGATAATGAGTTAGTACAAATCATCCAAGTATTGATGTGGCATTGATGATAATGACTAAGATATAAAAAAATAATGATCATTTAATATGATGTACATTTTAATTAATAAAAAAATTGTACATGATACGAATATTAATTTGGTATAAAAGTTTATATGTGACTTTAACTTTAAAAATATTTATTTTGATTTAATATTAATTAATATATAAATTTAGTATAATAATATAATTAATTTTAATTAATAAAAATAAAACCAAATATGTGAAAAAATAAAAATAAAAAACAGTCGACTAAAATTCCATTTGATTAGTATGCTCGGGGCTTTTCTTTATTTTCAATGGAATAAACTTTTTACTCAACTGTTGTCGTCTAATTTTATTAATTAGAACCAATCGTATTTTAGTACTTATTAAAATAACCGGCATTTGGGAAAATGTGCAGCAGCGGTTGCTGAGCTGTGGGGAATTTTGGATGGGCTTCTGTTCCTTCAGAAACAAGGTTATGTTGAGGCCATTACACAGTCTGATAGTCTTGAAAATATTATTTCTCTTCGTGACAGTAAGTTTGATGGCCCAAAAAGTTTCCTAATAAGGAGGATTCACCAAATCCTAGCCTATGAAGAAAAGTGGTCCTTAAATTATATCCTAAGAGAGTCTAATCAAGTAGCAGATACTTTAACTAAAATGGCCTTAAAGAAGAGCGAGACTTTGCAAATTTTTGAAGAACTCCCTTTGGAAATAAGAGTGCTTTTGAAGGACGAATCTCGTTTTGTTAGTATGACTAGGAATTAATTTTGTTTGTTCTTTGTTTTATTTAAAAAAAAAAACAGTATGACATGTTAGTTATTATAATAAATTAATATCATTACGAGCATTTTTTTAATTCAAATTCGTTATATTAAAAACAATTATTTTATTATATCCTACATATCGTCAAAGTCACGTTAAATTGTGTTAACTTGCTTCCATTTTAAAAAGTAGGAGTTGTTTGGGTTTTTTTTAACACTTTGAAAAAATTAAATTAAATTGTAAGTAAAATAAAATTTAAATATATAAATACATTAAAATAACAATATTAAATGATTACAATTTAAATATATTTAGTTAACTTGTGATACCAATTCGAGAGATAAAGATAGATTTTTTTAGAGGACTAAACCTAATTATAAAATTTTAAGAGATCGAAATGTATTTTTTTCATGTATTAATTTACAATTCTATTATTTTTAAGGGACTAAATAGATTTTTTTCATATTTAGGGGCCAAAGTGTACTTTTGCATATATTAATTTGAAATTTTATTATTTTTAGAGGGATTAAATTATTTTCCATTTTCAATAGGGCCAAAGCTCCTGTTAGTCCCCTAGTTTTGCTTTTGATCAACTCAATCAACAATATTATTAATATATACAATTGACGGAGGTAATAAATTGTGCCTATTTAAATAAATATGTATCAAAAATTCAAAATAAAGCTTCGGTCGAGTGGTAAATTTAAAGTTTTACTAATGCTGTAAACATGAATTTAAATCTCACCACATACAAATTTTTATTTGTTTTTTTAATAAAAAGATTAAAGTGCCCTAAAATAATTTAACTTATTTAATTTATGGAAGAATATATTCATAATTTCTCTAGTCGAGTTGATGTCACAAGTTGATGTCTGGTTGACTCGTGACACCAACTCAGTTAGTAGCTTAAATAATAGTATAGATAAGACACCCGACACTTATTTGGAGCATAAATTAGAGTTTTTGTAAGGTATTTAGATAATATGAGTTCAAACATGGTCATTTCTCTTTCTCTCTTCTAATATTATATTGATAAATATTTATTTATTCTATATCTATATAAATAATATCTAATATACTCATATTTAAGGGTCACCCTTAACTGGCTCACCAATTCAATTATTAAATTATAGAAATACATTTTCTTTTCAATTATAATTAATATTAACGTTGGTATTTGGTAGACTGACAGCGTTTTTTTTTATTCCACAACTAAACTTAAAATTTTATTATATGTCTATTTTTAAAAATATTTAATCATTTTCTAATATGTTACTATATTCATAGGACGCAACCCCTTGACCCTGCTTATGGAGTCTAAAAACTCTCTTGACAGTGTATCAAATATTTTCTCTTAATATTATTGTGATGTTACTTTTGTCTTTTCATATTTTTATATCACATTTAAATAAAACAATTAAAATTATGAATCTAAAGATTTAACACATGTTCAATAATATTAAAATATAAATTTGTTACCACTTCACCTATATTCATTATTTATATATATAATACTTATATTTGAACATTTTATTGAATTAGTGTCACCCTTAATTAGGTCACCAACTCAATTATAAAATTACAAAAATACCAATTTTTCAATTATAATTAATATTATTATGATGTTCTTTTTTCATACTTTCATATCACATTTAAATAAAAATTACAAATTACAAATCCAAAGATTGAACGTATGTTCAATAGTATTAAAATACAAGATTGTTACCATTCTACCTATATTCGTTATTGAATAAATTTTAAAAGAAAATATATTTAACATAAAAATTTTCTTTTATCCACATCGTGATGTGACAAAATCTAGTTTATATAATATAGACTACTAAATTGATGTCACAAGTCAACTCGATATTAATTCGATTAGGGAAATGATTTAGACCTTTTAAGTAAAGAGTTGAATATTAGTATAATGAATAATATCTAGTACATTGTCAATAGAATTTTAAATTCCACAAATAGAGTCAAGGATTGACTAGTATCTTATAGAGATATAATAAAATATTAAAAATAATAAATACTTAAAAAAAGAGACATGTGGCATTGTGAAATAAAGAGTACGTTGGTAGTGTATCAAATACTAACCTTATATATAATGATATTTCCATATTTTACATATTTATATGAATGTTTAAATAAAACAACTAAAAATTCAATCTCTATGGTTTAAACCCAAGTCTAAAAATAATTTACTTATAAACATTTACCATTTTATCTATATTCAATTTTTATTATCTCTTGTATAAATATAGTTTAAATATTAATTGTTTTTCTTTCACAGACAATGTGGGTGTGACAAAATTTAGTTTATAATTAAGCTATTGATTGAGTTAGTATCACAAGTCAATCAAGCAACAATTCATTTAGGAAATTATTAAAATGTCCTATATACAAAGTAAGTTATATTTTTATGAGGGTATATTTTTATTTTTATATAAAAAGTAAGTTATATTATTATGAGGGTATATTTTTATTTTTATTTTATATAAAATCAATAAAAACTCAATTATAACAAGATTTGAATATGTGGCTCAATAAATTTTAAACATTTAACTTTACCATTTGAAACAAAATTTCATTTGGTTTTTATATTAAATTTTAACAAATATGACTTTTATATATACTATATATAAAATAGTTGACTGAGTTGAAGTCATAAGTCAACTCAATACCAATTTAATTGTAAAGCTACTAAAATATTCTTATTTTAAAAATAATTAATATTGTTGTAATGATATTTTATCTTTTCATATTTTTATATAATCTTCAAATAAAAAATTAAAAATTATTTGACAATCAAATCCAAGGTGAAAAAATTATATGAAATTCTCTTATCATTTCATCATTAATAATTTATTGAAATAAATTTATAAATTATATAAAATATTTTTATTCACTTATATCATAAATATGAAAAATCTGTGTAAAATTGATAATGAATATGATAAAATATTTTTAAATTGTTGTTCGTTGCATGGGATGATTGATAATGAAAATAACAACACAAATAATTACTCCATTAAAATTTATAGATTACCTAAAAAATTATAAATTCTGGTAAGAGTTTACAAGAAATAGAAATTAAATTTGAAATTTCTACAAGTAGCATTAAAATCATGAAAAGTGTATTTTAAGATATATTTTAAAATTTTAAAAATAAATAATTTATCATCACTGTATTTTTTTAGTTTCCACTAACAGCTAACTTTATAATAATTCTAAATCAAAATGGTTTTTACTGAAAAATTTGGAACAAACGCATTTCTACCCTTACAAACAATTGATTGTTTATGAACCTAGTTAAATATATATATATATATATATATATATATATATATATATAAATCAACAATTTTATCACATTTGTAAACCAAGTATTTAAAATATAGATTTTGTTTTAAAATAATATGTAATAAATGATGAGTTGTATGATTTAAAACAAATTAATAATGATAGCACATGAAATATATACGATATTAAAATAAAAATAAATTAAATTATAAGTAAAACAAAATTTAAACATATGAATATATTGAATTAAGAATATCAAATGAATAAAATTATTTATCATGATGTTGTCATAGTGTTGCATTTAATCTTAAGTTTGTGTCAAATTAATTTAAAATAAAGTTTTGGTTGAGTGATAAATTTAAGGTTTTACATATTGGTATCCATTCATATCCCATAATTAGCATTTTTAAAAAATAAAAAGATTAAAGTATCCTCGAATAATACAACTTATTTTAAATATAAAATAATATTTTTGTAATTTTCCTAACCAAGTTGGTGCTTAGCTGACTCTTGACCCCCAACTCAATTAGAGGCTTAAATAATAGTATAGATATACAATTGATGTATGTAATAAAATATGTATAATAAAATTAAAATGTATAAATAAATTAAAATAAGGTCTTTAAACTAATGATAAATTTAATTTTTTTAATGTAATGAATTTAATTTTTTTAATGTAATGAGTATAGGTTAAAATCCTTTCATTTGTATATTATAATTTAAAAATAATGACAGAATTAATATTGAAATGATTCTTGTCATCAATTCAATCTATTAAATATAAAAATTTAAATTTAAAAAAGTGTGAGATTGGAACAATTGGATACGGTATAATCTGTCACCCACCATATTCTATGGATTGTCACGATTCGAGTAATCACGTCATGATTTCTTTTCATTTCCTTCTCGGCCTATTGGTAAATTATTTTTCAAATAATATCTTTTATTTTCACTATAATTTTTAAGATTATAATATATACATTAAGATTAATTTCAGCTTTTATTTTCACAAATATTATATTCTTATAAAATTACATGTCAAGTTTTATTGTTTTTTTGCATTGTATTTTATAAAATATTTAAATTATAAATACGAGACAAATATATTACTTTTCAAATTATAAATAAGCTTTAAAAATTTTATCTAAGTTTCGGATAAAAATAATATTTCAAAAAAAAGTTTACTTGTCGAATATTTTTACTTTATCAGCATTAACCCAATTTATTTTTGATGTATTAATTTACTCTTATGTCATATTTTTGTACCATGGTTAACATATATATTGAGACAAAATTCTCAACTTAGATCTGACAGATTCTTTTTCTACAAATAATTTTAAACTTGTGAGGCACCTTCCAGTAAATTAAAGCCCCAAAATTATTAAATATTGCTTAATTATGTCATATTTATTATATAGATAAAAATTTGAGCCTTTGGTATTCGAGTTCAATATATTTTTTTAAATGTGATTTTTGTGTTATTTTTTAGTTTAACTTGATTTTACATTTGAAAAAGTTATATATTTTAGTATTTAAAGATAATAATATTAATTTTTAGTGTTTAATTTAGATTTTAGAGTTTATTTGATGAAAGTTAATTGTAGATATTATTAAGTTTGAATTTCTCATGATTTTGTTAAAAAATAAATTTGGTGTTAATTGTGAATTTGTTTTGTTTTATGCTTAATTTGTTAAAAACACAATTTAATTTTATTCGGTTTTAAGGTTGATTTAATGAAAGTTAAATGCTAATATTATTAGCAAATTATGAAATTTTATCGATCATTTTAAAACCCTAATTAAAAACTAAAAGTTATCATTATTATCTTCAAATAACAAAATATGTAATTTTTTTCAAATAAATCCAAAATATATAATTTTTTTCAAATACATGTAACATCCCTTACCCGTGTCCGACGCTGGGACAAGGTACGAGGTATTACCGGACTTAAACATACACATACATGCAAAAATCGGGCCATAAAATTTCTTTTTAATTCAAAACTTTTCATACACATGCATAATGTCCCATACTCAGGCCTACGATGCCCTAAACATGCACTGAAAGTAGTTGAGTACTAAACCGAGAACCATAGAAAGTTTTGAGAAAATTTAGAAAATTTCTTTCCATGAAACAGGGTCACACGCCCGTGTGAGCACAGGGATACACCCGTGTGCCCAGGACACGCCCATGTCCTCAAGCCGTGTAACTCTTTGACTATGATGTCAGCAACCAAAATTTAACCACACGGCCAAGCCACACACCCGTGTTCTAGGCCGTGTCATCCACACGGCTGAGACACACGGCCGTGTCTCTGCCCGTGTGGCAAACACTTAGGCTATTTTCCAAGCCTTCTGTTTCCATTAATCCCTCACATCTTTACACACATCAAAGTTATACATCATGGCATCATTTTAATGATTTAGCAGACTTCACTAAGGTGTATTCTTAACTTTAACATGCTATCGTTCACAAGTTTCACATACTCCTATAATATCAAGCTTAAACACATTAATCCATATTCCTTGACCTTATCAAGTGACCTTATTTAAACATTAAGCATTCATGTTCAATCATCACCATCTTATTTCTATACCATACAATTACTTCATGGCTATAACCATTTTGATTGGTCATGAAGCATTTATCATGCACATATGTCTTAACACTAATCATGCATGTCCCACAAGCATAAAAACATCATCGCTTCGCAAGCAGTAGAACTTATCATGAATAGCTAGGCTTACAAACCACAATGATTATAAGCCACATCTCATGGCTATATACAATGAATCAATATAAGCCAATACATTTGGCTAATCATAACAACATCTATCATAAAAAAGAAAAAAAACTAAATCCGTATACATGCCACTCACTTAAAGGTGCTTAGTACACATATGTCAATACTCCAAAGGTGATGACTTGACAGTGTGATGCTGCCTCTGACAATCTCCAACCCTGAGCTAACCTGAAAACACTAAAGAAATGAAAATGAGAGGGTAAACTTTATAGCTTAGTAAGACCGTATGAAAATAATAAGCAATTTATCAACTTGCTTCTCAAGGTAATACAACCCTATTTGTATTTTTACTTATGTTCCAGTGAAGCTATTTTCTCGAGTCATAGTTACTAAATTATTTATATATGGAACTACAGAACTCAAAATTAAGAGCTGCTAATTTTTCCTAAAACTAGACTCACATATCGTCTTACCATTAAATTTTTAGAATTTTTGGTCTAGCCAATAAGTATATTTTATTCCTTAAATTTACCCCTATTTCGCTGTCTGACAGCTCTGACCCCACTTCACTAAAAATTAACTATCTCATAATACGTGATTTGGATGACGTTCACGTCTATTTTTCTTGAAACTAGACTCATTAATAATTCTAATAATATAAATTATAACCTATAAATATTTTTTTTACAATTTCCAATTATTTTCTCAAATCAGAATAGGGGATTTCAAGATCATTCTAACTCTATCTCATAACAATTTAAATATTTCATAATATGAAACTCTTTTGCTTACACCGTTTCTCTATGTGAAACTAGATTCATTAAGCTTTAATTTCATATTTTATGTAGCCTCTAAATCAATTTCCATAATTTTTTGTGGATTTTCAAAGTCATACAACTGCTGCTGTCCAACATTGTTTTGGTGCAATATAATGATAACTATCATAAGTTCACTTTCGACTAATCATGAACTCACCATTTCATGAATTACATGTTCAAATGCACCATATAGTTAACATGATATTGCAACAGAATTTATAATCATAATTCATACATCTTAGCTCACCGATGTCTCAACATTTTAAAGTCTCAATAACCATAAGCTTAGTGTACATACTTGTACTCATCGTAATATATCATATAACCACATCTCTTTAACATGACCTCTTCGGGACTTTCATCACATCTATTGCATTACCTGTTGAACCCTCAGAATACTATTGGATATGCAGAAAACTTGCATATAAGTGCCACATATACATACGCAGCCAAAGCTACCTTATAACATGTAACGCTCACAAAGGAGCTAATCATGGGTTTGCTCATAAAAACTATCGGTCAAGGTGTAGCTACAAGGGCTGCTCACACAAACTGTCAGGTATCCGACCAACTCAAGGATTACCTAGCCACCGGTAGGACACAGAAGACCATTGTCTGTAACCCAATTACATGTATCGCACCCATTATGAACTTGGACCAATTCAACGATTTCGGATGCTCGCATCCATAATGAATTCAGACCAACTCAACGAGCTCAGATGCCTCATATATATCACGAACTTGGACTAACTCAACAAGTTCGGATTTCTTAATTCCTAGTGACAGGTCACTTGTACCCTAGACTATTCCTATGGTTTAGACAGGATTTTTCGATACTCTATCTCTGTCGAACTTACTCAAAGTGTTGATCTCACTATCCATAGTATCAATTGCCCTTTCGTAACATAATAAGGCATAACTCAAATAGAAAATAAGCTTTTAAGAATTTACATAATATATATCACATATTGCATATATCACTTGTCATGGACCATCATTTTCTTACTTTTCATGTAATATTCTTCCATGTCATATTTCCACATCATATACACCATTTCATCAACTTCTCCAATATATATATATAAATCATACAATATATGCAATAATAGTAAAGAGTTATAATTCAAACATAACATTGCACTATTATTATCATACGAACTTTCCTCGAATGTAAATTTCAATCAATTACTCCATTTTAGTCCATAACCTCGTACTTTTCGATTTAATCCCAAATCTCGATTTCCTTGATCTAACATGATTAAATTCACTAATTTAATCATTACATTAATTAAATTATCCTATAATTCACAATTTGGAAAAATGACCGTTTTGCTCTTAGACTTTACAAAAATTATGATTTTGCCCTTAGGCTCATAAATCAATTTTTATTGAATTTCCTCCTTTACTAAGCCTAGCCGAATTCTTTTTATAACTATAGCAACTCAAAATTTCAATTATTTCACACATTTACAACTTATTTTACAACTTTACAAAACAACCCTTTTTAGGTGTTTTCATGCAAACTTCTTTCACAAAAGTTGTTTATTACACAACCAAGACTCATTTTATTCCATAAAAATTCAGCAAACAACATAAATGCTCTCATGGAAAAACCCTAGAATTTCAACCATTTTTGTAAAATAGTCCCCCCCATTAGCTAGTTCATGCTACAAGGGTCCCAAAAGTGTAAAGATCATCAAGAAAAGTCATCAAAATCACTTACTTGCAAGAGAACTAAGTGGCTGAAAGCTTAAGCTCTTAAAACCCCCTTGTTACTGTCATTTTTGGTGGGGAAGAAGAAAGATAGAAAGATAGAAAGATGATACCTTTTATTTTATTTTATTCTATTTCTAGTCAAAATTAAGCCACCAACCACACCAAATTTTGACTTTTCTACTTTCTTTCTCTCTATGGCCGGCCAAGCACCCTTTTTAGGGTCTATTTGCACTTTAAACACCCCAAATTTTGGTTCTCTAGCTATTTAACATATTTAGCTTGCAAAACAAAACTTTTTCCCTTTATGCGATTTAGTCCTTTTTCTCAATTAAGCTAGCAATCGCTAAAATCATTTCACCAAAATTTTCATGCACTCATATAATCATGCTATAACACGTAAAATAACATTAAAAATAATTTCTCCGCCTCTTAATAGTGGTTTCGAAACCAATTTTTTGACTAGGCCCAAAATCAAGCTGTTACAATACATGTACTAGATTGGATGGAAAAATAACACATGTATTGTTGAGGCAATTTTTGTGACAGCCTTAAAATGACCCTAGTCGGAATGTGGTTTCGGGACCACAAAACTGAGGCACAAAAATAATTTAATATTCATTTTGATGCCTATGATATGTGTTAATTCGTGTGTGACATTTTTGATGATTTGATTTAGGGTTATAAATGTGAATTTCACTAAAAAGGACCTAGTAGTAAACTTTGAAAGTAGGATAGGGAAATGTGTGATGACTAATTAAAACATGCATGCAAAAAAATGGTCTTGCATGTCAAATACCCCTCTTTTCATAGGTGGTGGCCGGCCATGACAAGGGAGGATGGGCAAAACATGTCATAGACATGTTTTGTTGGTGCAATATGGGAGAAAAAATTAAACTAAGGTGAGGAATAAAGAAATGAAAAAAAAAGAGAGAAGGTGTGTGATCCCCCCCCCCCATTGCCGTGAGTTGAAGGAAAAGAAAGAAAAAAAAATTGTTCATCCTTTCTTTGAGCCAAAACTAGGAAGAAAATACAAAGAGAAAAGAAAAGCTTCATCCTTTGGTTCTTCTTGGCCGGTTTGAAAGGAGAAAAGTTGAAGATATTCGGCCATATTTGCATCTAAGTTAAGGTAAGTTTGATGTTGTGCCATGAGATTCAAGCATGTTTTAGTAGTTAGCTTGAGTTCTAACTAGCCCATGGTTCAAATCTTCACTATGTCATGGAGATAATGTTCGCTAAGGTGGATTTGTGGATGTCATTTGCATGCTAAAAGTAAAGCTTGTAATGATGCATGGTATGGTGTTGTATGGCATTCGCCATGGTAGGAAATAAAAGAAAACTATGGTCGTTGTTCATGTTATTTGAATGAGAAGTGCTAGTAAGGTGAAGTACAAATGTTAGTGTTTGATTTACTAGTGTATATGTGCGTATTAGCCTAGTTTTGAACTTGAAACAAAATGGTGTTTAGTCGATACAAGCGACCATACTTGTAGAATGTATCAAGTGTTGAAATCGGCCTCAACATAGATGTGTATGTTCGCCACATGAACGAATACATATGTTGATGTGTATATTCGCCTTAGGTAGCCTATTGATGGCTTTAGCTTGACTTAGAAATTCGCTAAGGGGAAATATTAGCTAGTATGTTGAATTCGATTCGTGATTTCGCACACATGTGACTCTAATGTCTAATGGATATATGGGCTAAGTACCTTGAGCTTCGCTTGATGTTTGAATGAATTGTATTGAATTGTTTGATGTAATTAAAATGTGCATGACTATTGTGTATTCGAGCTAAAGGGTGGCCATATGACCATTTAAACTCCTTGTCATATTCGCCATAAGCTAGCATAATGAGGTTTTAATAAGTTAAATTTGTGTGAATTAGCTCAAGAGCTTAGAGGGCCACCGTTGGATAAGGGGAAGGAAAAAGTGATCGAATAGCCGTCGAAATCGTTCGGCCACGTCCGAGGTAAGTCTTCGAGTAATGACCCTACTTGAATTATATTGAAATGATTTGTCATATTATGGCGGACAGCCGATCGTGCATAGGGACTAAGTTATAAAGTCAATTGAAATCATGCTCTTTGTGTGTGGCTATCGAAATTAAATTGGAAAGGTTTGATAAATGTTTTGTGTTTGAGCCTTAGTAACGAGAATGAAATATGGATGTGTCGTGATTATTGATATATGTGTACATGAGTATTTGAATGATACCCGGCTAAGTCCCAAGGCATTTATGCTAGTGATTATATCAGGCTAAGACCAAGGCATTCGTGTGAGTTGTTATATCCGGCTAAGACCAAGGCATTTGTGCAAGTTACCAAATCCGGTTAAGACCAAGGCAATTGTGCTTGTGGTTATATCCGCTAAATTCAAGAAGCTCGGTTGAAGGTGAGCGTTTTGGTGCTGTAATAAATTCAATTAATACTCGAAAAACCCATACGATAAGGTATGTTTACATGTGCATCGGAAAAGTCGATTCGTTTGAAATAGTGTTTGTTCGATCGACTAACGAACTTTCGGCTCTTAGATAGGTTGATACCTTGTGTGTGTATATGTTGATGAAGTGTGAAGTAAGTATGATTATGAGAATGTGTATTACTAAAGTGATCCATTTAGCTATGTGAATGTAATACTTTAGTCAAAGCTGATTTCATTACTTGAGACTTACTAAGCATTAAAATGCTTACCTCGTTGCTTTGGCTCTCTGCTTTTATAGATTTTGCTCGTTAGCTATCGGATTCGGGATCATCAAGTCAAGTCATCCACACTATCAAAGCCGCCTTTTTGGTACAAATTTTGGTTGAACTTTGAAATGGCATGTATAGGACTACTCTTTCGTTTGTTGGTCATAGACCCCTTTGATTTTGTATAAATTTGGATAGCCATGCGAAAATGGCTTATATACACTTTGGCATGGTATCATAATCATTTTGTATGTTGTTCATTAATAGGTATGGAAATGTTTGAAAACTATTAGCCATTGGAATGGTTAATCATGATCATTCCTTGTGCCATGTATGCTAAAAGGGCTAGTTGAATCAAAGAAATTATGAAGTAGGTAAAGGTTACCTTGAAAACAGATGCTGATAGCAGCAGTGACGTGGATGTGAAAAATCACTAAAAATAGCAGGAATGGAATTAAATAGTGAATAAATTATGTAAATGAGCCTTGACGAATCTACTTTCATATGGAAGAAACGAAACGGTCATATGAGTTGTATCCTAAGAGATATTTAGGTATTCGTGAAACAGGGCCAGAACGGTTTCTGGATTCCCTGTTCCGACTTTGGAAATTCATTATAAATTAACCAGAGATAATTAGGAGTCATACCATATATGTATAGATTCATCTTTGAGTCTAGTTTCTATAGAAACAAACGGCATCAGTATTGAAGCCCTTCACAGGGAGATATTTAAGTTGTAACACACGAAGGTCAGTGTAGTCGACCCCTGTAACATGGGAGACTTTAACTAATAAACTGTACTAATTGACTCGACCAAAAATTCTAGAAAAAAAATCTGTAGATGGACATATGAGTCTAGTTTCAGGGAAAAATTACGAAACTGATTTTCGAGTTTTGAAACTCCAGATATGATTTTTAAGGCTACAGTGACGTAGTAACCAGCTTGTCTGGAAATTTTTTTTATGGACTGTGAAAACAATTAAGTTAAGTCTGTGTGCACCTTGTATTCGACTCCGGTAACGGATTCGGGTACGTGGTTTTACAATTTTATTGGTATCAGAGCTACGGTTTAGTCAATTCTAGGACTACCGTAATGCGTTTGGGTCTAGCTATACATGCCATTTTATGTGATTATTTGATAGTGTGGTGATTTCTGACGTTTGAATTTGTGTTTATTTATAGTAATGGATCCCGATCCCAACCGAGTGATAGCTGATGATGTGGAGAGTGTGGCGCCTACTCCCGAGCTAGGCAAGCCTTTTATAGCGTGATGAATGATTGGTTCAACCAATACATTCGAACTAATACGGTTGTTCCACAACCTCCATTCCCAACAAACACACTCCAAGACCTACAATGCCTCCTGAATCGACCAAATAAGGTCGAATAAGCCTTCGATTGATGAATCCGAAAACATGGGGCTACTGAATTTAAAGCTATGGATAGCGACGATGCCGAGCAAGCTGAATTTTGGTTGGACAACACTATCCGGTACTCGATGAGCTATCTTGTACACCGATGAATGCCTAAAGTGTACTATCTCCTTGCTACGTGATTCGCTTACTATTGGTGGTGTACTCGACTTCACAGCCCCAAGAGCAAGTAACTTGGGAATTTTTCCAAACCGAGTTTCGGAAAAGTATATCATCGAGATTTATGGATCAAAACGGAAGGAATTTCTTGAACTTAAACAAGGTTCCATGTCGGTTCATCGACTATGAACGAAAATTTGTGAGGCTTAGCCAGACGCGAGAATGCATTTCTTCGTAAGTCGTGATGTGTAAACGCTCAAGATGGATGAATGATGATATAAAGTCAGTATGTTGGCATTTTGGAAATCCGAGAGTTTGTGGCTCTTGTCGAGCGAAAGCGTGCAAAGCCGAGGAGCTCAAGATGGAGAAAAGAAAAGTCAGTAGGGGAGCAAGGGAGTTTCAGAAGAGGTCTTGGGAAGCCCTTCCCACGATCATCAAAGAAATTTAGAGATGGCTTAGGCGGTCTAGAGACACTTCGGCTTTTCTAGACGAGATCGCGATCGACCCCTGTGACCACACGAGTCACTTCGATCGCCATGGTGGAAATGATCGTCGAGAGAGACGGAGTGCCGATTGTGGCAAATGGCATTCGAAGTTGTAGATTCCGTGACCGCCTCTGTTACAAGTGCGGATCGCTTGACCACTTCATTAAAGATTGCCCAAGGTTGTCTCGAATAGAATGTAGATCGAGTGGGAAACCGGGCGCTACCACTGCTCGAGGTAGACCATCTAGAAATACGGGCAATGCTAGTGGTGGTCAGAGAGGAGCTAGAGATGCTACGACCAGATCCGAGGCTCGCGCTCCTGCTAGGGCTTATGCCATACGCGCACGTGAGGATGCTTCCTCGCCAGATGTTATTACCGGTACTTTCACTCTCTTTGATACTAATGTGATTGCTTTGATTGACCCTGGTTCTACTCATTCTTATATATGCGAAACCTTAGCATCCAGTAAGACTTTACCTATCGAGTCTACTGAGTTCGTAATTCGGGTGTCAAATCCCTTGGGTCGTTACGTGTTTGTCGACAAAGTGTGTAAGAAATGCCCCCTAGTAATTCGAGGTTCCTGTTTTCCGGCGGACTTGATGCTTTTACCGTTCGATTAATTTGATGTTATTCTTGGGATGGATTGGTTGACTGTGCATGATGCGGTTGTGAATTGCAAAAGCAAGACTATTGATTTGAGGTGCGCAAATAACGAGATGATCCGAGTTGAGTCTACGGACTTAAAGGGTTGCCACCGTAATATCATCAATGTTGGCCCGTAAATATGTAAGAAAGGGTGCGAAGCATACCTTGCGTATGTACTTGATGATAAGGAGTTAGAAATAAAACCCGAATCTGTGCGGTGGTTTGTGAATACCGGATGTTTTTCCCAAGAATTACCGGGTTTGCCACTGCTCGGAGATAGAGTTTGGTATTGAGCTTGTACCGACCACACCGATTTCGATAGCTCGCATCGTATGGCACCAACGGAATTAAAGGAGTTGAAAGCTCGGTTGCAAGAGTTGGTGGATAGAGGTTTTGCTCGCCTCGAGTTTTTCACCTTGGGGTGCACCGGTGTTGTTTGTGAAAAGAAGGACGGAACCATGAGGTTGTGCATCGACTATCGTCGACTTAATAAAGTGACAATAAAGAACAAATATCCGTTACCACGTGATCGATGATTTGTTCGATCAACTGAAGGAGCCTCGGTGTTCTCAAAAATAGATTTGAGATCGGGCTATTATCGCCATAATCCGAGATTCGACATACCCAAAATCGCCTTGAACGAGATATGGTCACTACGAGTTCTTAGTGATGCCGCTTTGGGCTCACTAATGCCCTGCGGTATTTATGGATTTGATGAATCGATCTTCGCACCATATTTGGATCGGTTCGTAGTTGTGTTCATTGACGACATCTTGGTGTATTCAAGAGATGAGACCGAACATGCGGAGCACCCGAGATTAGTGTTGCAAATATTACGGATAAGCGCTTATATGCTAAGTTCAGCAAGTGTGAGTTCGGTTAAGAGAGGTTAGCTTCTTGGGTCATGTGGTATCTCGATCGGGATTCGAGTCGACCGAGCAAAATTTCAGCCATATTTAATCGGAAACCTCCAGAAATATTACGAGGTTCGAGCTTTTTGGGGCTTGCTTACATTACCGACGGTTTGTAAAGGTTTCTCGATGATAGCCACACCCATGACGGCTACTTCAAAAGATGTTAAGTTTGAATGGACGGAAAAGTGTCGAAAAGTTTCGATCAATTGAAAACTCATTTGACTAAGCTCCAGATTAGTGCAGCCGAATCGGCAAAGAGTTTGTCATCTATAGTGACGCCTCCTACTTGGGTTAGGTTGCGTATTGATGCAAGAAGGTCGAGTTGTGGCCTATGCGTCGAGACAATTAAAGCCACATGAGAAGAATTATCCGACCCATGATCTCGAATTAGTCGCCATCGATTCGCTTGAAAATATGGCGACATTACTTATTTGGTGAGAAGTGCCATGTATTTTCGGATCACAAAAGTCACAAATATTTGATGACTCAAAGAGACTTGAATCTACGACAAAGGCGTTGGCTTGAGTTGTTGAAAGATTATGAGCTGGTCATTGATTATCACCCGGGAAAGGCTAATATGGTTGCAGACGCCTTAAGCCAGAAATCACTGTTCGCTTTGCGAACGATGAATGTACACTTGTTTGTTCTACCCGACAATGTGTTAGTAGCCGAATTAAAAGCCAAACCATTATTGACTCATCAAATTCGTGAAGCTCAAAAAGTTGACGATAAGTTGGTTGCAAAACGGCCGAGTGTGTTCAAACAAGGAATCGGAGTTTCAAATTGATGATGACGATTGTTTGAGGTTCAAGTCGTCTGTGTGTTCCAAAGAATTCGTAACTTATTTCGATAATTCGAACGAAGCCCATTGTAGCCGAATGGCAATCCACCCGGGGAGTACGAAGATGTACAACGATTTGAAACGCTCGGTTTTGGTGGCATGGTATGAAACGAGACATCTCCGACTTTGTTTCGAGATGTTTAATATGTCAACAAGTGAAAGCGGAACATCAAGTGCCTTCGTGGTTACTTCACCATCACGATACCGAGTGGAAATGGGATCGAGTCACAATGGACTTTGTGTCCGGACTGCCATTGTCGGCAAGTAAGAAGGATGCGATTTGGGTTGTTGTTGATAGACTGACTAAGTTGGCTCACTTTATCCCCGTGCGTATAGATTTTTCATTGGATAAACTAGCTGAATTGTACGTTTCTCAGATTGTGAGATTACACGGGGTACCGATTTCTATTGTGTCGGATAGAGATCCGAGATTCACCTCGCGATTTTGGAAGAAATTGCAAGAAGCTTTGGGTACCAAGTTGCATTTCAGCACCGCCTTTCACCCCCAAACCAATGGTCAATCCGAGCGGATAATTCAGATACTTGAGGATATGTTGAGATGTTGCATCCTCGAGTTCAGTGGTTCATGGGAACGATATTTACCTTTGATTGAATTCGCTTACAACAATAGTTTTCAATCAAGTATTAAGATGGCGCCTTACGAGGCCTTGTACGGGCGTAAATGCCGTACACCATTGTTTTGGACCGAGCTCGGTGAGAGCAAAATTTTCGGAGTGGATTTGATTAAAGATGCTGAACAGAAAGTAAAAGTAATCCGTGAAAATTTGAAGATAGCCTCCGATCGTCGAAGTCGATGCGGATCTCAAACGAAAAGACGTTGAGTATCGTGGGAGATAAAGTGTTTCTTAAAGTTTCGCCTAGGAAAAGATACTCGATTTGGTAGAAGGCAAATTGAGCCCGAGGTTCATCGGGCCATATGAGATATCCGAACGAGTCGGTCCATTCGCGTGTATCGTTTGATTTTGCCCCGAACTTGAAAAGATTCACGACGCCTTTCATGTTTCGATGCTTCGACGCTATAGATCCGATCCGTCGCACGTAATTAGTCCATCAGAGGTTGAAATTCAAGCCGATATGAGTTATGAAGAAGAACCGATTCGTATCCTAGCTCGTGAAGTGAAGGAGTTGCGAAACAAAAGGGTTCCGCTAGTGAAAGTGTTATGGCTCAAACACGGGATAGAAGAAGCTACCTGGGAACCCGAGAACTCTATGAAAGAGCGATACCCAAACCTATTTACCAGTAAGATTTTCGGGGACGAAAATTTCTTAAGTGGGGGAGAGTTGTGACAGCTTTAAAACGACCCTAGTCGGAATGTGGTTTCGGGACCACAAAACCGAGGCTCAAAAATAATTTAATATTCATTTTGATGCCTATGATATGTGTTAATTCGTGTGTGACATTTTTGATGATTTGATTTAGGGTTATAAATGTGAATTTCACTAAAAAGGACCTAGTAGTAAACTTTGAAAGTAGGATAGGGAAATGTGTGATGACTAATTAAAGCATGCATGCAAAACAATGGTCTTGCATGTCAAATACCCCGCTTTTTATAGGTGGTGGCCGGCCATGACAAGGGAGGATGGGCAAAACATGTCATAGACATGTTTTGTTGGTGCAATATGGGAGAAAAAATTAAACTAAGGTGAGGAATAAAGAAATGAAAAAAAAAAAGAGAGAAGGTGTGTGATCCTCCCCACCCCCCATTGCCGTGAGTTGAAGGAAAAGAAAGAAAAAAAAATTGTTCATCCTTTCTTTGAGCCAAAACTAGGAAGAAAATACAAAGAGAAAAGAAAAGCTTCATCCTTTGGTTCTTCTTGGCCGGTTTGAAAGGAGAAAAGTTGAAGATATTCGGCCATATTTGCATCTAAGTTAAGGTAAGTTTGATGTTGTGCCATGAGATTCAAGCATGTTTTAGTAGTTAGCTTGAGTTCTAACTAGCCCATGGTTCAAATCTTCACTATGTCATGGAGATAATGTTCAGCTAAGGTGGATTTGTGGATGTCATTTGCATGCTAAAAGTAAAGCTTGTAATGATGCATGGTATGGTGTTGTATGGCATTCGGCCATGGTAGGAAATAAAAGAAAACTATGGTCGTTGTTCATGTTATTTGAATGAGAAGTGCTAGTAAGGTGAAGTACAAATGTTAGTGTTTGATTTACTAGTGTATATGTGCGTATTAGCCTAGTTTTGAACTTGAAACAAAATGGTGTTTAGTCGATACAAGCGACCATACTTGTAGAATGTATCAAGTGTTGAAATCGGCCTCAACATAGATGTGTATGTTTGGCCACATGAACGAATACATATGTTGATGTGTATATTCGGCCTTAGGTAGCCTATTGATGGCTTTAGCTTGACTTAGAAATTCGGCTAAGGGGGAAATATTAGCTAGTATGTTGAATTCGATTCGTGATTTCGCATACATGTGACTCTAATGTCTAATGGATATATGGGCTAAGTACCTTGAGCTTCGTTTGATGTTTGAATGAATTGTATTGAATTGCTTGATGTAATTAAAATGTGCATGACCATTGTGTATTCGAGCTAAAGGGTGGCCATATGACCATTTAAACTCCTTGTCATATTCGCCATAAGCTAGCATAATGAGGTTTTAATAAGTTAAATTTGTGTGAATTAGCTCAAGAGCTTAGAGGACCACCGTTGGATAAGGGAAGGAAAAAGTGATCGAATAGCCGTCGAAATCGTTCGCCACGTCCGAGGTAAGTCTTGAGTAATGACCCTACTTGAATTATATTGAAATGATTTGTCATATTATGGCGGACAGCCGAATGTGCGTAGGGACTAAGTTATAAAGTCAATTGAAATCATGCTCTTTGTGTGTGGCTATCGAGTTTAAATTGGAAAGGTTTGATAAATGTTGTGTTTGAGCCTTAGTAACGAGAATGAAATATGGATGTGTCGTGATTATTGATATATGTGTACATGAGTATTTGAATGATACCCGGCTAAGTCCCAAGGCATTTATGCTAGTGATTATATCCGGCTAAGTCCCGAAGGCATTTATGCTAGTGATTATATCCGCTAAGACCAAGGCATTCGTATGAAGTTGTTATATCCGGCTAAGACCAAGGCATTTGTGCAAGTTACCAAATCCGGGTTAAGACCAAGGCAATTGTGCTTGTGGTTATATCCGCTAAATTCAAGAAGCTCGGTTGAAGGTGAGCGTTTTGGTGCTGTAATAAATTCAATTAATACGCCGAAAAACCCATACGATAAGGTATGTTTACATGTGCATTGGAAAAGTCGATTCGTTTGAAATAGTGTTCGCTCGATCGACTAACGAACTTTCGGCTCTTAGATAGGTTGATACCTTGTGTGTGTATATGTTGATGAAGTGTGAAGTAAGTATGATTATGAGAATGTGTATTACTAAAGTGATCCATTTAGCTATGTGAATGTAATACTTTAGTCAAAGCTGATTTCATTACTTGAGACTTACTAAGCATTAAAATGCTTACCCGTTGCTTTGGCTCTCTATTTTATAGATTTTGCTCGTTAGCTATCGGATTCGGGATCATCAAGTCAAGTCATCCACACTATCAAAGCCGCCTTTTTGGTACAAATTTTGGTTGAATTTTGAAATGGCATGTATAGGACTACTCTTTCGTTTGTTGGTCATAGACCCTTTGATTTTGTATAAATTTGATAGCCATGCGAAAATGGCTTATATACACTTTGGCATGGTATCATAATCATTTTGTATGTTGTTCATTAAGAGGTATGGAAATGTTTGGAAACGATTAGCCATTGGAATGGTTAATCATGATCATTCCTTGTGGCATGTATGCTAAAAGGGCTAGTTGAATCAAAGAAATTATGAAGTAGGTAAAGGTTACCTTGAAAACAGATGCTGACAGCAGCAGTGACGTGGATGTGAAAAATCACTAAAAATAGCAGGAATGGAATTAAATAGTGAATAAATTATGTAAATGAGCCTTGACGAATCTACTTTCATATGGAAGAAACGAAACGGTCATATGAGTTGTATCCTAAGAGATATTTAGGTATTCGTGAAATAGGGCCAGAACGGTTTCTGGATTCCCTGTTCCGACTTTGGAAATTCATTATAAATTAACCAGAGATAATTAGGAGTCATACCATATATTTATAGATTCCTCTTTGAGTCTAGTTTCTATAGAAACAAACGTCATCAGTATTGAAGCCCTGCACAGGGAGATATTCAAGTTGTAACGCACGAAGGTCAGTGTAGTCGACCCCTGTAACATGGGAGACTTTAACTAATAAACTGTACTAATTGGCTCGACCAAAAATTCTATAAAAAAAATATGTAGATGGACATATGAGTCTAGTTTCAGGGAAAAATTACGAAACTGATTTTCGAGTTTTGAAACTCCAGATATGATTTTTAAGGCTACAGTGATGCGGTAACCAGCTTGTCTGGAAATTTTTTTTTATGGACTGTGAAAACAATTAAGTTAAGTCTGTGTGCACCTTGTATTCGACTCCGGTAACGGATTCGGGTACGGGGTGTTACAATTTTTGAGTAGTGCCCATTGATGTCTGGCATTGCTTAGCTTAGAAATTTGCTCTGTTTGAGTTGGCAAATTTTGACAATAAAAATCTTTGCGCTTTGATTCTAGTTGATACTTTGGATGATTACAAGCCAATATTTGACATCCAAACTGTTTATACTAACAAATATTTGAGATTGGTTTGGATGGAATCAAGGTAATCAACTTTCGAAGTTTGGTGGATCGAATCAAATCCAGTGAAACTTGGAAATATATTCTGAAGATTCAAGACTTATCTGAGCTCATTGAATATATTCTTTATACTTGTTATATAACACCCTTAACCCGACCCGAATTATTGAGTTTGGATATTGGATGTTACCATGTACAAACACTTAGCATAATTTTAACAATTGGTGTATACTACCTTTTTAACACCATTTCATTTAAATAAAGGTTGTTCTGAACAAAGGAACAAAGAAAACACTCAATGAATACAACAGACTCTTAAAAATAATATGAACATTACAACTCAAAGATCTGTTAAAATCAGACTTAGTAAGGCGTGGTGTACATTACGCCCTACACCTAATATATTCCTTGTATGCATAATAATCCAGCTCGACACTTCCATATCACATTTTTGGCTTGTCCCTCCTGGCTCACTTATTCATACATCAACGCCTAAAATAAGAATGAACACTTGTAAGTTCAAGAGAACTTAGTGACATTTAATACATACTACCTTGAAGTCTTTCTAGTTAAATTTCTCATCTTGAAGATTGGGTTTCATCTCTATATTGGTGGACACTTTCATAATATCAAACTTGCACTTATACACCAATTACCATATTAATGTACCAGCTCTCATTTCACTACTTGGCCAACTTCAGTTCTTACTAGGCAACATAATATTATCTTTTTTCTCCTAGAATAACGAAGATTCTTCTCAAAGGAATATCTCTACAGAGCCACTTCCTACTGATTTTCTCTTCAAACCAACACTTAACATTCTTCCCAGAATGATTGTTCACATATACTCTTCACTGGTGGATACTTACTATCTGAACTCACATTTGGTAGATTCCCATACTGAGTTTGATGCTGTCAGTCTACCAATCAAATCAATTCCTAGATTAAAACCTAATACACATACATACTAATGATGAAGATTTAAATCGATGCCTTTTCTTTGATTCTTGTTCTTTCTTTATTTTCTTTAGGAGATGATTCCAAATAAATAGGTACGAAAGCTATAATTGTAAACCACAATCGAATTTATGGAAGCATTTGTTTATACATTCCTCTTAGTATCTACTTTAGGGATAATTTTTTCACTATGTTTTTTCGAGAACCACCTAAAATTCTAACTGAAAAACGAAATAATTTTTTATTATCTCAATTGAAGTAATGAGCCTCCCAATCTAGATCATTCATAAGAAATCCACACATCTTTGTTACAAAACACAAGATTTCCCAAGATGAGAAATAACTCAGATTCCATAAAGTCCTAGAACAAGGCATGATACTATTCAAATATGACGAATACCAAATAACTCAGATTTCAGCCATAGATAATGTTGACAAACTCAGACCAACAAACACTTATGTCTTACATAACCATGAATACATCCATATTCTTTACTAATAGATTACTATGGCAGATTCCTTCTTACAGTTACAGATATATACTTTATTTCAGGGAACTTTCCTTTAGACTCATTCGATTTCATCACAAGACTAATCAAACCAAATTAACTTCAAACGTATCAGATCCTTATCAAAAACTTGTCTATTAAAGAAATCTCAAAGCTTACCCCAAACTTATCATGAATATGAAATACCAGATTCTCCCACAAAGATATCACCGAATACGCCTATAAGATATTACATATTTGCCACAAGGGCCATACAGAATGCGCCACACAGACGTTTCTAAATTCACCACAAAGGCAACATAGAATACGCCACTAAGGCTAACAGATCACGCTACATAGGCAACATATAGAATCACGTGTTTACTATCCTGACAGACTTTCACAGAAGGTGCCATGAGTTTTTCCCTCATGGATTTATACATATTTTTATGTTATGATCTGTCAGTCTGGTTTACATATTACCGAAGGCATCATCATGAATATTCTCAAAATCATATTATGCCATGGGTCTCCGCCACATAGACGCACACATCTTCATGTCGTGATCTGCAAGTCCAATCTTCAACTCACTAGAGGCATCACCATGAGTGTTTTTGTAACACACAATACCATGGGTCTTAGCCACATGGTCTTGCACTTATTTTCATATCGTGACCTACTAGTATGGTTAACACTATAACTACCCTACCAGAGGCATCACAAAAGGATGTTTTACTTAAGAATTTTACTTACCCAAACTTGTTTATACACCTGACTAAATTCATACTCTCTCATTTCAAACTTTAGCTACATACTTACCACTCAACTTCCTATTCAGATAGTACTTCATCCATATTATCATCACACATAGCATCTTTACTATGCTTTACACACTTACTAGTTATCTGAGATTTTAACATTATATATATCCCTTTTCTTGAACAATTCACATGAAGTAGCCAAAATAGAGACTCACCTAGTACTCACTTAGACTGTAACTTGAAGCTCCAAACTCGAACTAGCAACAATAACTGCTTAAAGAACATATAATGTAACACCCCTAACCCGTATCCATCATTGAAATAGAGTTATGATAATGCTACAGCAAGTTAACATGAATAAACAAGTAAAATCATAACGATTTCAATATAATTTCTCAAATACCATAAAGTAATTTAATTACTAAAATAACTTACATCTACGAGCTTAAATCGAGCTTTAGGGACTAAAGAGTTAATTTTAAAACTATCAAGGACTCATTTGAAACAAATAAGAAAATTTTATGAAAATATGAAAAACTTCAAAAAATAGGGGACACACAGCCATGTAGCCATGCCGTGTGGAATACTCCACGCCATGTAACTTTCAAGGTTGGGACATATGGTCGTGTCCCAACCCATGTCTTTGCCCGTGTAACTTACTGAGTTGGGTCACATGGCCGTGTTGCAAGTTGTGTGCTAGGCCGTGTAACATACTGACTTGCTACACACTAACTTACTACACACAACTATGTCTCAGACTGTGTGTGGAACACGGCCGTGTGGCAGCCCGTGTCCTAGGCCGTATGCACCTAAATGAACCTTAAACATCAAGTTTACCATTTCATGATTTCTTGGACACTAAGTAATCCATTTACCATCCATTGGACCTATTCAAAATGACATTAAACAAGCTCAAATCATACTAATTTAACCATCTTAAGTGCCTAACTAATGTCCCCTCAACGGTATCACAAGTATACACTTATACAATAATATAAATCATCACCCAAACATGCCAATTCACATAACTTAAATTCTAACCAATATGCCTATCATAGGCACCCCAATTCACAACAACTCAAGATAACCTATTTATCAAACATATGCTATAAATTTGTACCAAAAACATCTTCTTTCATTCATATATATCATAATAAGTTGTCTGCTTGCACTTAGGCTCATTCTTTATATATTTACATACCAAAACAAAAGTAATAACAAAAGAATCCTATTACATGCCATATAATCCAAAAAAAAACGTTCAAAAACTATCGAAAACAAATGGATAGTGTGATTTGCATGCTGATTTGATCGTCTAACCTTCAAAAGTATCTATAAGAAACAAAAATTAACACAAGTAAGCTTATTGAAGCTTAGTAAGTTCGACGTACCGAAACAATAAATCTTACCGAAGTAAATATAACAAATCAATCAAAAATAATTCAACAACAAGTGTTTTCCTATCATCCACAATGTCAAACCGATAAATTGCATAATTCAATTCAAGATGTCAAATACATGTCATGCCATTCAAATTCATTAAATAAGTTATAAGACAACTATTTACGACATGATGAATGACTTACAGATACGATGTAACAACCTAATTTTGTGCTTAATAGGAACTGTGGTTTTGGGACCATGAATTCGATGTAGAAAAAATATTTTTATTACATTTTCATGGTCTACAATTTTACAAAATGATTTCATGAAAATTTCGTTCGAAAATTTAAACATTTGAGCACTCAATTTAGCAAAAAGGACTAAATTGTAAAAAGTGAAAAAGTTGAGTTCTACATGCTAGAGGTGTCTAATTGTTATGAAATTTTAAATTGAAGGTCCTTAAATGGTAATTAGACCATTTTACTTTAAGTTGAACAAAAATAGATATGAGGTAAGAGAATTTTAGTGTTTTGAGAAAATGACATTTTGGTCATTTAGTAATTAAAAGAATTAAAAAGCAAAAATCATGCCAAAATTTTGTCCATCTTCTTCATGCTTGTGCTAAAAATTTTAAGAGAAGCCATAGCTAGGTTTGGCCACTTTTAAGCTCGATTGTAAGTCCGTTTTTGCCCCGTTTTTAATGTTCTTTAAATTTTTAAAGTCGTTATCACTCGATCTATCTATTTCTACCATTAATTTGAGAAATGATTAACGTCTAGGGTTTGAAACATGTTAGATATGTGTGTATTTTGATGTCTAATGGTAGAAAATGTGTGTTTGGTGTATGGTAAACAACTTTTGCTAGGTGATTTTTGACGAAAATGTCAAAAGGACCAATTTGTAAAAAAATTATAAAATATGGTTAAAAGTGTGATTAAATGAAAAATGTGGGCTATTATAAATATAAAAGAGGTTTGGCTAGGCTTAAGAATCGAAAATTGAATCTATTTCAATTTACGATCCTAGGGACCAAGGTGTAAAAATGTCAAAGTTTAGAGGCAAAAATGTAATTTTACCATAATATGATTTTTGAACTAAATTGAGTAATTTGAATAATAAATGAGTTAAATTTACTATTATAGATCAAGAGAAACAAGGTTCGAACCTAGATCGGGGGAAAAACAAGATGTTTGACAAGTAGGTCCTATTTCTACTATTTTCTACCGAGGTAAGTTCTTATGTAAATAATGCATTGTTTTAATTGTGTTTTAAATTCTTTACTATTGTATGAATTATAATTGACCATTGAGCTTGTCCGAAAAAGTTACAACAAGCGTGAAATCCCGGTTGAACCTTAGGAATAGATAGGATACAAATGTCATGACATTAGGGCTACTAAGACTATGTGTAAGACCATATGTGGGATATGGCATCTTATGAGATTTCGTGTAAGACCATATCTGGGATATGGCGTTGATATGAGATTTCATGTAAGACCATAGCTGGGCTATTGGCATCAATATGATATTACATGTAAGACCATATCTGGGATATGGCATTGGTATGGTATCGTGTGTACGGGGCTTAAGAGTATCCTTTAGTATTCCAAGTGGTTCGACAGGTAATTTAATGAGTATGTCAAAGGTGAATTGTGTGTAAATCCAATTTGAGATGGTTCAGGTATGTATGTAAAACTCAAATTAAATGAGCTTGTTATGTGATGAACCCTTGGTAAGGTTATGATTGAGTAAGTTATGATTATAAAATCTTAATCACATTTATGTCAATTCTCATCATGTTAATTGTATGTTAAATGTGTGTTTATGATGCCTATTATTTGTATGGGAACTTACTAAGCTTTAAAGCTTACTCCTCTTTCTCTTCCCTTGTCTTATAGTGTCACCAAGCTAGCTTGGATTCAGGGATCATCGGAGACTCCATCACACTACCAACTGATTATTTTGGGTACCAATGAATTTGACATTTTGAGTTATGGCATGTATAGGGACTTGGTTATTTTGTTATGTGTCATAATTGAATTGGCCTAATGTGTTGGCCTAAATTGGTTGATAATTCATTTTGTAAATGGCTATATGGTATCGGCTAATATTGGTTTAAGTATATATATACTTATGATGATGCTTTAATGGATGTAGAAATTTGCATGGTTTAAGTTGATTAGTATGTGATGATTGTATGTGGTAAATGGTAGCATGTGAATGGTGTGTGGATGTCTTAATTGTGGCTGAATTGGTTGAATGTAATTGCTTGGATTGGTGTTATATTTTGTTGTGTAGGTGTGTATATAAAAGGGTGACAAAATGGCTTGGTAAATAGCCTTGTTTTTGTCCACATGAGTAGACACACGGACGTATGTCTAGGCTGTGTGTGACACACGGCTTGCCCCATGGGCGTGTGTTCCAGCTGTGTGTCCCCTACACCTTAATTGCTGCAAAACAGAATGCTCAGAATTGAGCTCACGAGTAGAGAAACCGGCGTGTGTCTTAGCCATGTGGATGACACGGCTTTAGGCATGGGCGTGTGCCCTGGGTGTGTGAAGTTTGCACCTATTTTATGAAAAATTATGAAAATTAAATCAACCACACGGCCTAGCACACGGGCGTGTGACTTGGTCGTGTCTTAGGTGGCAAACAAAGAGTTACACGGGTTAGGGACACGGGCGTGTGTGACCACACGGCCTGCCCACATGGGCGTGTCCCAAACCAGACGGGCGTGTGGCTTTTAAAAACATGAAAAAATTTCTAAGTGTTGTGAAATTTTCAAAAGTTCTTGATTTAGTCCCGAACCGTTTTCAATGTATGTTTTGGGCCTCATAGGTTCATTTTAGAGAAATATAAATGTATTTGAAAAGTTTTAAACTTGGATGAAATTTTAGCCTCAATTTTGTATGATTGCTTGTGTATAAGTCCGATAATGCCTCGTACCCTATTCTGGTGTTAGATACGGGTAAGGGGTGTTACATACGAGTACACAAGTAATCCAACCGAAACATGCTAAACGATCATACAAGCTAATCCAACCGATAACATGACAAATGCTCTAAATAGCTAATCCAACTGATAACACGCCACATCACTAAGTGCCTAGCTCGCAGGTTATACATTCGCCCCCATAACACGCCAAATCAGGGTAGTATAACACGAGAGTTCACAACAAATGTTGAACATCGATATACTTATGAAAAAATATATCAAACACTCCACATCAATCTCCACTCTAACCTCGCATAACATGCCATCATTCAGTTGTACTCTATCTTGCGTTCATCCAGCCCAAGTATCGATATTCAACAACATTTTCCCAAATAATTTACATCATCAATAAAATAATTTATATCCATTATTTCATATCATGTCATCATACAATTCACATAGATATTAAATTAAAATCCGTACAAACTTACCTGGATTGAATTGTAATAGTTGTAGAAGTTTAAGGGCTATTCCGTAATTTTTCCTTTTCCATGTAAATCAATAGGGTCTTGATCTAAAATATAAAATTTCCAAGTTATTAGCTTACATTTCATATTCCAATTTATTCTACATTTTGTACCCCTTTGTTTTTCAAAATCACATAATTGCCCCAAACTTTTACAATTTATGCCACTTATATGCAATTTAGTCCCTTAGCCCGAAAATCATCAAATTAACCATTTGTAAAGATTCAGCATACTAGATGAATGTTCAAGGCCTCTAAAAAATATCCATAAAACACCTTTTATTCATCAATAAACTATGTATTTTAACATTTTATTAATTTAATCCTTCAATTAAAAACCAACCAAAATCACTTTACAAAACAACCAAAAATCACAATCAAAGCTTAAAACACATGATTATTATAAAAAACAACCAAGATTCATCAATGGCAACTTCTAAAATTTTTAATAGATTCAAAAACAAAGGTACGGGCTAGCTGGACTTAGTTGCAACGATATCAAAAACATAAAATTCATTAAAAACAGGGCTAAAAAACTTACTCATGCAAGGAAAATGATCTAGCCAAACCTCCAACCTAAAGGTTGGATGTAATTTGTAGCCATGCAAAAATTGGCTTACATTGGCTAATTGGTTGTAAGCCCATATAATTATGCAAGTGCATATGTCAATGTTTTGTGATGTGGTTTATATTTGCTTGATATATAATGGATATGAATTTATTCATATGTTAATGCCTTTTGAATGTGAATTTAGCATGAAGTGATTAGGTAAGGCATGATGTTATAATGCATGCTAGATGATGGTGTGAAAATGATATGTTATTGCTTGATGGTAGTTGTTTTGAAGGAATTTATATGCCATGGGTGTTTTGGCAAAACATGAAGAAAAAATGAAGAAGAAATGTCTATTTCCTTCAACTTGTTTTATTTAATTTTGATTTATTTAGAAATTTTCCAATTAACATATATTATTTTATCATTTCCATTCCAATTGTCGTTCAACACTATTAACTAGGGCTAATTACTACATAGGTCCTTCCTCATTTAGTAATTAAGCTATTTAATCATCTAAATGAAATTATTACTAAGTTTTGTACCTTTTTAATTTAGTCCTTTCTCTTTAATTAGCTATCCAAACATTAAAATTTTTAACCAAAAATTAATAAGACTCTAATGACTCTATAAATATTATATAAATAATATTTACAGGCTGACACGATGGAAATTTTTGGTCCCGAAACCACTATTCTGTCACCACTGAAAAACGAGCTGTTACATAGAATCACCATTAAAACCTGTTTACATGCAAATTGCGAACATCTCAGTCATAGACACCCTCATGCAAGGCATTGTATTCATAACCTATTGTTCACAAGCTTCTTAACAGTATTTTTCTATAAAAAAACTTAACTCGCAAAACTATTAGACTTACTAGAAGGTGAAACACCCACTGGTTAACTCAAAAACCTTAACTCCATCTTAATAAGAAGAGAACATATAGGTTTAAGAAGTAAAACTAGTGAATAGTATTTTAAAGGAAGAAAAATCCTTTTAGACTAACCCTTCACACCATATATGTATACCCCAATTCTCCTTTGTGGAACTTGAAAAGTGTAAATTGTATCCAGAATTTTTCATTCTTGATGACCTATAGATTCTAAGAGAAACATAAATGAGAATCCTGTACAATTGATATTTGACCAGTCAATCTAGTTGGCTCTTAACCAGATCGCTTTATAGAACCCATTCAACACAATTCTCAGGTAACTGGGCGTAATATACCTTTAGCAGTTAACCTCACCAAACTTACTCTTTACTTATCATATCCTTTTCTTAAACAGTAGAATAACTTGAGAAAGAAATCCTTAATCATTTCTACAGCCAATACATTACACCAGACTCTAACATGCACGAAGACTGTTAATTGGCAGATTACACTATGCCAAACAAATAACTTCACAACTACACGCCTTATTCTGAGATCTGTCAGACTTAGGGTGTGACATATTATCTTGTTGGTTTCAAGAGAAGATTAATGTAATTGATGTAGTATGGTAGCAAGTTTCAATTTATAAATTAAGGAGACTTGTTTAACTAATGCATTGGACTGGGAACAATTATTCTTGTTCATTGAGGAATGTTTCTTGTGAGTGCATTGTGTGTAAAATCAAGTGTGTTACCTGGTTAATATCCTAAGTTTTCAGCGGGAAAAACCTAGAGGAGAGTTGTCTAGATCATAGGTAAAAATGTGAGGAGGCTAATTTGGTGTGTATCAAAGGTAAAAGTCTAATTTGGTGTTTATTGGAGGTAGAAATCACTTGTTGTACGAGTTGTTAAGATAGTTGATTCTCTCTCTAGGCAAGGCTTCACAGACATAGGAAAACCAAATTGCGTGAACACATCGTGTGTTCTTTGTTTTTCTGCTTTGTTCATACTTAGTATCTAAAATAGTTGACACTATTCTTCAACACTACTTTTGGAATTGCTTGAATATTGTTTGCAAGTATCATTTTAGTTCATTTATGTACCACATTTAAAAAAAGTTTCAAATACCAAACTATTTATCAAGCGTAATTATATATAAATATATTTATTAAAAGTTTGTATATACTTTGGTTGAAATGATAAAGTTAAATATCTATAGTTTGTTGTCTTAGGTTTAAAATTTACCATGCCTAAGATTTTATTGATTTAATATAGAAATATAGAAGATAAAAATGCTCTTTTAGTAATATAACTTATTTTGATATTGAAATTATTGATGTTAAATATCAACAAGGGAAGAGACACGGAGGAGGATGTGGTGGAGTTGGTTCACCCAATGAGGGCAGAGAGTTAAAAGAGATAAGTGGAAACGAAGGCTGAGAAGTTGAAAATATAGGGGATAATAGTAGTATTGTAACAACCCTAACTTGTTTCTGTCACTAGATTAAGGTTACAGAGTATTATGATACATATAAAATCAAATAACATCATTAAACCATTCAAACATTAATTGAAATATCAATATTCAATCCACGTATTAAGCATAGCATAAATACATTTGCAAGCCCTAAATCGAGCTTGCGAAACCTTAAAAATAATTTGGGAACAATTAGGGACTAATTTGAAACAAAATAGAAAATTTTAAAAAAATCTAAAAAGTTTGGAGACAGGGGTCACAGGGTTATGTGACAGAGCCTAGGTCGTGTTGCTCAGGAACATGTCCGTGTGGCCAAGTCGTGTATAATTTGAATTAAGGGTCACACGGCCATGTCGTAGGCCGTGCTCTAGAATGTGTGAATATTCGAAATAAGGTCACACGACCGTGTCTCCATGCCGTGTGAAGAATCTTGACTTAAAATGAAAAAAGAAACACGATTTTGTGAGGAGACTATGCGAGGCATATGGCCATGTGACAGCCCGTGTCCCAGGCCCTGTGCACCTTAAATAGCTTTCAAAACAAAGCAAAATTTCATCGAAACTTAGGTACCAAGTCAAACAAAAAAAAAACCATTTCCATACCTTTAAAACACATTGAAACATGCTTAAAACATATGAATACATTCAACCTAAGTCCCTAACCAATGTGCCCTTATTGAAACCACAATTCAATAATCAAACCAAATACACATTTCATACTAAACTAGTTTGTATTCAAAGTTCACAAGTCCATACATTAAACAAATACCAACCTTACCTTTTCATCCAATCCATTTACATTCAATCAAGCCATGTTTTAAAACTTTTATAAGGTTTATATCAAATAACCAAAAATGACTATACATGGACATTTACATACCATAAGTTAAAGGCACATACATAAACAAGCTCAAACAACTTTATACCAACCTAAGATGAAACACATGTACTAAGTATTCAAAAAATATACAAAACACATCTATTACATGTCATATAACCCTAAGATAAACATGTCAAAATTTATCGATAAGTATCTGGATAGTGTGATCTTCAGGTTGATCCAATTGCCCGATTCCAAAAAATATTATCTACAAAAAACATATGTACTAAGTATCCAAAACATATACAAAACACACCTATTGCATGTCATATAACCCTAAGATAAAAATGTCAAAAATATATCGATAGGTATCTGGATAGTGTGATCTTCAGGTTGGGCCATATGACAGTGCCCAGGCTGTGTGGCTCAGGAACATGTACGTGTGGCCAAGTCGTGTACAATTTGAATTAAAGGTCACACGGCCGTGTTGTAGGCCATGCTTTAGACTGTGTGAATATTTGAAATAAGGTCACACGACTGTGTCTCTAGGCCGTGTAACAGCCTAATGCCATGTAAATAATCTTACACTCAAAATAAAAAAAAGACACACGATTGTAAGAGGAGACCGTTCAAGGCACGCGACCTTGTGATAGCCCATGTCCCAGGCATTGTCCACCTTAAATAGCTTTCAAAACAAAACAAAATTTCATCCAAACTTAGGTACCAAGTCAAACAAAAAACAACCATTTCCATACCTTTAAAACACATTGAAACATGCTTAAAACATATGAAACCTTAGTGCCTAACCAATGTGCCCTCATTGAAACCACAATTCGATAATCAAACCAAATGCACATTTCATACCAAACAAGTTTGCATTCAAAGTTCACAAGTCTATACATTAAACACATACCAAACTTACCTTTTCATCCAATCCATTTACATTCAATCAAGCCATATTTTAAACACTTTTATAAGGTTTATATCAAATAACCAATAATGACTTTACATGGACATTTACATACCATAAGTTAAAGGCACATACATAAACAAGCTCAAACAACTTTATACCAACGTAAGATGAAACACATGTACTAAGTATCCAAAACATATACAAAAAACACCTATTACATGTCATATAACCCTAAGATAAACATGTTAAAATCTATCGATAGGTATCTGGATCATGTGATCTTCAGGTTGATCTGATCGCCTGATTCACAAAATGTTATCTATAAAGAAACATGAAAAATGACACAAATAAGCTTCAATAGAGCTTTGTAATTTCAACGGTTGAAACGATAAAACTTACCGTATGAATATATCAATTACACATTAATAGTTAATAAACAATAATCCTATCAACCACAACCATTTAACAGGTAAGTCTTTATGTTTATACACATATTGTATAACCTAATCAATTATACTAAATCAATCAATACCAATTCTAATTTTATACATTTAGAATATCATGTAAACATTTATAAAATTAAATAACGAATCATATAACCATTAAAAAACTACCCGATGAATAATATAAAAGGATTCAGATAAGCGTTTAACCATCTAGAACACACTAGAATGTTCAAACGATCCAAACCCACTGAGAACACACCTGGGCACCAACTGTCAAGCTTGAAGGCTTTACATCCGCCCTCGGTAACACATCAGAATCATTGTAAATATAACATGATTTTTTTGTAATAAATGCTGGGCTTCGGTATATTCAGTGGACAATAACAAATCATTAATCACCATCTCATCATAAGTCAAACCCATACTGTGTGCATTAATAACATATTGGCTTGCCAATTGTATCTTATCCTATGTTTATCCATGCTCAATACTGGTAATCGTATAACATTTCCATTCAATTTATTTGCTTGCCTTTCATAAATTTGAAACAATTCAAATATATAGGGATATAATTTTGACATATCACAACTCAAAATTCAATATAATATTATAAATTATCTCTAGTTAAACCGTATGAACTTACTAGGGCTAAACTACAAAGGTAGCAAAAGTTCAAGGACTTGTAACACCCCTAACCCGTATCCAACACCAGGAGAGGGCTCGAGGCATTACTGGAACTTTACACTTTCAGTATACTAACTCGGGTCATAAAATTTCATTTGAATTTAAAACTTTTCAATCATGAACATCTCATCCCTTGTATAGGCCTTCGAGACCTATAACATATCGGAAGGCAATGCGGGACAAATACGGGCACGTTCGATTAGCCTTGGGCTCCTCAGAAAATTTTCTTTAACTAAAAGGGACACACACTCGTGTAGGTGGATCGTATGGACTCACACGCCCGTGTATCTTGGGGCACGCCTATGCCCTTCAACAGTGGGAAACACTGACTTATCAACACGGTCGTGGAACACACCCGTGCTACCTGCCCGTGGATGAAACTATCATTTTAACACGGCCATGGCGCACGCCCGTGTGGCCTACTCGTGTACAACTTTGAGCTAAGGTTTTAAGTGCAGGGAATACACGGCCATAGCACACGCCCATAGAAGGGAACCGTGTGTCACACACGGCCTAGACACACGCCCGTGTGTTCAACCATGTGGAATTTATTAGGCTATTTTCCAAGCCTTTAGTCACCCCTTTACACTACTTGTGCCTGATGGTTACCAAGTTTGAGAAGAAGCATGATTATATACTTGTAAATAATCTTAATGAAAATAGTTGTATGGAAACCTCATATCATTGGTTTCATACATAAATGGTTATTTCCTATTTAGTGTCATGGGTTCCCATATTACTTAAATCCACCTGAAATTGGCTCATTCATGTGATTCATTGCCAATTGATAGCAACCCATCCTTCGTAATTAAAACCATGCATAAAATTGTAGGTCATAGCCTACTTAAATTAAGCCAATTTTTATGGCCATATACAAAGAGATAAACATATTTTTACATGCCTTTACTGGGAAAATCAAATGACACATATAACAAAATACTCAAAAATACTATACATGCTATTGAATAAAATAAACCGAGTCTTTATACCAAAGCTTGTTTAGTTGATAGTGTGTTCACTCCCCAATTGTCTTCCAATCCTTATGGGTCTTTAAGCTCTGTGAGACAGGGAAAAAGATAGGGGTAAGCATTTTCATGCTTAGTAAGCTCGAATAACCGGAAAGTAAACTTACCGAGTAATTAGCAAACATCCATACTTATTTCATGAAATCATCCATTATGAAATGATTTCCTATCACATGCACTCAATCAATGAGTTAGTCATATAATCATGTATTATGTAATTTAACTAGATGAGCTCATCATTCAACATTTCATTCATATATGTATATCCCATGTTAATCTCGTTGAGTTTCTAAGAAACCTCGATGGAATACCCAATATCCGTCAATTCATACGAATGATTATTCCATCTATGCACTCCCGCGAACCCACATCATATGGCAGGATTACCAGTCCAAGTTAAATCCCCCATTATATGAACTCATAAGGTGATGTCGGGATTACCAGTCCAGGCTAAATCCCTTATAGCAACAAACACCCTTAATGAGCTCAGATCTGAATTACCAATCCAGGCTAAATTCAGACCCTAATCGGATTACCCGTCTGAGCTAAATCCATCATGCACACATATTCTTCGGGAGGCTTGATCATTCAAGGAACACCTATCCGAGCTAGATTCCTTTTCATACCTGAGATCTCGGATTACCTGTTCGGGCTAATCCTTACTGCAACACATGCAGGATCTCAGTTTACCTTTTCAATGAGGGTTTATCCATCGAATTCCCTTTGTCAACCTCAACCGAGATATTTTTCACATGTTATCATCAATATGCATTTCTATGATATTTTATACCAATAACAAATACAATCATCAAGCATTCATAATTCATATAATTATGCATATCAAGGGTTTACTTTAAGTTATCCGAACTTACCTGGTACTCTTTTCGGAGTTGTGTTTCAGTTATTCCGAAACCTTGCGTTTACCACGATTGACCTTTGGAATTTGTTTCTCGGGGTCTATTATAGCAAAATTAATTCATTAATACCCCACATTATATATTTCAAGTTTAATACCTACCCCCGATCCAAATGACCGTTTTTCCCCTAACCTTTCACATCTTTACGATTTAGTCCCTACGCTCATATAATGAAACACATGCAAATTCTATCTTACCCAAGCCTAACCGAACATTTTTCTCTCTTATGGAAACCCACATTTTTCATTATTTTCCTCATTTCTACCACACATTTACATCTTTTGCAAAATAGTCCCTATAAGGGTTTCTCATGAAAACCAACTTGGAAAAAATGTTTAACACACATTTATCTTTCATATTCTTCCATAATCCATCAAAATACCAATAAATCATGCATGGGTAAATTTTTGAACATGAACCCTAGCATGAAATATGGGTAGAAATGGAGAGAGCAAACTACCGAGATTTCAAAAATACAAAGAACATGAAAAACGGGGCTTGGGAGCACTTACTGTTGAGCTTGAAAATTGAAGAAACCCTAGCTATGGTGTCCTCCATATTTCGGCAGCTATGGGAAGAAGATGAGCATATTTTTGCTTTATTTTTCCCTTTTTATTTCATTAAAATGCCTAATGACCAAAATGCCCTATGCCCTTTCTTTAAAATTTCATCCATGCAAGCCCATTTTTGTCCAAAAATTTAAAAATTGGGTAAATTGAGCTCTAAGACCTTCTAATTCATAATCTATAGCAATTTCATACAAATTGCTTCTAGAATCCAAGTTTTTCAATTTATTCAATTTAGTCCTTAATTTCCAATTGGACATCTTATACTTAGAATTTCTTCATGAAACTTTAACACATGCATATACTCATATTCTAGGCCTCATAATAATTATAAAATAAATATTTTGATGTCAAATTTGTGATCCCAAAACCACTATTCCGACTAGGCCCTATTTCGGGATGTTACAAGACTAATCAACAACCTTTCCTTTTTCTCGATTGTCAAGTAGTTCTTGATTTATAAAGTAAATCATTTCAATATATTAGCCTGAATTTCATATAATATTCAATTTAGTGCATATGACTTCCTATTTACAATTTTTCACATTTTCCCCAAACTTTTATATTTTATACAATTTAGTCCCTAAACCCAAAACATTCAAATTTATCACAAATTCAAATATTTTTATGCTAGAAGAATTTCCATTCATATTAGTACAACCTATAATTGTTCAAAATTCACAATAACTTCATGTATTTTATAAATTCGATCCTTTAACTAAAAACTAACTACAGTCGCTTTACAAAATAGTCTTAATCAACAACCAAGATTAATATTCTACCATTAAACTTCAAAATCACACTAAACTCATCAATGAAATCTTCCAAAACATTTAACAGTTTTACAAATTAACCCCCGAGTTAGCTAGATTAAACTAAAACGACCTAAAAAACATAAGATTAATGAAAAATGGGTGAAAAATACATACCATGCATGTGAGATGAGTTTTGGCCAAAAGTTTAGTTTAAGGTCCCATGGTGTTTCAGTTTTCAAGCCAAAAAGATGAAGAAATTGACTATTTTCATCTTTGTTTTACGTTTTAATTTTAATTTATTATATAATTACAAGTTTACCCTTTAATATTACTTAAAAATTCATTAAAAATAATGCCACTACCGTCCACTATAAATTAATTTGGTATTTTACTATTTTAATCCATTAAATCATGATTCCTTAGCCATTTAGTACAATTGAACTAACAACGATTGACTTTTGCAATTTTTACGATTTAGTCCTTTTTACTTAATTAATTGTTCAAACATTAAAATTTCTAGACCAAAATTAAATACACCTAAATAATAAATCTGTTAATATTTAATAAAAATATTTACGGGATTGGTTTATAAAAACAAGGTCTCGATACCCCATTTTCCAAAATCACTTGACTTTAGGGACAACCCACTAGTACTTAAGTAATTATCTAGTTAAATAAAATTATCAGATAAAAATTCACTATATCATACAACTTAAGTCGTAAATGTTAAATAATAATATTTACAGACTCATTTGTCGAAATTGTGATTCTGAAATCACTGTTTCCGACACCACTAAAAAATAGGCTATTAGAAGTATGGTGGTTAGGATGCTTAGAAGTCGGTCTGGTCTTCATTGCATGGATCGGTATATATAAAGGAGGTTCCATGTTTGGTGGTGCTACGTGGTGAACATGCTATCAGGCCATCATTATGGAACGTATGGGAATGATGTCAGTGATGAGACCCCTTTTGTTTTTCTTCTAAATCGCGATGCAAAGTGGTCAAATCCACATAGGGTTTGGTAGCTTAAAGAGCCACGCTCTGAATAGAAGAGCAGGTGTCGAGTGAAGATGTAACAGCCCTAACCCGTCTCCATCACTATATTAGGGTTACGAAGTATTACAGTACAATTAAAAAAAATTAACTTCAATTATTTACAATTAATCAAATTTAATAATAACATTCGAATATGCATGTTAATTAAAGCAAAGATATACTTACGGGCCATAAACCACGCCTACGGCGCCTTAAAAATAGTTTGAGAACATTCGAGGGTCATTTTGAAACAAAATAGAATATTTTGGAAAAAATGAAGAATTTTGGAAATAAGGGTCACACGGCCGTGTGATATAGCTCAAGTCGTGTGGCCAACTGTGTACAATTCAAAGTATAGGACACATGGCCGTGTCCCAACCTGTGTGTCTGCCCATGTGGGAATTCGAAATAGGGTCACACGACCGTGTCGTAGTCCATGTGCCAAACCGTGTGTGCATTCGAAGTTTAGTCACACGGTCGTATCACTAGGCCGTGTAACTCTTTGAAAACGTGTGGTTCATCCTACACATAAAATTTAAATGACACACAGTTGTATAGTGTGGCCATGTGTGGCACACGGCTATGTGACAGCCTGTGTCCCAGGTTATTAAATAATCCCTAATGCAAGCCCTTTCAACACCATTTCTTACACACCAAAACAAACCATTTCAAAACACTTTCACACATTAAAAACACGATCAAACATACCTAAAACATGTCAAAATCAATCAACCTATATGCCTAACCAGTATGCCATCACATGGCACTACAATTCATATACCACATCAATTCAATCTCAATGCTAAAAGACTAAACTTAAACATATATAACACATACTATTTGACGATTTCATTCACAACCCAATTTTACCGTAAGTCACCTACTTCAAAAGGGCATGAATAAATGACCAAAGATACATATTTACATAGACATTTACAAGCCAAAATAAAGGACATATATATATACACAAATAAGCTAGGCATAAGTTTCAACCATACCATATTGACAAAATAGTATAAAAACTCCTATTACATGCCATATATAACCATCAACATAATAACCAAAATCTACCAAAGTGAGAGACGAATAGTTTGTTTGTTCTCTAGTGAGGTTTCAACTGGTCAAACTTTCCTATGATCTATAGGAAAAGAAAACAACTAACATAAGCAAATAGTGCTTAGTAAGCTCGTATAAATCTTAAACGTAAACCTACCGAATAGACTCAATTTATGTAATTCATACTTAATTCCTTTAACATGCTTAAGATATTATCCATTTCCTATTACAACACCAACCTCACAAGTTAGTGAGTTTAATGATGAAACATCAAACATCTATTCATATCAAGGAACATATACTGGGAGCATATTCATAAACATAACATTCATCACATCTCTAATATATAACATTCATACCTTCAAAGCTCTTGTGTCAACACTTCCCATTCCATCTATTATAATTTCATAACATTTTATATAATTAAGTTCATTCGTTTAAGCCTTTATTACCCGTTGAACCAAATGAAACAACGTCGAATACATGAGAACCATGCTCACACGAAGTGTGACTGTATCTATAACTGTAAACATATCTGTAATGCTCACACTAGCTGTGAAGTGGGCCTGCTCACAGGAGCTGTGGGTCGTGATGTTAAGCTACATGATGCTTCTCACACGAGCTGTATAGAATCCGCAACAAATGTAGGACCTCAACCATCGGTAAGACATCCAAGACCAGCACCCGAAATCGTATAACCTCTAATGTTGTATCCTAGGTATTGTGTAACACCCCGTACCCGAGTCCGTCACCGGAGTCGAACACGAAGTGCTAACAGACATAAATATATTTATTCTCACAGTCCATTTAAAAATTTCCAGCCAGCTGGCTAACTGTATCACTGTCACCTTAAAAATCATATCTTGAGTTCCACAACTCAAAAATCAGTTTCGTGATTTTTCCCTAAAACTAGACTCATATATGCATCTACAAATTTTTTTCTAGAATTTTTGGTCGGGCCAATTAGTACAGTTTATTAGTTAAAGTCTCCCATGTTACAGGGATTGACTACACTGATCTTCGCGCATTACAACTTGGATATCTCCCTGTACAGGGCTTCAATACTGATACTGTTTGTTTCTGTAGAAACTAGACTCAAAGAGGAATCTATAAATATATGGCATGACTCCTAATTATCTCTGGTTAATTTACAATGAATTTCCAAAGTCGGAACAGGGAATCCAAAAACCGTTCTGGCCCTGTCTCGCGAAAACTTCAATATCTCTTAACATACTGTTCATATGATCGTTTCATTACTTTCCTATGAAAATAGATTCATCAAGGTTCATTTACACAATTTATTCAATATTTAATTCCATTCCTACTATTTTTAGTGATTTTCCACATCCACATCACTGCAGCTGTCAACCTCTGTCTTTAAGGTAGATTTTACCTACTTCATAATTTCCTTGATTCAACTAGCCCTTTTTGCATACATGGCACAAAAGATGATCACGGTTAACCATTCCAAGGGCTAATCGATTCCAAACATTTCCACATCTCTTAATGAACAACATACAAAATGATTATGATACCATGCCAAAGTGTATATAAGCCATTTTCTCATGGCTATCCAAATTTATACAAAATCAAAGGGTCTATGACCAACAAACGAAAGTGTAGTCCTATACATGCCATTTCAAAGTTCAACCAAAATTGTACCAAAAAGGGGGCTTTGATAGTGTGGGTGACTTCGACTTCAAAATCCCGAGTCCGATAGCTGACGAGCCAAAATCTATAAAACAGAGAACAAAGAAACGGAGTAAGCAATTTATGCTTAGTAAGTTTTGAGCAAGGGATTTCAGCACAACAAAAGCATAGCATTCATATAGCTAAACAGATAATTTCATATGCACACATTCTCAATATCATACTTACTTCACATTACCAACCCTTATGTTCATACACAAAAGATCAACTTAGCCAAAGGCCGGTAGCTCGTTTATCAACTGAGCGAATATTTATTTGTAAGGGCTTAACTAATTCAAAGCACATACGAAACATACCTCATTGCTAGAATTTTTGCAAGCGTATTAACTGAAATTTTTACAGCAAGATTGCTCATTCCCGAATCACGTACCTTCGGATTTTATCCGGATATAGCGACTCGCTCAAAAGCCTTCGGGACATAGCCCGGTTATAATAGCTCGCACAAATGCCTTCGGACTTAACTCGATTTGGGAACTCGCACAAATGCCTTCGGACTTAACCCGATTTGGGAACTCGCACAAATGCCTTCGGATCTTAGTCCGATATGGTCACTTAGCACAAAGCCTTCGGGACTTAGCCGGACATCATTCGAATAAACATGCACATTTAACACTAAATCATGGCACATTCAGTATTTCATTTTCATTAGCAAAACTCAAACACAATACACTTATCACTCTTGCAAATTTCGGCTCAATATCCACACACAAAGAGCATGATTTGATTTACTTAAAACATGATCTAATCAAATCATAATTTAAGCTCTATTACTCAAGAACTTACCTCAGATGTTGTCGAACGATTTCGATGGCTATTCGGTCACTTTTTCCTTTCCCTTATCCAACTGTGGTCCTCTAAGCTCTTGAGCTAATTCACACAAATTTAACTTATCAAAATCTCATTATGCTAGCTTATGGCCGAATATGACAAGGAGTTTAAATGGTCATATGGCCACCCTTTAGCTCAAATACACAATGGTCATGCACATTTTTAATCACATCATGCAATTCAATACAATTCATTCAAACATCAAAGAGAAGCTCAAGGTACTTAGCCCATATATCCATTAGACATTAGAGTCACATGTGTACGAAATCACGAATCGAATTCAACATACTAGCTAATATTTCCCCTTAGCGAATTTTCTAAGTCAAGCTAAAGCCATCAATAGGCTACCTAAGGCCGAACATACACATCAACATATGTACTCATTCATGTGGCGAACATACATGTCTATGTTGAGGCCGATTTCAACACTTGATACATTCTACAAGTATGGTCACTTGTATCGACTAAACACCATTTTGTTTCAAGTTCAAAACTAGGCTAATACACACATATACACTAGTAAATCAAACACTAACATTTGTACTTCACCTTACTACCATTTCTCATCCAAATAACATGAACAACGACCATAGTTTTCTTTTACTTCCTACCATGGCGAATGCCTTACAACCCCATACCATTTCAATTTTGGTCACGGTTGAACAAGGAACTTAATGCCTCACTCAAAAATGCTAAAAAGAAGATTTAAGAGTCATCAATCCACCATCACAAGTATCATTAACAAGCTTCACATTTAGCATGCAATGACATTAACACAAAATCCACCTTGGCGAATATCATCCCCATGACTTAGCAAAGATTTGAACCATGGTTAATTAGAACTAAAGCTAGCAACTAAAAACATGCATGAATCTCATGGCACAACATCAAACATACCTTAATCTAGATACAAGGATGGCCAAACCTCTTCCTAATCCTCTTCCAAACCAAACATGAGCAAGAACTCCTTTCTTCTCCCTTAGAATTTTCGGCCAAAAGAATGAAAAAGGATGAACAAATTTTTTTTTTCTCTTTTCTTCAACTCACGACAAAGGGGGGGGGGAAAACACTCACACCATTCTCTTTTTTTTCTTCCCTTTCATTATTCAATTCCCATGCTCATTATTTTATTTTTTTCTTACATACACCATTGTCACAACATGTTTTATGACATGTTTTTGCCCATCACTCTTTGTCATGGCCGGCCACTAGCACTTAGAGGGGGAAATTTGACATGCATGTCCTCCCTTTTGATTACATGCACTATTAGGTCCTTATAGATTAGCCTATCACATTTCAAAAGTGTCACACAAGTCCTACTAACTGAATTCACATGCAATCGACTAAATCGAAGCTTGAAATTTTCACACATTCATAATTACATATTCTAGACAATAAATATTACGTTCAAACATTTCGGTGACTCGGTTTAGCAGTCCCGAAACCACTTCCCGACTAGGGTCAATTTTGGGCTGTCACATATTGACAAGGTTCAAACGAGACACATTACATCCTTTGATTCCTTTTTCGATATAACATTTCATATACATATTCATGAAATTTACATTTTCCACAATTTGTCAATTGATCACCATAACCATTTAATCTCATTAAGCATATAACACATAATAATCATTTAAGATATAACTAACATAATTATTCATTAACATTTAAGCAAATCTACAAATAATGAATTAACCATTATACGAACTTACCTCGACCAAAACAGTTGTAAAATCAAAGTCAACAACTAGTCTAATACTTTAGCTTTTCCACGATTTAAATTCGATTGGCCTGTTTCTTGATCTAAATAATAGTTTTCATTCAATTAAATAATTCAAATAGCATAAAGTACTGAGATTCATATATTTGACCCTTAATCGTCATTTTACACGTTCACCCTAAATTTTTAGTTTTTATTCAATTTAGTCCCTAAACCCGAAATTTCAAATTTATCAAAATTTCACAATTTCTCATGCTAGTTGAATTTCATCCTATACTAGTACAATCCATATTCATTCAAAATTCACATTAATTCCACATCAATTTTAATATTTTATCAAATTAATACTTTAACTAAAAACTAACAAAATCACTTCACAACTAATCTAAATCAACAATCAAGACTAGAAATTCATCATTTAACTTTAAAAATATCTAGACTTATTGTTGGAACCTCAACCAAAAGAGGATCAGTAGTGTGAATGGGGGAGTCTAAAGAGTGGGCGGACTCCGCTGGTAGAGTAGTAATTTATGCTTTTTAGTAGTTTTTATTATATCTTTGATATCTAAATAAGGTTACATGGTCTTGAAGGACAAATCAGAAGTTAAATACACATATTCGGGTCAAAACTATTGCCTATGTCATGAAACCAAGACACCGATGTCGCAACATCAAAGACAGAAGCAAAAACGAGTCCTGGAGCAAAACTACTTATTTCATCGTGACACAACCTGTTATGTCACAATATCGAATCCTATATTGCAACATGAATTCTACACGGCCCAAAAGTCCTTGCACGTGACAGTTGGTTTTTTAGGATAATTGAGAGTATTTTTCCTACTCAAACTCTAGGTACTTCAAGGATAGTTTACGCACTTTAACATTCCAAGTTTAACCTATATAAAGGCCATTGTAATCAGTTTACAGAGATAATTTTAGGATTTGATTCTTAGGTTTTTATTCCGTTCTTAGTTTTTATTTAATTTACGTTATGTTCTTGTAATCAGAATATCCTATTCTAAAGCGATACTTTTGCGATTGGAGATTGTTCTAGAGCCACGCTTTCATTGATAAATCGATGAGCATCTTTGTGCTTGATTCTTGTTTATATTTCTTTCTTCTACAGTTTTAATTGAATGTTTGTGTAAATATTATATTCAATTTATACTTTATACATTTTTCACATGTTTCAATTGTTTTAATCTAATTAATTTATTGACAGGTTCAGTTCAATTTGGATTGGCTAGATTTGATTGAGTACAATTACATGCTAGGATTGATGACCCTAGGAAGTCATCCAGGTAGGAATGAACCCCAAATCTGTATTGCCTGCCAAGCATCACTTAGCAGATCAGTGGTTATGGAAGGAAGAACTTAGACCCTAGGGTTGATTACCCTAGGAAGTCATATAGGTGGGAATCAACCTAAAATCATTATTTCATATCATTGAAAACCTTACCCTGCCTCAGTCTAAACTGTGACATCGAGAGATAAGTAGTTTTTACTGACTCATTAGGTTAGTAGAAGGTTGAGAAACCCTGCTAGGTTAATTAGTAGCAAACTATTTAGAACCCTACATCAATAATTAATCACATAAAATAATTGGATCTAGACTACAGGAACTTGAATAGTCGAAATAAGGAATAGGAGAAGTCGATACATGAACTTAGAAGTAGATTTAGAGTTAATTCAATTTATTTGGTTATTATTATTGTAACACCTATACCTAGTCCAGTCGCTTGACTCGACTTATAAGATATTACAATTATAAAAACTTTGACATCATTCACAATCTAATAAATATAACTAAATAATTCATTTGTAATCATTTTTCCATGTTATTCAATCAAAATGGGACTTAATTCGAGCTCACGGGACATTTAAAACAAACCAGGAACAATTCTGGATTAAAACGAAACTTTTAGAAAAATAATAGTAAAGAGTGAAAACAGGGGACACAAGGTTGTGCCATGCAACCGTGTGGGACACAGGGCCGTGTGCTAAACTTTTACCTTCTATTCAATTTAATCCCTAAACCCAAAACTTCCAAATTTATCACAATTACACCAACTTCATGCTAGTCGAATGTTCCCTTATACCACTACAACTCGTATTTATTAAAATTTCATGCCTAATTTAATATTTTATCAATTCAGTCCTTTAACTTAAAACTAACCAAAATCACTTTTCAAAATAGTCCTATTTAACTATCAAGCTTAATAATCTAACAAAAAACTTCAAAAACATTACAAATTCATCTATGGCATAATTCTAAACATTTAATAGTTTTATAAATTAGTCCCTGAGTTTGCTAGATTAAGTTACAACGATTTAAAAAACATAAAAATCACTAAAAATAGGATTAAAACACATACCATGAAAGGTGAACTAAGATTTTTTGAATACTTGACTTAAACATCTATGGAGTTTCTATTTTGCTTCATGAAAAGAAAGAAGATGATAACTTTTTTTTTCTTTTAACAATTAAAATAACATACTTAATATAGCGTACTATATCATCCACTCAAAATATATAGGATCTATTTACCTACCAAATCCCTCAAATCTTGATATTATGCCCAATTAGCACATTTAACTCAATAGCGATTAAATTTTGTGACTTTTACGATTTAGTCCTTGTTACTTAATTAACTATCTAAACGGTAAAATGTTCTAACCAAAATTTAATACGAAATTTTAATAAATATATAAATATTAAATAAATAATAAAATACTAACTAAATGATCAAAATTGTGGTCCAAAACCACTATTTTTGCACCACTAAAAATGAGTTGTTACAACTCTCCCCTAATAAAGGAATTTTTGTCCTTCTTATGAGAGAAAAGGTTCAGATATTTTAATTTCATAGTTTCCTCGGGTTCCTAGGTGGCTTCCTCAACACTATGACGCTGTCAGGGAACTTTCACTAAAGATGTCTGTTTGTTTTGAAGTTATTTAACCTCCAAAGCCAAAATCCTAACCAGTTCTTCATTGTAGGTCATATCGGGATATAACCCTATTTCAACTGGGAAATCCCATGAGAAGGATCTGACTTGTACTGTCTCAGCGTCGACATTAAAACATTGTAAATCTTTTCAAGTTCTGTCAATAAAGCTAAACGGTATGCTACTGGGCCTATTCTTTCAATAACCTCGTACAAACCAATAAACCTAGGACTAAGTTTTCCTTTCCAATCGAAACGAAAAAATTTCTTCTATGGCGACACTTTCAGGAATACTTTTTCATCGACTTGAAACTCAATATATTTTCTTTTTAAATTAGTATACAATTTCTGACGATCTGGAATAACTTTCAAATAATCTCGAGTAATCCCGAATTTATCTTCGGTCTCGCAGATCAAAATCTATGCCAAAAATCTTTCTATTACTTAACTTAGTCCAATACAACAGAGTTCTGCATTCCACCCATATAAAGCTTCATATGGTACCATTTTTATACTTGACTAGTAACTGTTGTCATAAGCAAATTCAAATAACAGAATAAAATCTTCCCAGCTACCCTTAAATTCAAGAATACAGCATCGGAGCATATCTTCGAGTACCTAAATTACTCGCTCTGGCTGACCATCCATTTTCCAGATGAAAAGTTGTGCTGAATTTTAACTTGGTACCCAGAGCGTCGTGTAACTTCCCCCAAAACCTGAAGATAAATCTCGAGTCACAATCCAAAATAATTGATAATAGAACCTGTGTAATCTAACTATTTTCGAAACATACAATTCTACCAATTTATCAAGCGAGTAATTTGAACGTACTGGTATTAAATGTGCGGGCTTTGTTAATTGACTGACTATGGCCCAGATTGTGTCTTTCTTTCTCACCGTGAATGATAACCCTCATACAAAGTCCATAGTAACATGCTCTCATTTCCACTCGGGAATCATAATAGGCTGCAAAAACTCGGATGGAACCTGATGCTCAACTTTTACCTGTTGGCACACAAGGCATTTAAATACAAACTCAGAAATCTTACATTTTGGAAAGACAGAAATGTGCAAGTGTACACAATTGCAACAAGTAATAAAGTGACAAGTGATGTCAAGTTATCGTACCCTAAGAGACTATGAAAGAGAATATTCATGAAATGCAAATTTAAACAATTTGGTGATGGAAAATATGTTGATTTTAAGTGGTGATATAAAAACTAAAAAATTAACTAAGTGCTAACTAAGAAAATAAAAAGTAAAAAGATCAATACACAATTTCTAAAAATGAGTTTAATCAATATGATATAAATGTGTTAGATTAATTGTATTCTTTAACTTAGAATTATTAAAATCAAGTTCATGTTGTTACGAATAATTTCACGACAAATAAGTAACTTGCTAACTAATGCACATACTTACCTACTAACACTCAATAATCTCTTGAACATATCTCTATGTCAATTCAAACGATTAATCGAATTTTAATAAGCAAGTACATGATTAAGTGAGGTAACAATATAGCTCTATATTGAAAAAAGTTAATCACAATAATCTTGTAAGTTATGCAAGGCTAAGGTATTGTTTAATACCGTCACTAATTTAACCTTCAGCTACCTTAGAAGATTAAACATGCATATTGTTTCCATTAATTATAATTTTAATCCATTTAAATAATTAATTCAATTGTTACCTTACAATTAAAATGCAAGCATAACATAAGCATGGTTTTATTTAATTGAACAATTTACTGAGACCTAATAACAACATAGATACATTTTGAATAATCTTAAGCAGACAAAAATGTAATTAATCTAACACGAAAGGACTTTAAGTCATTTTAATTGATTTAAAAAAAAACAATTGATGCGGTCGTTGAGAGCAGAAAAAATATATTATCTTGTAAAATATTGAAAATAATAAAAATAATAGTTTAAGGGAAGTAGGGCCAAATCCTCAAGGACAGGATTTGCACAATTGCTTGTTCCTCAAAATCCTGGTCATAATCGTGCCAAAGAAAACCTGCATACCTCGAAAAGAAATAAAAAAAACAAAATTAAAAGTTTTGATCTGGAAAAATAAAATAAAAACAGAATTAAAAGTTTTGATTGAAATTTCAAAAATTAAAAATAATAGAAATAAATAAAGTTTAGGAAAAGGTGTTCTTATAGAGAGATTCCAGTCTCTGGTTGTCTCGATCCGCCTTGGGTTCTATCCTTGGCTTTTAGGTGATCCTTCTCAAATAGAATAAGCCAGTTATAGTGGAAGAGGATGCCTACGACCACCAGCTCCAGGAATTTAGACTTACAATTTAGCGAAACCTAACTCTAGCCAACAATCGCTTCTATGGGATCGTCTTATGCTAGATCATCACTTCTCAATGGCGAAACCCACGCCATTTTGTCCCTTGGGCTCACCAACCTCTGACGTAGTAAACTAACGAATCGGCTGTGCAACCTTCCCAAAATATACAAAGCGGCCACTTTTTCACACGTTGAAAAGATCACCTTTTAAGGGATATGGACGGAAGCGTCAACCCCGTAATGCGGAGAAGCAATGAATATTCGTCGAGAAGGCTAAGTACAGATTCTAAGCCTTAAGTACCCTTTTTGGGGAATTTTGACACCTTCGGCTAGATAGATTTAGTGGCTCATGATTTTTGGGGAAAAACAAATAAATATAATAAGAATGAAATTTTTTTTGAAAGAAAATATGGAAAAACAAAAAGGCTAATATTTATGGGGAGAGAGTGTTTACAGAAAAAATGATGTGAAACTTATGTTACTCCATCCCCTATTTATAGTACTAGGAAAGATAGTCTAGTCCTATTAAATTCCAAAAGATAAATACAAATAATTAAAGATAAATAAAAATAAATACTAAAATTGAATCTAAATAATTATCCTTAATAATTATCCTAATATAATTAGAATTAAAATAGAGTCTTGTGATATAAAATCTCTTCTTTTTCATTTTTACCCCAAAAGTCTTCCACACTTTGCATTTTTAGCACCACTTCTCTCCTACTTCGCATGTTGGCCCACTTTATCTCAAAATTCACGCTTTTCACCATTAAATTTACTTTTGCCTTCAATTTAGTCCCTAAAAGATAAAAGACCATAAAATAGCCCAAATTAGTAGGATCATACTCAAAATAAACATGCAAATAGCACATAAAATATGTCATTCTAGAGTATTATCAAATTCCCCCTACTTAGCCCATGCTTGCCCTCAAGTATGGTTCTTGCCACTGTAAAAATTAGATCTTGCCATGAAAGAAATACTACTCCAAAGTTTTATAAAATTAGTCAAAATGCATGTGAAAAATAAAGAGAACCCTTAGCTTGCTTTAAGTAAAATTGAAAAAAAATATTCCAATTAACACACATAAAAATTAAGATTGACTTGGATTAATTCATGAAAATTAGGTAATTTACAAAACCTATCAAGACACTCTATTTGTTTCTACCTTTAGTCCCCACACTTTATTAATATATCTTCTTCTTTTAATTTAATATTGAACCTTTTGACACGAAGAGAGCTGAAAGCCAAGCACCTCACCCCGTTTACTTAGCCCAACATATTCATAATTTTTTATTTTTCTTAAGAACATATCGAACCTTTTGACACGAAGAGAGATGACAGCCAAGCACCTCACCCCGGTTACTCAGTCCAACACATTCTTAAAAATTAATTCCGGTTAGTGGAGTTGTACAATACGTCACACAACCTTTTTACGCGAAGTAGGATGACAACCCAAGCACCCTACCCCGATTACTTAGCTAGTCACATTTTAACCTGCACTCATAACCACGAAAACATCATTATTATTAAACGAAATTTTAATTTTGGAGGACTCAGGAGCAACAATCAAGTGTCAAAAATTAGTTTCAACATCCACCTTAATATGAACATTTTTTAAGCATGCAATTGTATTAAGTGTCCTCTTTTCATTTAGACTTAATCAATTATACTACAAGCAAGATAGGGTTGACTTTATCGATCATAATTATTTAGCCTAAAAGAAATAAAATAATGGAGATGAAATCAAGCAGGAAAAATCGTAACTAACTCAGTAGACAAAAAGCATGCATTGGGGTCAAACAGTGGCAAGTCGTGGTCAAAATCTTAGGCATGAAAAGAGGTAGAATATTATTAAAAATAATTATATGGACAGCAATGACCAAAGTTGCAGCACCAACAACAAAAATAACGTTTAAAACAACAGAAATAATGAGGAATGTCTCCCCCTACTTAAAACATATAGTCCCCGATGTGGAATAAATAAATAAATAGGTGGAAGAAAAGTTTAGAAGAACTCCCCGTGTAATTATTGTCGTTCACGCATAGTGGTAATGAGTTCGGGTAGTTACTGGCCAAAAGTGTCAAGTAGAGCCTCGATGCGCTCTAAGCATTGCTCAACAGTCATCAAAGGTTGGGCGCGAGTAGGTACTTCATTCTGATTTTGATGTCGAAAGACTGTTCAGCCAGTGCGAAGCGAACGCCTGGAGGGACAAAACGGAAGGAGGGTGGAGTGCCAAGAAGTAGTTCCATTGAGTCGAGGCATCGAGCATCCAAAGGATCAGCCTGATAAGCAACATGCAAATCTGAAATAGGAGCATTAGAACCATGCAGAGAAAATAACAATTGTGTAATAAATAAGCCTAAAATTAGAGGACGCTTTGCATTTAGAACATGGTCGAATTGAAGCGCATACTAATAGCCCAAATTTGACCGGTATACATACACCACAATAAGAATAATTCCGTCTTTGAGACGGTAACCGAAGCATCTCGATGGCCTAAAAAATTGTAAGCCAAATAACGGTGTATTTAACATAAGGCGGGACTACAAAACCATAAATCTTTTGATGTTTTTGGGCTATACATGGATTCAACATTATCAGTTAACAAAGCAAAGGCCTCGACAGCCTTAAAATCTGCAGGAAAAGTACTTAGGCTATTTTTATAATCAGTAGACATGGTATAGTCTTCAATCACAAAAGATAATGCAATCAGGGACAAATTATGCATGGTACCAAGTAACCGAAATCTGACAACACCAGATGTATCCAATGATATTTGACCGTGTCACTGAAAATGAAATGTTGAATAGAATTCCAAAACTAACTCATAATAGGCATAGTGAGCAATATTAAAATTTCCAACCCAACCAATATTGTGAAAATAATTAGTAACATCATTCACAAGATGTAAAGCATCCAAAACAGGTAATGACAAACATTTGCAAGGCACGAGTTGTTTATGATGTAAACGATCACACTTATTTCAGCTAGTAGGAGTATTAAAGACTAAGTTACCGTGTAAATGGCACTAGGATGGTAAAACAGTTGCGCGAGACCGGTAGGTTCATCTGCGAGGGGGCAGTGGTCGCTGAGCGTCGTGACTCTCGAAGGTATTGGAGCGTACGGGCTGGTCGTGGATGTTTGTAACACCCCTATCTCGTATCCGTCGCCGGAATAGGTAAAGGGGCATTACCAGACTTGAAACTCATATCCGAACAGTAAAATTTTTGAATATATTTTTTTATTTTTTATTTTTATAAAGAAAGTTCCTTTAGGTAAATACTAAAGACAGTCAGGGATACAATTTAACTGCTATAAGTACACATTTAAAAGATGCCATTTTCGCATGGCTTATATACATTAACCAAAATATTCTTCGGCCACTGGTCTATTCTTTACATGCCATAAAATAATTCAAAACATAACAAGAACAAGCGGTGGATAGTGATAGTGTGACTAGTTCTTTGACGATCCCCGAGCACCAGTAGCTTCCAAATGAGATCTATAAAACAGAGGAAACAAAGTAAGCGGAGTAAGCATTTCAATGCTTAGTAAGTTTTAAGTAGTGTCAACAGATAACAATCAAATTATAACATAGTTGTTCGTATTTTTATTTCACTCTTCCTTCGGGCATACCATCCCTTTACCGAATATGCCCATCTCATCATATATAATAGGCAGATAAATTCTCACTTGATAGTGATCTCTTATAAACATAGGTACATTACACATTTTCACCTAACTTTCCACATTGACCAAACGCACAATAATCATAGAACAATCTTATTGCTTTACTCACATATGCATCACATAATGACCTTGTGATTTAGTCCAAATCAAGCTTAAATATAATCTCAAAATACATACCTGACCAGCTTAACGCATTGAACGTATTTATTACCAATCGTTACTGTGAGGTCGTATAATCTTATGTTTTACTCGAATCTTCAGCGAAACCTTTAGCTCGAATAGTCCCCACACGTAGTTATCGGGTCTTACCCGGACAAAATCTCCACACGTAGTCATCGGGTCTTACCCGGACATAATCTCCACACGTAGTCATCGGGTCTTACCCGGAATATATTTCCAAGTTTCATGTACATTTATTCACATGTTACGACATTCACATCGACTGTCATATTTGTAATTCATTTGCCTCATCAAATATCTAATAATACACACCTTTCACATTTGGTCATTCGGCCACAATATACACACATCTCCTACATATTTCACACTAGCCGAATCACTAGCCATTCGGCTTTACCACATATACATATCTCATACATATTTCACACTAGCCATTCGGCTTTACCACGTATACATATCTCATACATATTTCACACTAGCCATTCGGCTTTACCACGTATACATATCTCATACATAGTTCACACTAGCCATTCGGCTTTACCCCATATACATATCTCATACATATTTCACACTAGCCATTCGGCTTTACCGCATATACATATCTCATACATATTTCACAGTAGCCATTCGGCTTTACCGCATATACATATCTCATACATATTTCACATTAGCCATTCGGCTTTACCGCATATACATATCTTAAACATATTTCACATTAGCCATTCGGCTTTACCGCATATACATATCTCATACATATTTCACATTAGCCATTCGGCTTTACCACATATACATATCTCATACATATTTCACATTAGCCATTCGGTTTTACCACACACATATATATTTATCTTGTACATCGATTTCAGCAATAGCTTATAAGCAACTCAAATAGTTTCATCAATGTTTACAACAAATTCACATATTCACTACAAGCTGTTTTTCCTGATCAATAGTCACTAAATTATTTATAACTGGAGCTACAAAACTCAAAATCAATTGCCGTTAATTTTCCCTGAATATAGACTCATATATCTTCCATCCATAAAATTTTCAGAATTTTAGGTTTGGCCAATCAATACCAGATTTTTCTTAAAGTTTCCCCTGTTTCACTATTTTACTAATCTGACCACTCTTCACTACGAATCAAATTTCTCATTATACAGAATTCAAAATATGTTCTATTTGATTTCATTTGAAACTAGACTCATTAAGGAGTCTAAGCATATAAATTTTATCTTATAACCATTTTTGTACAAATTATACTGATTTTCTAAAAACAGAACAGGGGATTTCGGGGTCACTCTGACACTGTCTCACACAACTTTAAATATCTCTTTATAGGAAATTTCTTTACTTACACGGTCTCTTTTATAAGAAACTAGACTAATTAAGCTTTGATTACATATTTTATTCAGCCTATAATTCCACACCAACAATTTATAGTGATTTTCTAAAATCACATTACTGCCGCTATCCTAAGCAAGTTATTACAATTTGCTCTTAAATTTCCAAGTCCAAACACTTATGAACTTACCATTTGAGTTTAAGACATATCATGACCACATCATATCTTATTAAATCAACTCATTATGTCCTATTATGATTGAATTTACTCAACGTTTAATCACTTAAAACTTACCTCGGAAGTTGCTTAACGATTACGACGGCTATTCGATCACTTTTCCTTTCCCTTATCCAACTTTGATCCTCTAGGCTCTTGAGCTAAATCAAACAATTTACTTCCCAAATTAAACATAGTCATACGACATCCATATACATTTTATACTAGCCGAAATGTACCATCAAGATATACTTTACTCAAATAATTTACATTGGCCGATCATGTATAATGTTTTGTAGCTTAATAAATTTATCATACATTATGTATTCATAATATTTGTGCAGCCAATTATTCATGGTCATACACACACAATCAAAAATAAATACCAATTTTCATATCCTTTATGCCCTAACCCGAATACACTTGTCATGTTCACCTACATTTTTCAAGTACAACATTCTCATATTCGGCATTAGTATCAAGCATAATAGCCAATTCTTCCCACCATTTCCAAACCAATTCATCAATGCAATCATACCATTACAAATCAACTTAAAATAACCATATCTAATAATCAAATACCTATAGCATTGCACATTTCTCACATAGCAAGTACAACTAAATTCATTATTAATATATATATATCTAAACACTTAACTACAAGATTTAATCACCATTATCAAATCATAAAACAGCTTATAACCATCATCTATATTTACTTCACATAAACCGAAATAACCATTACATCATCTTTAAAACACTTAGCATTTTACCCATTTAATCAAGCCAAATCTCAAGATCATTCCATCACACAAATTATACCATAAATCATACTTACAATTTAAGTTAACGCATGACCGAAAATCACCATCATTAACATCATTATCAAACCAAAACCAAAACACATCTATCATCCGTATACCAAGCTTACCAAAACAAACTACTATGTGTTTCAAGCTTATTGACCGAATCTCAAACCTCAAAATTCTAAGTTTAATCTATGGGATAAGTAGAGTTTGAACTAATCATCTCAAACATGCATAGATTTTCAAGAACCATTCAATACATACCTCATTCTAGCCATCTTCTAAGCCAAAAATCAAAGCAACCAAACTTTCTCCCCCCCCTTTAGGCTACGGCAATGGAGGAGAAGAAAGACCCAACTTTTGTTTTTTTTTCTCACCCTTTTAATTATTTAATTCCTCTTATAATTTATGACATATAATAACTTGATTTATTATAAAACTATTTGATATTATTTAACTAAAATATAACATACAAAATGCCAAAATGTGTCATTCATGCCCATCCTTGCCGTCCACTACCAAGAAAAAGGAATGTTTGACATGCAAGTCCTCATGCTTCAAACCATGCAAATTTTAGCCACTACCAATTAACCTATGACATTTTCAAGATTTTTCACATAAGCCCTTTTATTTATTTCACATCCAAATGACAAAATTAAAGCATGAAATTTTCACACATACTTATTCATAAATAATAAGCATAAAATATAACAATTAATTATTTTTGTGGCTCGGTTTTGTGGTCCCGAAACCACTTTCCGACTAGGGTCAAATTAGGGGTGTCATAATGCTGGTGTTGGAGTTGTACGAAGAACTCGTGATTGCCTCAGTTGTTTGGGCCGAACGGAATGGTAAACGTTGTCAATGCCGGCGTTGCAACCATTCAGGTACCCAATCTTGTGTTCACGTCGGTGGTGAAAGGTAGAGAATAGGTTGTTCGACATGTAGAGGAGAGGTCGACGGTGGTGGTGTGGCATTTGAAGAAGATGAGGAAGAGGGCGCTAGTGCCGCGTGAAGCGGATATGACGACGCGCGCAGAAGAGTCAGGAACGCCTTGGCTTCATCTTGAGGAATGAGAGAAAATGCTGTAGTGTCGAGGGGTGGCGACGGCGTAGGAGAAACGTCCAGTAAAGAGGAAGAAGAGGAGGAGGAGGCTTCGTGCGACACCGAAGAGGTGGAAGATGGTGGAGAGCGCGAATGAGAAGAAATGCCGTCAGCCAAATCTATGGTTTGGGGAGCGGAGAAACGACGCCGGCGTGAGTTGATGGTGAAAGACAGCTCGACAGCGATACGGCTGCGGGTTCATGCCATGGTGGTTGCCAAATCAAAGATGGGAAGGGGTGGTGGAGATGATTCGGCGGCTAAGGAGAAAGAAAGGAAATTTGGGGAAAAAAATGTAAGGGTTGGGGTTTTATTTGGCTGAAATGAGGTGTTTGGCTGTAGGTTTTGGGGGGTCTACGGTAGGAACACACTATTCCTAGCTAGAATAGGGATGGACTGAAGGGTGTTTGGCTACAGGGTTTTTTGTTTCCCTCTTTCTTTTTCTCCCTATTGTTGCTTCGGTTTTCCTAGACAAAAGAAGAGAATTTTATCAACATCCAAAAATAAAATAATAAATAATAAAATAAAGTAAAATAAAATATAAATAAATAAATAAAAATAAAAATTGGGTTGCCTTCCAATAAGTGCTTGTTTAACATCGTTAGCTTGACGCCGTGAATGGTAGCTCTAACTAAATTTTTTCGACCGTATGGGCCTAAAAATTATTGTAAAATGGCTTCAACCGTTGGCCATTGACTACGAACCGCTTTCCTATTTCTTCACTCTTTAATTCAACTGTACCATGTGTGAATACTTGGGTCATAATAAAAAGTCATTGCCATCAAGAACGAAGCTTCCCTGGGAATAGCTTTAATACGGAGTTATAATGCAAAACTTTTCGTCCTATCGAAAAATGCTTCTTAGCTATTTTCTTATCATGAAATAACTTTTTCTTGTCTTTGTAAATGCGAGCATTCTCGTAGGCATCATTATGAATTTTCTCCAATTCTTTAATGTCCAATTTCTTTGCCTTTCCTGCGGTTCTAACTCCATGTTACATTGTCGAATAGCCCAATAAGCTTTATGTTCCAATTCTACTGGAAGACGGCAAGCTTTGCCAAAAACAAGTTGATACGGGGTCATGCCAAATGGTCCCTTATACGCCGTCCAATAGGCCCAAAGTGCATCATTAAGCCAAAGACTCCAATCCTTTTGGTTGGGCCTGACTGTTTTCTCCAAAATAGACTTGATCTCCCTATTTGAAACCTCTGCTAGGCCATTCATTTGGGGATGGTAGGCTGTCGCTATACGATGATGAACTCCATATTTTTTCATGAGTGCCTCCATGACTTTATATCAAAAGTGGGTGCCACGATCACTGATCAAAGCTCAAGGTGTGCCAAACCTAGAAAAAATAGTTCGCTTTAGAAACTCCACAACAGTTTTAGCATTATCATTGCGAGTAGGCTTTGCTTCTATCCACTTAGAAACATAGTCTACTGCAAGAATTATATATTTGTTTCTAAATGAGGAAATAAATGGACCCATGAAATCAATGCCCCATACATCAAAAATATCACATACATGAATTGGAGATAGAGGCATTTGATTTCGTTTAGTGATGTTACCTATATGTTGGCATTTATGGCAAGACTTACAGAAATTATATGCATCACGAAAAATTGTGGGCCAATATAGCCCACACTCCAATACCTTGTGAGCAATCCGTTTAAGGCCAAAGTGACCTTCCCAAGCTTCTGTATGACCAAAAGTGAGGATAGAGGTTACCTCAGTTTTCGGAACACATCATCTTATTATCTGATCTGAACAGTGTTTCCACAAGTATGGGTCGTCCCAAATGTAATGTTGAGCTCCCCTTCTAGGCTTGTCTTTCACAGAACGTGCTAACTTAGTAGGCAGTGAACCTCTGGTTAAGAGATTTACTATATATACATACCATGGGTAATGAGCCTCGGTTGAAAATAAGCTCTCATCAGGGAATTCATCCTTTATAGGAGTGTTATGGTTAGGTATTCTTAACCTACTCAAGTGATCTGCTACTAAGTTTTCGCACCCCTTTTGTCACGAATCTCGATGTCAAATTCTTAGAGCAGCAAAATCCATCTAATGAGCCTTGGCCTTACTTCCTTCTTTGCGATCAAGTACCTGAGAGCTGCATGATAAAAAAAAAACAATCACCTTAGAACCTAATAAATATGATGGAAATTTATCCAAAGCAAATACAAAAGCTAAGAGTTCTTTTTCTGTGGTGGCGTAGTTGCTCTGTGCAGCATCTAGCATTTATGAGGCATAGCAAAGGACATGAGGCTCTTTGTTAATCCTTTGCCCCCAACATGGCCCCCACACTGTGTTCGCTTGCATCGCACATAATTTCAAAAGGGTATTTCCAAACTGGCCCTTGCACTACAGGAGCGGACACCAACGTCTTCTTGAGTGCGTTGAAAACCTCTTTACATTTTGGGCCGAACTCGATTTCTTATCTTTTTGCAATAATTCACACAGTGGTTTAGCTACTTTTGAGAATTTCTTTATAAAACGCCTATAAAATCTTGCATGGCCAAGGAAAGAACGAATTTCCCTTACAGTAGAGGGATATGGAAAAGAATTTATAATGTCAGTTTTGGTCTTATCGACCTCAATTCCCTTAGATGAAACTACGTGTCCTAAAATCAAACCTTTGTCTACCATAAAGTGACACTTTTCATAATTCAAGAAAAGATTAAATTTTATACACCTACTTAAAATTATCATGAGATGTTTAAGGCATTCATCAAAACAATTTCCATGCACAGTAAAATCATCCATAAAAACTTCGACAATTTTTTCC